>NC_084760.1:83603366-84212741 GCF_028858725.1 Colius striatus
TCTCCAAGTATATGTCCATCTTAACGTTTCAGAGCTTGAGCTAAAAATGTTGCAGTAAAATGATCAACATTTCTAGAGCTAGCTAATTTAAAACTACTTCAGGTACAGTTTCACTCTGGTCACCATTATAAGGACTGTAGTGGACCCATAACCAGAGGAAGACAGAAGAGATTTGTTTTCTAAGCAAAATAAACTTTTTAGATCCATCTGTTGGATCAAGGTAGCAACTATTACTCCTGCATTTCACTGCTGCAGATTTGATTTGGATGCAGTGAATAATGAAAGAGACCTACTACCATGAAACTACATAATCAAAATCATGCCCTTTTTCAGGTGGAGGCAAATAAAAACCCCATCAGATTGGGCCTCACATTTTCCTACCATTTTATATAATTTAAAGTCAAGGTAGTAGATGAGCAACAACTGAAAATTATTTGGTTTTATTATGACCAGGTTCTGACCTACCTGAACAAAGACATTAAGTGATTTAACGCACGCATGTCTAGATAGCTTTAATGGCAGTCTTTATTAAACATAAAATCACACAATAAAAATGATATTTGTTCCTTACAACATCACATGCATTTTTTTTTTATCATAATCTGATTTCTATCACATGGTAGAGCTAAGTTGGAAAAAAAAAGGCATTTCACTTCCATTCCGAACATGTCTGTATTTTCCAAGAGCAATTCTTAGAAAATTGCAAGAGGTTATGTCTAAGGTCATATGGACCTACAACAGTGGATTTCTTTATGGTATGAAATAGAGATCTCAGAATTGCAAGTAATAAATATGATTTTGATAAGCACTTCTACGCAGGAAAATAAGAAATTCCTAAAAAGTTTTCTGTGAAGTACCTTCCTCTTCATGTCCTGTATTACTCTACACTTATAAATAATAAAAAAAGGAGACTGATAACAGTAGCTTTATGTAAGCAAGCTTAGAAATCACGCTCAGATAAGTGCTTTTGACCTAAATCTTGTAGCGCCTCGATCTGACATATAACCCCACAACTGTGAAATTCTGTATGAGATTTAGCAGCTTGAAGCTGCCAACTGACCCAGCCATAAAGCAGCCAGAGATAAGGATTTAAGGTACGATATGATACAATTAGACACTCACCTCCTATTTATTTCAGTCCATTTCAGTATTTAACCTGCTTAAAAGTTGCAAGCTTTTTATTAAAATGTAAATGCTAGTGTGCCATATATTTTTAGACAGCTAACAACAAGAAGAAAAGACTCTCATAAATTAGATTTCTATGAATGAAAAGGGTAAACAAGCGATGCTTCTGCAAAACTCTTCTAGACGTGCAGAGATAAAGGACAGTTCTACCACACAAAATAATCAGATACAAAAATAGCTGTTCAGAAACAGCACACCTAAGGAGTACTTTAATCAAACATTTAGGTTACCTGCCAAAAGGACCATGATCTCTTCAAAATGCAATGCGGATTAAAGTGTTATCTAACACAAGCAGAAAACTAACCTTGGAGTGGAAGTTCGAAATGTGTTCATCATAATTTTCATGTCTTTGGATAGAGAAACCAGCTTTTTCAGCTAGATTGCAAAACTGGTTTAAAGTATTCCCTCGGAGTGGAGCAAATACCATTGCTTTTCCCTGGAACATTAAAAAGGAGAATTTATACATTTTTAAAACTGGAAGGGAACCAGACATAACATACACCTGACTGAGCTTTTAATATACTCAGTCTGGAAAAGTCAATTATTCTCTTGGTAAAATACTAAAATAATTGTTATAAATATGCAAGATTTCTGTGATTAAATAAATGCAAAATAAAGGGTAATAAATAAACATTTTCTTTAGAAAACTGCCAACTACCATACGTTTAGTCCTTTTCATGTAATAATGGTGGCTATGGATTTCCAAAATAAGACACAGAAAAAGCATAGAAAACATACACTCAGTGCAAAATCTATTTGTTAGCTCATGACCATGCAAAGACTGTAAATAATGATTTTTTTCCCCCACTCTAATGCATAGAAGAGTACCTCCCATTTGCGGCCAGCGGAATTATAACAGTGTAAACCAAGGCAAAAGAGGACACAAATCAGACCCCATCATTAATTTTTTAAAGATATTTTAAACTACCTGAGCAGTGCAACAAAATTTGACCTTGGATCAGTAAATTGAGTTTAAAGCAGGACTTAACATTCTTGCATGGTAATTCTGGATCTTTCAAGACAATCAGGCCATTTATGATGTCCAGGCAATAAATTATGGTCCATTAGCTAATTTTTTGTTCATCGTTCTGTATTTAAGGAAGCAAAAATGAATGTACCTTGAACTGATAGATTTTTGACTCTGTGCAAAGTGCTAGCCCAAAACCTAACTTACTTGATATAGCATCTCTTGAAATCTTATTTGCAAAATTAATTCTAATTGACTGAACACCGTGTTCTGTCACGTGGAATGAAAACTGGTTGAAGAGCTGTAAACAAAGGTTAATATCTGCCAACAGCATATCACACCAAGGGGAGACACAAAGTTTACAGTGAGTTATCGTATTTAAACTTCTATATTAATGAGAGCTAAGACTAATTCAGGAAGTGTAATCAACTGAAGAGATAAAACCATATTTTTAGAGATCTGAAAAAAGTTACAAGATTATTAGAAGAAGAGGCTTGGGAAAATGCAGTCTTCTATATTGCAGGAAAAAAAATGATCAGAAGAGAGAAGTCTGGAAAGTTACGGATACTTAGTGAGGAAGATACAGAACAAATCTGTGTGCTACAACTTCTGCACACACATGCTGAGACAATGTGTAGTGAGGCAGCAATAAAAACTCTATGTCAGCATCTATGGTACTAATGTGTACTTGGAAGATTCCAACCATTAATACCATAGCACTGTGTCTATTCTTAAGATGCCTTTGCGAGAAGCGGAAATACTGTTTTCCTCATCTTTCTCATGGGAAATTTACACACAAAGGAGACCTAGGGCAATATTCAAAGCAACTCACTTCTGTTCATTCCTGTAGCTATAACTTTAATTCTGTGGCTAAATGTGAGGTGCAAACGGGTGTAACTCCCACAGAAGCACTGGAATGGCTTATGTAAATCTTAGGTCTGAATATAGGCTCAGTTCAGGATGAAAAACATTAAACACGGGAAATTCTCGATCAGTTCCCTCACATCCTTGGCATGCTTTAATGACATCAGACAGAAGTGGGCAGCAAAGGCAGCTGAGTATCCTTGTCCTCCAGCTGCCATCTCAAGCTCCCCAGCATGTTGCTGTGCTAAGACCTTTCCTGGCATAAGAAGGATGAGACTTCTCTGCAGTCCCTCATCACCAACGGCATGTCCATTGGTTACTGATCCAGCAGGTTCAGTAAGGAAGCAACGCTCATGCAACACCCCTTTACATATTTCCATTTGATGTTAGCAGTCCATGTGGTCATTCCTTCTATATTCTCTGCAGAATGCTTAAAACCAGTATAAAATATTTGAATAAATGATAATTTATTTGAATAATAACTTTGAAAAAGGAGAATGGCTTTTCACAGAAATCACTACACAATTACTTTTGCCCAGCTCTTTAGTTGCAGTAAAATCTCTTTCATCTATTGAAATAAGTGTGCACCTAGAACACCTTAGGATCTTGCCTTCGTTGATAAAACCCAATAAGTCATTATTAAGTTTAATTATTGTAATCTCCTCAAAACTGGCAGGTACTGGGGAGGTACTGTGATCAATTCTAGTCTGTCATAATCCAAGTTTAAAGTACCTTCTTTTCAACTGTCTGATCTCTGTCATTCTACTACCTGTTGTGGAGTTGCATTCACATTTTTAATTTTAAATGGTTTTGACTTCTTGGTTGCTCTATAAAAAAACCAAAAATTAGACCAGTGCCCTGGATTTACACTCGATGACTGCCCCAAGCTTGTTTAATTCTAATTCTAATTAATGTTTAAAAATGGCCTCTCCTCAGATAGGAAAATTCTTCCAGTAAACTCATGAACAAAGCACAGAGGAAAATGTCAGTTACAAAAGCCTGAAGTGTCACTAAAATGCTGCAGTAAGATAATGGGATGATCGTTCATATTTTGGACATGACTCTGACTAAGTTTACTCATCAATCATTATTAAATGCAGTCTTATTTTCTGGTACTAATCACAGCTTAATAGCATCCCATTGACTTAATTGGGATTTTGAATGGACAGGCCACAGAAGAATCAAAGCTTTCATAAAAAAATGTTCTTAATTAGTGAAATGCACAAACAAGCAACTACTTATTTTGAGATTGAATTTAAAAGAACATTTTAATGATAGAAAAAAAATAAAACTAAATGTTGGCAAATCAAATAGCTTGCTTATAAAAGGAATGACATATAGCCATTCAAGATAAATTTGCTTGATGTAAAATTTCAGTGCCTAATTTTTGGAATGGGTTTACAGGTGACATTTGCCTTCATAACAAATTCAGACAGAAATTTCAGCCCCTGGCAACTCTACAAGCTACTCATTTATGCCTGTGTGAATTTCTGGTCCTCTCTCCTTATGCCAGTACAACTGTCCATGGGGCCATACTATGAATTAGATGACTGAGAGTCGTGATTCCAGAAAAATAAAAGTTACCCAAACCACATAATTCTATGTCATGGGATTATAACAGGCACAAATAACATCCCTAAGGAAAAAGAAAATAATTAAATTTATCTCTTTTTAAACTATCAGGAAGAATGGATCATCTGTTCTGAATTTATCCTTTGAGAGAGGTTTGTAAGGACACTGGTTATTTTCTATTTACTCCACTTTTCCTTTCAGTTTTGCTGGCTATTATTTTCCCTGAACTCTTCTACTCTAGTTGTATCCTAGTTGCATTTGAAAGGTGTCTTTTATCTAGGTACATCTTCTATTTGAGATTGTTCCTCTATCAATTTGGCAAAGTATTATCCCTATGTACATGTAGCTTCTAAATCCAGGACAAAACAATGTATAGAATCATAGAATGGTAGGGGTTGGAAGGGACCTTTAGAGATCATCTAATCCAACCGCCCTGACAAAGCAGGATCATCCAGATTAGGTCACACAGGAACGCATCCAGGAGGGTCTTGAAGACCTCCAAGGAAGGAGACTCCACACCCTCCGTGGGCAGCCTGTGCCAGGGCTCCCTCAGTCTCACAATAAAATAGGTTTTTTGCTTGAACTTTCTATATTCCAGTTTCATCTCATTACCCCTTCTCCTGTTGCTAGATACCATAAAAAAAAAGTGCTGCCCCAACCTCCTGACACCCACCATTTAGATATCTGTAAATAGTAATGAGATCCCTGGGCAATCTCCTCTTATCCAGACTAACCAGTCCCAGTTCCCACAGCTTTTCCTCATAAGGAAGATGCTCCAGTCCCCTGATCATCTTGATGGCCCTGCGCTGGACTTTCTCCAGAAGTTCTCTGTCCCTCTTGAGCTGAGGAGCCCAGAACTGGACACAGGACTCCAGATGAGGCTTCATCAGGGTAGAGCAGAGGGGGAGTAGAACCTCCCTTGACCTACTGGCCACATTCTTGATGCATCCCAGAATGCCATTGGGTGTCTTGGCCATGAAGGTGCATTGCTGGGTCATGGTTAGTTTGCTGTCAACCAACACTCCTAGGTCTCTCTCTGCAGAGCTGCTCTCCAGCAGGTCAATCCCCAGCCTGGTGCATGGGGTTGTTCCTCCCCAGATGCAGGACTCTGCACTTCTCCTTGTTGAAGCTCACGAGGTTCCTCTCTGCCCAACTCTCAAGCCAGTTGAGATCCTGCTGAATGGCAGCACAGCCTTCTGGGGAATCAGCCAGTCCTCCCAGTTTGGTGTCATCAGGGAACTTGCTGAAGGTACACTCTGTCCCCTCATACAGGTTGTTGATGAAGATATTGGACATGACTGGCTTCAGAAGAGTGAACTTAGTCAAAGTAGTTGCACATAAACTTATCTTGGGCATAAATTAATGCTCATAAACTATTTTCAATTATTGCAATTGGCAAATAAATTCACTGCTAGTAAATTTTTCTTTTAAAGGCCACGATACAGTGCCACTTAGTAAAGTTTCCTCTGACATTATCCTTAGATTTGTACAAGTTAACAAGAACAGTAAAACAATCACTACTTGTAATTGCATCTTCTCTTGAGATCTCAAATGAATATATATTTTTATTTGGGTCCTTCCAACTGTGAAAGCACATGGTTGAAGGCACTTCTGTTCAACTTGTCATTTCTGGACAAGTAAGTTTATTTAAGGTGTCTGTACTCCCAGCTTCCACCCTATATAATAGTTTGCTGTCCCCTAAGTTATGAATGACAATAATTTGCAAGGTCGATGCTATAACTGGATAGCCATCCATAAAGTCATAAATAAAGTGAATTAGGCAAATAACTTTAGTTAAACAATATATTTTGGATAGTGATTCAGAACACTGCAAAAGAAATTCCCGCAAGGAGCAAGAATTTCTTAAGCTGGCTTTGCCCATAAGAAATAAGAACCATGGCCTAAAATGCATAGCAAACGAGTACAGGCTATGGAATTAATCACAATGTGCAGAAACAAGCCCGACCAGGAAGACAGGTAACAAAAAGTCATCGCTCTTTACTCCATCTGCATTCACAGAGGACTTTAATCCATCTGCTCTGAAAAACAAAGGCGTGTTCTGATTTTGAATTAGTTGACTGGAGTTAAAAAGCAACAAAGTCAGGCCAGTTTTGGTTTAAAGGCAGGTTAACAATTCCTAAATTGTAGATGGGAACTTGAGCTATGAATGCTACGCAAATTCAGGCTGCTCTATGGTCACTATTTTTTAAATCAAATTCTCTGTTTGGGCTAATCAGCCCAGGTAGAGAATGTGTGTATGTGGGCATACATAAATGTATGTTTTGGCAATACAGACCATCAGATCACAATTAGCTATAAGCAAGAAACAAAGCAATTGACAACCTCCTTCCAGTCCAGCTAGAGGCTCTAGTCAAGTCACTTACACACTTGTTTTTCCTGACACTCATACTTTCCCTTCATGGAACCAGCACAGTGGCCTATGGGGCTACCTGAAGAAGCAGATGTGGACATTGATCTGGGCTGAAAAAAAACCCAACTTTTTGCATTGTTTTAAACTGAGATCGGCTTTGCGTTCCATATCACCTCTGGTCCCAAAAGTTGTTGTATCCTGTCAACTGACGGTTCATCATGAAAGTCAGAATGCATCACTTAGGGTAGGAGATGCATAACCTCCCCTTGCTGCCACTGACAGAAATATCCGGGTAAATGTCTCCTCAGGGTGGCTACATCTCTTCTGTCTTTGTGGCAGTCTTGTCCCAGAGCTCATTAAAATAATTCAGTCTTAAGTAACTTGCCTTAGGTCACTCAGGAAAGTCTATGATAGAACCAAGAATAGAAACCTGATCACTCTTAGCAAAGAATGGGATTACTTACATGACTAAAATGACTCAGTTTCTTAAGCCTTTGCACGTTTGGGTCTTCTATTCCTTTTATAGAGAATATCTTTTGTATAAAAAGTACACTGCAATCTTAAAATAAAGTTTGGAGAATGCACTGCTAACATTAAATACTTTGGTTTTGAAACTGAAAGTTTACCTGACTGGAAGATTTCTGTGTTAAGCACGAAAGGTAAAAGGTAAATTTCTGTTTCAATTCCTACTTACAGCAATACTTCACATGCTTTCTCATATCCTCATTTTGATATCTTCTTTCTACATTTTTTTGAGATCCAAAAATACATGGGGTAGAAGCATATGCATATACCAACAACTTTTCTTGCCGGTGTGTCTCTCTTTTTACAGCCCTATATTCTATTTAACAGCCCAATAGAATGAGATCAGTAAAATATTTCCTCAGTTATGTAGGACATGTAAGCATTTTATGAAGAGTTAATTTGGTTATGTTCTGAAGTGCAAAACATGTAAACATAGAGCTTACTTAATGGAAAAAAGTTTCAGGCTACAGTATATGCACAAGGGTTTTGTTCATTTTATATAAACAGAAAAGAAAAGAAAGAAATATTCTTTCATAACAAATAAATACACAATGACAAAGGTTACAATTGAAGGGATTATAAATGACAGAAGCCAACATAAAAACTTTCAATATCGTACTTTTACTTTAATATGAAGACATTATTATCAAAGCAAAATACTTGAGAAACGCTTTGATAAAAATAATCTCACGCTATCTTTGAAGCGGTTTCATTTATTTTACTACCCACTGTGTTCCTTATCAGAAGGCCAAGTATAAGAAGTTTCCTAGTTTATGATTAGGAAAGAATCTGATAGATTAGAAGACTCAATTGAAGTTGGACATAATAAGTATTAAAGTATTACATGACATTAATCCTGCCATTCCATTACTCTCTCAATCATTGTGCACAGACTAATTATTCTGAAGCCAGTGTTCAGGAGAAAATAGAAACATACTTACACTGGGTTGGAGTAATCTCTTTATTGCATCAACAAGGCTAGCTCTGTACTGGTCCAGAAACAGGCTGACATTGAGAAGAGAACAGAATCCAGATTAAAATGGGTTTTCAATTCTAATGATACTAATGCAGATAAGTACAAGGCTAATTACATATGTTTACACAATGCTGTAAAAGAGAAACTGTGGTCTACATTTATGTCCAGTTCAGGCACTTTTAAATATTAAGACATACATAAACTCAAATATAACCCACACCAAAGCATGAAACAGATTCTCACATGGCTGAAATTCACAGTTCACATATGCTAGCCATTAAAATACTGCCATATCAAAAGCCAAGGTCAATATATAAAGTTAATATTTTACTTATTTTTTTATGCAAGGGGGGTGTGTGAGGAGCTTTTCTAAGGTTTTTTTTTTATTGTAGTTCAGGTGTTACTATTAAGGGCATTTTTTTTCCTTTCACCTTCACAGCTGTGGCATTAATTCATTATTATCTATTATGCATATCTGTTCCATTTATGTATCTATCTCTATCTATCCCTATAAAGATTTACAAGCCCCCACCTTCTCACTCCCTCGGTGTTTAAATATAATGACCCAGATCATACAGAACTGTCCTCCCTCAAGAGTGAAAACCTTCATCTCCAGCATGGGTCCTGCAAGGACAGCAGCAGAGTCAATTTTCCCATGCAATGTTGCCAACATGCTCAGCCCTATTTTGGTGTGATTACTTCATGATTTGAGGGGATAATTCATTCTTCATGCCCCTCAAAACCTTAATGTATATACTAATAGTGGCAACCAGGGTGCCAATCACTCTTGACTAGATATTTGTGGACATGTAGTTACTGGGGATGAGAGTGCATTTACAATGGTTAGTGAACAACCATCGAATAGAAACTGATGCTTCTCAGCCCTCACTGCCGTGGCCTGCATTTATATTGGCGATTCAGATAAGAAACTCTATCAAGTAGGCCACAAATAACGTGATTCTTTCTTCATTATCTTCCATGTTTTTGCTGTAATAAAACTGCTTCCCAGCCTCTGTCAAGCTCAGGTTTCAGAGTACACAGCCTTTTTCCATTCTTTATGATTTTTTTTCTATACTCCCCTTTCAATTATTCTTAAATACCTCTTTCTAAGGAGATGTGGGTAATTTTTTTTCCAGTTTTGAAGTTTCTAAAAGAAAATATATGAAAACACTGGAAAAAAAAAAAAAGTGGTCTGTCAACCACATGACAATCATCAAGGACAGAATATGTGTGGATATTTAGGTAAGGACACTCCACAGCTACCAAGCAGACTTCAATATTACCTAATACAGAGTCAAGGAACTGTGTAAGATCTGTGAATTTTTGCTAGTCAGAAAAATAAAAAAAGCCCAGGGGAAAACGTGTCAGTGAACAAATTTTATCAGTAAAAACTGGCAGAACCTCAGACTGCTGAGAAAATATGGTGGACTGGGTATCCATAAATTTCTTGAAGATCATTTCATATAGGAGTATGACCTTTTGAATTTCTTCTCAAGATACTGAAGTACTAGCTAACAGTTGCTCTGATAGCCTGCCCACAAGAAAAATTAAACTTTAGAAATTGGCATGATGGCTGCCCCTCAACCTTGATTAATCTTACTGGAAGAATCTTCCTGAAGAAAAATGCTTGTTTAAATTTAATTACTTGAAATAGAAGCTGATATCTTTAGTATCTCCTGGGAGTTTAAATCACATTCAGCCCAGCAAGATCCTTATACAGATAGATAACATACGACACTACTTCACTGGGAACATGGCCACCTGCAGAAGAGGTGGAATGTAGTGCACAGGTCCTCTCCCAAAAGAATCGCTAAAAATAATTAATTTTTACATAAATTATATAAATAATTAATTTTAATTTTCTACAACACGAAACCTTGCAAGCACGCGCACATTTATGACTTGCCGAGATCTTCTGAAAAGAGAAGTACATTCCAAATGAAAAATGCACTTGTCATATTTTTATTTTTGAAGTCAGTGTACTGGAAACACAATTCTGGGGCAGCTTCCCAGTGCTAAAATTCCTTTTTCATGGGACAGCATATCATTCTCTTTTTACACAATGAGATAGTGGCCCAGACGCTGCTACCAATCTTGTTCCTCCATAATGAGAGAACTACAGGCCTTTGTACACCTGAAACTGCGTGTCCTGGAACTTAAAATAGTTACATGACCTTCTAGATTAGACAACTTCAATAATACTGTTTCTGTCTGACCTCAATTGATATTTTGGTGGTATGGGAGATAGAGTCTTAGCCCTCTTAGCTTAGGAAGCCCAGATAACCTGAGACAATTGCCCTGGAGCTGCCCACAATTTTGTGCCTGCCCTCCAAAAGGCCTGTTGAAAATAGTCTCCAAATTGCAGTTTCCAGTCTGTTGCTCTGTGGGCCACATACTCTGGCCAGAGGGAGCAGAGAAGGCTGGAAGCAATGTTAATGCAATGCAGTGACTCCAGGAAACATCTCCATTCTCTCTCTGAGTTGGAAGATGCCTTGAATGAGGAAAATCCTGAAGAAGTCATTAGATAATCTGTGCTGCAGACAGGGCCAGCACAGGATCTGTCCCACACAAGATTTCATCATACAGTTTCTCTTACCAGTAGAATTTGTATGACTAAATATTGCCAAGCACACTCAAAATGTACCCAAGAGAATCCTTTAAAACTTACAATAGCTCAGTGAAATTAAATGTATTGTTCTAAACCATTCACACTCAGTTCTTGAACCTCAATTCAAATTTGGTTTAGCTTACCGTTACTTTAGTGGTAATGTCTCCTATTTATGTAGTAAGGAGGCTATGAAAGTGATAGCTCAGGATAGGAATAGTAAGCTTTTCTTGGGATATTGAGGGAATTTGGGATCACAGCAGTAGAGAGGCATGAGCATAGCTGATGGCAAGTAACCTGTCACCTCTCTCCTCTCAGTTTTGTTTAATTTTAAATTACCATTAAACCCCAAAAAAAGTTTATACTAGAACTGTATAGAGGTAACAGTAAGTCACAAAGAAAGAATTTAGAAAATTAGGTAGATTCTCAGTTTGCTTCATGTTAATATACTTTTACCTTTTGCCTCACATCAAAGGACATATGTTGTATGTAAGAAAACTTAAGTTTTCTTTTTTTATACTTTTCAACCAGCAAAAGAGTATAGTTTACAGGTGTACTTCAGACATGACTACATTCATGTATAGTGCCTAATGTATAGAGACATTTATCTTTTTGTTCACCTTCAACTACACAACTGACATAAACTGAAAAAAACTTTGCTTCCATGTTGTCAGATTCCAATGCACTTGAAAGCATGTGCAAGAAATGAGGCTTAAAAGGAATAATAAATTTAAAATGGAGGCAGACAGAGATCTTACTGCATTCCTGCAAAAAGATTTCCTTATATTATATGAAATGCAATAATGGAGATAAAAGAGACATATTTTAAGAAATTTAAAGAATGCTTTCAGTTCAGTTCTACATTCTTGATGAATCCACAACTGCTCACAACTTCAGCAAAAATCTCAACAGTGAAAGTAATGTGGAATAGCCTCCTCTGGCCTCTATTGTGAAAATACTCTTGCATGGGCCAAATTTTGATTGATCTTAATAGGTAAAATGGGATATTGTGTATTTCCAAAATGATACAAGAATCTAGACCTCATAATATCTCTGCATTAAAATTATTTCTGAAAAGTTCACAAGAATGTGAAAGACAAAGATTTTTCTGTTGGCTTAGTCCACCTGGCTTTGACTCTGTCCTTGGATTAAAAATCTCAGCACCTTTTTTATTAATAACCAAAAAGATATATGCATCCTTTTAAATAATCAGAAATCTGAGGCTCTTAAGAGATTTAGAAGAGTCTTGGTTTTGGTCTTTTCATATAGGCAGCTGTTATTTCTCCTCTTTTATTCATACTCACTCTTACAATTCCAGCACGTAGGTAACTTTAGATCTGTAAGTGCAGGTCAAATGAAAGTCTAAAATTGTGTCAGCCCTCAGCCAGGCCTTAAAATTCCTCTCCCAAAATATGAGGTGAGTGGATATGCTTTAAAAATTCCATTCATTCAGGTTTTATTCCAGTGTATCCTTCTTCCAGATGTGGCCTCACTAAGATTTTTTTTTCCTTATTTTTATCTCATAGTTGACATTTCACAAGTTATTTTGGAACTGCTGAACCGTGAAACTATTTTTATTGTCAAAATCCTGAATGGTTAAATAACAACTAGCTTTCACAGTTTGCCTCTTATTTATTTGATAATCTAGTTGAGCTACTAAATTTAGCTGTTAACTAATAGACTGTCTGTTCTGGGAAATAACTTATTTTCCACCCCTGCACACAAGCTTTATGAAAGTCTGACTGTAAATATATGAATATAAACATATCGCTGCTTGTTGTAATCATGTATATTTTTACTTGAACCTCCATGTGGATTTGGAATATGTTTATGAATAGAGCTTGTTTTCATGTAAATGGGATCAAGCAGTACCACTGGTTAGCTATTCAGAGAATCAGACAATATCACCCTTGCTGGAAATACTTCAATAAAAATTTATCCATGTACCTAATATTTGAACTCAGATTTTTTGCTTTTTAGTTCTCTCTTCTTAGAGATTTTATTGACTGAGAATGAGCTATATGATGGTGTTAAACTAAATGCAATCTATTCTATCTGTTTTTATCACTGCATACTTCAGGTTTCAGTTGAGAAGCTATAAGAAAAGAGGGGTTTTTTTCCTCTTTAATGGCAGCCCAAAAAATTCAGAGAGTAAAAATCCTTCCAACAGTTCTCAAGTTGATTCTGTATCTCAGAGGAGAAATACATGAAAATGAAAAGAAGATTCGAGTTTGATAAAGCATGGAACATTTTCTCCCCAGCTCGTTCATGTACCAGAAAATCTAGTGTCCATAACTAAAAGAATGATTTCTAAAAAGGAACGAACAATAAAGGGATTTGCATGCTTATTAAACTATATATATGAGCACTCGCAATAAGAAAATAGAGAAAATTTGTGAATAAACCCACGTGCTTTAAACTAACCTGCACATTTCTATTTATTTTTTAGAAATCTATAAATATTTATAAACTTACCTGCATCTTAAGTGGTTCAAAATAAATATACAAAATGCAGGGATTGCAAATGCATTATGTATTTTACTTGTCATGTTTGATTCTTTCTTTCCTAAAAAAACGACACTATTTCCAAACAGACCAGAAAGAGTATTAAGCAAGAATATTACTGAAAAAAACAACTTAAGTCTTGCTGTACTCTGCTCCACTCTGTTGTACTCCAAGCACAAATAGGATGACATGGTGTGAGTATCAAGAATACAAGAGATGGCACAGCCAGGTTGTTTTGATATTTGTGTGAAGAACAAATTTAACTCTAAATCTCTTGGCAAGACCTTGCTTCACCCACATAATCTGGAGAACATCCATATGTGAGCCTTGTCTAAGCCTCCGAGAAGACTGCTGCCCTCCTGCTCATGTCCGCCAGCACTCTGATCTGACTTTCATACTTAATCTGATCTAATCCCGTCCAGCATTAACTTCATCTGTGCAATGAAACCTGGAGTATCCATTCTAATATTTGGTGAGGAAGGCATTTACTAAATTACTTGCTGAAATCATATGGTGTTGTTTAGCTCCTTATTTTAATCAGATGATGCATCTCTGAGGCACATTATCAGCGATTAGTTAGAAACCCTTCTCTGTCCTTTTTGGGAACAAAGAACTTTTCTGAAATTAAATGCTAGGAGAAATGAAGCACTGTTGCATTCTGTCAACAAATAGGTATTAGAAAAAAGAGAGAGGATCACCAAAGACACTTTCTCCAGTGCTATACAAACCTAGTAACTTTTCTGAAATAAGGGTTTGCTTAAACAGCAAAATATCAAAGTCAAAAAAACCCACAAAAACCTTTAGAGGAATATTTTATGAGAAGTCACTTAAAAAGAATACTGTTTAAAAAGACAATAGACAGCTAAAAAGACAATAGATAGCTTCATACTTCCTTTTGCCTTTTTCCTTTAACTATTTCTTAATAAGGCAGAGAAATCTGCTGAACTGAGCTGTCCGACAAAGTCCCTGTTTTCAGAATCTGGTCTCTTGTGACAGTTATGTGCAACAAAACACACACAGCCTTTTCTGTTTTGGACATTTAGAGGGTCAAGAGCAAATATTCATGAAGGAAAGGCAGATTAATTTTAAAATACCTACTCTCCTAAATGTCATTTTCACATCTCTTTTTACCCTGTCTCAATTTATATAATACAAATAATTAATAATGTACCGTTTTTAAAGTTGATATGCAGCTAACATAGCACAGCACAATTTTGCAAATCCAGTATCAGAAAAGGGTGTGTCAATAGTAAAATCTATTTGCATCAGTTATTGAACAATATATCATATTGTAACATGCATCTACCTTTCATAAATTAAGTGCTGTACTCTTATTTTTTACCTAAAAATTCTCTTACAATTAACACATGCCTGTGCAACTAATATAAAGACTACGTCTACAAATATTGCTGTCAAATTGATTTAAGAAACAGAATGTGAAGGGAGAAAAAAAGGTTTTGAAAATCTTTTTCCCTCGGAAAGATTTTCCAAAGAGCAAAAAATATATCCCCTTATATCAATAGTCAGATCTTTCCTAAGAAGAAAGCTAATTGAGCTGTTTGTGTTGATAAACTCCCTTTTCTCCAGACTGTTCCTCACTGAGCCATAATTATTTGCAATTTGCCTAAGTCGTCCATTTACTGATACGTCAAGCATGAAACAGAGGCAATTCCAGAAAATGGAAATGCTTCTCAAAATCAATCTTTGGGAAATAATGTGGTAGAAGTTACTGTGTGATAGAAGACTACCTTATAACTGTCACATGGAGATGAATATTAATTTGTTGAGGTTAAGGTGGCTTTGTGCTTCATTTGTTGACTCTGCTTAGCCATCAGCAAGCAGCACAGTACAATTACTCCAGCAAAGCTATTTTTCTAACATGAGTTTTATGATTTTTATGTACTTACCAGTCAGCACACATAACAATGTCAAAATGTCCTTCCAGTTGAGAGACATCTGTCTCATTATCCCATCGTAAAATGCTAGAGGGAAAAAAAAGATTAAAAAAAAAAAAAGAAAAAAAAGACTTATATTTTTCATCTTGAGATTTTTAAAGTATTAATATTATTGTTATGTAACACAAGTGTTTTTAAAAGTACACACTTGTTACTTTCAAAAGTGATTGTAAAAATATGATTCTGTACATTTTTAAGGTTTTAAAATTCAAAGCTAAAGAGCTATTTTTAATATAACAGAAAGGCAATCCACACAAGTTCTGATGAGCGGATCACAAATGTGCATTTCTGAATAAGTGGCACAGATTTTCACCCCTTAACACCACTGCACGAGGAAGTGAAGTCAAAGTACCGACAACCTGAGCGAAACACAGATTTGCAGAATAGATGTGAATTCATGGATCTCTTCTACATCTGGCAGGCAAGTCAGATGTGTTTCTCATTGATGAAGTAAGCATTCACTTGGGCTGCAGGGAAGAGGGACGGGGTGAAAAAATGCCAAGCTTAACTTCAATGCCAGCTATGTTGCCTTGGGCAAGCTTAAAAATACAGCAGTGCTGACTCTGTCAACACCTATTCTTCCATAGGTGATAAGTTATTTATTTCCAAAGTACTCAATAGTAGAGAATAATGCACATATGAACAAAGTTCTTCTTTGTTTATAAATGCTGTTGATTCATGCACCTGCCATGAAGAATTTCAGTACTTTGCTCCTGTTTAAAAACCAGCAACTAGTATTGGAATTTACTGCATACTTAAAATATCATTACCCTGAAGATTTGAAGCTGCATTTCTACTTCTATGCTATTTAAAAAAAAAAATCCTTCTTTTTCATTTCCTGGTTATTTATAATAGAAAGTAGATAAATATTTATGGGAAAAGCACTTGTGGGGGAAGGGTCTAATCTGATCTTGTCAGGTTGTGCATGCTTATCTCAGTTTTGTATGAGTCTTGACCAAATAGACCCTTTAGTCTTCCCGCAGCTATAATCTACTTCTGGTTAAAAGCCATCTCCATTCACATCCTACTCCTAATATTTAACTGGGGATCAGTTCTAATGTGTTCATTCAGAAATGCTCCCTAAGTACACCATAAAAACTGAAATATTATACATTGACTATATGCAAAAAAGGCTCAGAAATACATGGACAGATATAGAGCCATAAAGGATTAAGGTAACACCGTATGTGTGTACATGTGCACAGAAACAAAATTTGAGACAGAATGCTTTTAAAACATGGAGAGGCCTGGTTGGTTTGGAAAGCTTTGATTATGTGGGGCTCAGTGTAACTGAACAGATCAGGACTCATTAGCCCATTTGCCCTCCTGGAATTTACTGTGACAATCCAAAGAGAGAAAAGAGTAGATTAATTTAATTTTTCCCCCTCAAATTGAAAGGATTCCAGATTTTAGAAGCCTAGGTAGCTTTGCACACTGGCACGCAGCAGGCATCCAGTAGTGGAAAGTGACAAAGGAGAGTTCTCACTCTCAGCTGCTGGCTGCCTGCTGGCTACCAGCAGCTTTTTCAACCCTGTTTCCGTGGAAACTTAGGTTAGAATGGTGAAAATTAGGTAAAGGTAAGTTTTTTGGGTTTAAAGCACGCACTCTAATACTTTAAGAATCCTGAAGCAGAACTGGAAATTGGTAGATGAACTGTGAGCCTTAAAAGGCCACCTTTGGTTCTCATTGCTACAGAAACAGAGATCTGATCAGTACCACTATAGGGATTTGAATTATGATTTTTTTTTAACCCATATATTTACCATACTTCACACATGCAGTTCAGAAGGCAGCACAGGTGCCTCCTCCTGGCCAAAAAACTCAACCTCTCTCATGTTACTGTCAGGTTCCCACTGAGCATCCAAAATACGGCATTTTCTATGTACACCTACTGTAGGCACAAAGGACTTTGTGTGGGTAGGTAAAAGCTCAGAAACCATAATGCTGAGAAAAATATGGAATTGACTACTTGCCAAAAGCATGAGCAGTGGTGCAATGTGACTGGCATGTGTGCTGTTAGGAGGAGTGAGCTAGGAGCCGAATGTCCAGCCATAAGCCAGCCTTCCTCCATTTTCCCGACCTAGCACCAGGGATGCTCTTGGTCTCTAGTTTTAGTATAGTTACATTCCTGAAGACAGGATAATTATGCAAAGGCAAATGATAAATTGACAGGCAAAATTTTCAAAATCTCCTTTGCCATCAGTTTTCAAAAGGCACAGGAAAAATCTATATTCCTATGGGGAAATAACCATGCAAACTAAAGATAGTTCCAACAGGACTCATTCTGATCTCACTCAGGATGCATGCATGCTGGCGAGAGAGACGCAGCTACAAGCTGTATATATTTATCTATGCTATCTTTAGGCAACTGCAAGAATGACTAGTAAGAGAAGCACAGATAGGGTATATGAAGCGCGATACCAGCTGCAGCCTCCAAAACTGTTTCGGTAGCTAACTCTGGGCTACTGAATCTACAGTGTTATCTGTTTAATGCTTCCACAAATTTGCATGAGCTGCAATCAAACATCTGCACCTGCACCTGTAAAGCAGACATGGTCATGCATATTGGGGAACCGGAAACAATTCTGCTCAGAGTCAGCAATATTACATCATTAACACTGATGTCAGAATCAGGCTGATTCTGAATCAGAATCAGCTATTTTGAATTCTAGTGCTAATGGAAGTAGTGAAACAGAGTCAGGATATAAATATATCAACTAGCCATACAAGTTCCTGTAACCCAAGCACAATTCCTGAGTGTGAAGTACAGAAAAACCCACTGATACTGAAAAACAAGTCTGAGAAAGCTAAAGATGTGTATATCTGTATCTAAATGCATGTATCTATACATAGGAAGGAGATGAGGAACAATAATTTTTTCGGGGATTATTGAGGATGTGACTTTTGGATTTAGCGGTCAGATCCAAAAGAAATACCAAAGGCACCATGAAGTAAGGGCTGATTGCATTTCCATTTAAAGCACTGCTAGGAAACCTAGAAAAGTGTTAGCAACAGAAATGTGAAAATCTCAGTCCTCACGAAGTTACCTTTTTTTTTTTTAAAAAAAAAGCCTAAGTGTAAAAATAGCATAACACAAAAAATCTTTTAAATCATCAGTATTATGCTGAGTGTCAACAGGAAAAAAATGCAAGCCTTGTTAATATTGTCCTCTTGTTCCCCTTCCAGGGATTAGTGGACATAAACAACTTTTTTCCTAATGCTACTCTTCTTCCAGAAATATAAGAAGTTTTAAAGCTATAATATTTTTATGTCTTTTTTTGAGAGAAAATAATTTTGTAAATCTGAAAAATGTGCTTTGGGTTTCCTTCTAAGTCACAACTTCAACAGATTTTTTTTGTAAAAGAAAAAACCCAACAATATATTCAAGGCCACATAAAGCCCACTCTTGATATTATTTTAACTGACTTATTTAATTCATGCAGGTTTAGTTTCTTGCAATTGAAAACAGGCAGTTCAGTTTCAGTAGAAAAGGGTGTGAAATCCACTGGATATATAAAACAGTTTGTGAGCTTTTTTTGGCTATAATAAGAGCATTAAAAATGAAATAGGATGCAAGGAAAAAATACTCCTGCACTGTTTAGCTACTACTTAGGTCAAACTGATGGTGGTTGAAACTTGGTACCTGCTAATGGTAGCTTTATGGCCTGTATCGAATTAATTTGACCAGTTTTCAGAGGAAAAGTACACACGTCACAAACCTATTACTATAATTAGCAATCTTGATGGTAGTCCTAGCAAAAAGGACAAGGACTGAATGAGCTATGGAGAATGAACTATCCTCTCACATGCAGAGGTGGCTTTTCCAGGTCAGGGATAAATCATGCTATCAAAAGAGTCTGAGAAAATATGTGCAGATGCTCTAGTTTCCTAAGCTGTCAACCTTGTATCATTCTAAAGCAACAAATTCATTAAAAAAATCCTGTAAACAACAAACAATCAAAATTTCCCCCCTCACCCCACCCCTGCCACACTTCATCTTTTAAAGAGCAAGTCAGACAATGTGATTAGATCAAGAAAAAAAGAATTGTAAAGAATTAAAACAGAACAAAAAGATCCACCAAGAAAAGAGAGACTTTAAGTACTACCAATATACTCCAAACATCCCCTTGTATTTAAAAAAACCCCTCAAATCTTAAAAACCCCCGAGACAAAATAGTAAATGTTGCAGGGATAGTTAGGCAGCCAAGGTTGCACTTCCCCTGTACAGTTATTCTAATTTATGTAGGATAGCCTGACAAATGTCAACAAGCTTTTTCTTACACTGGTAAAGTATCTCAGCAATCTACAACAAAAGACCTGATTTTACCAGGTTTTTAATTCCCATGCAAAATTTCTCATTACTATTATTATTCAGCTTCTGTTGTTCAGTGTTTGTCTTCCTAGACTGTCTAGGCAGGTAGCTTACATGAGAAAAAACAGGTTAAGTCTCTGACTGTTAAAACTTGAAACATTTCCAAGTCCCTCTGAGATGTTCATGTGATGAATGGCATAGACTAGAGTAGCTCTCAAGCTAACAGAAAAGTAGTTGTGCAGATAAAGACAAAAAATCAAAATTAGAAGAAAGGATAAAAACCACAAAAGCTTTACTTGCCTCAAAACATATTTATAGTTTTAATAAAGATTTAAAAAAAAAAAATCCCACCTAGGAGATGAACAGCTACCAAGAAACCCTATCTATACCCACCTCTTCTTTTCATATTTTAATTGAGGCTTCACTCTTTGAAAAGCATTACCATTGGTAGGCATACATGTTCAGGTAAAAGATTTTGTTTGGAGGTTTATGTGACTTTTTCTATGGCATTAACCAAACAAGTTCATTAACGTAATAACAAAACATCATTGTAATTTTTCTCCACACCTTGAATTTTGGTTTAGGTTCCTCAGTTTTGAATAAAGGTCAAGAACACGGATTTTAAGTTAGTGACAAGAACAATGTATACACCTATCATTACAACTCCTCTGAAAACTCTTGCAAATTTTCCTACTATAATTTGCCCATCTTTCTCATTACATACTCATTAGGTTGCTCTTACCTTTCACCTCTGCCCTCCTTATCTTCACTACTTCTTTTTACTTTGTATTCTTATCCATTATCTTGTTCCCTACAGTGCATACCTTGTTTGAAGGGATCAAGGTTAAATTTTCAGCCACAGGTAGCCAACATCAACTAGTCTTCCTTTCCTCTCAGATTTCTAATCAGTCTGAATGTGATATTTACAATTGTCAATGGACCTTTCCTTCAACAATCTCCTTGCAGGTTTTGGCAACTTCCATATCATTTATCTGCTCTTGTCAAAATATATTGATGATTTTTCTCAGCTAGGCTCAAAATCTACACTTTATCCTAATTCTCGTGGGCCTTTCTTCTCTCTTCATCCCAGTAAAATCTTTCTATTTAATAGAATTTTTAATTCCACTGTTTTCTGTTTAGGTTTTTTTTACTTGTCTCTTACCATTTTTTCAATGGGCTCTTCTAAAGACTATCTTCAAACCTTTCCTACACTTCTGATGGTTTCACAACATTACATCTCAACCTCTTCTTCCTCTCAATTTTACTGCTGGGCTATCCCATCCAGAAAAACTAAACTCAACTACCTGTTTATGTACTTCACACTGTGTATCCAGACTCACAATTCAGTATTTTTCTCAGGTTAGGTGAGCGAGAGGTCATAACTTCTAAAGTACCACAAGGCATTGTTGCTACCACCTTTTCCTCGTCCCTTTGGAGATAACTATTCATTCCAGACCATAATCTAAGCTTAGCTTAGACCTTCCTCTATATTTTCATATCTTGGCTCTCTTCAGATTTGCTTATTCTTTCTTCATAGCATCTCTATTATCTATGCACTCAAACTGCTGACTGTGTCAACACCACCCACATCTTAACATCATCATATTGCTCTCTCGGCTCTTGAAAAATGCAGTCTTGACCTATTAATACTTATTCAGTAAGTTGCTGCAAAGATTGTTTTTTCTTGCCTACAACCCTTGTCACCTTTCTCTTTGTACTCCTCCAGGTGAGGTGCAAGTCTTCTTTTCTAATTGCTCCACAACAGTTCAGTTCCCTACTTTTTATCTCTCATTCAGTATTGATGTGACAAGTCCCTTCTTTAATCAGCCGTAATGTCAGTCTGCATCTTCCACTTAACTTTTGAAGTAAACACCCTTACATTTTTCTTCCAATATGTTATCCATGAACATTCACGGTCTTACTCCATTATCCTTGAAACTTTCCTTTAAAAATAGCTCCCAGAAAAACTGAAGAGGCTAGGCTGCTCTTGCGCCTCCAACTCTATCTGGGTGACTACAGTTATTCTTATCCTTCCTCACCATTATCTATCTCTGGTTTTAGATCATAGATTGTTTAACACAAACTGCCTTTTTACTTGGTGTTTATACAATGCCTGGTACAATAATTCATGATGAAATCTCATCATATTAATATGGTAAAACAGAAGAAGAAACACTGAGGTCAACTATGCATCCGTTTTAACTTGAGGTATTCTATGATTGCATCTTGGTTTTACTGCCTTAAAGTTCCTTTTAAAAAGTGTATGATAAAGTCATTTGTTATTCTGAGAATGTATTATCTCTCTCTTATTCTGTACAACATATTTTGCTAAAATTCAGACGGGAACATTACAGTTTTGTCTTCAAAAATAGCAGTCCTAACACTTACACATTTGTTGCATATCAAAAGCTACTAAATATTGGGGCATAATAAATACACTCCACGTAAATAAAACTGTTGCAGGAGAAAGTTTTTCATCTAATAGACATAGCACAGTCCAACATTCAGCACAAGTGTGGTTATTTTTTTTCAAAGAAGTGAGAACATCTTGTATGAAAACGTTACTAATAAAAATATACCAGTAGTGTCTGTGAATTTGCCTTTTTGCATCGCTCTTCTACATCAATACATTCTAAATCAGTCTTTATTTAGGAGACTGACTCCTGGTTTTAGCAAAGTTCACGTAATACATTACATGCAAAATTATTGGTTCTCACATTCTAATTTAGACTGATACGGTATAAAAGAATACACATTTTCAAAATGCAAGACCACATAAGCATATGTGGCAGAACTCTACTGGTAGGATCAGTGAATGAAAGCTTTGTAAAAGTTTGTTTTGTGTAAAAATATAAAGTAAAAGACAACAGTTTCTTGCTGATAAAATAGAAAATAGTCTACCTATGAATATGGGGAGGATAATCAAGAGAAGAAGAAGAAAAAACAATGTGAAGTGAACAAGGCAGGCTCAGAAGGACTGAATGGGAGGAAAAGTTAAAAACAGCAGAGAAGATGTAACTAACAGGTGCTTAAATTCTGAGGGCAGAAGGGACCACAATAAACATCCAGGATTTCAGACTTCTTTATCAAGCCCATATATCTCAGGAAATTAATACATTTGCTTTTGAAGGATACTCAAGTTGATTTAAACACATTCACTGCTTAAGAAACTACTACTTCCCATGGAAAAATGTTCTAATGTATTATTATTCTCTCTGTCAAATCTAATTTTTTTCTAGACTGAATTTGTCTAGCTTCAATTTCTACATCTTGTTAGGTACTTGTAAGCTAGATTAAAGAATGATCTTCTATTAAAGATTTTTTCCCCATGTGAGGCTTTCAGATAAAAATCAATTCATTTCTTAACAATCAAGTAATTTCTTTGACAAGTTAAGTAAACAGAGCTCTTTAACTCTCTCATTTCCAGAAGCTGATTCACTCTTTTGCCTCTTTCCTGAATCTCACTAATTTTCAGTATCTTTGGTTAATGTTTGAATCACTGGGTATTAATTGAATATTAATGACACAAAAAAAGATAACATTGTAAGTATAATTCTGTACAAATTTAAAGTTTGTCCCAACTTTCCCACGTCTGTGGCAAAGATTAGCCAACAGTGCTGATGAAGAAAAGAACTTAAGACAGTACTTAGCTTTTCTCCCTGCTCTTCCAAACACATATAATTTCTCTACAAACACATATAGTTTCTCTAAAAAGCTTCTTGCATAAACCTTAATCTCTTCAAAGATAGTAACAAATGGTCAGTTCTCACAATGGAGGGAGATAATCAGTGAAGTTCTCCTGAGACTTCTTCTATTCAACATATTTACAAGAGATGAGCTCCAAGGGCAAAGTTTGCTGATGTTAAGAAGTTATTCAAGATAGTAAGGAAAAAAGCAGTCTGAAGAATTGCAGAAAGAGGAAACTGAGTTATTGGACAATAAACTGACAGATGAAATTCAGTGTGGATAAATGCAAAATGTCCAATGGGAAAAATTATTCTGGCTTCGTAAAGAAAAATGAAGGTCTCCAAACTGACTGTCAGAAAAGCTCCTGATATTGTGACAGACAGTGTCATGAAAATATTAGATCAGTGCTCAGCTGCAGTCAGAAAAGGAAATCACTGTTATGCACTTATAGAAGAGGAACAGAAAGCATAATTATTCTACCATATGTATCTATTATTTATGCACACTTTGAATGCATTACCTGATAACCCTCATCTGAAAATAAGTAGACTGAAAATTGGAAAAGTATGGGCAAGTATGATCACAGGTATAGAATGGTTTCCACCTGACTTAAGAGGGTTTTTTGTGATTGAGAGCTGTGAATTCACAATTGGCATGAAGAGATAGACAGTTCATTGTTTCTTCCCACAAAGTGATGAAATTGAGAGAGTGGGAACCAGAAGTCTTTTCTTTCTAACCAAAGAGCAGGAAATGTTCCTTTTGGTAGCTTCCTTCTTGCCAGTAGATGCTGTCATGCAAGAGTGCTACATGAGGAGACTGGACTGTTTCTCTGAGACAGCTCTTAGAAAAACAATAGACTTGTCCAGAGTTAAAACTCTCAGGTCCTATATAAGCAACAAGTATACTGATTTGGTCTTCTCAGAAAAGGGAATCTGATAGAACAAATTTCCTGGTTGGTAAGACAGATAGAGTCTGTTAATGTGTAGAACATACTGCAAAGTCTTCCTCTTCAATAAAGTTCTTCCACTATGACATTTGTAAGAATAACACATTTTGAAAATACCCAAAGCCTCGCTTCAGGAAAATTTCCAAATTAAAATACAGAGAATAAAAAGAGTAGAAATTCCTTGACTTTGTTATTGCTAATTTAATCACTGGTGGACATGTTCAAAACAATGATATAATGCACGTCAAACAAGTAACTATCAGGATAACCCATATGCTAAGTTACGTGGTAAACAACATGATTCATGGACAATTTTTGAACAAAAAAAAAAGTCTTGAAATCCAGACACGGTATTAAAAATTCACCTCACTATTGCAAGTCATTATCAGTAACTTGGTGGCATTACTGTACCTATTTCTAGTAACTGTAAGCAAGAAATTCTGAACATACTCATGGAAGCTAAAAATAAAACTGTATACCCACTGCTCAAGTAAACTGTTTACTAAATATCTATTAATTATATTATAATTCATTATATGACAATCTGCCAGATTGGCTTACTTTACTGTACTTTGAAACAATAATAAAGAGTTAGTAGAGAGCTAGATAAGTTCATTTACTCATTTTGTACAAATCTAAAGAAACAAATGAATAGCAGGTTGTCCTAATCTAACTTCTCTTGCTGATAATGGATTGTTCCTTTTTGCAAAATTGTTTTTGGCATATTTTCCAAATCTAGACTTAAATGTCTAGAATAATCACAAACTGACTCTCATACTGATAATTTCTGCTCCATATGCAAGGAAAAGAGTACAAGATCCCAGTGTGACAAGAACGTGTAGTGAGAAAGCTTATTCTGAATCATCTTTTATATGGAAAGAATCTTGTAACTTTGCACTGGACACTGAGAAAAGTTGCAAGACTGGACACTGTTCAGATATTAGGTAAGAGTGAGGAACATGCCTTCTCCATATTAAAATAATGTTGCAGTAAGTCACTTAAATACATCACTACTTTCATTTTCCTGTAAGGTTGGATTAAGGTAAAAGAAGTTTCCTGATGCCACTTTGCATGGTGGCAGTGTCTTCTCTAAAAAACACTACTCTTTTTTTTTTGGGTTGTTGGTTTGTTTTTGCTTTTTGTTTTTTTTTTCCTTTCATCAACATTATATAACTAAGGTTTTCAGTTGCAGGAAAAGTGAATCAGGATTAAGGTAATATTACAGATTTTACATCAGCCTTTTAATTTCTTCAAGGCCTTGAGAAGTGATCAAATAACTTTGTTACTACCTGCAGCACATGTCATTACTGAATTTGAAGGACCGATCCATTCATTATCGCTTCTCAAATAAATAACCTCAAGTACCTTAGGTTAAGTAACCTTAACCTAAGCACAACCTTATTTTTGACAGGATAAATCAACTATTAATGTCTATAAGGTAGAGAAATGCAAGATTATAATTATTTTTGAGATTAGAGAGTCATCTGAATACTTATTTTTTTAAACTTTACACTCTTACGACAAGTCTGCAATAACCTTAAGAATGTAGAACTAAAAATCATATTATGAGTTTATTATGAGACTTATGTTTTTAGTACTCCACTGTATTTTTTAATTTAATTATTGTAGCTATGCAAATAAGGCCTCAAATGCTATTGCACTCAAAAAGTTAAACACTTGACATTTTCACTCCTTAAAATGCAACATTTTGTGATGTCTAGATATGTTTATTAATTAGTGATTATTAACACACAGTAAACAACATCATGTCTTGTAAAAACACAATCTTTCTTCACAGCATGAGGCTGAAATCTATTATTCACTGATTCCATATGCTGAAATACACTCAAATGATCACAAATGACCTTAAGCATTAGATAAATGCAAATGAGGACAGGGTAGAAAATGTGCTTTTGATTGATATCTAAAAGACCAGGTTTGAAGTCTTGACAGGGGATGAAATCTGAAATCTCATACAAAGTAGACGGCAATTGGAAATCTACAAAATCTAAGCTTCTGGATGGACGTACCACACAGCCTCTCCTCAGCAGGGATGAGTGTCTGAGGCTGCTCACAAGAAGCATTTGGTACATGGGACCTGAAAGACCATTTCTGGGGCCCCATAATGCTCCTTCAGGTCCTGTGGCCTTTATCTACTTGGCAGGCACTTATTAGGATGCAGAGATATATCTCTAAGTTATGTGCACATACACTCTAATGAAGGCAGAATTTTTCTGACCCTAAGTGCTCACTTAAAAGAACTTCTTTACACAGAATGGCTACATAAAAATAGGGAAAACTGATGTGAATGATAGCCACTAAAACTGTACAGGTTTAACCCTCTCTATTAATAAGTTCATTCTGCTGTAACAGCTTGTCCTTTCTCAGCTTTACTTTTGTCACTGAGAAGGACCAAGAGCCCTCCTGGAATGAGAATCATCAAAAAAAAGGAGACTTAGACACACAGATAAGAGTGTACTATTTGCTGTTAGGTAGCCATCTCTAAGCACATTCTAATTCTTAACTCTACACCTCAAATATGAAGCACTTTAAAATTTACTTTTAAAACACTACAAGAGATGAAGATATTTCAATTTTTCAGCTGCTTCCAGCCCCTAGTGTACGTGGAGATGCCACAATGAAACAATGAAACAATGAAACAATGAAACAGGTAACCTCAGTGGCACCACCTATTACAAGGTGAAGAGCTCTGGAGATGATCTGAAACCGAATTCTATGATTCTCTACAACAGCTCACCCTGCAGAGCATGCCTTCAGGGCTAATTCAGAGACAACAGAACTGGTGCACTGTGAGAGTTGCTCTGCACCTTACGACACAGTCCGTGAGAGAAGGGCCCCATCATGCTACGCCTGGCTCCCACACTCCCCATCTGTCCTCACAGCAACAACACAATACTGACTGCACAGACAAGATGACCAAAAATCTCACATGGATGCTCTGACCCCTGTTTAAGGGGCAAATAGGATTCGTCATCACCCTGAATTCTCATAGCTATTTAAAATGAAACCTGTCAGTGATTTAGGCACATTCATTCTAAGCCTCATACTCAGTCCAAAGCGTAATGTTGACTGTGAAGCAAATTTCAAACATGCACTAAACCACAGCTCAAAGAGACATAGGGTATGTTAAAAATCCCCATAATGTCACCGAGATTAATCATACTGTATTTGCTATATTAAAAAGCAATTATCATTTTTAATACTTCAAAGTTCTGTCTTGCATCACTTACCTCCTTACATTGTATATACACCCATGTCAACATCAGTAATACAAGTCATACATACATTTTGCATACATTTCACATTTACATTAAAGACACAATGACATGACAAATCAGTAAAATGGTTTAGTAGAATCTTACCAGCTTGACACTTTCTGAGCCTTAAATACTCCTGCATTTTGGTTTCTTGTTATGATCTCACTTACATCTGTAGTATAATTGTTAAGAATTATTTCCAAAACTAGAACAGTAATACAAATAATTTAGAATATTATTCCCCATTGTTAATAGCTTCATAATGTCTTTTATGTGTTTGTTCTTTAATCTGTGTTAAAAGTAAGTCATTTTTCAGAAGCATAAATTTTACATTGCTACTCCACCACATCAGCTATATACCTATGCAGCAACTTGCTCTTGTTGCCTATCTCTATTTCCTATTTCATTTCATGAATTGTTAGCCCTATAGTTATAGAGGGAACTGAATAAGACTTCCCATACCTTAGATGCATTTAGAGGCAACCATTGTTTACAAATATAAGAATGTCAGCTGTGGTGAACAGAAAACTAGTCACTTAACGTCCACTTTAGATTGTGCTGCTTTCTACCGTGTCACTAGATGTGAGTGCTGAGATTTTGGAGGCTTATGCGTTTTGGGTACTCAACCTGCCTCAAGACATATACCTTTATCCTTGGCTCTCTCTGAGTGAAATCCAACACATGATGGGAGCATCTTAACCTATAAGCAAGGGACTATTTGCTTTCTTGGGAATGGTTTGGAACCACCATAAAAGAGAAGACAAAGCAATAAATGCCTTTTCTTCTCCACAATAGTGCCTCAGCCTCGTGTCTCAGTCTTATCTGAGATTCTTTCAGTTTGGAAAATCAGGTCACAAATTTTGGTAGTCACTCAGGTAGGCCAAGGCAAAGGCTGTCAATGAAAAGTTCCAAGGGAAGCTATGCCTGGGGAGCTATGCCTAGGAAGATAACCTTCATAATCAATCATCTGTGGTTATTGAGAAGCCATTGGAAGGAAAAGGTACAACAATTACCCAGTGTGAATCCATGCATATTTGAACAACTCACTCTCAAATAGAAAAAATTATCTTAAATAGACATTTTTGGGAAAGATGTCAATGATATCACTTCCTTAAATAAGGTACAGGAAATCTGATGCTAATTAAGAGGCTATTTCTGGGTGCATAAAATGTGTTGAATTCTTTGCAAGTGGTGTTATAAGAAAATATAAAACCAGCAGTCTCTGGCTAGCTTAAAATATCACTGATGCACCTTTGTATTTATCTTGCTGAAATCACATAATTGGCCTTCCTAACACAGCTGGCTATTTAGGAAACGTTGGGTGTGACTTTTAAATCTTTTCCACAATATCCAATGAGAAGCAGTAATGAATAGTCTGTATCTGCTAAGTGAGAGAAAGTCATGCCTAAATATTTTTATGAGCAAAGCATGCTATTTTTAAGTAGAGGCAGAAGTAACATTATTGATAAATTAGCTACACAGCACTTAAATTATATAAGGGGGCAAAACCATTAATAATTGTAGCAAACGTGTTAACACTAGCTTTAAAAAATAATTTATGAGCTCATGTCTTCAGGCATTCAGGCTACACATGACCTTTCTAACCTAAATTTCCCAGGACTGTTGCAAGGTCCACACACTGTATTTTAATGGCCATTATAGTGCACTGCAGTAATGTTTTGTACTATTGATGCTTTCAGGCAGTAGTTAAAGCCACAAGTGCATGGTGTGAAACAGAGCTAAGGCAGAAGGCACAGCCTCTCTGAATTCAGAGAGACATATTTACTAAAAATGAACGTCATCCTTGAATTTGGACATGCTGAATCCAGTATAGATGCTTCCCACTGGGGGAAAAGAATTTTCATTACTATGGCATAAATATTCCCTAAGTTGGAAAATTTGTATCGGAACGCATATTACCCAAAACTACAAAGGGGGGTGGGGTGTGAATCTGATAACTTTGTCTATATATATCTTTATTACTCACTTGAAATATCTGTTGGTTTTTTAAAATACTTTATTTAAATGATCCTGAAAGAACTTAGACAAAAAACGCTAAACCAAAAATAAAGTTTTCAACAAAGCTGCAAAAGCAATAAATTCTGTCTTTATTGATTTTGCAATATAAATGATCTGTTAATCAATTAAAAACTGCCCATGCTATGCAAAAGGAGTGAGTTAGAGTGAAGTCTTTTAAATGGTCTAGTAACTCACGCATAAGACCATTGATTAATATAAAATACAGCTTAATATTTCACACTGAAAGGGTTAATATTCCAATTATTTGAAATGAACATATTTGTAAATTGTTTTAATTCTAAACATTTCAGTAACATATCCAACATACATATTGAAAACGTACATATTGAACACTTCCTGTGGCAGCATGAAATGGAGAATAACATGAGAATGCCAAAAACTAAAAGAAAGAAAACAAATCCTCAAAAGCTTGAGACTTTGCAAAGCAAAGCTGTTAGTTCCGCTTGCTGAATAGCGATAACAACAACAAAAACAACAATAATTATGATGATGATGATAATACAAAAGCAGATTCTCAGATGCAATGCACTATTGCCAGGTCGATTTTCAATTACATTTCACTGATGTATTCATTTGTTTCTTAATGTGCTCATCTTGCCCATTAAGAATAATTAGCAGGCTTGCTTGGTGATTTCCTGGCTTCTGACAGGGATTTTTTTTTTCCTTTTTTGTTGACAACCACTTTTACTTTTTGGAAAGTAATTTTTTGATATTATAGTATGACTGGCACGTAATTTAAGCTTCCTAAGAAATTTAAAGGGAAGATGTAAACAGTAATTTAAAAACAAGATTATTTTAACCTATAATACCTACATAAAAAGCATAATACTAGGCATTAACTATTCCTGAAGAGTAGAATCTAGAAAAGAAAACAGTAGTTTATCCCACATTAATTTAATTTGGCATGGTAAACTATCAAAAAAAATACCATCACCAATAATAAAAATTAGCAGAAATACATCATTTACAGTCTGTGGTACTTGTGGCCAAACACTATTTCCAATTACACTACAATTCTTACTGATTTCAGTGAGTCTGGTGTGGCTGAAACAAACCAAAATTTAGCCTAAACTTATGGCTAGTCACTATAGAAAAGAACGCAAAAGAAAACTACTGTAAGGCAGATCATAAAATTACTACTGCAGTCCATAAAACATAAAATGTAACATAAATTTTATTATGTGCACTTTTAAGAATACATTCCACCTACACTGTAAAGTTCTAAGTCTGCTGCACTTTGGCACCCTGCTAATATTAAGCCCATTGTAAAATCCAACACAATAAAGCACTTTGAATGCTGAGCCTTCAGAGCACCAAATGTTAAAAAAGAAAAATAAATTCCTGTTAGAGCCTTCCACCAATCACTTCTCTGAAAGGGATTCACTGAGTGAATACAGATGAAGACTTCTTGCAAGAGTTTTGGGAAGAAAGGATAATTCTAAAACATATTGTGAAAAACTAAGGTGTGCTAATTAGATGACATAAATAGTATCTTTTGGGGGAATAAAAGCCCTTTAATTTGTTTAATTTCAAAGACTGAGTGAATATATTTAGCACTCGCCAATTCTCTTTGCTACAGAAGCTTCTAAATTTCAAAAAAGTTCAGTTATGTTTATGGAATCTGCTATGCAAGGTATTTGCTGACTTGATGATTACTGAGCTCACCTGATGCTTTCTGTGGGAAAAATGACCTTTTGTTACGCACTTATGCTTCTACAAAACATCAGTGTGTTTTGTTAGGCTAGTTTTGAAACACTTCTTTTCTCCCACATTTTTAATCTTTGTAACAACACAGAAGAAAGACTGGAAGGGGTGATGCTGATTATAATACACAGAATAATGAATACTTCCTCCTCAAGGTATGAGCATAACAAACTAGAATTTAACAAAAAAAGAATCTCTGGAACACAACACAGAACTTGCATTTTCAAGAAAGCGGAGACTTTTATAAGGTTTGCTTCAAGTTTTAAAAGATGTGATCTAGAATTGGCTGTTTTTTCCATTAAATTGTTAAAGTGGCGTAAGAAATTATAGTTACCTGAGTTACATCTGAGAAAGTCTTTTTAAAGGTAGTAGCTAATATTATTGCACTGCAATGTCTCCTGTTTTACCAGTCACCAGAAACTGCAATTTTTTTAAACCACAAATTAATTTAACTATTTTTTTTCACTAAGTATTCATTATGTTAGTTCTCAAATACATACAACACTCAAATCTAAATAATTCTCATGATGTAGTGCCCAAAACCTGAAAAACCAGTCTGCCTTAAAATGCAAATGGAAAGATTACCAAGGAACAAAAGCAAATAGATATCTTCCTTTTTTTCCTCTCAGTTTCTAAGGGCTATTAGTATTCACTGTATATATCTGTTCTTGTTCTGTGCTGATATTTAATGTGGCCACAAATTATGCTCACTCATTCTCTCGCTTAGCCGAAGTCCAGTTCAATTTTATGAAATATCTGTTCATATAAGAAGGGCGTAGTAGCAGTTTAATACAAGAAATAAAATACTTTCTACAAAGGACAGAGGAGTTTTGCAATCTTACATCAGGAGAAATAATGATAAATTGATAACTGATTAAGCATATTAAATGGGTAATTTGTAGGTAATTATAACTTAGCAGCAACAATGAAAACAAGCATTTCAGTATACACTAGGTAAACTACTACAATATACAAATACTGGGTATGTTTAGGAGGCTGGTATCTGAAAGTGAAAAAACCCAAAAATCTAGTTTTCCTGCAAAACAGATATGTGAAGGGGAGGTAATGATTTGATTCACTGCTTACACCTTCTGTAACACACAGCAGACACACAAGGAATCTTTCTGCACTCAACCACAAGACAAATATTTACTACTGTACTTGCTCTATACCAACATGTACATTTTTAATTAAAGAAGAAAATGTGGCATTTATTGTGAGGGAAGCTATAGCTCTGTTCAAGATATTCTGCGTGTGTTTTTTAATTACTCATGTGGGGACTTTTTCCTAATATGCCCCATGCTGTCTGTCTTTATATCGATTGTTACTCATCCAGTAAAAAGGAACGAACACAACAAACCAGTTTTCTATCTGAATAAGGATACTTTTGATGGCCTTTTCATTTCCATCAGTTAACAGAACTTCTTTGACATCTGCAGAAATAGCAACCTGAAAAAAAGAGCACAGCAAACAATGAGCAAATATGCTTGTCTGTGTGGAAGTGAAGACAGGAGTGACAAGCCTTCAGTATCATGCTTCCTCACCTATTTCTCTGTAACAATCTTCAATCTTTTTTCATTTTATGTCTGCATTATTTTAATCATTCAATCAAATCAGTCAATACTTTTATCATTCCATTTGCGGGAGCCTCTATCTTGCTATCATTCTGTTCCGTAATTGCATTGTGACAGCGGATGATGGTATTCTGAGAGGCTTTCATTTGCGGGCTTCTGTTTATCTAGTAGAGCCATCATACAAGGCTGTCACTCTGCCTTTCAGCTTGCTTCTGTCTGACTGCCTGATGCCCTTCATATAACTTTGCATTGCAGGCAGATGGCTTTGTAAGGGTAATTTTTTTGTGAGCTTTGACATGCTCGCACATTGGGCTGTAACCTCGACACATTGTATAAGAGCGACAGGTTTGTCAAATGCCAATCAGTGTAACAATATGCTTTTATTTGTAGAGACATAAAAACTTGTCTAATGCACTGCACTGCTACATAATATCTCCTGAATACATGACTCAGAACCCAGAGAATGGTGAACGACTCTCCTGAATGGCCAATCTAATTCAAAAGAATCTAATTACCGAGAGCTCTGGATCATGTTTGTTGGTGTAATAATGCAGGCAAAACATTAGCAGCTATATCATGGTGCTCCAACTGTGATTCGCCAGGCTACTCCTGTATCTTAGCAAATGGGACTATAATCTGAAAAAAAAAAAAAGCTTCGGCTATGGCAATGAAAGACAGACCGTACGTGGCCTGGAATGTCACAACAAGCGATATTGACTACACGGAGGTAAAATGTTTCTGCTCATCGAGGCAACCATAAAATCAATATGATACGAAAGCAAGTCAATCTAGAAGGTCTCTCAAGACTCTGCAGCTTGACCGCAGCTGAGGCTGTTGACAGTTCTCTGACCCAGCAGTTGGAGGCACTGGAACATTTTTCCTTTTGTTTCTTCCTCTGAATGGGATTGGAATTGAGAAAAGACCTACCATGAGCCCAGCCAAGCATGTCATGCCACCCCCTAGCTCACACACAGCAAGGTCCCTGAAAGAGAGAAAGGAAATGGTAGAACCCATACAAATTAGATGAAAATGGTCAGAGAGACATATATGTTACAAGAACAAATTGCCATCTGCAGTAAGAACTGAGCTACCAGGAAGTTGTAGAGACATGACTAGGCTACCTCATGTCGTTTTGCGTTTTAAAAATAATTATGAAATAGAAAAGTCACAAAGCAGGCAAATCAGTGGGGGTCCCCTCATTAGTGTTCACTGCAACATTACCACCGCTGAGCTGAAAAATCTGAGAAGGTTCCCTTTTTTCCCTTGTCAATGGCTCTGTCTTTTAGAACTAAACTAGCTAGAGTAGCGAAAGATAATTGTTAGGAAAGGATAACAATGTTAATCCACATTCATTCCTGCAAAAACAGTTAGAGAAGTAAATGAGGAAATTAATATTATTTATATATCTCTCTATATAGTTATGTCTAAAAGCCTTTTTATATTAAAAACAGAGAAGTTTTAAAACAATCCATATAGCACAGAACAATTACACATGAAGAAATCCGATCCCTCAATTAGCACTCAAAACTGCAAGTGACCTACAAACAATGCTGTTATGAACAACGATGGGAACAGCAAACAGTTAAGCCACAGAAAATGAAATGAAGTTAGTGTCAAGAGCCTAAACTGAGCCCAAGCCGAGGGTTGAATACATGGTCTAAAAGGCTGCTTTTAACTTAGACCATACTGGGCTGTTATTAAGATGCGCATGTGAAATATAATTTGGCGCAGAGAGCGTGCCGGATGGGAGTTTGCAGGGGGAGCCATAAAGAGTGTCCTCCAGAGCCATGGCCTGCCCCAGGAGGGGAGGAGGGAGGGATGCTGACCCCACGCCAAAGCTGCGTGAAATTGTGTCTAGGGCAAGGCACAGCCTCAGTTTAGGAACATGCTGCTTTACAGCTAAATCTGTGGCAACTGTTACTGTTACAGCTAGCAGAAATGTTCCCATTGAGATACTTTTAACAAGCAGAAAACGGAATTTCAGCTAATCAGGTTTTTTTCCTTCTTCTTTTAGTGTACCTTTTCTTCTCTCCTAAAATATCAACATTTCAAAATCTCCTTTTATGTGAAAGCAGTACCTCCCAGCTCACTTGACATTGATATTTAGGGAGAGCATCTAGGATGCCATATCAGGATCAGTTTACAGATGCTGATGATTTGTTCGCTGAGGCCAATGTACTAAGTTTTATGACTGTACGCTAACGCTCCCTGTCTGGGATAGATTTATTTTTCTTGGACTCTACAAATTTTATTTGAAAAAAAAAATCTAGTTGTCCTATTTAATGGAAAGGAGACAAAGGATGGACATAGTTTGGAGGAACAAGCTGTCCATAAATCCAGTGAGAATATAAAACAGATGTGGGAAATCTGCAGTTTGTGTTCTAAAAAGAAGGATTACAGGTTTTTCCTCACGTAAGTTTTTATTCTTCTAAACCATATATGTCATAAATATAAAAATGATATAAATGTAATTATAAATACAAGATTTCTAAAGCATTTCATCCTTTATAAGAGTCATGCTTACTGAAATAAACGCATAAAGTATCAAGTCTGGGGGTTTTAGTGCATTTTGAACCATATATATACAGACATATACACATACATATTTATACATATAAATAACGTGTTTCAGTCCAAAGTTCCTTTATCAGCAAATTTTTTAAATGACACCTGTCTCTCAGGCAATATTTAATGACATTAATCAATGAGAATTAAAACAAGAAACTCTATGCTCAGTGTACTGTTGAGAGCACACAATCCTGAGAAATAGAGATGTGAAACCACCCATGTCCTCCATGGAAATCTGACTGATTGCTGCCTCCAGGTAACCAGGATTCCATACTCAGACTAGGAAAATACCCTTTTAAGTGGAGCAGCACAGCAAGGTTTGCTGTGAAGAGCATCTGAGAACAAGCAGAGTGTACGAGTGGCATGAGGCTGGATGGCTACAGCAGGGCCACCACCACAGCGGCAAAAGTCACACAACACAGGGCTCAGCTAAACACAGAGGAAGGAGCAGCTGCTAGCAGATTAGGTGTGTTCGCTGCCTCTCCTAATCGGGTGGGCTTTGTTCAGGTGGCAGACAGGGTAGAAGTGAGGCTTTACAAATCAAGGCATGCTTTGGTGCCAGGGCTTTGATTTCAGGTAGGAGTCTGAGCAAGCTGCAGGAACCAGTTTGCAGCTGATTCAGTTTCTGCTTTGGTACAAGGCGCAGGGATCCACAGCTTGGTCCTCCCTTTTTTACCAACACCATTTATACACAGACTGAGGGATTTTGTGTACTCCAGGCTGGTTTACCTGGTATTAGCCTTGCACCCTCACTCAGAATACAATTTATGCCTCCAAATGCATTGTTATAACGGCTTTTCTTGCACCCTATTCATGCTCTGGACAATGAAACTTCAAGGATTTCCAAGTGCAAAGCTTTGTATACTCAGGAGGAAAGAGAGGGAGGATGCAGGACGGATTTTATTTTTATATGTTCCCATTGCATCCTTGATAATTGTCTTCTACAAATTTAGAAAATATGAAAAAAAACCCTAAACCAAACAAAAGTACAAGATGGCTCAAAATTATTTCACAACACTTAAATACAGGTGCAAATTTCTCCATCACTATACGCAGTGACTATAATGTATTTTATTAGGTAATATTTTGCTTACTTTTGCAACAGATGTCAGTTTAAAGAATGTCTTTTATTTTTCCTGACCTTCCCAATCATTACTGATCGATTGGAGCTTCACTTTTGTTTCCCAAAAATCAAAGTGAAATAAACCGCCTTGAGTGGAAATCAAAAGTCTTTGACATATAGCAGAAAGCTTGCTGTGCAATATTAGTACCTAAAGGCAGCTCAGAATTCTTTGTTAAGAGCAACATGCTTTCACCTTGAACATTTTAAATTTAACCTGAAGACTTAAATCATAGCAATCTTTACTATGCAGATATAATAAAACCAAGAGATCGGAAAATATCTTTTTATGTTTAACTCTGTACCTGAATATTTCATTGTGCTTTATGCAGTAATAAGCCAGCACTTCTTCAGATGGCCAGAGACCTATAAAACAAAGATATTTAACTTATTAGTACAGGATTTTTTTGGTTTGTCTAAAATAATATTTGAAAACATATTACCATTAGTAGACCTCTAGCAACTGTTTAGTTTTCTAAATTTGCCATAATAACATAGAATAAAGAAAAAAACAGAAGAGTTTTAATGGAAGACTTCTGATGTAAGCATTGGAATGAAATATTTCATAGATTTCATGCTGACTAGTGATCAGAAATTTACTTTATAGATGTAAACACACATATAACTGTCAGCACTTTAAAAGCTATATAAAAATTAATTCTGTGAAACTTCTGAAATTGGGGCACTCACACAAACATCAAACTGTTTGTACCAGGCCAGATGGGAGGCCCACTTTGTCTTGCAGCCTATTTCTGACAGTGGACAGGAGCCCTCTCCTTTTTCAATACCTGTCCTCTACAGTAATTTAATTTATTAACAGTTTCTTCTCATTTAGGTCTTTTTCTCTTTCTTTCTTTCTTTTTTCTTTTTTAAATATCAGGCATCGGTTTGACTGTAAGGGACACTGATCAGAAACTGATATATAACTGATATCCTGACACTGATCAGCTAAGTATATATACAGGACTACAGCAATAAGGTGGCACAATTTCTATTTGAGGCTCAAGAAGTTCCTAAGGAGGAGGGGAGACAGAGGTGGTAAGTTCTGTTTAATAGTTACCAAAGGATTTTTTTAGTTGTTCTGTGGACTGTAGTAAACTTTCCACAGCTGCAACATCCTGAGGCACAAAGCACCACAATTTTACTGTTCTGTATAAAGAAGTACCTCCTCTTGTTTTGCAATTGCTCCCTGTCATTATCGTTTGAGGCCCTCTAGTTTTTGTATGAGAACAGACAGTAGCCCATGTTTTTTTCACCTAATCTGTATTATTTATGACTTTATAAGCTTCCATCCTAAAACTTACACTGGTCATTGTCAACCTTGGCAAGTACTTGGAGGCATTCATGCACATTTATCCCTTTGACATCACTCACTCTTAGAACTTGCTGTTGTGTCAGAGCAGTTTCCCACCTCACTTCAGCACCTAACTGAAGCACGATGGCCCATGGAGAGGGCTACACAGACCCTGTGTGGCTTGCACACTCTCCTGCAGGCACCAGTTTCCATTGCTGGAGGGAGCCTGAGGAAAATGGACTCATATACAGGCACTTCAGTTAGGTTCCCAAAGTTAAGGGAGGATGAATCAAAGGCATATGCAGCAAAATTACGGTTGTTATGTGTTTTCCATCTGTTGTTGCTTAGCAATGAAAAGCCGTGCTTACATGTCTATCCACAGGCAAAAACAAGGATTAGTCTCCCCCCACAACACAGAGCATTATAAATGTACATGACAGAAATGTAATTTTATGAACTACAGACACTTCAACAGTTTCAGTAAACTTAAAACCAGACATGTGTAAGTATCCTTTAGATATCTTTAGACAGGTAAACTGAATTCCATGCAGCTTACTATGTAAGTGCATCCTTTAGAACAGGTCTTATTTTTTTTTTCTTTTTGAGACTTTAAAAACTTGGTAACTTAATTAATATAAGCAGAAGTTTGGAAGAGAAACTGTCTTACTTTCAGATCACTTAAAACCTTATTGTAACTGTCAAATACGTAATTCTTTCTTTCCATCCAGTGTTCTGAACTACCCTTACTACGGTGATAAATAAAGAAAATTTATGAATGCATTGTCTGCATCTGTAGATCAAGCAAAAGGTTGGACAGGATTTGTATAACACTTTGCATATAACTTTTGTATGACAAATATCTTAAACATAAATAAAATACAGTGATGATTCATGTGACAAAAACACTAAAGCAATATTGGTATTTGTCCTGTTTAAGACAGTTTAGGATGATTGGCTGTTTGCAAATGTGCTATTTTGCTGAGACTTGCTATGGGTTAAAATAAAATATTCACACATGACTACCCATTCTGCAGTGAAACATACACTAAGAATTGTACAGGGTTTTCCATCTGCCTTTTGAGCATTTCAATGCTTCTGAGCATTGAAATATGCTAAAATGACAGATTTTGCAATAAATATAATAACTGTTTAAATATTTTAGTGTATAATATAAAGAATGTTTCAGTTTGCAGTGACTGGTGTATACTCAAGCAATAAAAGTGCTTTTAATATTATAGTGAAGACATGGCTAATTTAATACTATTTATAATACTTATAACTCACATTACAAAATAATCACACACACCTACAAACACAAAAAAATCCTATACCATTTTATAACAAACTTTTATCCTGAGTGAGTTTTAAAAATACTTGTCAGTTTTAGCAAAATCCTTCAGCATCTGAGTTTTCAGTACCCTCAGTCAAATGTCTCTCACTTCTGTATGGTTATTATTGCAAGGGTACTTTGAATGGTGTCTCTAAATCTTTTATGAGGGGTCACCATTCTTTCCCCTGTTACCATTACAATGTTGACATCAGCTGAAACTGCAGGTGTATCAGATAGCTCTGTGCTGAGAGAAGGGTAAAGCACCTTTGGAAAGAACATGCTTTTCTTTAGACAGATGTTAGCAATGCACACGACTCTCCTCCCCGCTCCCTTCCCTCGTAGGGAAGGAAGTATCACTTCAGCAATGATATAAGTAGCTGTCAGCTAAAGAAGCAGGAGTCAGAAGGTCTTTCACAAACACAGGTCTCAAGTGTAAAAGCACACGGTGCTTCCAGTTAAGCCAGGAAGCCAGAATACTTGCGTTAATTTTAGTAAAAGGAAAAGCTTCTCGTGCTTGAACAGGTAGGTAAGCCTCTTTACCTTCAAAACAGGGATAAGCTTAAAGATCCATGTGGAGGAGTTTGCATTCTGTCATCTTCTCCTTCAATCTGACCTACGCTCACCAACACAATGACCTACATTTTGAAGTTGCAAGTATATAAGATGGTTCTGCTTCTAACAGAAAATATACATCTGTAATGCAAAAATGCAACAATTCCTACAAGTTAACAACTACCACTAGGTTGTCAAAAGCATAATTGATCTCCTGCGAACTCTTACACATGGATATGGAAGAAGTTTCATGTGAACACACTTAAAATTATTATTCCATATTTAAAATATCTTTTTTTTTCATTTTGTATTATGAATGTGATTATACATACACGACATTGGATGGGTACCTTTATGCACGTGCAAATACTTACACATGATAAGCCAATTATTTACATGTGTACAGGCAAAAGGCCCCCAAATGGTGCTTGTATTTAAAAGGCTATAAATATATTACAAGTCCTAGGTGGAGAGGCTAAAAACCTTACTGTATGAGGAAATAGAAAGAACCACGAGTTTCTTTTGGTGATTTTTACTTGAGGTTTAAAATTTTTTTATCACCTTCGTAATTACAATCTAAAACCAGAACAGTTGCCAGAAAACATCTGAATCAAAACAGAAAAAAAAAATCAAGCTGTGTTGAGTGTTCAAAGGAGAGCCTCAAGGACTGTGATTCGGCATGTCTGAAGACATGGCAAACAGACAATGCTCACAGAGCAATGTCTGCCCACATTTCATCTCTTGGCAGGTATCCTTTCACCATTAGGATGGAGTAGGAGATGCACTACTAAAGTCTGCTTCCAAACAGCTTCATGATACTTACTACAGTAGGAGTAGAAAAACAGTATCATTAAATAGTATGATGATGGATGGAGAAATGCTATCTATGCAGAGGCATACAAAATGAAAGCATTTCTACAGCACTTACCACCATATCATCAAAACTAAATACAGTAATGGAGTCTACCTCACAAGAACCTGATGACACTGTTTATTTCTATTGTCCAAATTTTGCATATCAGGAACCAACTTAGAGACAGATCAAGTTATTCAAACAAACAGAATGAAATTATGGGAAGGCCAAGAAAAAATCCCGAGGCATCCTAACATCTTGAGGCATGATGTAACAAAAAAAGACACCTAATTTTTTTCTGTAGAGAAACAACACTAACAAGAAATCACAATAATGCTAAGGACACATAAATTAAGTTGGTTTTAGTACTGCTAATGGGAGGCTTTAAGTCCTTCTGCACTAGCCATGGCACAACAGTTCTTTAAAGCAACTTTCAACCCATGTGGACCAGATCATGTGTAGATAGCCTTCTGAGGATGTTTTGTTTTAACCATCAGGTGGAGCACCACTGGTTCTAAGCAATATAAAACCCAGGTGTCTTCTGTGCTGCATCTAAAAGTACTGAATCCTGACACAACAGAAAATTTTCTACTAGAAATAAATTTGTTTAAAAAATTAAAGTTATTGTTTCTCCTCTTTTTCCCTGCATATTTAAAGCATGCTGTCACACATTTGGATAACAAATATTAAAATCTGATGTGAAGATCTTAAAGAACAGCACGTTATTAGAAAACACTCAGGACAGAGAGTTGATAATATTGAGATATGTCTTTTTAAAGACTGCACTTGATTATTGGAGCCATTATGTCTCCACGTTGCTCCATGGGTACAAAGAAGTCACAGTAGCTACTTGATTACTTTAACTGGGATAGTGCAAGATTAGTGGAACTCTACTGTCTGCCAGTGCTACACATAGGAAACAAAAGGGCAACTGGAGGTGACAGGCGAATCTTCCCTTGAAGCTTTGTGTATGAGGTATAAAGCTGTCCTACAACTGCTTCACTTATGTTGGGAGATTAAGAAGTTAATTTCCAAGCTAAGCCAGATGGAAAGTTTTGTCACTATTCCCTAGCACTTCACATAGCCACTTGTACCAATGTCTGACCTCAAAATTCAAATTTTGTCTTCTATTTGCACTATTAAACTAAGACATGTCTTTACATTCATTTGAAGTTTCAAGTAAATTTTGCAGAAAACCCATCTTAACTCTCAAAAGCAAAGATATTTTAAATTTGAAAGGGCAGTCTTTTTCTCCAGATGAATATACTGAAAAAGATTTTTTTTTTCTACTAGGGCCTGATTCTTGACTATATGAAATCACCTTATTTGCTTTAATACTCATTAAAGTGGGAGGAAAAAAAAGCATTATGGCCAAAGAGGTGAATAATGCATAAAAAAAAAATTAAATGTCTCAAAAAAAGTACGAAAAATTGCACTGAGCAATGATAAATTGTTTTCTGACCTTAGAAGTATTTTCTATCCTTCCTGACACTAAGAAGAGCAGAAAAAACCTTTGGCACTACAATGGACTGTGCAGAAATGTTCAATGAAATTCATATCTGGACAGGCAACTATCCTCCATCTCCTCTGTTAAAAGACTGTAGAGTGGATGGAAAATCCTGAACCTAAGACATCTACTGGAACAGGCTGTTCTAGGGATTTAACATATGAAAATCTATGAATTTAAAATAAGGTCCTTCCACTTTTACTGTTGCATTGTTACAATCCCAATTTTACTATCCCAAACTTTATTTTCTACTGACTATGTCTTATATTCAAGAGAAAGTAAGTTTGATGATTTTTATCCTGGTTGGTTTTTATTTTGATCAGCATGACTGTGCTCAGGCAAGAAGCATAATACACCTGCTGGAGTACCTGGAGAAGGAAGAGAGCAGGTCAAAGTTAGGGTTCAACAGCACAGTAACTTGAAGTAAATTTCAAAATGAGGCTCTAACTAATATTATGGGCCCTTCTGTCAGCAGAGTGCTAAATTCACTTCTAAGTCAAAGAAAAAAACATGAAATTATGAATAGCACAACTAAGACTGAGTACAAAGTGGATCCACAGTATATGTCTGCCAAATACACCTTGGTAGTAATATATAATGTGGCGGTTCTAATTTGAGTAATTGCTTATGTAAAGATTACTTGTAGGTAATTGTACTGCTGTAGTTTGTTAGTTTGCATGGATAAATCTCAAAAATACTTCTAGCTCCAAACTTCCTTCAAAGTCTGTACCTCAAGTCCCTTTTCAATATAATATTATCATTTAAAATGTTGCTTAATATAGCTAGGAAATAAAGACTTTATTTTCATTCACTTGTTTGCACAGTACATGCATGTACAGAAGAGCAGAAACCTCACATAGAAAATTATGTTCACAATAACCTAAAGACAAGTCCGGTCACTTCAGTAAAATGAAGCAATAGAGAGAACTGCTAAGTGAGGAAAATACTCACTGAAAAATTCTTATATCATTCTGTTTGTACTACACAAACCCACTATTTTTTAACTTAGATCCTCAAGTTTAAGTTTACACTCATCTATAGCCCAAGCAGATAAAAGATGGGTCATCATCACCAAGCCAGTTGCAGATGATGTGTAAAAGCTGGAATACTAAACTTTTTTCCTCCAAAATTTATTTTGACAGCAGACTTGCAGAAGGAAGATAGCTAGAGATGCCTTTCTGGACATTTGACCATCTCAAGTGTCAACATAAGAGTTAAGCTGTTTTGAAAGTCCAATTGTCTAACCTGAGGCTCTGCATCCTCAAATTTACGTCAAATGTATTTGCAAGTGAGCAACTCCAGTGGTAAATGCACACAGTGTGATAAAGAGAAGTATTTATTTGCTTTTACAGTAGCATCTTACACCCAGGCCTTACTGCACCTGACTTTTGCACACAGCAAACCATCTTTTAAGTCCAGTGAAGAGGAGTAATTTGAGGCAGGGAGAATGACTAGCTTACTTTTCCACAGCAGGAATGCTGTAAGTGAGTTTGAAAAGGTATACGAACACCAAAAGAAATAGAAGATAGAAACACATCTCAGTATTTTTTCCTTATGCACACACATTTTATAGAAACTCTTGTCTCTCTCTCAATCTAAAGCAGAATTCATGATATTCAGATCATTGAAAAATATGTATAAGCACCGGCTGAGATCTTCAGCCTAGGCAAAATGGCCCCAGCACTGTATCTCTCACTTTCATTCTCATTATTATTCATGACTGGGAGGGAAACATGATGGTCTGCAATCTGCAAATTTCTTTTAGAGTGCAAACTCAAGAAGCTCGGTGGAACTGACATGGAAATACAGTAACAAGTCCAAGCTGCAAATGTACACATATCTCTTGCATAAGAAAAATCAGCAAACTGTACAAACCTACTTGTATGATTGTCTTTAACATGCTTTTTTTCAAATGACAAATTTGATTGTGTTGTGTGGGGTTTTTTTACCTAGTTTTCAAATAGTTATTAAAAATTAAACAACATTGGAACAAACCTTTTGTGATTATAGCCTTCATTCTCCTGAAAAAAAAAATGGATCTATAAATTTATGTACCATTGTAGATGTAAATTACAAAATTTTATATTCAACTATATTAAAACATCTATTCCAAAAATGATTACCAGTTGTGAAAAGCAGACAGGCTTATCACTTGCTGTCAGTTGTTCATGTCTAGTTAAGCAATAATGTGCTAAAACTGCTCTTTTGTTTTGTGTAAGAATTTTGGCAATAGAAGAAATGAACACTCGTTTAATAAAAACTCAGGCTGCTTTTTGCTTTGATGGAGGAAGCAGCTGCCTGTTTTCATTTGCTGCAGAGCAGCAAAACCCATCAATATAATAAGCAGCTTAGATGCATCCATCCACAGCATCTGTAAGGATATAGGGCTATTCGCTCAAAACCAATCCTTGGTTTAATTTTAACAAAGATGTGTCTGACATATTTGAAAATGCATTATAATGGGGTTTTGAAATACTAGCGTTTTCTCTTTTCTTTTTAAATACTTTTCACAGATTTTGAAAGGCAAATGTACATATTGGAATGATAGAAACGATAAACCAAATATTACTATAGCAAACAGCAGAACTAGCCTAAAAATGCAAAGATGGAACATTACGAGATACCTTCTGGTTCACAGATTCTTCTGTTCCTTGAAAATACAGAAAAACAGTATTTCAGTCTTTTCAATGAAGTGTTTTCTCACCATAACCAAAAGCATAGAAAGATACTAGAAGTAAGTATCACAGAAAAAAAAACCCTGCAAAGATCACACGTATATTTCTTGAGATATACTTTTCCTTCCTTCCCTCACACTTTGTTAAAAGTAGATAGATTAATATTAATGCTTATTTCCAAAGATCCTTATCAAATTGTTTTCTACTAGTGCCTGAAATTAATATAATTTTTTACTAAGTTTCATCAGTGTGAGTTTGTCCTGTGGGACAACTTCTAATTGCAATAAAAAATTTTAATTAAAAATAGTGGTAGGACTTTTATATATAATTATAAAAACAGGAAGAAAGAGATAAAAGACCACCTGAGATATAAACCATAAAACTCTATTTTTGCTCTAAATATATGCTGCAGCACATTCATATTATTAAAAATTCTTAAAACACTATTATTATTTTAGTGCTGTTTGGCTTTCTAAGACCTTTCTAAGCTGAGCTTTTAGATGATTTGCACATTAACTGAGAAGTCAGATAATTCTTAATCCTCCTCTTTTTCAGATCCAATAATGGATAAGGGAGCATCTTAGCATGATCAACTAGCAATCTGCCTAGCCTGAGTGGTAGTACACCTGAATTTAGGATTAGTCATCTGGTTTTCATAATATCTGATTTAAATGAGCACTCATCCTGGGAAGTATAGAAAAAGAATATTCAATATTTGAACTGTACCATTTAAGTATATACCAACAAATTTTGAGTGTGTGCATATTTATTTCCCGCACAAACAAAAAGCTATACAGTAAGGAAAACTTTAACGACTTTATCCAGACAAACAGTTGGATAGTTTAATTAAATAGGTGCTTTTTTAAGTACTCACAATAGTCTATAGATATAATCAACTACATCTCAGGTGTAGCCTTGTATCTCTGTCTAGTCAATTGTAATATTGTAATTTCACTTTTGTCTATAGATGAAGAGAGGAAAACAGCTGATTTTGGGGAGGGTGTGTGAGTGTGTTTTCATGGGTTTTTGGGGGTTGTTTTGTTTTTAGGTTGGTTTCGTTTTGCTTCTTTTACAGATACACCATGTGTAGAGAATGTAAGAAACATGTAGATTAATCCTAGTTACTAATAATCCTTAGCTTCCTCAAACATGTGATACAGAATGATAAAGTTTGTGTGATTGAGCTATGCATCCTTATGTCAAGATACAGTGTAATTTATTTGGAGGATTTTTATTGCATTCGGAAATGGAGTCTAGTCCTTGGATTCGTCATGTTTTGGTTTGGTTTGGTTTCTTTTTCCCCATCACAGTAACTGAACAAAGATAATATCTTTTTTTGATTCAGTATTTTTCTCCTTTATCTGCCATTCTACATAGTTTACTATAAAAACAGTATTTGCTCTGTGCTGCCAATAGATTCTAATTATGTGCAAGTAGAAATAATAATTGTGCACATAGTTGAATTTGAAGGCTTCAAACCATCTCTCTCTAACAAAACAGTATATCTCAGCACCTGTAACTTCATATACTGGCAAAAGGTGACCACACATCCTATGTATTAAATGAATTCATTAGGTCACCATATTCAATGAGCCCCGATTCTTCCTCCAAGAGTATCTTCAATTGGTGCTAAGTGGGACAGTTTAAGAAGTCTAAACTACAGGCAACCATTCTGCAGCAGGTGCCCAAAATCACCCCACACTACTAAACCTTGTTTTCATCTCTCACATGGGACTGTATTTGTCATGAGTTCTTTAAGAGAACACTGCACAAGGATAAGCCACTCAAATATTTCATCTATTTATAGATTGGCATGGATCTACCTTCCATGTGAATTCATATTGTAAGAGTTAAGGCAAATGCTATCTTTTACAGTGAAGGAAAATATTTACATTTTCTTGTTCTGAAGGGTCAGGGATTAAATAAGCATGACGATCCTTCAGGCCCTTCCAGATTAGGTTTGACGTATATTCACAGGGCAACACAAGAGAACTTAAACTACAATTGCTCATGGCTGGTTTTCACCTGAACAGGTTTCAATAACCATAGCTGTTTATCTGGCACGTTTGATGAGTACTAAATATAATGGGCTGGATCTTCATCTGGTATTAAGTGACACTATGCTAGTGTATCCCAGATAATGAACCAGTCTTGATTTTGAAATTTGCATAGTCTTTCTGAGAAATGAAGTAGCCTTCATCCATTAGCATAAGCTATTAATATTGCTCTGGATCACTTTGTAAAGTCAAATCCAAAGGTTTCCTTCCCAGAAAATCAACGTTTCAGTGGATAATATTAAGAGACGATATAAAAGTGATAAGAGTAGAATTTAGTCTTCAAAGTGGCCTGAAGTACTAACAATGAATTTTCCCTGATTACTTACACATTTCGCGTGTTACTGTAATAAACTGTGACTTAACTAACCACATTCTTATTTCACAAGGCATAAATAATGCAAAACAGCAACATAGGTGCTACAAGAAGTCTGTTGAAAAACATTGCAGAGCTGTATAAATACTTACTCTTTTACACTATGACACAGAAGTGCTCTTAGGTCAAGAATAATGTGCTTTGAATACGATATATGCTTAGGATCTTATGCAATTTTTCAGTGTTGAAAGAATATATCTCGGTATATCCAGTGGATTGAGTCTCAAAAACAAAGGAATACATCCAAAACAAATTAGTAAATTAATTTAATTAAACAAAAGTATGAAAAAGCCTGTGAGCTAACCTCATAACAATATGCTTATCATTGGTAGGTCTTGAAATCAAGCCCATCAAATTCTTAAAGTGAGCACATGTTATCTGACTTCAGGAATTGTTCAGTTGTTCACCAGTAAAGAAATTGGGCCCCATCTTTTGGCACTGCAATTTAAGTGGGAGACTTTTCTATTGCACACTCTATTCCATGGTGACCACAGATCCTTGGGCAATCCTAGGATTCTCCCTAGGGAGTAGAAAGGTTTTACAATAACTTAAACCACATTATTCTTTGAGACAGATTTCTACTAATGGCAAAACCAACATGCTAAGTCATCAGTTTCCACAGCATTTCTTGCATAGATGACCCTGAGACATCTCCATGTTGAACTCGCATATTAGCAAGTAGACTCTTCAATACAGAATCACAGAATGGTAGGGGTTGGAAGGGACCTTGAGAAATCATCCAGTCCAACCCCCCTGCAGAAGCAGGTTCACCTAGATCAGGTTGCATAGGAACATGTCCAGGCGGGTCTTGAAGACCTCCAAGGAAGGAGACTTCACAACCCCTCTGGGCAGCCTGTGCCAGGGCTCCCTCACCTGAACAGTGAAATAGTTTTTTCTTACATTTAAGTCAAACTTTTTGTGCTCCAGCTTCATCCCATTATCCCTTGTCCTGTTGCTAGCTACTATAGAAAAAAGAGATGCCCCAACCTCCTGACATCCACCATATAGACATTTGTAAATGTTAATAAGATCTCCTCTCAGACTTCTCTTCTCTAGACTTAACAGCCCCAGTTCCCACAGCCTTTCCTCATATGAAAGATGTTCCAATCCCCTAGTCAACTTGCTGGCCCTGCGTTGGACTCTCTAAAGCAGTTCTCTGTCCCTCTGGAGCTGAGGAGCCCAGAACTGGACACAGGACTCCAGATGAGGCGTCACCAGGGCAGAGTAGAGGGGGAGAAGAACCTCCCTTGACCTGCTGGCCACACTCTTCTTGATGCATCCCAGGATGCCATTGGCCTTCTTGGCCACAAGGACACATTGTTGGCTCATGTTTAGCTTATTATCAATCAGGACTACCAGGTCTCTCTCTGCAGAGCTTCTCTTCAGCAGTTTGACCCCCAGCTTGTCCTGGTGCATGGGGTTGTTCCTTCCCAGATGCAGGACTCTGTACTTGCCCTTGTTGAACCTCATGAGGTTCCTCTTTGCCCAACTCTCAAGCTAGTCAAGATTCTGCTGAATGGCAGCACAGCCTTCTGGGGAATCACCCAGTCCTCCCAGCTTGGTGTCATCAGTGAACTTGCTGCAATTATGTTTTTTCCTTAACAAATTTTGAGCTCAGACTTTGAAAATGGAGAGGCAGGTGTATAATCTTCTGAAATTCAAACTTTTTCCTTAAGGATTAAATGTGTTGTGACACTATTTTCATATAGCTCTCCATCAATAAAGTGGTAACACTGTAATAATGTGGAAAGACACTTAAAAAAAAAGTAGTTGGATGTTACCATTGTAGTAGTTAGCAATTAACAACAAATTTTAGCACTTTCTTCTTGTTCTCTTTTCCTGTTAAGAGTTTGAGTCAAAATAAGAGAGTAATTTCCTGTTACTTCTAGTGAAGGTAGTGGGGGAAGGAAGAAGGGATCATGAAATATATGCAATTTTCACATGTAACGCACTGTTGAGAATGTAATTCTCTATGTGTTCTTTGCTGAAAATATGATCTATATTCCTGGATTGTCTTTGCTACCAGGAGCAGGATTGAAATCTCCACTTTAGTATTTATCTGAGGCTGATAGCTCAGTTGTCTGCCTCCAAATGCCAAGATAGGGAGAATCTCATCAACTGGAGACCAGCTGCATGATGGGCAGTTAATAGATATATCAAACCTTAGGATATATGCTAAGCTGAGGAGATGATTGGTCGGTTGATATACTGATTGATTAGCATAGGGAGAATGGGTTTCTTCTTGACAACCTAAGATTATGCTTCAGCTAAGCTCAAATTGCTTACACCTCTTCTATTGGGTTTAAAATTACAGTCCTGTCATCTAAAATCTCTCTTCAATGAAATTTTTACCATATATAAAAATTAAAGGGAAAAAGAAAGTAGGTGCAATGGATAAGAGTAAATGGAGTAGATATATTTCACACTACTGCTGTTGGTACCACTAGAAAAAGTTGATAAGTAAATCCACTTGAAATATGTTACATTTTCCATACACTACCAGAGAGTACTTCACAACAATTTAGAAGTGGGGGGAAGTTCAAAATACTAAAAACGTATCACTGCTAATATTATTCCTTTAAAAAAACTACAGTATTTATTAAGCAAAGTAATTATACAGTTGTCATACTACAAATACATTTTTGTCCTCTTATACGTAGGTTTTGCAAAAATGTATTTTACAGTTATCAGAGAAATTGCAACAGAATGCACCACCTCACAGAGAAAGGCTTACATTCTGCAAGCTAGAAAAGTAACATATCTACTTCAGTATTTTTCCATCAGAAGTCCAGATTTTTTTTTCCCAAGAAAGCAGATGTAATTGAAATTTATTTACAAAATATTTAAGATTGTCTCATCATCAGGGCCCGGACATTAAAGAAAATACAATATATTTTTCATTAACAATACTATGTAATTACATGTTGCCAAAACAAATGCACTTCTTACACATATCATGCATTTAATTCCCAGCATTACATGTTCTTCATAATACCAGGCTTTGTCAATTGAGAAAGATACAAACACTACTAAACAAAACATTAAAAAACCAAACAAACTTTATTATCTTTAATTTGATACTTTTAAACGCTTCTGTGCCTAGGCAAACAAGAATTTATCAGTCATGTAACAAAAGGAAAGTGGCTCAATGAGAATGTCGAAATCTGTATTAATAAATAAGACTGAGTTTCTCAGATTTTTTTTTCCCTTTCGTATCTGCTATGAGCGGTAGGGGATCAGCTGCAACTCAAATCCCCAGCTGAACAACCCAAATACAACTGAGTGAGCAGACTTAAAACAAGGCCATTTATTGGTGCCTGTTATGCAAACAAAGCATCCAAGTCTTAGAAACAGATGTCAACTGAAGCATATGCTTACTGTAAACTGGAATTTGATTCTCTTTATAAAAATAGACTTAAATGGGCCTTCAGAGACTAGGCTGCCTCTTGTTGTATACCATTGCCTAACTTGATTCAGCCTTAAGCTTTTTGAAAGATGAATAGACTGATATCCAAGGGCAAAAAATAAAAGTAAAAAAAAATTAAATGGGAAATAAATGATAACATGTTGGAGCAGTTCCCAGAAGCAATTTTACAGATTTTCTCTAAAAACACAAGACAGGAAGTTCAAAGCGCAGTGCAGGTCACCTATGGCATGTCGAGTTATCATTTTTATACCACTTAGGGTGAAAAAGAGACTTTATGTTCAAGTGGCAAGTTTAGTACTCTGCTTTTTCTTCTTCCTTCTCCCCCCTCCCTTTTTTTTTTTACCTCTTCTCACATCTTGATGCCTTTTAAATGTCACTTATTTTACATGAGGCAGTTGGTGGAGACATGAGTCAACAGCAATCACAACCATTATCCCCTGCAGCGAGCCCTGGTCCTAATGCATTATGACACCTTAGCTGGCCAGCCACCGATTTACCTTTCTGCTTCTTAGGGAATTAAGTGGCATCATGTGAAAATGGTTGTGATATGAACAGCATGGGCATAACTGGTATTAAATTTACCTCTCAGCCTAAGTGAATTTTCCTCACATGTGACTAATCAGAATGAAAGCTGTGGACATGGGCAGATCTGGCCAGCACTTCTCCACCCCTGGGATTGGGGCTATTTTGTTTTATCTCTTTGTACAAGCTGGCAGAAGTTTAAAGTGAAGGGGATAATCCAGTGCTGGTGTCTTTATGAAATAACATCCTTACATGAAGAGGCTTTTAACTGTCTGTCGCTGTCCTCTCAAAAAAAAAAAAGAGCGTGACAATCTCATTTTGCTGAGCACCCTCCCATGAAAGGAGAAAATAATAGCCATAACAGCTATGGCTAGTACTGACCTTACATGATCCATTATCCACTAAACACTTTAAAAGTCAGTTTTACATACACTATGGGGGAAATTAGAGAACTATCACAATCATTTTCACTTTAGTGAATTTGTCTTCTGTTTGAAGTCAGTTACTTGATATCCTTGTACATAACTCTCTGTATTGCTCCAAAAGAAGAAAGAGGAAGTCTTGCTTTAAAAATCGATCTTGTGCAAAAAGGTGGGAAACACACCATACTTTTCCTATTCTGATTAATAAAGAGACTGTCAGCAGTGAAACTCAATTTAGCATGAACTTTCTTTGGAGTAAATGTGACATAATACAAAAATCATTATATAATTTATAAGTGTTCAGCATCAGTGCAAAAATATTTTTATCAATCATTTCAGCTGAGATAAGTAGGTGCCAAAGAAAGTGCAGGCAGAGCAATTATCATCCTGTGCAGTCAAAAAGATATTTATTCACAGACTAGAGTGACTCGCATTTTACTACAAACCAGATGTGAATGTTACTGACAATAACGGCAGTGCTAGATTTCCCCAAAGTACTCTTTCTAACAACTTAATTGCACAGGACAAAAATGCCTGGAGCATGAAGTCCTCTCCTACTTGCAAGGCTGCTCAATCTTCTATGACTGTGAGAATTAATTTCTAATACATGAATTTTAGGCATTTACTGTTTGCAGTAAGCTAAAGTCACTAGTAGCCCACAGCTCAGATTAGAAGTATTTACTGTAATTTTGTTCAAACAAATGTTGATTATAAGCTATGAATCAGAGGCTCGAATTTTAAGATTACTCCCATCTATCTGAACATCATATTCAGGTTCAAGTTGTGCAAGTTGTCCTTTCTAAGTATTAAATTTGGCTGTGCATTAGTCTATTTTTTTCCCTATGATGGTTTTATTCTGCTTTGCACATCAAAGTTTGCTAAATCCAGACAATACTAGATGGCTTTCAATTTCCAATAATCTGTCATTGTATGTAAGGCATGTTTGACTGGAGATAAATAATTTTAAAATTAAAAAAGAAGCAGAAGCAACCTATTTAGACTAAATCAGGCATTGTCAATATCGAAGCATACTTTTCTCATAGAGAGGCATAGAAATACACAGATTTACATCTAAGTATCTCTCAAATACACAATTCTCATTTTTTAAGAACCCAAATAACAATCAATAAACACGATAAATATTCTTTACACTCATTTTTAGGAATGACTGAAGATAAAGATTAGGAAGAAGGTTTGGATTTTCATTGTTACAAAAACAGGAAAAATATTAATCACACACAGAGCTTGCCTGTGTAATCTTCGTCAATGAGGTCACATAATTAAGGTCAAGTTAATGTAAAGATTGAAATTTAGGGAACACATCAATTAAGATAAACAGGAAAATTACCTCTTCCCAAAAGGATTAGCCTCAAGTGGAAGGGTTGGTTCAGAGAATTACATTCCATTTGGTAAAGAAGATGGATCCACGGTAATGTTAAAACTGAAGTGCATAGGATGACATATTTTACACAAGAGTTCCATAAAATAAATATGGGATAGAATAATCTTTCTTTTCCTTTTCTTATTTTCCAAAAATACCCTCTGATTTAAACAGCAAAAAATGGTTGCAATAGGCATATGTTTTCTTTTTTTCACCCCTTTCTTCGTTTCAGACTTAATTGGACCTTGAAATCTTAACATCCACAGATAAACAGAAGGTACTGTGTTTTCAGTGACATTATACATTAACATCATTGTAAAAATATCTGGACCAAAGAGATATTGTAAATATTCATGTGAGATTACAATGTTTTGTACCCTAAACAACAAGAATTATTATTTCAGAGTTTGACATGGAACATGAGTGACAGAACACAAGCAAAGTGATATTCTCCATTGTCTAGAGGGTACTGTCATTTTCCATTTAGTCATGCCCATTTCAACATCTCAAAAATGATTTTAAAAATAAAAAAATCCATTAATTGTATTCCTTTTTTTGTTTTACTGCTTCTGTGACAATGCACCAAAGAAATGAAGAAAAGGTTGAATAAAATATGGGAGCCTTTAGTAAGATGAGAAGACTGATAAATGTTTGAGACATGGAGACTTACAGTGACATCTTCTGCCAGAAATTCTGTACCTAATTGCATGCTACTTCTCTGCTTTCCAAGTAGAGAATAATACAGTAAACAAAAGTGCCAGATTTGATAGAGTCAAGGCTCTACTGACTTGAATAAAATAGTCAACAATGAAAACATGGCAATGGGATAATGGTTTTACAAATGCTTATCTTGGATGCTTTCCATTTATCAGCTAGAAAGAGATCTAAGAAGCTGGAGTTTTGAAGATATATAAGTATCAAAAATGGGGTTTTTTTTCCATCCCAGAGTCTTTATAGGAAGCAACGGTTTGCAGAATTATTACTACTACTAGCTTCTCTTTCAACAACTATACCGCCAAACTAACTTTGAAAGCATTCAGTGGAATTTGCCTCATTAAACCTCCTTGGGGGCAGTCATTGCTCTGACAGGTCTGCCAGCACCTGAATGCCCAGGACCAGCCTGACATGACCAATGCCATCACTGCTCACCTTCTGTCCTCTCCGGCTTCTCTTTCCACAAGAGTGGCTCGAAAGTGTTACACTGCCCTGACCGCTGCAGCTCCACGTACATTCACTTCATCTCTTAGTCACAGCACATGAATCAACTTAGAATGTCTATTTACAGATTTGCCATCTGAATTCAGTTGTAACCGGCAACAGAATGTTTTTATGCCATCCTTTTCTAAACAATATTCTCAGAATCCATGCCAGCTTATCCATATAAATGTGTTCTTCTTAATTAAAAGGTTTAACCCCCTCCCCTTTTTTTTTCATTACATATATATTGTAACATAAACTATTCTTCCTACTGCATTGACATGCACACTATAGGAATTTCAAACTATCCTCTCCCCTGGAGGGGCAATACATTACAATAGCTTCTACATAACATTAGATTTTAAAATTCAAAATAAAGACTAATGCAAGTTTTGAATCTCAGCAAAGCAGTAATATCACATATCAATATCACTTAAAAAAAAATCAGCTGTAAACTGTTGAAACAAACTGTTTCCATAAAAAGCTATTACTGCCCACAAATTTGGGAACATATGTGCCAGAAAACACAAAAACATTGCTGTGATATTGTTTATTAGGGCAAGAAAACTTTCCTTTAGGAAAGAAAGGTTAAATATGAAAACATATGAAAGGTAAACAAACGTATCTATATCTCTATTGTTAAAATGGTTGAACAGAAAAATAGGAAAAAATACACAAATGCAACTTAAAGGCACCATTCCAATTATCTCCTGGGTATTGTTGTACATCTTAGTTTTGTTAGGCATGATAAAGAAGAGAAATATTAGAACAACCAAGCAGATGGTCTGTGGAACTAGATTACACACTTCAGAAATAAGAGAGAAGCAATGCATTCAACCCTTCTGTTTGGACAGAACAGCCGCCTCAGCCTGTCTGACCTATTAGCTAGTAAACTAGAGCGTACCGCCAAGTGCTATCATGCTGTTCCTTTAAAAAGCAAACAACCTCACTTTTTATGATAGGCACTGGATCATTTTAAGAGAATTGTAGGTAATGTCTGCTGTGTTAGACAGATGGTCATATCATGAAACCATATACAAGTCACCATGACTAAAACTCATGTTCGCTATCTTGTTAATCCGCATAAACCACAAAACAAAGTAAACCTATGCTGAATGCTTTCCTTAGTATCTAACGGTTCATATATCTGCATGCACATAGAATAAACATGGAATAACGTTCAATGTATTATTTGACATTTTTTTCATAACCTAGTATTAATTTTGTATATATAATTTTGCAGTGTGAAAATTCTTCTTCTAATCTTACCTTGATTTAACCTTTGCAAAACTCCACTGACTTCTACTGAGCTAATGATAGAGAACACAGAATTTAGATACAAGAAGAGCATGTATCATCTCCAGCCATAAATAAGCTAAATACCAACAAAGAGTAGACTAGTACTCTACTAAAGCCAGGTTTTGCTTTATATTTTCCAAAATATTTTGTTCTTTTCATGCTTCACAGTACCTAACATTATAACTATATATAGCGGAATGTCGCGACTGCCTTTGCAATAGTGTGTTTTACATCTCCCATTCATGCTTATGTGAGGAAACAAGGGAGATGTTGACAGTCTCTTTGGGAGTGGCCAGTAAAAGCATATCACTCCAGAAAATTGTGTATCAAAATATCTATATGGTAAATATTTCCTCTACCAGGGTTGTCATGGAATCGGAAGAAACATTAAAAGAATTGAATTTCTGTATCTTGCTTATTTCTGGTGCAAATCAGAGATTTTATTTAGCGATAAATGGTAATTACTTGGAAACCGAACCACATTTTTTAGACAACAATTAGTTAATCTTTCTTTAAAACATTAAAAAAATATTTCCAGTAACCAGGCCTTTTTTAAGATTAGTTTTCTCTACAAATATTCATTTTGAGATCTGCTCAAGGCTAGAGACAGATCCTGCCTCCCACAACTACAGACAGCATGTACAAGCCCCACCTAACCTCCTGCTCAGTTGAAGAATATGTAAGATAGCACATTTCCTATCCACTAGGCTGCTCTCGCCCACAGAACTGCCACCAAACCCGTCAGACTGGGAACAATTTCAAATAGTACCTGCAGAGTTGCTGGTGTATAGGAGTAGCTCCTGCCTCTTCCCAGTGTGGCAATCGAGGTGTACATTCCCATCAAGCTGACCCCAGGCAGTATGGTAAACACAGTGACAGATGCCAGGAGATAGGTCTGAAAAACTTCTAAATGAACAATTCTAGGGCTGCTGTACTAATTGGAGCAGAGTTCCTGGGTACTTTCCCAGATGGTTTAACATTCAATAAAAATAGAGACAGGAAACAGTGCATGTGTCCAGGATGAAGACAACTATAAGTGAAGTCAGAGATACAGAGTTCCTCTGCTGTGGCACAAGAACACCCCTTGTACTACAGCGGGAGGGAGAGGCTAAAGGAAGAACAGAGGGAATGTTTTTTTAGAGGAGAAAGGAAATGGAACAGATGAGTGTGTGCGTGGGTCACATCTAGAATATCAACTGTTCAATCACTGTCCTGGCTGGGTTAAAATGCAGAAGAGAAAGGAAGAATACAATAAGAAGAATATGTTTTGAATCTTGATTATATCTTCAAACCTTCAAACCTAATAGGTGTGCTAGAGGGTTGAAATATATGGCAACACTAGCATTTCTCTTGGGATACCTAACCAACAACTTGTTGCTGAAGTCAGTGGAATCTGTATGCCAGAATGTATGGATACCTGCCTGGACGTGTTCCTATGCGACTTGATCTAGGTGAACCTGCTTCTGCTGGGGAGTTGGACTAGATGATCTTTAAAGGTCCCTTCCAAACCCTACCATTTTATGATAGTCCTAGAGTCTGTTCCATGGTGCCAAGGAGAAAATTCCTAGTGTTTTGCATAACTCTTGAATCTTTCAAAAGGATGAGTTTGAAAGAGTTCCTCTTTCAAATGCAACATCATCCCCTATAGCAAAAATATTGCATTAGCCTCTTTAGCACTCTAAATAACATACAGACTTTGTACCTTTGGCATATCTGTGGACTAGAAAGATGTATCTGCAGTGCAGAGAAGATCAGCTTTCTATAATCCGACCCTTTGGATGCCTATCAACTTCTATAAGTTCAATATTTCAATTGCAGGTACCATAGAAGCCAAAAGAAACTACATGAAAGTTGGATTTGAACATCTACTTTTCAAGAGTTATTGTGTACAATCGTAAAATTAAGATTTCTTCAAATATTTTTAAAATTACGAGCAAAATGTTGTTTCAAGGTGTGAAATATAATTACATTAGCACAGAAACATAATTAATTAAAGTGTATGGATGCTATAAAAATCTGACCAGCTAACTGTATGAATAAAGTCATTAAGACTTTAAAACATTTTGCTAATATCCTCTCAAAGACCAGCATCATTTCAGTAGTCGCTCAGGGACTACAGACAAATGATTTTGAAGATTATAGGAAGCATTCTCTATTAACTGAATTCTAATTAAAACTGAACTTCATTTTTTCACACAAAAATAAAGACAATTTGTCAAGTGTGAGCATTCTTGGGATCCTTTTGGTCGTCTCCATAGCAAAGTGAATGATGTCACTGGTACTCATACTCTTTCAAAGAAATTCAGAGTACAGTTAACTAGATTTTAACATCTAAAATAGCTTCTAAAATATGCATGAGCAAAACTCAGTTTTACTAAATTATTATGCATATGATCTTTTTAGGTTTTGCATATGTCCTATGTAAGAAAAGAAGATGAAAGAAAAATCTTGGTGAAAGATAGTATAGAAAATCAGCTGTTTTTATACTAATTTTATTATCAAAACGATAACTGCCTTAATGGAGAAAATCTGGCTGTAAACTTAAATCTATATACAAATCTGAATTTTCCCCAAATTCAGAAGACTGTTTATTTCATCACACTAAAATCATCACGTATCACTACTTAAGCTGAACCCACTGCACTATAATGTTGTGATTTTCCAGCACTGTTAGTACAAAATCTTATGCAGACTTTTAACTTCTTAATATATCAATTTTGCCTCACATTTACTTACACTGTTCATAAAGACAGTAGTGCTGACAGCAGTTTTGAAAAATGCACGTGAAATTGGGATACCTGATATAAAATAAAAATTACAAACGTCACAGTTCATTATCATCATTGAAAAGGAGCACATTCACAGGATTTTTCATCATGTTTCCTTAGTATATATTAAATTTCCCTATAATTACTAACACGCAAACTTTGCAAAATAAGAATTCTGAAACTTGGTATAGTAATAATAGTCTGGACAGATTTTACTTTGCAAAATTTACATAATATAATGTAACATGTCATCAGGGAAATTCTTATAGTTTAAGAGTATCAGCTTATAAACGATATGGCAGAAGAAGTGCAAAGCAAACCTGAGAGTTTCTGGCACCTAAGAGGTGCTCTTGACAAGGTACATTAATTAAGGATTATGGATTTCTGCACTTTGTATTAGCAGCAGTTAAAAAATGTAATTCACATAGTGACATTCTCAAAACACAGCATCCTAAGTGTGATTTTTTGCAGACAGTCCCCTCTCGAGGAGAATGTTTTCTAACTGAAAATTCTGGATAACTTGCATAAAAAAAATATATTTTCAGAGGTCTTATTACTGCCTGTTGGAATATCCAGTTACTGAAACAGAGCATTGCACTTGAAAAGCACCAAAACAGTGTCTTGACACCACAAGGTTGGCAGCTGGATGAAACACAAGTGGTTCCTTCCAAAGTCCTCAAGAAAGTAGTCTTTTAAAAGTTTGTGGGTTTTTTTTAAGATCATGTTATTAATCCTAAATATGAAGAACAAACTAGCATACCATTGATGACAAAGACATGAATTACTGAAAGAAAAATGGACTGCTTAGATACATAACATTTTCTATGTTTATGTAATAAGAAACTAATACAACACCCAGGAAACTGTACATGATGCATGACTGCATCAAGCACTAATGGAATGTACAGCATTGGCCAGTTTTGCTAATATGTCAGCAAAATGTCACTGATTTGGCCATGGATCTTGACTATATACTCTTTTCCCCCCTATTACTTATGTCTTTGGTTAAATAAGTACTGTAAAAAAGTGGGAAAAAAAAAGTGAATATTAAATTCAAGGACACATTATGACAATACAACATACTCTAAAGTATATCAATTGGCTTAAATCCATTCTGTTTCTGAGCTGTGTATTTTGTAAATAGAAAGGTAGAATTATTAACATTACTTAAATGAAAATAAAAATCAGTATGAGTCAGGGTTCCATACTATGTGCACAGGAACATACTCATACATGAAAGGCAATACAGTATTTCTTTACTACTGCCTATATAAGAATTCCTTATGCTAATGCAAGATAAAAATAAAGATGTGTTGTTATACCAACGCAACCTGTTCTGAATCTTGTGTCACTGTGCAAATTAGATGAGTCACCTACCCTTCATTCTGATTCACCTCATAGCAAGAACTAGATAAATCCTCTTGTATTACTCCATTCATCTACAGTGAACGCAATGAAGATGATATAACAAGCAAAATATAAATAAAAATAGCTAAAATTATCAGAAGTATTTCAAAGGCAAGAAACAAAATCTTTCTTTCTTTTTCTGTCTCCCTGCACCTCTTTTATTCTTACTTTTGTTATTCAATAATCCAAAACAACGGAACACAGAACAACAGGCATTATTCCAATACTATCACTTGCCCGAAAAAGCTCAGTCTGAAATAACAATTAGTGATTTTAAAAAGGAATGCAACTGAAGAAGAAAGTAAACACTACATTGAATTATCTCTAAAGACTTGGAGAAAACCAGTGCCACAAGCTATAGTGTTACTAAATAATCAAATGATCCTCACTTACACATATGTAAGAGCGCACTGTTTCCATTGAAATCACGTGTAAATTTTCTTCATTATATCCAATACTGTAGCCCAGTTTTGAAATTATAGACATGCCCTTATAATCAACTTGACACTGTCCTGAACCAGAAAATTCCAATCTAAATTTACATATGTGTGTGTATATATATATATATATATGAGTTTAAAAAATTTAAAGTTAATACAGGTAAGACAAAGAGGTCTTTTGATCCATTGATTGTGTTCATAATTAAGCATGTTAAATCAGATCACGTCAGACTATGCACTGGCTTCTGCAGGTTCAGAGAAAGAACGTTCTCACATTAAGTACTGCATGAATAGATAGAATATAGTAGAAGAGATTCCTACTTTCTGTAACATGAGGAATGGTCACTACTGAGTTTGACATGTTTTTTCTGATACAGTATGACAAATTTTGTTGTTTTACAAAAAAGCATACAGCCAGATCCTGAGTCCTACTTAGCAGTTCACAACTATAGATCCATTAAACAATTGTCAATTTAATAGAGCAAGAGTAAAACCTAACTCTTAGATAGACTTGCACTGAAGGCAAGGTAGGACACCAAATGTGACCTGGGAGTGTTAAAAAACCTAGTGTAACTCTTGAATCTGCTGCACATTGGTCATGTTACCATGAACAAGCCACTTGCACCTTACCTTCCACATTTTCATCTATAAGAAATGCAGAACCTGACATACTCATTCTTTTTTGTGCAGCTCAAGGTGCAAATCTTCATTCTATTCCCAGAATAAATATGGATTTTCTGCATAGCCTTCAAAAAGTAATTTCATTCCTTTGTGAGGTGAGGACCCTGCCTCACCTTCTCTTGTTTTGTTTGTTTATTCCACTTACTGTTCTCTATGGTAGTATCTTTTACTATATCCTTAAGTACTGAAGAGTGTTTTTACTTCCAAAGTTTAGCTATATTATGTAAGCAACAATGTTAAGAAATTTTTGTAGCCTTTGGCTTCCTAGAGAGAGGCTTCATGGAGAAAGAAGGGGCATATTAGAGCAGAGATCTAAGACAGGTTTTCTGAACAGCTCTCCAGAAATGACCACCTTTTCCACTGACTATAACGGAAACCCAAAGGTCATTAGATATCTAACCTTAGCACCTAAGTTTTAACAGTGATAGTCTCCCCAAACTATTACAATTCAAATAAATAACCATAAACTGTTTGGATTCAGTTTATTCTTTTAACTATTCAGAATTTGGACCCTGTGAACAGACCCTGTGGGTCTGTAGTTCATCAGTGTATGGCAGCTGTCCTAGCTTGAAAACTGTGGGGTTTTTATCAGGAATTCCATTTGTGTCGTATGCTTCACTTCCCAGTCCAGTAATACTTTCTCTAATAAAGCCTTGTATAAAGAGATTACACTCTCATGAGAGAAGGGTACACCTTTAGAGTCCATAAATCAACATCTCTCATTGTTACACATGCAAAGTTCTTAAACTTTGTTCTTTCTTAACAATGCTCCAATCAAATTAACAGGATCATACACTTCCCTAGGAGAAAACCACATGTAGGATTTACACAGTTTTTCAAAACTCAAATAAGTCTTTTCATGAAGAGTCCTCAAATGCTACCTCGTCTAGTCCTGTACTGTCACATTCACATGTACCTGAGATAAGGGGAATACACTTTTCCTTATAAGAGTTCATGCAAGTTTTGACTCTACCATAATGTGTGTTCCAGGTTAATCTTCTGTTTTGCTTACTGCTTTACTCAGCTGACCAAGGACAAAGGTAAGATTCTATGTCTGAAGTCCTCCTGATCATTTCAGGAAGCCTGAGAAATTGATTAAATTAAAGTACAAGATTTTCTGTCCACCAGTCTGCTATGACTACTTTGAAGAAGAGATTTGTTTTTTGTTAGGAGCTTGGTTCTCTCACAGATAATCTGCCTCAAAGTTCATGAAGATGTACTACCCAGGCTTGACTTAGCTCTTTCTTAATATCTGTCTTTCTTCAATCTCTCAGCAACTGCTAGTCCTTTAGATCCATCTAATCTTTCAAAAAATCCTATACCCCATGCACTGATTTTACCTAAGTTTCACTTTAGGAATTTATGCTGATTCTTCATTTCCCCTTTTACTTTCAGTCTACTGTCATTTATGGTTCTAGTTACTGGTTTTATCATGGTTGACTTCACAAGTTCGAAGGGCTTCTTTATGGTTGAAATAGCTACCTTGCCATTTAATAGCATTTGCTTATTCTTGCTTCCTAGTTCCATTCTGCTGAGTGGTAGGAATGTTTTATAAACATAAAAAAATTATTTTTGAGATTTTTTTAAAGTTAAAAAAGCAGATGGGAGATAATTCTGATCTTTCATCACTACAAACCAGGGAAGAGTTCACTAAGTCCATTAAGTTGCACTAATGAGAACACAAGCATTCCATCTTTATTCCTTGCTTTCACAACTCTTATATTTCTTTGGTGAACAAAAGTCATAGTCCTTTTCTAAAATGATTGTATGTGCTTTGAAGTTATCAATACAATTTTCACTACCAAAATATCCTGCTAAAAGAAGAAAATATCTTTTGCTGTGCTCTTTAAAATGAATATATGGCCTTAGTTTTGTAGTTGTTATTTAAAAATATGTGTATTCCCTGTTTATGCTAACAAATGGCACGAAAAAGGACGAAATACAAGAAAACAAGGTCAAATACTCCACTGGCACCATTGCCTCCAGCATGAACCAGTTTGACGTCAAGAGATCAAACAGCAACAAACAATCTATTTTCAGATATCTGAAAGCAGTAATATACACCAAAAAAAGTGTATTGTTTTACTCTTGCATTTTTCTGCTTTATAAGCATCACTATTAGTTATTTCTTAATGATTTTAAGTAATGATTATTCTGCTTTATGTTCTTACAATTTATCAGATACACAGTAAATACTGAAAAAAGTTGAAAAATAAGCTACTTACACTAACTGAAATGAGAATGACCACAAGTTTCAAAACACTCCCAAGACTCACAGCAGTAGCTGAAACATCACTGAACTGCAGCTATTATTGACTCAAAACACAAATAAATATACTAAATATCTATTACTAAAACAAAATGTGGGTTAAGTTCTCCTCATTTTATTTATAATACCTAATTTAAGTAAGTGAGCTACCTTTTGGTTTCATTTGATGATAACTGTAAAGAGTATCGTGTACATTAGTAGAATATAATAATTTGTTCCTTACATTTCTGAATAATTAAGATGCATCTAATTTGCTATCATGAACATGATCTCTCTCTACCATTATTTTTAACTACTCCCTTAATCAGTGTTATTTTAAATGAAAGACAATGGAAAAGTTAAGGAAAAATGATAATGAAAGGTAAAGTCACTATATATCTGTTACAGCCACTTGAAATAAAAATGAAAGAATAAACACTATAAACCAAAGAAACTGTCAGAATTAGACGTATCACTGAACTCAGCTACATCTTCCACAACTTTTTAGTTTTACCTATCTTGCAACTCCATACAACTCTCATGTAACTGTATTTTAGATTAAATTTAATTTTAGATTAAATAAAACTAATTTTAAAACACAAATCAACATCTTAATCCTGTATCTCAGACGGTTACTGTTAATCTGGCTAAAGTTCTTTGTTCTTACCTGTGCTTCAGGGACAATTGCTCTATCTAAGAACAGTTCCACTCATATTGGAAACAATGGGAAGCATTAGTCATTTTGCAGAAGTGCATCTTTGCTGAGGGCAACTGTGGCTTCAATCCCATTGAGAGCAATAGGAGGTACTAGTAATTTTGGAAGATGGAAGTTGTCTATGGAATACTCCGTAGGAGAACATTATTCATCATCTCTTGCTGAATGAGAAAATTTCAGTTCTGAAGAGTAACAGTAAACGTTCATGTCTTTAAAAATCTTTTATACATAGGATACATCTACGCATTGCAAATCTGGAACAATTATTTTTGTACCTTAGTCTATGTGTGGAAATTTAAGTATGGTTTGTTGGGTTTTTTTTTGTTCCCTAGGTAGTACTTTCTAAAGCAAATACTGACTGAAGAATCCTACAGGTGAAAATTATATTCTTAAAATGGTGCTATCATTTGCTTGAAAATCTACTTAACATATCTGCAATTAATAACATAAGTGATATTAACATAAAATGTTTTAAATAAATTATATTAGATTGAATTATCACTGGTATTTCCACCTCCTGCCCTTGTTTTAAGATCTCTTATTCCTGCTGCTGCAGACAAACTATCAGGAAAAAAAAAAAAAAGCAGAGAAAACCCTTCAGCTGCTGCTAATTGTTGAAGAACCAGAAGATGTGCATATTGATTTAACAGACTGACCTAAATATAAAGGCACAGCCTTCACTGTTTAAAAAATGTATACGTACATGATTTTTAACAATGTTGCTAAGATAATTTTAAAACATTCTTGATTCAGAGTATGAAAACTCAGTCCAGAGTTCATGAAAAAATTTACATCAAAATCGCTGAAATTTCAGATTTACGATTGTTTTAATGGAACATAATGAATCCATTTAACCCTGACTAAAAGTTGTCACTAGGAAACAGCATGAAAGCACTTACAAAGTGTTGTCATTTTTCTATATTACCCACAGTAGGTTATTATTTCCAATAGCTCACATAACAAAATCTCACCAGCGGCTCTGCATACACACTTGACTTTTAAAAAGAATTACCTGTAGAAGCTCCTCTACTAATATGCTACAGTGCAATATTGACTATATAGTTTCAGCATATCCCTTGCTCTTTATGTAAGAAAATGCTCTTACTAACTGTAGGCAACAGGGTTGACTTTTTTTCTTTCCTCTGACTTCACACAACCATTGGATCCACATATCCTGGAGGACAATTGTACCTGGTTAGTATCTGTGCGCTGCAAAGACTTTACAGAAGCAACAGTGATGCACAATTTCGCTTACGGATAATTTTTATGATGGAAAAATATACCCTAGCTTTAGAGTCTAAGGTGTGCTTTGGAAACATGTAGAGTTCATAGGAAACATTTTTAACAGAAACTGCAAACTTGAAGCTGTTGATAATAAGACAGAATACAAATCCCCTAGAGTACTATTTTAAAAGAGAGGTGTTTATGCAAAATTTTTTTGATCTACCAACTTTCTGTTCTATTAAATATTTACACAATGATAAATAATCAGTGGAATACAAATGGTTACAATAAATGTTGAAAAAATTAAAAATTAATTATACATCACCTCAAATAAAAGACAAATCTGTGAGGAACATGCTGATGAATAGCTTATGTTAAGTGCCAAAATTTCCATAATAGGGATATGAAAAGATTGTGGAACAAAAATAAAAAATAGTGGGGAAAAAAATAATTCTTTTCTTAACTATTTGAAAAAGAAACAGAATTCCAAAAGGATTTTTTACCTTCGCATTTTCTCTGAAATCACAAAACGAAAAATGAAGACAGCCCTACTGTACAACTTCAGTGACAGAAGTTGATGGATACTTACTTCTCTCTATCTACATAGGATCTAGTGAAACCTTGCTAATGGGTGTAAACACAACTTTCTTCTCTGCTTAGGAAATGGATACTCTTTGCAAGCCCTGTACCTCAATTATTACAGAAACGTCAAAAGTGTCAATGCTTTGTGGGTCTTTTTTAACTTTAGGATCTTTTTAAGTTAAGCAATTCCATGCCAACAATAATCATATGCATTTCATAGAATTATAGAATCATTTCAACCCAAAAGATCTCTGAGATCATCAAGTCCAACCAGTAACCAAATGCTGCTAAGCCCACCCATGTCCCTCAGCATCTCATTTACATGTCTTTGAAATATCTCCAGGGACGGTGACTCCATTACCTCCCTGGGCAGTCTACTCCCGTGTTTAACAATCATCTCAGTGAAAAAGTGAAAACTTGAGGCTATTCCTCTTGTCCTATCACTCATTACTTGGGAGATGACACTGAGCCCTGCTCACTACAACCTCTTTTCAGATAGTTGTAGATGGTGATGATATCTGCCCTCAGCCTACACTTCTCTAGGCTAAACAACCTCAGTTTCCTCAGTCTCCTCATAAGACCTGTTCTCAAGACCCTATAGCAGCTTTGTTGCCTGTCTCTGGACACACTCCAGCACCTCAATGTCTTTTATTGGAAATATGTGCAAAATGTTGATTAAGATATCTGAACACTAAAAACCTTCATATTCCTTTTAATACAAAGTAGATAAAAGAATAACAGGGTAAAAAAGAGTCTTTTCTGACTATATCAGGAGATACAGCTGAGAGTTCCACAAGGGTCAAGCTCTTCTATCAGAGAAGGAATCAAGAGTCGAATTTAAAGACTACAATATACAATTAAAATCAACTACATAAAGGGAAAATGTGATAAAAAAATTAAGATTTTTACACCAATTACATTTAGAAAGTGTATTTACTTGCCAAGAAGGAAATAAGATTAAAAGGCAAATGTATAAAGTGACACAACACAACTTTCTCATTCAATCTTACTGAATATGGAATTATAGCAAGATAATATTTTCACTACTTCAAAATAAAGGCCATCAAGTTTTAACTGAAAATACTAACAAAATAAAACCTGCATTTCTCATACATTGTGCTTTTCAGTGTGCAACAAAAACATTTAGCTATTATAAGAAGCATTTTGAGTTGTAATATACTCAGTTCAGATTGATCTAGAAAGGGAGGTCAATTACATCTTTGATACAGTTTCTATAATTTCTTTCATGAATTTTCAAACAAAACCACATTATGTATGTGGATCAAATTAATTTCTCAGGAACCTTTGAAGAATTTGAATATGCTCACTTCAGATTCACTCAAGGGTAGTATTTCAATAGATCAGAGAGGGAGATGAGACAGGAACACATCATGGTTCTATAGGATTAGATTCTGAAAGCTTTGTGATGTTTATCTCTTCTGGATATAGATTGTGAACAATCTTAATCTTTTAAAGTCTGAAACTATGAAAGTAAAAACAGAAGAAAAGAGAAGCCAAATATATATTTGAGAATTTAAAAAATCCAAATCTGTGAATGAAAAATTGGATTGTGTAATCTGAAGCATGTTTTGCATATTCTAAGAACTTCCTTTTCAAAAGTACTTCAATGCTTAGATGCTAATATCTTGATACTCATAAATGTAGGTATTTCTTTACAAATGGCTACCCAATAAAGCTCAAAACCAAATCTACATCATCTCAAGCTGTATCCATATGGTCTAAGACAAATAAATCAAAACATAGAAATTTAGACCTGCATTATAGTAGATGTGAAAAGGGATTTTGACAGATGATTATCTGGGCAGAACCATCAGCAAACAATATGTTCTTCAAGTTCTCTAGTGCACCAATGCTCTTTTCTACTGAAATTCTGTCAGCTGTTGGGTATTTTTCAAATTATGGAAGACATTCCAGTCTAGATTGTAGTCTAAAATTGTCACACATTTACAATATGAAGAAAGAAAACAACAACTGAAGGAATTCACCTAATTTAAACATTATAAACCATGTAATAGTAATTTTAATCTTTAGTTTTTGCTTATAAAGTTAACTTTTTAAGTAAAGGTTAATTTCTAAGACCAAAATTTGAAATTTCAAAATTTTTTTAAAGGACACTTTTTGCCATCAAACCAAACAGAAATCTTTTTCTTTCCTCCAAACCAGACAATGCATGAAACCTAACATTTTCCACAAATAATTCCATCTGTGTAATTTCTGCAAATTCCAATGCAGAATATTTTGATGAAAAAATCCTGCATTCAAATTTTAGGGTTTAATCCCCTTTTAGATTGCTCTTCTTCAGAAGTTTTACTGAAGTGACTAGATTGGTCAAATTAGCACATGATTCAGAAATCTTTCATTGTGCCACAGATAGATAATAAGATTTTATATTATTATTATTTTCCTCTCAAAAAAAAAAGCTCCAGGAATAATAACACCTGTATTAAAAAAAAAAAAAAAACAAAAACCAAACCTCCTTCTGTCAGCAGTCATGAAACATGGAAGAATTACAATATAAAAAAGGAGTAGATGTCATTGCCATATTCCCTGGAGGTGATATTAAGGTAATGGGGATAGATTAGGTGACCTTTGGAGCTCACTTCTAACCTTATTTCCTACCGACTATGATATTTTCACCAAGTTCCAGAGAGAAGGCAGATAAGAGCCGATTTCTTTGGGAAGGTATTAGACTACAACCACAACAGAATCACTGCAAGAGTAAATAGCTATATCATTCACTATAACAAAAGTACTGACATTTCAAGGAAGACACAGAAAGCATAAGCAATGCATTTCAGGGAATAACAGAAAGTATCGAGTGATGTTGGTTACAAATACCTGAAATTTTGTGCTGCATTCAAGTTAGTTAAATGTTACTGGTTATTAACTTCTCGCTGAGAGAATGATGTGGTTTGGGGATTTCTAACTTTTCAGTGGCTCAGGTTTCAGACACACACTGAAAAGGTTGGAAAAGTACATGTTTTGCCAAACAGAAGAGTCACTCATTTCACTACAGCATACATAGAGTACATGACCAATATATCTCCAGTGGTCATGTGGATTCTGTGTAAGCTCCTTCCCAAGGTCGCTGCGGAAACCTTTCATCTATTGCACGAAAGAAGTATTACTTTTTTCTTTAGAAGTTTAACAGAGTTCAGTGATTTGACTTTCACTACCCATCCTCTGGACACTCCTTACACCTTTTGTCTTCAAAACCCCTAATCCTGGAAAATCACTTGGATGTAATTCCCTGTGAAGACATATTTTCTCTCTTCAGGCTGATACATCAGTCTTGGTCAAATTGGAATGACTTTCTTCTCCTCATATTAGAGAGTCCTCGTGAAGGTAGGGCCAAGCATGGATAATAGCTCCAGAGGCTGTCACTTTTAGGAAGCAGCAATGCAATTGAATTTATATACCTCTGCAATTGTTTCTTAAAGTGGGAAGCCTGCAGGCAATTTAATTGCTCCTTATTTAAATCACAATTGAATACAGGAAAGTTACATTGCCCCAAAAGATTTAAGCTGTTTTTGCTACAGTTTGTTTGTATTCTGTTTTCTGTTTGGTAATTTTGCATTACCCATTCATACGATTGATGTGGTGCAGAAATATTTGTGATTTTGCACAGCTTTATGGCACTTTAAAGGTAATACCTTTTTATATAAGTCTGAGTAGATAAGCTAATATTTCTTTACTGTACTGGTATTATTGAAATTGATACAATAAGACAGAAAAACTGAAAACACTTAGTTTTTTGTATGGCACTAAGAGAAATGCCATTTCAGCCTATTCCAGCACAATGGCACCATCATTGCCAGAAATGTAGTTTGCTTGCTTTTGTGGCTAATAACTTGCATGCTGCCAGGCCACAAGTGACCATACAACATATTTTACTATTGTACAGATGTTTTTTCAGTACATCAAAAAAAAGTCAAAAGGTGACTTGATTTCTTACAGACCAACAACTACTCAGGAAAGGCAAAGAAAAAAGCATTATTCAGGAACTTTTAACTCTATTTCAGTGAATCATCATCATATAATACCTTTGCTTAAGACACTAAGAAGGGCAAAATGAATACAGCATGAAATAAAGATTGGTGGAGCATTTACAGGGCATGGTTGCCTACACATTAACTGTGAACTGCTGTGATTAACTGTGTACCTTCTCTAGCAATACTAAAGGAGATAGCTGTTGCTAAAGTCACCTTGGTATAAAAGTAAGGGGTAAGAGGAAAATCAGCCAAAGCAGAAAGCTCACAGAACACCCTAGTTTACAGAAAATATACTGGGAAACCTGTTGAAAAGGCAGATTGATGAAGTGAGCATGCTACTAACTATACAAGAGTAATGTAGGCTCCACCTGTTTGAACTTGACTCTATAGAACTATATCAATACTTAGTCTTCAGGATGTCATGCTGCTGTTTGTTGTGTAGTTCATTTCTCCGATTTTCTTCTTTGTTTTGCTACTGCTTGATGTACAGACCTTGGATGTGCACTCATATTCTTCCCCCCAGGAGACAGGAGTTTATTCATTGTAAGTAAAACCACATGCCGATATTTTTAAGATATGATCTTTAAACTCTGAAACTACCTTGTTATCTTACTTATTCTCAGCTAGATAAATAAAATTCTAGTACTTATTTTTCACTATATCTTACACAGAAAACAACACTTGCCCACTTTCTCTATTACAACTCTTCCAAGTTCATGCCAAGCCCTTAACAGAAAAAGCTCTTCCCACACATATGTTTGACAACTTCATGTACACAAAGCACATCTTGCTTCACTCCAAAGCTATTTTCAGTCATATTCTTCCATCCATCTCAAGAAGAAATGGCCGTTCCCATGACCACAAATTGACTGTTTATAACTGTATGCTTTCCTACCAATATGGAAATATGTAACTCCTCTAGTATCATTTGATATGTTCACTTTTAATCTTCTTTTAAACAATGTCAACAGATTGCAAAATGTTGTCTCATAAATGTCATCTTGGCAATTTGCTAGTAGGTAAGAATAGAGTCTAATTCCTTGTCCTTTTTCCAATAGCCACGTTATCATCTTACTGTTGTATTCCCCAATCTTTTGGACTACGCATACAGAAATGAGCAACATGAACCCAGCCTACAAAGTACTTAGACAAAGACTTCAAATTAGCAGGCATGAGTTTGACATTAATAACCTTACTGAGAAAAATCTATGGAATGCACAAAGACTTGTTTAGCTATGTTAACTTCTGGTAAACTGTCTCAGGAAAGCCTAACAGAAATCCAACAAGTAGTCTGCTTTACTTCTAGCAAACTCAGGAAAGTGCATGCATACTCTGCTTTCGCAGGGGAAGAGTGGAGACAAAAGCAGTTTCTTGTGTTAAATATCTGCCCTTTTAGGCAGTGTGGATGGTATTTTTAGCATTTGTGACAAGTATTGACAACTCCTTTACAGTTACTGTTAATGTGAAAACAAAATAAACCGTTTTTAGATAATATCTTAGATTTATCTATTTGTGGATAATTTTCAGAAATTAATTGAACACTTCAGAGAAATCTAGTTGCTTATAAACAAAAATCCATTTGGCTCAAGAACTTTTCAATTCACTGAATAGAACGCCATACCCCTATGAGCTCATAGCCTTAATCATTCCCCATTGAGTCTTACCTTTAGTGGTAGCCCATCTTTATGAGTCATCAGAAAATTGCATTTTAATAAAAATAACATGCATAGTGCAATATATCTATATTGAATGCTGTTTTTCTTACATACACTAAAAATGTACATACAAGCCTTTCCGTTTACCTTTCGTAATTTTTCTGAAATGCTATATAAACGTGACCGAAACCAAGAAGTTTTCTATAAATATTAGAAGTGCATATGAAATAACAATTTAAAAGTGATTTCTCTATATTTACAGATTTAACAACATATTTCCAGGCTGAGACGTAAGCTCAGGAGTTACTTCAAGCTAATGCAAACTCACACAGTCAAGAGTTCAGGCAATCACCGAAAGCAGGACAGATGTGGAAGAGTTTTGCCTGCCAAATTAGTAAGGTCTCTGGTATGAGCATATGAGGTAACAGAAAGTACACCTTGATGACATACATTACCTTTACTCTGGTAAAGAATTTCCTTGTAAATGAAATTCTTTCTGCTAATTATTTATGCTGCAACCTATACAGCTTTGTAATAAAAATTAACAAAAGTAGAAGAGAAAAAGTACAAGCCAGTGTTTTTAACTTTCAAAATAAAACAAAATGTCTACATAACCAGGGACATGATGCAACCCTTCCTCAGTGTCTTGAAGCTGAGGTGCTAAGGAGCAGGGCTTTTTTTTCCAGTTTGAAAAGTAATGCCAAATTCATTGCTGCTTTTTTAAGTAATAGATTTAACAGAGAATTTTACTTCCATGTTCATTTACAGAGATCACTGTGATTAAGCTGTGCAAACAGTGAAGAAAATGTTAAGTATACTGTTTCAGAAGATTAATGATATATCCTCCATGTACCAAACAACTGCAGAAGAATGGCTTTTCACAGTGTCTTCCTGGATGTCAAAAATAATCCAGTCAACCTTATGATTATTTTTTACACAGGATGTTACTAAAAGATTAAAACTGTTGTGATATCCAGGGTGTGAAAGTTAACTTATTTCACTCACAACAAATCTGCTTTAAAATGATGTAATCCACTACTGATTTTCCTAATTGCTTAGCTTTTGCCACAGGCCATAAATGTGTCAGCTCTCTCTTCTTGATTCCTACTGTAGTACAGTGATAGAAGCAGTAGAACACAAGTGGCTTTCTGATGCTTTGGTTACTAGTCACAAGTGCTAAAGCAGATTAAAAGTTGCTGAAAGGTCGTATTTGCAATTGAAGGGAACTAAAGAAGGACGATATTGGTCTTTACTTCATGCCATCACATAATATAGCTCAAGCTTTAAAAGGTTAACATGTAAGAGGATACTATTATGTTCTATGCTTTAAGAAATGCACTTGTTTAATATCAATTAACCTCTTCTCTCCAATACACATAAACCGATACAAAAATTAAGAAAAACTTTAAATAGACAGGAATGTCTGGGCAGGAGTTACACAACCTCAGCACTCATCACAAATGAAAGAATTAGTAGTCTTCTGTACAGTTGATGAGAACTATGAACTTAAATAACATGATAAATTTCTTTTTCTTGCAGTTCTCTCTTTTATGATATCCTCCCAGAACTGAACAAGAAAACAAAGCTCCCTTCTCATTAGCAATTGACATCATGTGACATATGTCAACAACATGAAACTGCTAGTTATAAAAAATGTCTTAAATTCTATTAAAATGTCTTAATTGAAAAATCTTTAAGAGAGTCAACACAGAGAAGTGGCACACTAAACCTCATCCTGAAAGACAGAGAGAGATGGATTGTGGAACTAAAAATCAGAGTTTAGAGTCAAACTATCATGAATTGACACATTTGTTACAAAAAAGATGGTATACAATCCAAATGCAAATATAGATTTCACATTTTTAAAAGAGCAACTTCACAATGTAAAAATGATTCTGAGCTAAATCAGAGTGAGAAAAGAATCTGAACTGGGAAATGCTCACAGGATATTAAAGCTGTTCAGAATTCTTGTTTCTAAGGCCCATAAAACTATTTTTCCAAATTAAAGAAACACCTATATTAGATTAAAACAAAAGGTTAAAAAAAAAGAAATCTAATAGTTAAAGAAGAATCATAGAATGGTAGGAGTTGGAAGGGACCTTTAGAGATCATCTAGTCCACCCCCCCTGCAGAAGCAGGTTCACCCAGATCAGGTCACATAGGAACATGTCCAGGCAGGTCTTGAAGACCTCCAAGGAAGGAGACTCCACAACCCCTCTGGGCAGCCTGTGCCAGGGCTCCCTCACCTGAACAGTGAAATAGTTTTTTCTTATATTTAAGTGAAACTTCTTGTGTTCCAGCTTCATCCCCTTACTCCTTGTCCTGTTGCTAGCTACTATAGAAAAAAGGGATGTCCCAACCTCCTGACATCCACCCTTTAGATATTTATAAATGTTAATAAGATCTCCCCTCAGTTTCCTCTTCTGTAGACTAAACAGCCCCAGTTCCCGCAACTAGGAAATGTATCAAGTTTATGTGAGAAGCAAATAGAGGCAAAAAAAAAAAAAAATCAATTGTTGGAAGATTTAAGGTTAATTTAAATGAGTCTCAAGATATACTAGGAACAACAGAGGATCTATAAATTGTATCCATCACAAATCACGCAGAAGAGGTTGAAAAGTTCAATAAATAACTATTTTCCACAAAAATACATTAATTGTTGGGAGATTTAAGGTATCAATAAGTAACTATTTCTGCATTTGGGAAATAATGCAGGATAACAACCCAAGATCAAGTGATCAGGATATAGTTCCTTTTCAACAGTATCTCAGGAAGATATTTAACAGCTGCTATAGTTAGGTATCTTCCAATCAGTATATATATACAGTCAACCTGTAGCTATAAGTTTTGTGATAGCCTAGCAGTTCCTTGAACAATTAATCCTGATTTTTAACATATCTCAAAACTACAAACAAGTTCCAGAGGACTGGATGAAAAACAGTGGAAACAAATGGAAAATGAAATAACCCAGGTAGCTCTGACAACTTGATACTGGTCTTGGATACAGTAATGGAATGTCCATTACAAGATTTTAATTAGTAAGTTAAAAGAAGACAACCCGGTTAATGCCAGTGAGAGCTGATAAAGATTGTGATGCTGAAGCTTCTGTAAAGCAACAAATATCTGGATTCTGAAATTATACTGACAGGAATTCAGCATGGCACAAATACCCAAGGTCTCAAAATGGAAGTTACTATTGACAGCATGCATTTCTCTTGAGATTCTGGAGTGGTACATTTTTGACCTCATGCCATTTAACATCTTCATCTGGAAACGTGAAATCATTACAGATATAGTTTGTAAATAGCATAAAAGCTGATGTAGGGGATAATAATGAAGAAGACAGTTCAATGGTACAATATGGTCTGGATTTCTTGATAAACTGGAAGCACGTAAGTAATTTGTCATTCAATACTAGCAAATGTAAACTCATATACCTAGGAAAAAAAGAATTCTGCAAACACTTCTGCAATGGGAGACTCAGTTCTCCATTGGGTTAATGTATTCCTATTTGTGTGAAGGGAATATTGCCCATTGCAAAAAAGGCATTGCATTTCCTTTCTAGCTAATATGGCTGCTAGTACATTCTAGCATCAGGGTTAATTTCTGCAATTCAAGAGGTTTCAGAGAAGAATTATGAAATTTATTACAGAACTGTATAAAGTGAAATATAAAAGGAGATCTATTAGCTTTGCTTATAAAACAAAAGTGAAAGAGGGAGCCCACTGAGAATGCACAAGCCCCTAAATGGAGAAAAACTTGGTAACGGAGGTCCCCAGTTGAAGTTTTAACAAGATTCATCATCTGGAAGCTGAAACTAACGAACAAACAAACAAACAAATCAAAAATGAATTTGTCAATAGTGAGACAGTAACTGCCAATTATTTTTGTGGCTTAGCTATCATTGAAAACTTCATTAACATTTTTAAAGATGCTTTAATTTTCTTCAAAGGAAAGTCAGGAAATTCCCATTTTTAGAAATTTAAACAGGGAGATTAACTGACAGATCACAAAAGTTCCACAAAAGTGTGAACACCATGGAAGGCAGCATGGTCCAAATTAACAGACAAAAAGCTCAGTCAATTAAATCCTCTGATCTTACATGTCCCTTCATAATTTGGAGACAACAGTGCTTGTAAAATGTTATATACATACAACTTTCTTATTTAGAACTAATATTTTGGCCTCATATAAATACTTTAAATGCTCATATATATAAATACATATATACTCATATATAATACTTAACTGGTCCAAAAGGCAGCCTCTCCTCTTGTCAAAACCAATACTTCTGTTAAAAACAACATGCTCCCATTAAAATGGCCTGAGAGGCAATACATATTTATAATCTTCTCCAGAAAAGGAAAAAATCTTTGAAGTGACTGAAAAAATCTTATCAAATTGACTGAACTAATTCAAAGAATATTCCTTGCTAAAATCTCCACGAAATATTTCTATTTTTCTCAGTAATATCCCTTATTTATTTGCTAAACCGGGAAATACTTTAAATACACAAAACTCTTACAGCATATTAGACAAATTATTTTATATCACTTTTCAGTTTAAAGACTTACAACCCATTTATACCTATTTAAAATAGTAAAATGAAGCTACATACTTTGCTCCACAACCACTGATCTTAAAAACTGTACTCATCACAGACTGTCTGCCTATGACTATTGGTCACATCAATTTTGGGGTAAATACTTATTGCAGCATGGCATAAAATATTTCTAGCATCAGATTAGGACAAGGAATGGATGACAGTAATTGTAAATATTATTACTCAGAAAAATGCAACACTTAAAATCTAATTTTACCATGGTAGATAGATGTTGGAAATCTGTTGTTGGCTGGGGTTTTTTTCTGGTCTGTGCATGATCATCTTTTGCTACTATAACAAACAAAAATATTTCCTATGGAAAAATAATATTGTTGCTTGGAGTACTGGTTGATAAACTTTGAACATCTGACAACGTCCTCTGTGTTATCCTGCTTGTGGTTCTTAGACTTATGTTTAAAAACTGCAGGGGATGTCTTTTCCTTTTTTTGTTTTCTTTTTTTAATCACCATCCTTAAAAAAAAAGATCTTACTGAGAAAAAATATTAGTTGAGAATTTAAAATTCAAAGAAATAGCACCAACATTTTCAAAATGAATGCTTGATATCAGGTTCTAAATACAAGCTAAGTACCTCATCTATTGAATAAACATAGATTTAGATGTAGGAGGTTAATCTGTTCTTCAGAAGGAAAAATTCTAGACATAACCTTCAAATCCTGAGTATTTAACATTAAAAAATATTTTAAATTTACAGGCATGCTAATTTTAACACCTACATGTTGACAGCTTCAATTTATTTCTAGTAATGGTTAGGATTTTTTGTTTATATTAACATACAATTTTCAAGTCACCTAGCTTACTTCATTTCTTTAGCTCCTTTTACATCAGACCAGCAGCCAATCCACTACAGCAAAATGTCTTTAAAGTATCACATAGTTTTAAAAAAACAGCTTCATCATGATATCCTGCTCAATTGCGTCAGTAGCCCAGGGCAATTTAATTACAACAGACTTCACCTTAATTCCTATCCTCCTCTTCCCCTTTTTCCACATCTATCATAACCCATTTGGATTAGAACCAAAGATTACAAAATGTTTACAAGACTGTACAAGCTGAATACACCTTTCCTAATCTGAAATGGTCTCAAAAGCACTATAATGTTTGTACAGGTGGGATTGGAACTTGCTATTCGAGCTTTAGAAATCAATCACTGAATAAATTCTTAAACTTCCTAAGTGCTTTATGTTATCAATAGCCACAAGAAAAAAATGTCACTTCACACAGATCAAACATAGTAGGACACTTTTTAGCAACAACTGCTTAGGGCAGCAGAAAAAAAAAAGAGAGAGAAAAAGTAGGCAGAATCACCGAGAGCTGTACTGCTGAACTTTGCAGAAGGCTCCTTCAAATAAATATTTCAAACCTTTATATGAATATTTTAAGCATGACAACTACACATAAACACACAGCCAAAGTGCTCAAATCCACTCAAGAAAGACTATTAAGTCATCAACCTGCTCCTGACAGGATCCACTGAATATGGCAACAGTGAGAAGTCAGGAGACAGTTGGAATCATTTCAAGACTGCTAATTTAACTTGTCTTAAAACCAACCAATGCTCAACGTGTCATCATCAATGTCATCTCATTGCAGTCTGAAAAGCCTTCGACCTAAAGCAAAAAGGTCCCGAAGTGCCACCCTTCTTGTCTACTGGTTGAAAATCTAATTGGTTCTGCTGACAGGCTTGGGAATTGGTAGGAAGGCTGTTCAGTTAATCTCCAAGGGCCAGCAAAGAGCTCAGTATCCATCTCTGAGCTTTGCTCCCTGGCTGTCGTAAAATGACTCTGATGGTAGTGCAAGCTCTTATGCTTCAGCTGTCTTCTGACTTCTGTTAAGTCAAATTCAATAAAGTTTGTCACTCAATAATCTGAGAGCTACCCAACAAAACCTCTTTGATCAATAACAGCTTGCCTGCTTGCACTGGGGAAGGTGACCTATTAAAGATTAAAAACACACCTGCTGCTTGCAGCACAGAACATCTTTTTTTACTTTTAAATACAAATTCATCCATTAAAATTAGTTTAACTGCTACAACTATATATAAATATTACATGCCAGAAAGCTAAAATAAGATTAAAAGAAACCTTTTAGCTATAATACAGTGCTTTTGTTAAATTTGAGTCACTGCTTTTCTTAGAATCAGAAAGGCCTCATCCAGAAAGGACTTTCACCACCCACATGTAACTTTTACTGTAGTGTTCTCTATATGCTCTATCTTTTTAAAATTTTTCTGCCTGCTATTAGCATACAGCTCTGCTTTAGTGACACACCAGTAATCTAACTTGTTTCTGCCTATCTGCTTATGCCAGAACACAAATATTCATGTTGCCAGGAAATATAATGTAAAATTTCAAGTACAAACATCTTCCCCACTGTTTGAACTATCAAGTTCTACTACTAAGATCTATTTCATCAGAGACTATGACCAACAAAGTGCTTTACAAAGCCTCCAAATGAAAAACTATAGGCACATTGAACTGCATTGGGTAAAGAGCCATGAGTTAAATTTTACTCTTACGTTCACTTTAAATAGTTCATATGTTCCGCTCTTGTAAGGCAAGAGTACTCTAAGTATCGTAAATCAAATTTTATAAATTTAGAAAGTAGATATCCTGTTGTTTTCCAAATTGCACAGGATTTTCAGATTAGGTCACCTGGAACTGGCTGCTTTTCTGTTAGATTTATTCTTAATGATCAAGTATTAGTTGAGATACCTTACCTAGATGTTTTACAAAAAAACAGAAGACTAAACGAAGCACGTGATTAAAGGTGTAGTGCTTATTAATAGATCATCAAAGAAAAAAATCACATGTGAGGAAATCTGACTAACTGAATCATCAGTGCCTGTTTGGAATGGGTTATCAACCTCCCAAAAAAAATCACAGAGCCCCTCAAAGCAGTAAATTCACGATACATGAGGTAAGCAGTGTATGTCTTGATTGTCATGCTGTGTTTAACCTAGTGTCCTTCATGCATCTGTTTAATGAAGTAAAAAACAGCCAGAGCATGACGTGACATTTCAAAGCAGCTAGGAGATATGGATCTGTATTTTCAATTAAAGTAATATAAATATATTTCCCTAAATTCTCTGAATTGTTTAAAAAACCACAATAGCAATTCTGGAAAAGATTTGGATGGGGTTTACACTGTCATTAGTTACTGTCTCCTAAGAAAGCAAAATACTAGTTTATGAATGCTGAGGCTAGATCAATAGAAAACAGGAATTACATGTTAGGTAAAGCTACTTCAGTATCTGAAAAGAAGTCTGAATTTGCTAACTTACACTATCATACACCAAACAATTACCATAAATAAATCCCTTACCGGGAATATCACAGAGACTCGGTTATTACTATCTGTGAAGAGTAAAGTGCTTCTGCAGTTTTGCAAGGCTTCTCCCTCATCCTGAAGAGGCCCAACAGGTTGGTATCATACTGTACAGTGCTTTGCTGTCAGTTAAGACTCTTTTTTGTAAGAATAAGGCTACAGGATCTGAGCTGTCAGGCTTGCCTGTCCAGAAACACTGACTGAACTCTAGTAAGGACAATGCCTGGGGCTTGGGTAGATGATGGCCATAAAACAGTGCTTCAAAAAATGTCAACTTCACAAACTAAATTTTTTTTAAACAGTAAAATCCCAGCAAACCCAACCCAAAATACAAAACTTTCCAAATTAAGGCACAGGTAAAGGCAAGTGACAATAAAAACAATCTCTTGATCACTTCAGTTGTGAAATCTCTTGTAGAAAAAGGATCTGTTTGAGCTATGTTCACATCTTACTGTCACAAGTTCTACAGGAGATAATTCAGACAAATCTTTTTATTATATACAATGAAATGTGCATTTTCTACAGAATATCCTAAAAAATACATGCAGTAGACTCTAACAAGTTCTGCACAAAAAGTTCAATTCAATAACTCCTGCCAGCTACATGTCAAATCAGTGGGTGAGGTCAACTGAACTTGTTCTGATGAGCTTTCAGCAAGAGATACGAGAGAACCTCTTCACTTTTTCCAGTTACCCAAAATCACCAGCAGCCTACACCAAGAATCACTCTTTTTCTGAATGACCCTTTAATTATGTAAGAAGCAAACAGTAAGAGGCTGTATGATTGTTCCTGTTCACTTAGGTTTTCCATCTCACATAACTATTTCTAGCACCCAGAAATGGCCACTCTGGCTCTTGTCTTTGAGAAACTGGTGACATTTATAATGTAAACCCATACCATTTTCATTCCGTTAATTAATTGGGACTTTCTTTTCCATGTTGGAAAGTCAGAATTGTGTTAGACTTCTAATGTATCACAACAATGAGGAACTTATTAATGCCCTGGAGACTCATCAAGGGTCCATGCAGAGGATCAGTAATGTCCATGAGACCTCTTTCTAAAGAAGCTTGATGGTGAGTAGATGAAGAAAACTATAAAGAAAGATAACAAACTATAAAGAAAAAGATAGTGGAAGGTTAAGAAAGCAAGATGCCATTTTTCAACACTGGTTGATATCAGTGCCTGCATGATATGATAGATAGTAAATGACATTACTTACTATTCCGCTTCACAATTAATAACTTATTAATAAAGTATCTGTCTGTGGTCTGATTTGCAAAGTTGCTTGGCACTTGTAGCTCAATAAGAGGAAGCAAGACAAAGAACAAATAAAATGTTGTGAAACGCTAAGTAGCTTAAAAAAACACACCTTACACATGTCAACTTGGGCACTCAAAATATAGGCTGGCATTTTTCTCTGTGGCTTATTCCTCTTTTAATAATGTCATCTCACCTCACAGGGGCTTTGTGAAAATTAATTAATTACAGTTTGTGAGGCATTCAGATGATAATGATAGCTACACTGGAAAGAAAGCCTATGGAGAAATTAATAGTTTTGAATTCAATGGAACGATTGAATGTGAACACCACATGTGGGTCGCATATTGGCCAATAAGAACAACAGAAAACATGAATAGCTGCTCATTCACTGATCTCTGTTACTAAGTACACTGAATGGCAGAGGAGTCCTGTGGAAAAAAACCATAATATATGTGCAGGTAAATAAAAATTGTATTCTAATACATAAACCTGAAATGCTGAGATGATATCTAACAAGCAAATAGAATTGCCTCATCTGTCAGCTTTCAACAACTGGATTTTAATAAACATATAAATTCTCCAAGAAAGCATAAATGCTAAAAACAAAACATAAAACCACTGAAGGACAATTTCTTCTGTTTCACAACCTAGGCTACTGCCTCTGCAACATAAAAACCCACATCTGCAATAACTTCTGGGCTAACCAGTGGATTTCAGACATTTTCTGAGAGCAGAGGAATTCTGACACTCAAAGTTCTCCTTGATGTTCTGAGAGGACAGCAGCTGAGCAGTTGCCCTCCTGTGAAAGCTCTTATCTCCATCTTAGCCTTTTACCCTCTTTACTAGCTATTACATAAATAGGTAGACTTTACTACCTTAGTAAAATCTCTTCCAGTGTACAACCTCAATCAATCAATTGAGCTTTGCTTCCAGGGACTCAAAACACTCTATCTTTTCTAATAAGGCTCTTGACACTGAATTAATGTTGGTAAGCAACACAGAAGCATTCTAACACCCAGGTCCTTACTGGCCCTCCATAGCAGAGAAGTATTACAACTCTTTCATGAAATAACTGGAGTACGATAAACCAAAACCAACTAGTAGGCAAAAAGCAGAAAAAAAAACCCACAAAACAACAAAGCACTTAAAACTGAAATTGTTTTTTCTTTAACTCATTCCAAAACAATTCAGTCAACATAAAACTTCCAAAACCCATTACTCTCTGGTAGCCACATACTATGGAAAATACCAGACGGAACCACCACTACGTAGTGATGCATACCATCTTAAAACTGTTTTGAGATTAAATCCTTATCTTCTTTCTATCTTCCTAGTATTTTAAATGTAAAAGGCTCATCAAAATGCAAATTCCAGCAGAACACAGGCAGCTAAGCAGTTTTGCTTTAAATGGCCCTGCCACGTGATTAAAGCTGGCATTGGGACTGGGGAGAAAGACACAGGAACAAGGTCTTAAACTGCATCATAGGAAGCTTGATGTTGTGAAGTGACATAAGGTGTCCACAATCGTCCAACTGACTCTACTTCAGTGTTGAACAGAGCCAAAGAAAGAGCTCCATGCTCTCTCTGGAAAGATGGCTCTACATAGCAGCTCATTTAGGTCCATTTAAATAAGACTTCCATGTAGATTACATGAGTAAATATTAGAAATTATTTTGTAGATTACCACATTTTGTGTTTGAAACAAATCACTGTGTATGAGGCCAACTCATGCAATCAGCTATGCCAGTGCACAGGTGGAGTATCTCCACAGTAGGTTATTCCTTACACAGGATTTTTTTTTAGCAGCAATTGGAAGTAGAATTTGGCCTTGACTCACTGAAAAAGAATAAATTACCACAATATTTTCAAAATGGGTAAGTTTGGTTCCAGCCAAGACACAGACATACTGAAGCAAACACTTCAGAGCCTGGACCTCTTTGATATGACTTCATGGGGCTATTGTCCTGATGCTATCTCTGTTATGATTGCAATAACATTACTTTTAAAAGCCAAAACAAAGTGATTCCTCATATCCTCCTTTAAGAAAATGCCTAGCTGCCAAACATTTCTAATTTTTCAGTGCCTTCAGTATACCCAGTTTGGTACATAGAGGTCTGGGGTTCTTATTTGCATAAGATGCATAGTATACCTCTGCAAATGCCTTCCTATTGGGAAGAATCACAGAATCTTAGGGGTTGGAAGGGACCTCAAAAGATCATCTAGTCCAGCCCCTCTGCCAGAGCAGATATCAGTCTATATCCGAGCTTGGGGGTTTTTTGTATACAATATGAACAAAATCATTTGCACAGTGCTCTGGCTGAGATTTCTGTATTTTACTTCGATTTCAGTATCGTAAATAATTCTCTTTGAGCCACGTATTCTTTGGGCAGCATGATTTCAAAGGTCCCTCACCGTTTATCATATTTTAATACTGTATATTTGTTCTTCCAGTTTCTTTTGTCTTTGATCAAGGTTAACTATCCTAGCAATATTTTCAATTTCCTTTTGTGAAGTTTGTATTTGTAAACATTTAATTAAAATAATTAGAAGAGGTTAGGATGTGACAAAAAGAAATATCAGAAACACAAAAAACCTCTCATGAAGAGAGAGTGAAAAGATTGAGAGTACATATTTGAGAGATGAGAGAAACAAGGAGGATTTGATAAAAGTGCACAACATAATGAATTATACAGATAACATTTATCATAAGTTTCTATTCATCATTTCTAGTAAGACAAGAACAAAAGGATGTGCAATGAAATTGAGAGATAATAAAATTTAAACCTGATATCAAAGGAACACATTTCTAGTAAGAAAAAAAACCTAACACAAACAAACCATGCAATTGTTATACGAAATACAGGTTTATAGGATGGAATGAAGACTTCCAAGTTGTTCCAGGCCACTGTTATAATAATATATATCATGTATATAATATAAAAAGGAATATCTGGACTCCGTCAGACCAAAGACTCATCCTGACTATCTAGCCCATGATATTAGCCGGTACTAGGTATCAGTGGAATAGCATAAAACCAAAATAAGTACACAATGATAATCACTTCTGTATCATGCCAAAACTGCAAAAAAACTGGCAAAGGATCTTCCTGATCCACAGCTTGTTTTCACATCTTTAACTAGTGATTCATTAATAAATCAAATCCTTTTCTTCCCAAGTTGAGTCCGTTTTGTCTGTTAGCCACTAATTGCTGAGTGATCTCCCCGTCCTTATCTCAACTCACAAACCTCTTGTTATATTTCTCTCTCCCGTATCCCATTTAGGAAGGGGAATGATACAACTTGGTGGGCACTTGGCACCCAGTCAGGGCTAAACCACCACAGATTCCTGAGGGACTTCTATGGATTTGCCCATCACATTTTGAATTGATACTCACTTCTAGACTTCAAAAATATCCTTGTCAATAAATTCCAAGGTTTCATTCTGTGGTGTCTGCCAGCTTCAGTAGGGATATCTCCCTATTCTTGATTTTCAAACACCAAAAGTGCTTCCTGTTCTCCTTCTTATCCATGAATTACATTCTTACACCACATCCCACCTTTCAGCTCTTTTCTGAACTGTAGGATCCTTATGCTAATGTCATGGTTTGACATGACAGCCTTTTCTGGTAAAGGGGAAGGGGCTGTAAAGATGGCTCCTGTAAGAAGTTACTCAAAACTCTCCCCAGCTCTGAGCCAGATCCACTTCTAGGGATGAGCCAATTAGATGCCTCCACAATCACTTTTTAAGAAGCTGTAAGAGGAGGTTTCTTCCTGTTTCTTCCTTCTTCTGTCCCCTCTTCTTTTCCGGCTGGTGGTGGCACACAGAGTGGGAAGAGAGAGAGAAACCACCATGCGGACTCCAAGGTCGGTGAGGAAAGAGAGGCAGAGGTGTGCTGGAGCAGAGACTCATCTGCATTCTATGGAGAGGACTGGTGAAGCAGAGATTTGTTTGCATTTTGCTAAAGCCCCCCACATCAGAAGCAGAGACTTATTTTGATAATGATCCTGTATCAGAGGCAGTGACTCATTTTGCTAAAGATGACCCTGTGCCAGTGACTCACTTTGTTAAAGACCCCATGCCAGAGACAGTGACTATGGCTGGAGAAGGCTGTGTCCCATGGCAGGGACCCAATCACTGCGTTACAGACCCCAAGCCAGGGGCAGTGAGTCTCTTCATTAAAACTACGGCTGGAAAAGACTATGTCATGTGGGAGAGACCCTGTTTCGGCAGAAGTCGCAGCTGCTGGGAAGAACCCACACCAGAGAAATTTGTTAAGAACTATGTTTCAGGGGGAGGGACTCTGTATCGGAGCAGAGGAAGAATGCAAGGAGTCATCCTCATCTGAGAGAAGTGGCAGAGCCCATCTGTGAGAGACTGACTACATCCCCCATTCCCTGCTCCCCCAACCTGTTGAGGGGGGAGGAGGTAGAGATATCGGGAGCAGTGAGCTGGGCTTGTGAAGAAAGGAGGCATGGGGGAGGGAGATCTTAGAGTGCTGGTTGTAATTTTTTCATCATGCTACTCCCTTTTTACTTTTGTTCTGTTCTCTTTCTTGTAGGTAGTAGAATAAACTTTCCTACTTTCCTCTCTAAGTCAAGTACTAGAGTCTGTTTTGCCCAGAACTGTAATTGGCAGCGAGTCCTCCCTGCCCTTGTCTTAAGCCACAACAACCTTGGTTATCTTTTTCCTCCCATTTTGCTGGGGCCTCCACCATCCTAATGAGGGTGGGGGTGAATGAGGGGCACCAAGCAAGAGACTGTTGTGTGCTTCTGTGCTAGCTGGGCCAAACCACAACATCTAACTACTCTTACACAAAATAAAAGCCGTTCTGTTACTCTGGTCATTCATATTTTTCTTCTATGTGCCTTTTGTTGTTCTATTATGGCCCTTCCAAGACAGGAGAGTCAGACAGTATCAAGAGTCTGTTAAGTGCTTACAATCCATAACAATAATTTGATTCCTAGCACGGTTTACTCTTTACAAATCACCAGGCACACTGATGATGTTTTCCTCTTGTTCATTTTAACTATTCTGCATTATTTTAGAGATTACCAGTCTGTATATACACACTCTGGATCATATTTTCCATGGATGTTCCTTTGTATTTATGGGTATTTAATTTAATCCACAATTTTATTAACAGTCAGCACCACGAGTTCTCACTCATGACAGTTTCACTGATTTCTGGTGGATTTCCTCTCACTGTGAAAACTGATCACTTTATTTAGCCCTTTTCGTAATATCTTTCAATCAGTTATGAATCTGAAAGACTTTCTTTTTTGTGTCATGGCAAAACAGATAATAGGCCTATAATTCTTCACATCCTTCACAAATAAAAATATAGTATTTCCTACTCTGATCATACAGTACTACTTAGCAACTTTCTGGATTTGTTTAAAATACTGATCAGGTGTCCAAATTCATGCACCACTTCTTTCAAGAGCTCTGTGATAGAGCACATCTGGTCTTGAACAACAGAGCTCTTTGAATTTCATTTTAGCAAGGATTTGGACCTGAAATTTATCATCATATTAGTTAACTCCCTTGGAGGTTTTTTGCCTTTATATGCATTAGCATTGTATTTCTAAAAAATTCATGAAAATCCTTTTTCATACAGATTTGTGCTACAAACTCCAAATAGGCTTTGCAAGTTCAACTTAGCAAAATTCCACAACTCTTCTAACTCTCAAGTCTCAACTGACTTCATTAAATAGCTCTGTATACTCCAGTTTGTATTTTTAAGTCAATGATTTAGGAATAAAATTACTTTCATCTCTCCATTTAATCTAAACTGAATGAATGAGATTACTCTCCATAATCAGCTCTTCTGTGATAGTCTTACAGTAAATGAGTCTCAAATGGCATCAGCTCTTGCTGACCCAGTGACAGCGTGATGAAGTCTGTTAACTTGCACATTCAGACACAGAGAGAAAAAATGTTAAAGATTCTGATAAAAGGGAGGGCAAGATGTACAACAACAGCAGCACCGGGCTCACCAGTCATGTTCACACTGACAAATGACATGGGAAATCATTACATGTTAGATTTACAGTGCTACCCATTTTTTTTCTACAACTTATTTGGCTAAAATAGATGTTTGTAAGTACACACTCAGTCTCTCTATTTTTGTTAAACAAAATTTTCAGGTGAATTTGCATCATCACACATGAAAAATGCAAGAATATATATTAAGTGCTATTGTAAAACACATTATTCTACATTAGTATTTTTTCACCAATGTAATTCACTTTTTAGATTAGTCTTTTTAAATAGCTACATTCTCTGCCTTATTACTCTTATAGCATTCTCCTGTCTAAGATACTTCTAAGACACTACATCCATTCCTGTATATCATTTATTATAGAATTGTAGAAAGGCAGGGATGGGAAGGGACCTTTTTAGTCTAGCCCAACCCCCTGCAAAAGCACGTCCACGTAGATCAGATCACACAGGAACATGTCCAGGCAGGTTTTGAAGACCTCCAAGGAAGGAGACTCCATAACCTCCCTGGACAGCCTGTGCCAGGGCTCCCTCACCTGAACAGTTAAATAGTTTTTCCTTATGTTTAAATGGAACTTTTTGTGTTGTGGCATCATCCCATTATCCCATGTCCTGTCACTAGATACAATAGAAAAAAGTGATGCTCCAACCTCCTGACACCTTCCATTTAGATATTTGTAAATATTAATGAGACCTACCCACAGTCTCCTCTTCTCCAGACTAAATAGCCTCAGTTCCCACAGCCTTTCCTCGTATGAAAGTCCCCTGATCATCTTGGTGGCCCTGCATTGGATTGTCTCCAGAATTTCTCTGTCCCTCTTGAGCTGGGAAGCCCAGAAACGGACAAAGGACTCCAGATGACGCCTCACTAGGGCAGAGTAAAAGGGGAGCAGAACCTCCCTTGACCTGCTGGCCACATTCTTCTTGATGCATCCCAGGATGCCATTGGCCTCCTTGGCCATGAGGGCACATTGCTGGCTCATGGTTAGTTTATTGTCAACCAGGATTCCCAGGTCTCTCTCCGCAGAGCTGCTCTCCAGCAGGTCAGCCCCCAGCCTGTCCTGGTGCATGGGGTTGTTCCTTCCCAGATGCAGGACTCTGCACTTGCCCTTGTTGAACCTCATGAGGTTCCTCTCTGTCCAACTCTCAAGCCAGTCAAGATCCCGCTGAATGGCAGCACAGCCTTCTGGGGAATCGGCCAGTCCTCCCAGTTTGGTGTCGTCAGCCAACTTGCTGAGGGTACACTCTGTCCCCTCATTCAGGTTGTTGATGAATATGTTGAACAAGATTGGTCCCAGAACCGATCCCTGTGGAACTCCACTGGCCACGGGCCTCCAACTTGATTCTGTGCCATTGATCACCACCCTCAGCTCTGTCGTTCAGCCAGCTCTCGATCCATCTCACTGTCCACTCATCCAATCCACATTACCTGAGCTTTCTCATGAGGATGTTATGGGAGACAGGGTCAAAAGCCTTGCTGAAGTCAAGGTAGATGACATCTGCTGCTCTCCCCTCATCTAGTCAGCCACTTGTGTGCTCTTTCAGAGTTTAAACTCAGTCATGGAGACTGTACCAAGCCTCCACCAGTCACTTTCCTCATGTCACCGTCTGAAGCCTTCCTTTTTTGTAACCTCAACACTAAAGTGAGAGTATTATATACAATTAAGAGATCTTTGACCATTGAAAAATATTCTAATTTTTTCCAAAATCTGAGTTTTACAGATTTGCCGAATATTCCAAGTTCTTCTCGTACCTCTGACACTTCTTTACTTCATCATACCTCATTCTCCTTTTCTGTTGACTGAAATAAATCCACTGAAAATCAAACAAGCCCAGCACCTTGCTTTCCCAGCTTTATTTAAGCAGCTTTATCTACTCTAACAAGAATATAATAGCTGCTGCTTAGATGTGATGTTTTAGGGCTTTCTTCCATTCCTACCAAGATCTTATGTAAAATAGTCTCTGAAACCAAACAAGTCTGTCAATTTAGCCTAACACAGAGTCTTGACCAGGTCCTGCCAGCCACTGTTAGAGCCCTAACCCCTTCTGGTGTGAAATTCATTGCCACAATATATAATAAAGAGCTTTCACAGTGGTGCTCTCTGGAATCATAGGAAGGATTAGGCAGTTATGAGAAAAGGGAAAATGATCCTTCAGCTCTCAGTTGGTATGGTGAAAATACAAGTAAAGCTGAAATGTTGCAACTTGATAGTGACATTCTTTTAAAATTCATTAAAAATCTTTGAAATTCACAGAAATAATCTACTCATAACAGTAAAATCTTTTGTGTATAGGGTATCATATAGAAAAACAACAGCTACATTTAAAAGGCTCTAGAACAGTGTCATTGGTTACACTATGTTTACAGCTCTGAGGGACTGCTGCTTTTGTCATATTTTTGCTACCATACCAGTACAAACCTCAGTAACAGAGGTCTCTGTTGCAAGTAGGAAAAATAGTTACAAAACTACTTATGCTCTTCTATTACAAAAGACTTAGTGCTTGGGTCCTTCTTCTATAGGAAAATTAAAGACAACAGGTGATACTCCACACTTTGCAGATCACATTTCAGCCATAATTTAGAAATGCTTTATGAAGCTTTTCTCTCACAAATGTCCAATATCAGCTAATGTACCAGCATAAGCATATTATTGCCATCTTGTTTATTCCTCTCTCTCTGAATGCCTATGTTCATAAAACAAGCCTGTGTATAAATAACACTGTGATGTACTTAAATGTTCTGTCACACATGTAAAACAAGTATCTGTATGTTCAATAGTCTTACGTACTAGAAGTAAGTTTTTTCAAGTCATGCAAAACTCTTAACATTATTAGACTGGAACAGAAGTGAGCTCTAAAGATGCACATGGTTTTTGTTTCACTTTTACATTATATCAAGAGAAATTAAATTTATTTGAAAGAAAACACTGAGGAAAAAAAACTGCAAAGGAACTACCATGCTATACTTATTAATGATTTTCATACTTTCATCAAGTCAGCCAAAGATCCACTCAGACCAGTAGTTTGCTACCAATATTGATAAAAACAAACAAACAGAAGACAGAAGAGAAGAATAAAAAGAAGCAAGAACTTCCCAAAACATATCCCCAACCTCCAACAACGTGCAGCTCATCAAGCTCCTTATCCTGATGCCTTTTATAGACTCTTTTTTATTTTCCACTGTTGGTTTTGAGAGAAGGTGATGAGAATGCAGAACAGGTAGAATAATTACTAAGTGAGGAAATAAAACTCCAAACTAACAAAATCCCTGAAATCACCCCCCACCCCCCAGTTTTGTTAGTTAATAATGGATGTCTGATTCAATCTGTTGAGACTGACTATCCTGAGAAGATTTAACTTTTTTGTCACATCATAGGGTTACAAAAGTCTTTAGTATTGTGATGAGCTGCAATAGCCACAGCTGAAGATATCTTTGAAAGACAGTATGTCTGAGTTAAAAATACAGCAGAACTTTGGAATACATGAAAAGACATACAGATAATGGTTACAAAAATTCCACAGGTACTCTGAGAGAATTTGAGGGCTTTTTTTAACCTGTTTCAGTACTATTAAGAGATTAGTTATGTGACTTACATCTTGTCAAACTTAAAACCTTTAAATAGACTTTTGAAATTTAAGTATTTGACAATGGACTCCATCAGGAAAGAATTTTCTACTTACTTTACATCCATCAAAAAATAATCTAATAAACCAATATGAGCAATTCCCGTCAAGAATATGTTAACCAATACATCTCTGGTGCCAACAAAATGCCCAAAGAGTTTTTTGATTGTACTTTTACCATCATCTTTTTTACTGACTTTCTAATTTTCGATACCCGTCATGTCACTGTCACAGTGAGTGGCCTCCTGGATAAAATGACCCAGCAAATACTAGTAGACACTAGAACTAGTAGAAACTAGAAGAAAAAGAGCTAGTAAAAAAATCTGGGTTTTGTTACAGTTAGTCTAGTTTAAATGTTTGAAGTATAAGAATGGTAACAAAATGATGAATAATATAAATGTAGCCCATGATGGCATTGATTATTTCTTTATTATTTCTACTCCATATATACTGCATTTACGTGAAGAACTATGAGATCACAGCTTCATCCTAAATCTTATTCAGAGTAACTGTGAGCTACTATGGAAGTTGCATCCTGTTCTGCTTTTCTCTACTTCCACTGCCTCCTTGAATTACATGAAGCAACCAGGCAGCCGCAGGATGAAACCATTGAGTCTGTTAATGCAATATAAAAATTATTTAAATTTCAAAGTTAGCAAGAGAAAAGAAATAAAAGTAACTGATTGACTCAACAGTCACTGTACTCTTTCACTAAGTGCTGCATCAGCAATACCTGTTGACAGGCTGCCTAGGGAAGTGGTTGAATCATCACCCCTGCAGGTATTTGAAAGATGAGGTGTTTAGGGACATGGTTAATGGTGGACGTAGCAGTGCTAGGGTAAGAGTTAGACTAGGTAATCTTAAAGGTCTTTTCAAACCTAAATGATTCTGTGATTCTGTCTTACTTTGAAGAAGAATCTGCAGGCCATCAAAAAGTCAAATGACAAAATCCTAAACTAAAGAGGACTTGATTGCTTTTATTGACATCATTTTTTTGTTAAGAGTATTGATGTTATAGAAATTAGGCAACATAATTGAAATAAGGATATTATAATGTTTTCAAAGTTGCAATTTTTAATATTCATATTGAGATACCTCAGCTCTAATACTGCTTTCATTCTACCATACATCTTTAGAGGATATAGAGTTTCCTAATATTTTACTGGCATTTAAGAGGTGGTCATCTCTGCTCTTATTCTCTTTGCTAATTCCTAGGAGATCATTCAATATATTAACGAACCTGTGATAATATTTTGTTGCGCTGGCTTAAGAAAATTGAAATTTATTCCTACAAGGAGAAGGAAAATAACAGTAAAACAAGGCAATGTTATGACTTGCTTGCTGTCATATTGATGGTACTGAAACAGTAACTTCTGCCCATTTTTTATGGTCTGCCACAAGCATTTTAGCTATATCTTTCGCTACCATTTCATTAATTTTTTTCAGAACGAAAAAATCAAATCATCCTTTCCAAGCTGCTATCTTCACAAAAAAGAAAAAAAAGAGAGATGAGAAACAGTTTTGCAGTAAGATTTTTTTTCCCCCCATTGCTATCATATCTGAAGAGCCTCACTCAGAGTCTTACCATAGTTTTACTGCCAGGTCTGTAAATAAGATCACTCCACAAGATGATTTGGATTTCTAAGTCTAGAAACTGCTGAGATATCAACATATCAAAATCAATGTAACTTAGATGACTGAATCTGCATGAGATTATAGAGGTCGCTATAATATTCCACAAAAATATTGTAACTTTTTCATGTTCCAGATTCTTGGAAAATATCCTCTGAAAGGATTTACACCTCCTACCAGAAATGACACAAAAATTGTTATGCTTTTGCACTGAACACAGCTAATTCTTACTACTTTGGACTCTGAAGATTCCTGTGAGAAATCAAAATGTTTCGCCATGTTCAAAAGCATTCTTCACTGTACCAAGTAAACCATATGTCAATTTGAAGACTAAATGCAGTAAGAATACAAAAATACGAGGTTTGTGTATATGCCTTCCAGGGTAACAAATGGTGGTTAAGTCTGGCCAACAATCTTGGAAAGGGTCAGACACTATTGAACTCACAGTGGCACCCCAACTGCCTTTCCCCATGGAACGTCTGGAAATCACTCTTTCTAGATCACTTTGTTCAGGCAAATTTTACTGTCTACAAAAGACTACAAGTAGGATATAAAAAAAAGCACAAATCTATTATTTACTGGCTAATATATACAATAGATAACAAGGACTTAGAAGCTCCCATTACACAAACTTATTTGCTCACTACTGAGACACCTGTGTTGCACCTTTGTTAGCCAGGCAAAAACCAAGTCTGGCAGAAAACCTTCAGTGCTCTTTGAATCCTTGATGCTATTGACACATTATCTCTTTCTCTTGACTCTTTCAACTGTTTCAGCAATTTTACCTGTCTCCAGTTTTTACCTCTGACATCTCACAATTCTATAGACTTCCTCAAAGCTCCTTCTCACAACCTGTTTTTCACAGAAGTCTCAGCCAATGTGACAGACACGTTGTATCACAATATGTCTTCAATCACAGAAAGATGAATCCTTGGCAGAAGAATTGCAAGAATGTGCTGTGGAAGTATATCTTAGTCAACAACACTGCTAAAGAGCAGAATTAATAGCTTCATAAGATGGCTACTCTCCCCTCTAATTAATCCACTAAGTCACCAGCCAAGAATTACCCATTTCTTGTATAGTGATTTATAGTAGCCACATCTTGAAAAGTATATTTCCTTTATCCTAATAAGCTACCAGCTGCTATTACTACTCTTGTAAATAATGTGGTTTTATTTTGTTGAAATAACTATATCTTTAGACAAAATGCCACTCAAAATCATATATCAACCTCTACGTGTGGATGCCAGCTGTATTTACTTTCTTCATGCCATAGTTTATAACTATTTGAAGTAGTTTCTGAAATAAAAATTTTCTTTTTACCAGACAAACCATCCTCCTCCAACTTTTCTTCCTTCTACATTTTGCTTTATTTCTCATCTAGCATATGATTTAATTCTACTGTCCGCAATACATTTGTACTTAATATACACCTACAGAGCAAATCACACAAGTTTCCCATTGTCTTTACTTGAATTTCACAAACATTATTTCATCTAGTTTAAATATAATGCTGCTTTGCAAAGGCTCCTTTTCATGGATAATTGTTCTAGAGATTATAGTAGTACCATCATTGTGCAATTCCACTATGCTATTTGCATTATTTCCATTTTTTAAAGGTAGATCCATTGTTTCAGGCAATCAAATTAAGGTCACACAATGTATATTAGAGCTATACAGAATGTCTATAGATTTTCTAGCATAACAATAATTAGCTACTGTTTTTACAGCACTTTGAAGTTGTAAATTACTGTGTAAGTGCTCAGTGTTCTTATTTATCATGGCCTCAGCAGGACTCAGGGCAATTAATACTATAAAACTGCTGGTCATCCAAATACAATTACTTGCTGTGAGCAGGTGGTTTAAATACAATGCACAGGTAATGACTGACCTTTGCAATACAATGGTACAGTCACCACTAGAGAGCTGAGCACATCAGCCAAACAGCTGGCTGTACTGAGAGATGTAAAAGTATTCATGGTTTCTACATCACCTCTTGTAGTAGAATCAGAATGGTTGAAATCCCTCTGGTAGTAAGCATAATGCCAAAATACTTCCTAAATGCTGTGTACACTAATAACCTTTACTGTTATAGAAGTCTTAATATGAACACCACATTAGGAGATTTATGACACTAATACCTCATAAAGTTCTACTGACTCATAAATTGTCTCACACATTTACTGCACACGTTATTACTTTGTTTCTTTATAGTGCTAGAGGTAAACAAAACAAATTAGAGAAGAGTTTGCAAAATGACTCAACATAGGAGTGGCTTATTTGCCGGAGGCTTAAAAGTATGTGTTTAGGAGTAGTGATTAGTTTGGTCCTCCTTGCTAGCAGATGGCAATAACAAAAAGTTATGTTTTAATTGTTTCAATATCTTACACTGGCAAGTAAAATCCTTGAATGATCAATGTAAAACACCATTCTTATGCATCGTATATCTATAAATGTATGACATATATGACATGAAATGTGTTGCAACTCTCTGCAATAATTTTTTTACATATATTTAAAAAGGGAAAAAAACCCTGAAGGAAAGTCAAGGAAAACTGCTGCACAAGATTTTCTGTTTCGCTACACACTGACACCTGCGTTCAACCATATCCACAGCAAAGAAGGATGCCATTTATCTTTTATAATAATATGGAGTTCTCTGTCAGAGTGGGGTCACTGAAATGAGTAATAATCCCACCACTGTCTAAGGTGCAACCAGCAGGGTCCAGGTCAACAGGCAAGCAGACAATAATTTGCCCAACAACACTGAATTTCATCTGCCCGCAGCCTCTATCTACTGATTATACAATCAATACACCTCAGATGAGAAGAGCTAACAACTGACCGGGGCAGATCAATGCTAGCAAATAAGCGCTTCATGACAAAAAGTTTGATAATTACCATTCTGAAGCCGTGTAAATGTTGTTTCTATTGTAACGACATTCATGATGATACTGCTATGATTGCACTGTTATTATAGGTTTAATGTTAGGCAATCAAGCTGCAGTGGTCTAGATATCAACAAACAGCATCAAAAGAAAACATCAAATTGTCCCTATTCTTCTGACATTGTAGCTGCAACATTTTTCTATGTTAGTGGCCACAAATGAACAATAATAAGTGACAATTTAGTGAAAAATACTATTTTCACAGCTTACAAAAGTCATACAATATAGATTGATACAAGTATGATTATTTCTAGACCCAGAAGGCACACCCTCTTAAACCAGGGTATTAAAACGAATCCAGCATTATGCTCTTTGTTTCACATGCATCGTTTCAGAGCTCTTAAACTGCACTTCAACTAGTCATAATCCAAAAGTGTATGCAGCTTTGCTTTATTTATTATCACTTTTGACACTGCACGCTTAATATTTTTGTTTGTTTGTTTTTTCCATTCTGAAGTGCTGGTACCTTCTCAATACATTAAGAGAAGTAGCCCTGACTGTCAATGGCTATACTGACTCCAGTTAGGCTTTTGCACCCTCAGCAGAGACAAATGCTACTGGGACACACTATTGAAAAGTGAAGAAAATTGGAACTTCATAAAACAAGGGCATGTAGACCTATGGCAGTCTCAACTCTGAAGCTATGTAAGATAAATACTACATCTAATATTTTATGTTTAACCTGTAAGAAGCCATCTCAGTACCAAAACTTCTCCCAGTGGCCACTTAAAAGGTAGAAGCATGCTGCATAGCTCTTCAAAAGCATTTCACTCACAGCAAATAATAACTATCATATCTGCAAAGATATTTCTCATGTTGGCATTTCAGGTCTTTCACAGACAAAACATAGATGCTTCCAAAAGTCTGCAAGTAACCTAAAACTTTAAAATTGGTGATTGGCCAGATTTGCCATAGCCTAGGGGAATTCACACCTCTCTCTAAGGAGCTGGAGATACCAAACAATAAGGATAAACTCAAACACAGGTGTGATTTGAGCTAGCTTGAACTAAGAGTTCCCTTTCAGCATTTCCTCCTCAGAACATCTTCTACCTCACAAGAGATTCAAAGAATTTGATGTATATTAAAATCCTTTCCCTCTCAGATAGGCTCATTTTTATTCAGGGACGATTTTGCTGACTGACAGGTAAGCATTTGGTGCTGAAATTGGACCTGTACAAGAGCTTTGCATTTCATTTGCTCCATTACACCAGTGCATGGATTACTGGGCTTTTACTTTGGCATCTTTCCATTATTTTCATATATCTGACATGAACAAAATGACTCATTTGACATCCTGTGTAACAAATTTGTTCCAAAAATAATAGAACATTATTATACTATTTTTTACATCTAGATATCACAACCTTCTACAGTAATCTGGTCAGAAATTTTAAGTGTATAAATAGTATCTGATACTGTTAAAAAAAAAAGACAAAAAAGCATCAGTGATGGCAAAGAAATATCATATTGAAGAAACAAGATTTAGTTTTAACACTACAACCTTCAATGACATTTCAATTCCTAAATCACTTCAGATATGAGACCAAATTCCATTTTATTTCTGTCAGAAAAAAATGTATGAAAATTGCCACAAGCCTTCTAAATTATCTAATATAAAACAACTGTTGACAAAGAAATGTTGGCAAACTCTCGCACCAAAGAGTTAATAGTGCTCATATTTGATCCTTTTTGTAAGTTGATAAATACTGTTATTCCTTTTGTCCCACCTCAATCTCAGACCTGCTTTTAACCACCACTTTCTCAATTTGATTTACAGAATGAGTTTGTGTTGTCTACCAGTCACATGGACAAGTACATGGAAGAGCAGCTAGAGCACTATTTATCCAATGCCTGTACAGGGTCACCTTGCCAGAGATGAAAACTCAGCTTCTTAGTGAGATGCAGCAGTCCCTCATCTTGAGTTTAGGATACAAGGGCAGCTCTCTAAACAAGTCAATTAACCATATAATACTTTATAGTAAAATCTTCCTTCTATTACAAGATTGAAGGAGACTGAAAAGGGGCTACAACTCTCATTTGCTGATAGGAATTCCAAGTAAAACAACTGTGATATAATGTATGCTTGAACTCAGTAGTCTCACAATCATATGAGTGTATGTAATATATACTTAAACTACTTTCTTTTCAAAGTTGATAATACTTTATGAATCCAGGTAAACAACGTGAACTGCACTATTAGAAGTTAGTTTTTAAAGGGAAGTGAAAATGTACGAATTTACTTCATGAGGTGTCATTTACTTGTATCTGCCAACAATTGTCTGAATCAATTCTACTAATGTCTCCAGAGATGACATATTCCTTTTGATAATTATTCTCACAGTTTGGGTGAAAATGAATTTTTAGAGATACATTGGACTGTTTCACTTTTTTTCCTTACAACACCAGTCCATGGTGTTTGAAACAAATTCCATGATATGTGCAAAATAATTTAAAATTCATGGTGCAGTTTTCCAGAACTTCCATTTCTTGTGAAACAAGTAAATACTTTAAACTTAAATTACTGCCATATTAAATTTAAATCTTAACTTTCATGTGGAAATGTATTTATTTACATTTTCTAAAAACTAAAATTGTAGCAATTTTAAAGTATTGTGAAGCTCCAAAATCACTCTGTTTCAAAAACAATTTTAAGAATCTTATTTAAAAAAAATAATTTATACAGTGAGACTGAGCAGTAATTTAGCATATAGGAATACAAAAAAACAGGAACAGTAAGGAAGGAATGCATGTTTAATCCTTGGAGCAAGTGCAATCACATAGTTCATCCAGTTGTAATTTTAGGTCTGCAATGTTTTAGGAATTAGACTGTCACTTAGAGTACATGAAAGCTAGAAACTCTACTACATGGTCACCAGTCAGAAGTCTCAATCATCATGGTTAAACATCAGCTAGTTGGTTAAGTCACATCACCAGGAAGAAAAAAAAAGAGAATTCTTTAAGACAGTTAAAGTGTTTATAAAACAGCAGAAGTGAATTCTTAGTCATGGATGTTTCTCCCAAAATCCTGACCTAGATTCGGCTTTCACGTGATCTATGGGGAATGACTGACATCAGTAATTGGTAATGTCTTTTTCACAGAAGTGAGGTCAGGGTAGAATTATCATATACAAATACATTAAAAATATCATAGCAAAGTCCAACAGATTTGTACACATTTGGTCACTGTGAACAGGACAGTTGATAGCATATATATCAACCATTGCTCTTAAAGTGGTGCAAAGGAGAGTTAACTAGAAATCAGGAAAGCATTTCTAATGATGAAGATAGGGAAGGACTCAAATATATTACCCAGAGAATCTCCATCAATGTAGAACTTTAAGATTAGTCCAGAAAAATACCTGTCAGGAATAGTTTACACAGAGTTAAAACTCCTTTGGTTCATCCTGACATGATCTTTTCAGATCGCTTTCAGTGCTGTCTTCCACGACCTGTGATTTTTTTGGTCACTGCTCACAATGTAAATCAAGCCAGCGAATTTCTCCATCGCTAAAATAAATATAGACCCCGCAGAATAAACTTAGAAAATCAAAAGCCAATAATGTCGATGACTGAGTAAACAAAATGAGTGAGTAGACAAAGTCAGAAACAGTTGTGCAGGTAAAGATTAAAAGAAAATAGTTTCAGCAGGTCTAGTTAATGTATTAATAGCATCTGGTGTTCTTGATAAATGACTATGGCCATTAAAACATTTCCATCTGAACTTCCTAATTACAGTAACAGTCTGAGTTTATATCTCATGGGACAAGATTTTGATAAATCCACTCTCCATTTAGAAAATAAATTAATATTACCTTCTAACTCCTCCATCGTTAACAGTGAATGAAAGAATTCCACAAGATTATAGAAGATGACTAGGTTAAATTACTTATGACAAGTTTTTCAGAAGAAGCCCAAGGTCATAAATACCAATATTTCTTCAGGGTTTCTTGAATATTCCAGTTCTAGTTGCTAAACTTGTGAGTACATCCATATTCCCTAAACAATCACTTTGTTCCCCATTTGTTCTAAAATTATAATTTCCTAAAGAGCTATTCATAATGCCCACTACACAAGTTCTCTTTCATAATAAAATAGAATATGGTTTAAGACCTTGCTTTAGCAGAGGAGTTGGACTAGATGATCTTTAGAGGTCCCTTCCAACCCCTACCATTCTGTGATAAGAAGATCATGTAGCAAATACTGGTACACCATACTGACTGGTATCAGATTTAAACAATAAGTATCAAAGTGGACAGTGAAAACTGATGACAGGCACAAATCTAGTCAAAATAATTGTGGAAATGGAGTGAAAATTAATAGAAATAGTTTCTTCCCTTATTCCTATGCAAAATCAAAATTAATTTCCTTGGCTGTATTTTCTGTATTCATACAGTAAACAGTAGAAGACTTATAATAACCCAGCTCATCCTAGATTACTGTAATCATGCATGAACTGCAAGACATGAAATAGTCCGAGTAGAAGAAAAACTGAGATGAAAACTGTTAAGAATCACTGGAAATTAAGGAAGCCCATAAATCAACCAGTAGTGAAAGAATTTTTCCTCAGGACAACGAAACAGCCATTTCTAACCACAGCTGTATATATGCCTTTTCCCATCCTTATGTACAGACGTTAGGACATCTGCCTTTTGTCTAATTTCCATTTAATTATGATGAACTTCATACTTATAGTCTATAGTAATCCATTTCCAAGAATGAAATGATCACACTTAAAGAGCTACCTTACATTAGAGGCAGTTTGTGTTTACATTTTGTATTAAGAGGTTCATGGAGAAAGGGCTGAAATTATGTATTCTAGCATCAATTTAAAAAAAAAAAATATTTGGTTTGGTTTTGGTTTGTTTTTTTTTTCAAGGTGAAATAGAAGCATCTCTGAAAAACAAAAAAGAAAGAAAAATTTTAATGGGAGAGGAAAAAATGAATTGCACTTTAAAACTGTGACTTTAATAAGCTTAACTATAAACTGCATTTCCATATGAACACATGGCATATTTTGATCACTTCTTTGCAGAAAACCCCCACCTTTCTTTGCCTCCTTCTTTAAAAAGCCTTGCTAATCAAGACACCTTTAAAACTAAATCAAGTGGCAGTTCTACATCATTATGCAAATCTACCTTTCCACTCATTCAGATTTTATCTCTTAAGGATCTTTACATATGTAAAAGAGACTAATTGTTTTAAATCTTAAACTGGCCTTCAGGAAAGGATAGGATGTTCAATCCAATCCAGTCAAGTAACAAAAGGAAGATGCAACCAAAGCTTTAACATTTTTTCTGTTCTTATGTCTGAAGTCACAGGGGCCTTTGCTAGGCCTAGATTTCTAGAAGCTGATAATCTAATTGCTTCCCCAATAAAGAAGCTCAAAGATAGTCGAAATGCATCTAAAACCTCCTCATCAGCCCTTTGCAGTACAAAATACATCCTGATCACTGTATCAGTTTTACTCATTTCAGGTGCCTTTATGTGAACTGCCATATGAGGAATTTTATGTCAGTGAGACACTTGGCTCAGTCCAGTATGGGCATTGTAGCAAAAGCTGTTTACAGACATATGCTCTTAGTGGCACAGGCTCTTGTTTTATTAGTTTATTTTGGTTTGATCTATTTTAATGAGCTTTCACGTCTAATGTTTTGTTGCTTTATTCATGGACTCTTTCATATTTCTGAAACAGGTTTTCAAAAAATAAATATTTTGATAGCAAAAACTCCCAGACTAAATGCCAAAAGGATAATAATTACTATAACTTGTTCTTTAATGAGAGAACAAGATTTCTAGTGTGCATTAAGATACCTGTGCTTCTTTAAAGAATTTCAGTCTAAATTATCTAACATCATGTGACCTATATTGGGTAAAAGGTTAACTGCCTGGATTTTTTTTTTAAGGATGACATACTCAAAGGTGTTAAAGAAAAACAAAACAGATGCAATGCAATAAAAATAAGAAAATTTTCCATTTTTAAATAGCAATGCTTTACTACCATTCAAGTATGTCCACTTATTTCCTTTATTTACATTTCCTTTATTGCATGACATGGATATAAATCCTTTTAACCTGTTTTTGAAAAAAAAAAATCATTGAAACCATTCCTATAAAAGGTTTATTTTTATCAGAGGCAAAGAATATCATCATACTTTGTCATAAATTATCGGTCCTAAAGATTTATTCATCTGTAACTTTTCTACAAGCAGCCTGACTGTGATTGTAATTTATTTCTCTATTTAGCACACGAATTTTACTCATTTAACAGGATTATTCATTAATCAGGTATTTATCAGTCATGGTCTTACAGAACTCTGACAGACTGGTGTAGAGTTCATTTGTTCAGTTTTAACTGGATTGTTTTTATATCAGGTATTTATTTAAGTGGGCTTCATTATACTAGGGAAATAAACATTACTTATAAGGCTGATACTTGTTTCTAAATACATTGACTTCTACCAAATACCTGATCTGGCAGTAATCCAGTTAAAAAAAATAACCAGGAAGCATCTCTGTCCTCTCAATTTTACAGCACAATCATCAGAATACATTATAAAGGAATAATCCTGAACAAACTAAAATCCCTAGATAAACAGTAACCTATAGCAAAAAGGAAAAGCTTTTCATTACATAGAGAAACACAGCGAGCAAAGGCAAAAATTATCAATTACCAGGTAGGCTGGTATAGCTATAAACTAGGATATTTTATTAATATTTGTAATTCAAATTTACCTTTTTTAAAAACCTTTATTGCTTCCTTTTTTGTTGTAGTGGTGCAAACTATATTCATTCAAAGAGAATCTAGGTAATACACATGCAGAGACATACATGGGCAACCTAGTACAACCGACAGAGTTGACTCAAAGCCACCTTTCCTTTGCTAGCTACTTCCTTATATGCTGCTTCTGCCCATGTGATCACCCAGGGCCCAATTGATTAACTTGCAGCACCTGTTTCTGATAATTGGAAGTAGCTTGCCAGCTGCATTAACTTGTCCCTACCATCTTTATGCAGGCTGGCTGGTCCAAGCCACATTTGTGCCTACACTTTCTTTCAACATTAATTCCATACTAGCAACTTACATTAGCTTGCAGAATGAAAGCATTTGCAAATTATGCAGACAACAACTGGAATGGTAGCAGTCCCTGTTATCTTTGAAGTCATACATGAAAACTAGAGCAGACAAACTTTTAACACAAGTTATGGAAAAAACACTTATGGAAATTCTAAATTTTATGTTTATTCCTACCAAATAGTCAAGCCAACTAGTCAGGTGCTCAAGACATTTTACATCTCTAAGAAGTAGACCTACCAACAGGAGGAGATACCTTATTTTACATGTCCTCTGCTGTTCACAGAGGTGGGGAGCCTTGACGACTTGTCTGTGAGCTTGAATCAATATGTCAGATAAAGCTTCTACTGACTTTTAAAGTGTAACTTCTCATGGTGGACTTCACAAAACTAGTTGTGTTCCAAACATGTAGTTGGAAAAGACTTCTCAACAATTGATGTAATACAGAACATGAGGCACCAATGTGCCCTTGCAGCAAAGGTGGCTAATGGTATCCTGGGCTGCATTAGGAGTGTTTTCAGCAACTCGGTGGAGGTGATCCTTCTACTCTATTCAGCATCATTTAGGCCACAGCTGGAGTACCATGTCCACTGGAAGTACTACTGTGGGCTTCCCAGTACGAGACATGAATATAATGAAAAGTGTTCATCAAAAGGCCACTAAGACCATTAAGGGACTGAAGCATCTCTCCTATGAGGAAAGGATAAAAGAACTGTGACTGTTTAGCCTAAACAAGAAAAGGCTGAGGGGGAGAATCTCAGCAATGTATACAAACATCTAAAGTGAAGGCCCAAAGAAGATGAAAGCAGGCACTTTTCAGTGCCCTGTAACAAGACCAGAGGCAATAGGCACAAACTGAAACACAGGAGATTCCTCCTGAATGTCAGAAAACACTTTTTTACTGTAGGGAGATCAACCACTAGAATAGGTTATCAGAGAGGTTGTGAAGTCTCCACCCTCCAACTCGTTTAGAAAGAGCCATGGGCAACTGCCTCTGGGTGGCCCCAATGGGTGAAAAACTGGCTGACAGGTCAGGCTTAAAGAGTAAATGAAGCTACGTCAGGCCAGCCATCATGGCCCCACCAGGGCCCAGTTTCAGAGCCAGTGCTCTTTAATGTTTTTATAAAGGACCTGGACATAGGAATCAAATGTAAAAATGAAGTAAGTTTGTCAATTTTACTAAACCAGGAGCAGCTATGGTGTCCCTTGAAAGAAAAGATGCCTTACAGAGAGATCAGGATAGTTTAGAGATCTGGGCAGTCACCAATCGTATGAAATTTAATGACAGCAAGTAGAAGATCCTGAAATATATGTGGGGGTTTGCATTGATGGCAAGTTGAATATGAGTCAACAGTGCGCCCTGGCAGCCAAAAGGGCCAACCGTGTCCTGTGGTGCATCCAGATCAGCACAGTCAGCTGCTTGAGGGACATGATTGTCCCACTCTGCACTGCAGTGATACAGCTCCACTTCAAGTACAGCACACAGTTTTGGGTGCCTTAATATAGAAGGATATCAGACTATTAGAGTGTGTCCACAGGAGGTAACCCAAGATGGTGAAAGGTCTCAAGGGCAAGACTTTATGAGGAGCAGCTGTGGTCACTTGGTTTGTTCAGTTTAGAGAAGGCTGAGAGGTGACCTCACTGCAGTCTACAGCTTTCTGAAGGAGGGCAGCAGAGGTGCTGATCAGGTGCTGACCTCCTCTCTGGTGACCTGTGATAGGACTGATAGGATAACAAAACTGAATAAAGTTGAGTCAGGGGAAGATCAGCTTGGAAAAGAGGAAAAGGTTCTTCACTGAGAGGGTAGTGAAGGAACTGGAACAGGCTCCCTGGGAAGTGGTTATGGCATCACGCCTGTCAGAGTTCCAGGAGCATCTGAACAATGCTTTTAGTCATATGGTTTAATTTTAGCTATATCTGCAAGGAGCAGGCAGTTGGACTCATCCTTATGAGTCTTTTCCATTCTATGATGAGCATGGGTATTGGACCAGATATTCTCCAAAGATCCCTTCCAATCTGAAACCATTCTGTGACTCTGTGAGTCTACCACGACATCCAATTCATCTAATCCATACTACTTAAGTATGCAATTATGTGTCAAGGGAAATATTTTAAATGAAACCACACATTTACTTCACCTCACGAAGGACCATATATTTTTCAACACAAAAAAGATTATGTGGCATTTACATATCCTGCTTTGTAGGTAAGAATCATGTTTCCATTCAATTGTTTTACTATATATCTATATAAATTTATAGTGAAAATATGAATTCAATAGCCTTCAATATATATGGCTTCATGGAAAGTGATAAGGTAAGAAACACAAGTGCTCTTCAGACACACAGAGAAGCAGGACAGAGTGATACAACTGTCTTATCAAACAAAGTGAAAAATTACTGCCTTCATATACCTTTCTATTGGATGCAGATACCAACAGCTAATTACAACCATCACATGATATTTACAGAGAGAGTGTAAAGATCTCGACTTCTCCATCAAGCTCAGCAGAGAAGAAATTATTTGATCTGCATTGGTCTTTGGAAGAGTTACAGCTGTAGGTGTAGAACAAAGAAAAAGGCAAAATTAAGGTTGGCTATGATGACAGAATGAAGAAGATAAGTTAAATGAGGCAAAAATTTGGAACAGTGTAACACAAAAATATTTTTTGTGATCTCTCTAATGTCTCAAGAAACCTTTCTATTTCAGTTGCTGTGTGGTCTAAGTCAAAATGAAAAACAAACAAACAACATCCCCCCCAAACAAACCCAAACCAAACTATTTCCTAATCAATCTCTGTACAAAAACAACGGGTATTACATAGTCTGAATACATGAAAACTCCATGTGACTATATATATGTGACTATATAAGCAAAGCTGTTCTCTTGGATGAAAATCTAGTCATGGAATTTAGAAACCACAGAAGCAGGGAATAAACAATGTAAATAATGGACTTTTTCAACCTGACAACAGAGATGAGAGAATTGATTCACATGGAACAGAAAAGATATCTTAAAATATGCTAAATTTGTATTTAATCTGATTTTCTTATTGTTTGGCTCATTTTAAGTAGTTGAAAATAGTTACTAAAATAATTAATTTTAACAGTTTTAACCACAATATTATATTTCAAAATATAATATTCCAGGAAAGGTGCATTGGTTTATCTCATTCATTAAACTCAACAAGAATAATCTAACAGGTCCCTCAGAAGCCTGTTTTTCAATGGGATTTGTATTTATCAGAAAAAAAAAAACAGTGAACTTTATGCAAAATTGTTATACCAAGTATCTTTCTGCCCTTTCTGGAATGAAGATGATGAAGTTCTCTCACACTCAAGAAATTTACAAGAAATGTTCTTTGACACAATGCTCTTTAGAAGAAATATGCATTTGTCAGAGTAACTATTTTCAGTTCGGGATCAATCTCATTCAATCTGTTTTAACACAGACAGCTGCCACAATTCACAAAAGTCAGTAGTTTTGAGAAATGCCACATCGACGTATTCATTTATGTCTTTATACATATATACAGAGATACTCATTTGAAAATATGCAATTTTTGAGATATTATGAGATGGTATCATGGTATTAAAAGTGTTCATGAATGGGAACAAATAAACAGTAAACAGAAGTGGTTGGCGATTTGACGCATAGACTTTCACGGAGGAGTGAGAAATAGAGATTTCAAGTCAATTGGTTGATTGATTAGGAAGATTCCTAATCAGTAGCTTACACTGGAATTGAACCTCAGCCACCTGACAAATTTAAGATTAATCCAATCCATAAGTAAGGAATCCAGAGAGAACAGACCTTGCTCCGAGAGTTGACATGGATGAACTCACTGAAGGAATCGCTGACATTTTTAACATAATGGTCTCTGTATTATCCGTCCATGAGAAAGAGCATGATAACAGTAAATACTTATCTTTGAAGGCTGATTAGTATATTTCACAGCCACTATCAACCATGAGTTGCTTCTTAATTCTGTGTACACTATTGTATTTTGATGTCCCACGTTTTCAAAAAAGGCTTCTGAGTACACGACGTGAAGCTTCCGCATTTCTTAATAAAGCTGTAGGTATCATGGATGCTCAGACAGTTCAGCTGTTCAGGTATTCAAATTTCATTATTGTGTATCAAAAATGTGATTAACACATGGAAGTTCAGTGTGGCAATCCTGTCACAGAATAAGGGAAATTTTACAGAACAGATGGTATTTTCAGCATTATGCTAGTTCCTTATTTAAATATTGTTTGGCATCTATATCCTATTGAAACTGGCATAGTATCTAGTGAGGGAGGCATGCTGCCATCTCAACATATGGGTACAAATGTTGGTTAGTAAGAGAGGGTAAACAAATCCTATGGGCTTACTGAGGGCAGGATTCCTAAAAGAAATGTTACAATTACTCTTCTTTGATCATTCATATTATGATGACAGCAATGAGACTTCTTATTTTCAGAAATTGAATAAACAGCCTTTAATAATGACAATGAAATTTGGAGGTCTGAATTTACATGAAAATGAAGCTTGAACATAGCTAACTGAAAAACATCACCAAAAAAGGATTAAAGCTGCTAGTGCTGTACAAATCTTTTTGCTCTCTTTCTCTTAAAAAGTATTAAAAATAGTCCTACTCTGATTTTAATTCTACCATAAATTAAAAGAAATATCAAAAGAAAAGTAGATTAGTACCAATTCCCAAGATGATAATGAAATTTCATCAATTTAAGAAAATCAAGTGAAATGCACCAACTTTAATTCTTCACAAAGTAGGAAAGAGTCATATCTCGCAACAGATCCCTATGCAGATGCTGTATGGACTAGAACAAAACATGAAGCACTAAATACTAAGGAATAGCTGCAGTCAACAGAGATAGTTACTAATTGCAGCATGGTGAACTCACAGGCCTGAGGAGCAAATGAATTTGAAGTACTCTTCACAAAGTTCATTCTTTAATGCCTGTTATTTTTTGCATGTAAGACTCACCTTCAAAGGAGCAAATCTTACGCAAAATTATGCTATTGTGAATTGTAAACTTCCAAGGGATTAAAACATTTAAGGTTGCTAAATGTTTAGTTATACGTCACAATTCTAGAAGTTAACAAAGCCAGTCGCCTGAATGTCAGCTTAGAAATATTTCCTAGTAAAAAGGCAATAAATTAATAACATTAATTTTAGAGAATTGTAACATCACCAATTTATTGAAATACTGCCAATGTAATGTATGTGAGAAATGGGGGTGAAACTGCTAAAGAAATACTAACATTATTCGTAATACAGATGCAAACTATATTTTCTTGTATCACTATCATATTATTATAGTTAATACAGGCTTCCTATAAATTTTAAGCTACAATAGCCTTGCTCACTCATTTTAATGTCATTTATTACATCATATCTAACTCTCAGAATAACTTTCTTCATAAACAATTTAGAATACTGATGTACTGTCAGGTGAATGGAACTGATGAAGTAGTATGCTTTTTCTACCTCTAATTTCTCATACTTCTATTAGCAGTTCTATTTCATGTTATAACTGCAGGGTGGCATTCAGTGAAGTATTCTGTAGAGCAATGCATCCTCTCAACACAGAACGAAAAATGAAAAAAAAAAAGACAAAGGTTCAACCCATCTTGTCATTCATCCATGTAGCAAGAAGTAGCTGTGAAATACAATTCCAATCATGTATTTGTAACTGGAAAAAAAATCTAATCACGCAATACTCTGAACAAAAGCAAGACACAGACCTTTCTATAGGGTTAGATTTTTGGATGTATTTTTTAAGAAGTCAGTTATCTGTGGTTTAGCCTCATGTCACAGCCATTCCAGTTACTAGAGAAAGCTTTAAATAAGGATTTAATGTACTACCTACCCATGTAACCTTCCAGGTCATTGAGTCAACTGTGTGTCAGATGTCAACTGCCGCATTGGTCAATTACAGGCACTTGAATATCGTGTCTGCCACTTGCTGAAGATGTCAGAATTCTCAGAGAATTCCGAATGTCATAAAGTTCACAATTTCAGCATATATCTAATGTTTTCTTTCCATGAAAATCATCACACACAAAGACTTTCTTTCTTTGCAAACACTTCTTAAGGTTCTAGCTGCCTTGGGAATGGACGCTATATTATGCTTAATTAACAAGAAGTGGATACTTTATTTTTTTTTTAAGAAAAGTGCCACAAATAATAATGAGCTGAAACTGTAAGACCTTTGCAGGTGAAATAAGGATGAAGGAGGAGCAGTAAGGTGTTGAAAATGTTTAATCTAATTTTTTATACTTTTCACCACCATGTTTGCACAATAGATTTTTAATACTTGACCTTTTTTAACACTTGCCATTTCCACGACTGCCCCATCTCATCTCTCTATTTCACATCTAAGATCATTGAAGATTATTATGCAAAATAACTACCTTGGATTTCCTTCCTTTGACACTTTACAAATGACAGTCTTCTATCTTGACTGCACTGAAGTGGTTCATGCTTGCCTCCAGCAACCTTCCTGCCAAAGCTTAAACCAAACACTCTTTTCTCAACCTTTTTTAACTTGCCAGTCACACTCAATTGCAAACACCACAATTCTTTAAAAATATTTTTTCCCTGTCAGCTTCCACTAGTTAGCTCTCTGACACCCCTTCTGTTTACCACACTAATTACTCTTTTATTTTGTTAAGTATCCTCCTCAGTATCCTTCAAACTTTTGGCAGAATTTTAACAGTAGTCCATCTCAGGTCCTCATTTTACTCCTATGTGCTTAGAACCTGGACAACAACATTCACTGACATAAACTTACTTATCCCTATGCAGTTATATCGTACACTTATTTGTCTACTTGCCTCCCTTTCTTGCAAGTAGATTTCTGGATTCTGGTCTTTCTTGAGCAGTCAGTTGTAGGTAGAATAACCTCACGTCACAGCCATTACAAATCTATTTTTGGTCAACCACTCCAGTATCTTACAATGACTGCAATTCCATACGGCCTAGATAAAGACCTGGGTCTTCCTCTCCAAGACCATTCAATCTCCCTCTCTCATTCGCAAGCATAACTGATTTTCAAAAAACACCATAAATATTTGGTATCTTCCTCCCATCTGCTCCAAATAAACTTGGAACTAAAAAATATCTATGACACATTGTGATAACAACTAATAACACTCACAGTCTTAAGGGGAAAGTTTCTTGTTTTTTATGTTAAATCAGAAAAGTAAAATCCTATTACTAAATATGTACTATTAAAACAAAAGAACTATCTTTTCACAAAGAAGACTATGTAAGAATACTATACTTGTATATCACAGGAATGTTTTATTAAATTATTGAAATACTTGAAATCTAAGGGCAAAATTTATATCTTCAGTTTGACTGACTTGCCACAGGGACTGTCCACAATGTTCCATATTTCTTTAGAAAGTACTATGCAGAGTTTGTTCCTGGGAAAAGAATGTTGGGTTGCATTACCAAGGACTCTTAATAGGGACAGGAAGTGATTTTTAATTTTTATTATTTGGCAACACAGTGGAAGTTTTCTGCCTCTTCTTGCAAGCAGATGCATGATGTGTACCACAGTGTTGGAAAAGACAAAAGAACATACCTATGAAGAATGTCGTACTCACATATACACAGAACATGAAGAAAATATTTTAAATAACAGCTAAAGATGCTTGATTGCTTAGTGATTACTAGAATTGTCCTGGAGTCTTACTTTTAGCAGGAAATCTTACATGCAAAACGCTGCAACATGCCAAAGAACTCTAGATACTAATATGTTCCTATCATTCTAGAAACATTTCCTGTGAAATAGAATTAGCAGTAATTCATAGTATTTGTTATGACTAGAAAGAAAAGTCAAAAAAATCCCTATCAAATAACCACTGAGTATGTACAAGGGCACATGTAAAAGTGCACTTCTTAATTGCATCTTCTGAACCCCATTTATAAGAAATATAACCTAAAAACTGAAAAAGTATAATAAACTAAAAGACAGAGAAATTTTAAATCAGACATTTTTCCCAGAGCAGTAAACATTTTAAAATTCTGAAAGTAACACAAACCCTCATCTCAATCAAGCATTCAAATAGTTAGAAATATTTGTCATGCATAAGTACTCTTGATGCACATTATTGAGACTCCTCGTGACTTCAAGAACCATCAGAACAGTTCATACATTACTGAAGAATGACTACTAAAATTTAGTTTGTATCTTACAGCTTATGAACATGCATCATCTGCTGAAGTCTGTCTAATTTACAAAAGAGAAACCAAGACTCCAATATTAATATTGACACAGTTTTTACTCCTATTAAATGACTAAATATCAATTATTAAATTAACAAAGTCATCTGAAGAGGGAACATCTCAGCACTTAATATAAGGAGTGTCATGGTTTGACATGACAGCCTTTTCTGGTATGGGGGAAGGGGCTGCAAAGATGGCTCCTGCAAGAAGTTGCTCACAACTCTCCCCAGCTCAGAAAAGGCTCACTTCTGGGGCTGAGCCAATTAGACGCCTCCACGATCACTTTTTAAGAAGAAGCCGGAAGGGGAGGTGTCTTTCTCCATCTTCTTTTCTTTCTTCTACCCCTTCTTCTCTTCTTCTGGCTGGTGGTGGTGCAAGGAGTAGGAACAATGAGAGAGACAACCATGCGGACTCCAAGGTCAGTGATGAAAGGGAGGAGGTGTACTGTAGCAGAGACTCCCCTGCATTCTATGGAGAGAACTGGTGAAGCTGAGATTTATTTTCATTTCTTTAAAGACCCCGAGCCAGGGACAGTGATTTTGGCCGGAGGAGGCCTTGTCCCGAAGGAGGGGCCCTTTATCACTATGGCCGGAGCAGGCCCTGTCCCGAGGAAGGGACCTTGCAAGTGCAGAAACTGCAACCGCGGTGAAGAATCCACATCAGAGATATTCACCAAGGACTGTGTCCCGAGGAAGGGAACCTGTATCGGCAGAAGCCGCAGCTGCTGGGAACAACCCACACCAGAGAAGTTTGTTAAGGACTGTGTTCCGGGGGAGGAACCCCGTGTTGGAGCAGGGGAAGAATGCCAGGAGTCATCCTCATCTGAGAAGACAGAAGTGGCAGTGCCCATCTGTGAGAGACTGACCACATTCCCCACTCCCTGCCCCCCTGAGCCATTGAGGGGGGAGGAGGTAGAGATATCGGGAGCAGTGAGCTGGGCCCGGGAAGAAAGGAGGGATGGGGGAGGGAGATCTTAAAGTGCTGGGTGTAATTTTCTCATCATCCTACTCCCTTTCTGCTTTTATTCTGTTCTGTTTCTTGTAGAATAAACTTTCCTACCTTCCTCTCTAAGTCGAGTACTGGAGTCTGTTTTGCCCAGAACCATAATTGGCAGTGAGCCCTCCCTGCCCTTGTCTCAATCCACAACAACCTTGCTTATCTTTTTACTCCCATTTCGCTGGGTCCTCCGCCATCTTAACGAGGGTAGGGGTGAATGGGGGCATCGAGCGAGAGACTGTCGTGGTGCTGTTGTGCTAGCTGGGCCAAACCACGACAAGGAGACAGTCTCTAGTTTCTCTGTTGCTTGAGGGTTCAAAGAAATAACTTCAGAATCACAAGCCTGAGCTGCTATAGTTTTAGCTTAGGAAAGATACCTCTGTGCAGTAGATAAAGCATTTGCATCTCCAGAAGATGAGACTTTGAGCGTGACATGTAAAACTAACTGGCAGCAGAATTACTTGGTGAATACCATTCAGTAAATTTACAGTGTTCTGTCAAGAATGCTCTGGTGAAGGCAGCATATTCATCTGAGAGGGACAGTTACCAGTGAAAAGGTAACAGGCAGAGAGTACTTTCCACATCTAGAGAAAGCGAAGAATGAATTGCTAACATTGACTCTGAGATACTAATTGAAGCAACTTTATACTGAAAGACCTTTTTAAGACAATCTTTTTAATGACTCATGCCACAGTGACTAGTGAGTTAACTGGAATTGTCTTAAAAGGCTTTTTCCAATCATAAGACTCCTTGTTCAGATGGTCAGATTCATCAACACTCACGTTGTTCTTCAATATACTGATTTTGAAACTTTTTAAAGTTACAAATTGCAGTGTCCTAACCCTCCACCAGAACCCTGATCCTGATGATTATTACTGCTAGTAGCGAATTTGCATACAGTGTTGAATGCAACGTTTGGAAACATGCCATGCAAAGATAATATTCTACATAAAGAAGTAGATATTCTATACAAGAGGAATGCAGAAAATCTATCTGGATATACACAAAAGAAGCTTGTAAACATACTGTAACATATCCCAGGACAAACTTGCTCATAAAACAGCTTTTCTCATCTCAAATTACTGACAGAATCAGCTCACATCTTGCTGCTATATTATAAATAACTTCACACATCCATTCTGAAAGTCAGTAACTCAGCCTATATCCTACACATGAGGAAACAACTGCTATAGAGCCTAAAAGAACGTAATCTTTGCTCCCTAAAGCACTGCAAAGATTGACTGGGAAGTACTACTGAAGAAACAGTCTTCAGAAAAGGACGGGATGACAACACAAGCTTTAATACTAAAAAATGCTTCAGGATATTGCGAGAGGGACACAAGGAAACTCGGAGATAAAACACAATGAATTTTTCTACTAGTTGTTCACAATACCTGTAGATGAAAGTGAAAAAGGGAAATTTCACTTTGTAGCAAGTTGGTTAGTTCTTTATGCAATGAAGACATCTTTCCAAAACATGAAAATGCAAATGTTACAATGCTGTCAAGTTCAGAAAGATTTCTGGTGAGCGTCTCTGGTCGAGTAGTCACATAAAACTAAGCTGTCCAAAGATGGATTCTATTTGCCACATCCATGTTTTCTAAAATATTAGAAGAGAAAATATGTGATAGTTCCTCTTCCTTTTTAAACAAGAGGAAATGCCTCATCCCCACACCATATCCTCAGAACAATATAGTCACCATGGTCAAATGTAAGTGGTCCTGAGACAATTAAATTCTGAAATATAATTTTCTTCTTTAACAGCATCACACTTATCTCCCATGAAACTCCCACACTCATACATATAGGGAGTAAGATGTAAGAGCAAAAAGGACTTTAAACATGGATCTTTTACTTGGCCACTCTTTTAGTGTACCATATCAACTTCAGAGAAAATTAAATTACAACAGCCCAGGGATACTTCTCCTTAAATTTTGTGATTACATTTTAAGCGCTCTTTGTCACAGATATCATAAACTGATTAAATCATTTCATGGCTGACCCCTACTGACTATGCTAAGCGAAAAGAGAGGACTATTAATAACTACCCATTTCTGACAGCTGCCCAGGGGCAATGTAGCCTTTTGCAGCAATAAAATGACTCCCCAGCTCACTTACTGAATGCTAAATATTGATTCATATTATGAGTGTTGTCAAACACAGACTGCAGTTCTGAAGATCCGTACTGGCAGGTCATCAGGAATAGCATTAGCAAATGTCAGGTCAGGAATCAAAGGCTGCTGGACTCTTTAGGGATGAGATTTATTGATTCCATAAAACGTGAAACAGATAAGTACTTGTGATGATGGAAATGGTCATGGCAGAATGAGGCTGAGCCTAGCACGATGTGTATCTCAGAAGAGAAGCATCACATAAAAATGTTGACCATTGAAAATAAGTTTTGAAGGTTGGGATGTCCATGACAAGGACAACTGAAGCTGCAGGCCCACAAAGGACCTTTTTGGGCTAAAAGTCAGATTTTGAACACATATATGGCCAAAGTCATATCTCTAGCTTGCACACTCAGGAGCTCACCCTGCTGATCTTAAGGATCTGTTTAAATTAACATTGGTGTTGTTCAGACCATAAAAGAAGCTACTGAATACTGTAATAAAAAATTTTAAACCAATAAAACTTTAAGAGGACTAAAGCAACTAGATGTTCTGAATAAGAAGGGTATATTCTGTGTCTATGATTGTTAAAAAAACATTCTGAATCATGATTCAGGCCAAAAATTCAGGCCAAATCATGCCAAAATTATTTTAATTCTATAATTTCACACTTTGCCATCACCAGCAACATTTATTTAATGAAAATATGTTTGGGGACTTCATTTTGATAAGACTGTGATTTCACACAGACTGAAGTTTGAAAATTTTCCCCCAGCTGGGAAAAAATTTAGCATTATGGCATGGAAAGTTGACTGTGGAATGATGCAAGTGCATTGAAGACAGAAAAGGCTTGAAGTTTCTTGCTTAATTAAATACTGGCACTTCTTTCCTCTTTCTCCTTTCACAGTACTTTCTCTTAAGTGAAACACCAGTATTAGCTAATGATTATATCAGTTTAAAAATTGATGGAATGACTTTCAACAGAAAATCTAACAAAAAATAACCAACAATGATATATTCCACATAGTCAGGAATCTTACTAAGGAAACAGTTGCGTTCAGGGAATCCCAATCACTGAATATTCAAAAAAATTAACCTTATTCTAAAAGAAGACTTTGGATGGAGGAAATAGTACATCAAATTATAATCCAGTAACATCAAATTTTATATTATCTTAAGTGTTGCTTTGACCACCGTAGTCAAATGGAATATTTTAAATGAATTAATAAATATTCAAATATGTTTGCAATAATTTGAATCACTTCAGCTATACATTATTTTTTTCTGTATGTTACAATGTTTTTTGTTGTTGTAAAATTAGAATAGACAATATATCAATACCCAGGACACTGTTAAAATAATCTATTAAAAAAAAAATCAATTTAACTTTTACTTTCAGTATTTCAAGGGTAATTAGGATGTCTGTGAAAACTGTTCCTAGCTACCTAGGGAAGATAATGTCCCAGTACACTGTATTCCCTGCATTGTATGTTTTCTTTCAGAAAATCAGAAATCAAATCACAAATCTGAACGTACCATTTGATGTTTGCATAGGACACAAGAACTCAATAAAAGATGATAGTTACAAATAATAGGCTTGAAAATGAATGGCTTCAACAAACCACAGTTTCATATAAAACGATAAACACTGATTATTTAAAATTACAAAGAAAATACTTGGGAACCTAAGATACAGCGATTAATGGATAAATAGTTCCAAAAGAAGGCACAGAAATATGCAAACCATTCAAGACTAAAAATACCCTCCTTTTGGAATTGCTTAAAATGTAAATAGGATGAGAATGCAAATCCATTTTAGAATTAATTACTTAATTAAATCCATAAAATTGAAGAGCAGAAACAAATCTTAAATAAATTCTCCAAAAACTGTTGAGTGCAGCTTCTATGGTACCTGTGGGCATTTTGATGTTAAATTCAACAGAGACAAGTTTTTACCTCTCGTGTCCTGCAATTCTGACTACAATGATGTATAAGAATTGTATAAAGAAAAAATAAGAAACGTCTTTAAGACGTCTTTAACGTCTTATTTAAAAATGAGAAACGAGTGGATTTCTGACAGAAAAATAATTTCAATATCTTCATAAGAAGAATCTAATAAGAAAGTCTCCTCTGCGAGTTACATATTCCATAATTAGAATGCCCTCCCATCAAGAAAGTTCTTGAGGAAGTCAAGTCATTTAGTCTCATGATAGTAACTATTCTGGAAAATAGTCAGTGTTTAATTTCATCATTGGCTTCAACTAATCCAAGACAATGCCACCACACTAACAGCAGCACAGGTTCTCTCTCCTTTCCAACAGACACTTCTGCCCATACAGCCACATGCTCAGCTAGGGCAGGCTGAAAGCTGTTTGAGGTCATGGTGGGATGAACTCATGCTTCTTCACATCGAGTTCTCTGAATCTATTCACTTTGGGTTTACATCAAAATACTTTGGTTTGGTATCTGATGAAAATCTGTCAGGTAATTCAAATGACTGAAAGAAGGATCCAGCCAGCACAGAGATGGCACAGAGGAAGGACTACTGGAGAGTAGCAGGGTGTGGAAAAGCAGGAGGTGGCAAACCTTACATCAGGTCGATTCTCAGTGAACCACAGTCTCAGATTACTGCAGAACTACACATGTAGGACAGGACAGGACAGAAAATCTGCTACAGACCTAGAGATATTTGGGAGATTACTTAGAAACCAGTTCCTTATGGCTGTAAGGCTACCATATCCTAAGTTTGCCAGTCCGTGCTGTACTGACACAATCTGAGTAACCATAAGCAGCTATGCAATGATTCTTAGGGGCAAAGAATCTGGCTCTGTTGTGCACTGAAATAGACCAAGCATAAATATAGATGAAGGAAAAGTCTCCATATTTCAGTATATTAGCCACTTGACTCCCTAGAAATATCTATCCACCTCTCTCCAAGCTCAGAAGCTTTATAAAACAGGAAATTTCCAAGTTGCTACCACAAACATTATTAAAATCCTACTTGTTTCCAGTTGAGTTAGTGCATGCCTTCTTTGCTTCACTCTTTACAGCCAAGGCTCGCCCTCAGGAAGCCCAGTCCAGCAAGGAGAGTAGGAAGACCTGGACAGTAAAAGGCTTGCCCTGGGTAGGAAGAGGTTAAAGACTTGCTGGCCAAGCTTAAGGCTCATAAGTCAATGGGTCCTGATGGGATGCATCTTAGAGTGCTGAGGGAGCTGGCTGATGTGATTGTTAAGCCACTCTCCACCATTTTTGAACAATCATGAAGGACAGGCGAGGTGCCTGAGAACTGGAGAAAGGCCAGTGTCACTCCAGTTTTCTAAAAGGGCAAGGAGGATGACTCAGGAAACTACAGGCAGGTCAGCCTCATCTCCATCCCTGGAAAGGTGATGGAACAACTCACCCTGAATGTCATCACTAAACATATGAAGGAAAGGATGGTTATTAGGGGGAGTCAACATGGCTTCACCAAGGGAAAATCCTGTTCCACCAACCTGATAGCCTTCTATGAGTGCATAATCAGCTGCCTAGATGAGGGAAGGAGTAGTGTCATCTACCTTGACTTCAGCAAGGCTTTTGATACTGTCTCCCATAACATCCTCATCAGAAGGCTCAGACAGTGTAGATGGGAAGAGTGGACTATGAGGTGGATTGAAAGCTGGCTGAATGACAGAGCCCAGAGGGTGATGATCAATGGCACAGAATCAAGTTGGAGGCCTGTGGCCAGTGGAGTTCCACAGGGATCAGTTCTGGAGCCAGTCTTGTTCAACATCTTCATCAACAACCTGGATGAGGGGACAGAGTGTACCCTCAGCAAGTTGGCTGATGACACCAAACTGGGAGGACTGACCAATTCCCCAGAAGGCTGTGCTGCCATCCAGCAGGATCTCGACCAGCTCGAGAGTTGGGCAGAGAGGAATCTCATGAGCTTCAACAAGGACAAGTGCAGAGTCCTGCATCTGGGAAACAACAACCCCATGCACCAGTACAGGCTGGGGATTGTCCTGCTGGAGAGCAGCTCTGCAGAGAGAGACCTGGGAGTGCTGGTTGACAATAAACTAAGCGAGCCAGCAATGTGCCCTCGTGGCCAAGGAGGCCAATGGCATCCCAGGATGCATCAAGAAGAGTGTGGCCAGCAGGTCAAGGGAGGTTCTGCTCCCCTTTTACTCTGCCCTAGTGAGGCCTCATCTGGAGTCCTGTGTCCAGTTCTGGGCTCCCCAGCTCAAGAGGGACAGGGAACTGCTTTAGAGAGTCCAGCACAGGGCCACCAAGATGATCAGGGGACTGGAGCATCTTTCTTCGAGGAAAGGCTGCGGGAACTGGTGCTGTTTAGTCTGGAGAAGAGAAGACTGAGGTGGGATCTCATGAATATTTACAAATATCTAAATGGTAGGTGTCAGGAGGTTGGGACATCCCTTTTTCCTATTGTATCTAGCAACAGGACAAAGGGTAATGGGAAGAAGCTGAAACATATTTAGATATACGAAAAAACTATTTAACTGTTCAGGTGAGGGAGCCCTGGCACAGGCTGCCTAGGGAGGTTGTGGAGTCTCCTTCCTTGAAGTTCTTCAAGACCCCCCTGGACATGTTCCTATGCAACCTGATCTAAGTTGACCCGCTTCTGCAGAGGGGTTGGACTAGATGATCTCTAACAGTCCCTTCCAACCCTACCATTCTATAATTCTTTGAGTAAGCAAGGTTTTGATAAGCACTACTTCAAAAATATTAACACGTGAAAAACAGAAATCTGTAGATAAGATTGCAGACACTTAAAAATCAATACGTTCAATAAAGTGTGCATTGCTATTAAAATATTTAATTGGTAAAGTATATCTAATTTTAAAGGTTTTTAAAAATGGATCTATTAAAACACATTATCTTTAGACTTATTTTTTATACTTGAAACATTAATTCAAATTCATGTTTCTCGTGAAGGAATTTATTCACAAATGTTTTCTGTTTATTCCTTTCATAAGCAGACTTTTAAAAAAATTACTCTCGTAACCACTAAAGACTTCTGCTCTTTCCGTTTTCCCCATAATCTTTTTTGGGGTTATTTTTCTGTTTTGTGAATACGATAGAAGAAACATAACCTGCTCTGGCACACTCTTTGACTCTGGTTCATGCATTTTCCAGTCTTGTATATTTTTAAGTTATATGTAAAAATCACAGAGAAAAAAGGTTTGGGTTTAGGTTTTTTTTCCTTCTCAGTGGCTCAAAGCATGAGTAAGTTAAATCACACAGTCTGGATTTTGATATGACAATATAGCTGCCAAGTTTAATGTATACAGAACGCCTATATTAACATTTTTTAAGAACAAAGTATGACCAGTTAAAAATGGATTTCTTTTCCATGGATTCTTATTTGTGGAATAATTAAAATAGTAAGAAATTCTGTAATACTATGAAAGCCTTTTTAACTGCTGTATAGACTGTGCAAAGAGTAGTGCAGTAACAATCATTCAGGTTTAACATGTTAAGTTACATTTAACATAGCAATTTTAATCGATCAATTTTCAGATAACGGGAAATTAGGCAATAATTAATATATCCTCTATACTCACTCTCAGTTGTTCATCTACTTTCTATCAACAGGATAAATATTTTTATTTTGAAACACTAGCCACATTCATGGTTTGGTATTTGCATAAGAGAAGCAAACAAGAAATAAAGAGGTTACAACTGTGTTTGCGTTGTCAGACAATGTTCAAAAATACAAAGGCTAAACCCACCATTTTAACAGTTCTTTCCAAAGACAAAACTCCATTAATAAGCAAAACATGTCAACAACTTAATTAAATATTTTGAAGCCAATGTAAAGTTATGCAGTGTTAAATTTTATTTTTTATGGCATCACATTCATTACTGATATGCTACACAACAGATAATACATTCTGAATTTTTCTTTGTTTATTAACAAGCCCTTGTAATTAACTTCCTTTTAAATCATAAGTATGATACTATTTTAATTTCCCTCACATTCTCTACCCTATCATTTGGAATCACATTAAGCTGACTCTTAGCAGGCCACCTGGTGTAATTCTATGACATTGAAGTGAGCTGTTCTGGTATGCGGGAAACATTGACAGTCTTCTGTGCTGAAATCCATTTCTCTAACTGATGACAGAACTGGGGGAAATTAATTTTTGCTATTCATAAATATCTGACAGGTTTAATGTAAATGTTTTGAAAAAGACCTCAGCATATGCTGCACATACATTATATATGCAGCAGTGCACTGGAATATTGAATTTCCAACCTATTCAATTTCTAGATCACTATTGCTGAAACTGTTGAAATTTCTCAAATTACTTCCATATTGTCATTTTCTCCATACACATGTAAACAACAACAGAGGCCTCCATGAAGCCTTTCAGTCACTAAAAAACAGTTAGACATTTAGGACAATTTGACATAAATGTTAGAAAGAAATACGTACAGTAAATTACAGTTCAATAAATTAACAAGGAATGAGTTGTTTATGCTTACATGATCAGAGACCAGAGGGAATTCTATTACAAACCTACACGACCAAGAACATTTTCTTGTGAAATACGGAACATTTCATATTCCTAAAGCCATATCAGCAGCCTTAACATTATAGTCAACCCTCCATCCTCACTTCTCTCTATAAAAAGAACAAAAATTACTCTAATCTTACCAGTGAAGCAGATTTGCAAAGATCTCCTTAAAACACAAAATTTTTTGAGTGCCTGGAATTTAACCAAAGAGCTGCTACACTGAATAGCTGGGAAAACTGAGACTTCTTGGCTTTCATATATATGAAATCATGGGCATTGATTAAAATAAAGGATCTAGAAGTTAACAAAGAACAAAATGGGACACTATAGGAGAGGGACTCAAGTATTTAACTGTATTTATGTCAGTATATACACTTTTTCAATATACATTGTGAGAACTACAGCATTTCCTTTTTAAGCCCTATCTGCCAAAGTACTATTTTTTTACAAATATTGATTTAAAGTCATTGAAATTTTCCAAAACCTACAGCAAACAGGTTTTTTAAATAATACAAATTTTTATTCTAATTTTGTACTGAAAAATAAAATTCTACTGAGTGTGAAAATTCATAACCTGTGTACCTTTGTGGCTGTGTCAGTGCCTGTTTTGAATTTGGATACGTCTGCTTACCTGGTACCAAACAAAATGGCAGTAGTGCCCAAAAAAATCAAGATATCAACATGATCAATCAATTATAGCCACACAAAAATAAGACATAAATTGGCCAGTAAATATGATTTATGACTATGAACTAAAAATCTAATGTAATCTTATTTTTAAGGTGAAGACTCCATACATATTAAGTGCATTTACAATAAACACAAATCACAGCACAACTAAAGATAAGATGGAAGATACAAAAACATAAAATAGATGTTTTGAATGAATAGAAAGAAATTTTCTATAAGCAAGACAAAGTACTACTTTTCAGAATAACTTCTTAACATGTACCCGAATCCAACCAGTCCATGGAATATTTTATCATAGAATGGTAGGGGTTGGAAGGGACTTTTAGAGATCACCTAGTCCAATCCCCCAGCAGAAGTAGGTCCACCTAGATCAGGTCACATAGGAATGCGTCCAGGCGGATCTTGAAGACCTCCAAGGAAGGAGACTCCACACCCTCCCTGGGCAGCCTGTGCCAGGGCTCCCTCATCTGAACAGTGAAATAGTTTCTTCTTATATTTAAATGGAACTTTCTGTGTTCCAGCTTCATCCCATTACCCCTTGTCCTGTTGCTAGGACAATAGGAAAAAAGGGATGTCCCAACCTCCTGACACCCACCATTTAGATATTTGTAAATATTCATGAGATTCGCCCCTCAATCTCCTCCAGACTAAACAGTCCCAGTTCCTGCAGCCCTTCCTCGTATGAAAGATGTTCCAGTCCCCTGATCATCTTGGTGGCCCTGCGCTGGACTATCTAAAGCAGTTCCCTGTCCCTCTTGAGCTGGGAAGCCCAGAACTGGACACAGGACTCCAGATGATATCTCACTAGGGCAGAGAAGAGAGGGAGCAGAACCTCCCTCGACCTGCTGGCCACACTCTTCTTGATGCATCCCAGGAAGCCATTGGCCTTCTTGGCTGTGAGGGCACATCGTTGGCTCATAGTTCGTTTATTTTATAATCTACTTTAGCAGTCTATCTTGATAGACTATAGACGAGTGGCCCCACAGTACTAAAGTATAATTAAAATATGAGAAAATTTTCTATCACATTACTGTTGTGAATGCTCTTTTTTTTTATATGGAAAGTTGGAAAATACTTCAACAAGGAAAGTTAAAAAATATATGAGGCTTTGAAGAAAATCATGGATTATTTCACAAGAGCTCGATCTAGAGGAACAAATGCCTCTGGACATGAAGATGCTGGTTTCCTAATTCAGACCCTATGAGAATGCTGTAAACTAATCTACATTTATGTTAAATGAGTACAATTGAAGTAACTGAAGTACAATTTCAGACTAAGAGTTTTTGGAGAAAATAATATTGCTTCCCTTCAGTGCAATTTATAGCCATATTTTCAGAAAGAGATAAAATAATGTAATTTCACTCACTCTACAGCAGGTTTGTGATACTTGCAATTGGTTGTCAGTCAAAGAAAGTCTAAAGACAGGACAGTTTCTGGTGATAATAATCTCTGTAAGTGGCTTAATAAAGGTTTGTGTCACATAGAGTGTACTTTGAATCACCCAATGCCATATGCTACTTCGTAACACATTTTGCACGACTTTTTAATTACTTAAACAGAAGTATATGTATTTTTAATAATATTCTTTCCCTACTTCACTTGCAAAAACATGAAAAAGATTAAAACTCTAAATATTAAAATATTTAGAACAATCACAGAGAAACCAATTTTCTGGTATCGTATTTGTACCATATAGCTTTAAAAATTTGTCTCTAAAGCAATTAAATCAGGCCAGGGAGAATCAGCCCACATTTATTCTTCAACAGATAGAGCTGCAACCAATGGCTGGAAAAAAGTCAGCAACTTTCTGTTATCACTGGAAAATAGCAAGTTGTTGGCCAGGCAAAAGGAGGCACAACCTAGCTTCCCTTGAAGGGATTTATCCTAAGCTATTTGAGCAAAATTGCCCTGTGTTATATTAGGAAGTCCAATGCCTCTCAGAAAAGTAGCACTTTTTATGCCTGCAAACTAACTAGGTTCAGTCAGAACAGAAAAAAAGAACACGCTTAGCAGTTCCAGAAAAGGCTTAATATTCTCAGGTTTTACTAAAATCTCTCTCCTAAGGCAGGAAAAAAAAAAAAAAAAAGGTGACCTGTTCAAAAGAAAGCTAGAATATCGCAGCAATCCACATTGTCAATAAACTGCAGTAAACTTAACAGTCCCCACTGGCTGCTGTAGTGCAACAATGCAAAAATACCATTCTTGTGCAAAAGCTGAACTAGAACACAGCGCACTAGTAGGGAATCAGAATTAAAACTGGCACATGCATTTCTGATTTTCACTGAGGAAAGGTCACCTTCAGCACAGGAATATATTTTCACAACCATGTAAGTAATACAGTGAGCTTTTTTACTGTATCACTTCATATCATTTTGAAGATTATTTTTAAATTATATTACTCATAAAGAAGAAAATCACAAAAAAACTGCACAACTCTCACCAAGGCAGGTCAGCATTATCACATCTACTCAATAGGACAGTTAAATGAACTATAGAAATGATTGTTAAAAAAAGAGGAAAAGCTACCTTTCAGGAAAAATATTTCAAGTTATCTTGTTTTTTTTCTGCATACAAACATTATAACTGAACTAGTGTTATTGGCCAATAAACCAGTTCAACTCACTAAACCTGCAGAAATCTATTACTCAGCTGGAACGGTTTACCATAAGATCAAGACAACATCGGAAGAAGACTCAGATTTTGCAGTATAAGAGAGGTCTTACTGAACTTTGCAGGCAGTTAGCAAATCTTCAACAGGTGCAACAGCCAAGTTTATTTGGTTGTCACTCTGATTTCAGAAGCTGAGAAAGGTCCTTTGTATAACTCCCCACCTGACAACAATAATAAAGAGTTTTTATGCTTATCTTTTCCACTTGTAACATTCATATCATTTTTCTTGGCTCTGTCTTCTCTTTTTGACTCTCACTTGGCTTGGAACTACCAGGTTCCTTTGAAACCCACCCACTAGGAAAGGAAAAATACTTCATTGCTTAACAATTATATACACTGGCTTATCTGATTCAGATGAATACTGTGGCATGAAGGTCTACAAGCTTCCATTCAGCTGATTTAAATCATAGACAACTTAATCATCCTAACTATTTTATACTATTAAAAGTTGTTCATACTCATAGATACTATGATGTTAATAAAATCATTACACATAGGAAAATACAGCATACTGTTTGTTATATACAAAAATATTCAAAACAACAACAAAACATTCATCTTAAATAAACCAAAAATGCTAATGGCAGTGCATTTCCCCAAGTATTATATATCAGTATTTGCATTTCCCTTCACTGTTATCCACAAAAGAAAAAATTATCAGGGTTTGTCTTCTGAACTACTACATGCTCTAGGACTATATTCTCCTTTGCATGGTCTCTGTATAGACTTACATGACACATTTCATTTGAGCATATCTGAGGTAGCTAAGTGTTAAATACCAGAAAGAGACAAGGATACATGTCCCTTACATTTTGTTACATAGTCTTGTTAAAAGAAAAAAAAATCCACACCTTACTGAACTCTATGAGATTATGAAAAGGAATCTCATTGTATTGATTTAAGATTGTTTTAAACATAAGATTACCAATGTTAGTAATGTTTAGAATTAAAGCACTAGTGGAGAACTGGATTTCTGATATCATAACAGTCATTCTGGAAATAACCTTTAACAACCACACTGTGTATTTCACGAATTTCTGAAAATAGCAGGATCATTTAATATCATATAATATCCAATATGGTTGGAAGGGATCTTTAGAGATTATCTAGTCCAAACCCCCTTCAGAAGCAGGTAACTACGACATGTAGAATTATGGTTCTCAGACAAGAAATAAGAAAACAACATCATCGACTTCTCTGGAAATCCTCAAGCAATGCAATGAGTAACTATTAACACCTTTCACACAGAATCACAAAATCACTTTCACCTGTCTGCAGACAGATGCTAGAAGTGTCTACTCAAAACTGACATAGCTCATTCTCACACAGCTCAGAGATTGGAGTAGAGTGAGTTGTGCCTCTGTACTTCACATGATACTCTATCCTGAACTCTCTTTGAAAGCTCCCTTAAGAGACTGAGCATAATCCATTTGGGCTTTCAAACACCATCCAGCATGGGCTCTTATCAAACAAGCTAACTTGTCATTAAAAGAGGAAATGCCCTATCATGCATTGTAGCTGGCAAAAGTAAGAAAGAAAGGGTATGAACCTACAATACATTTTATCAATGGAAACTTACTATTGGCATCGAAGAAGGACCCGATTTCAGGCTAGGCAGTCCAAGATCCTTCTGACACAAGTTTCAATATAGCAATGAACCACATACTATGAAATATCTTAGCATCTCTCCCAAAATGGCATCATGTTGTATCCTCTAAGAGGATTTCTGTGAAAGACTCAGTATAACATTGAAGCAGGCAAAAAAAGCAAACAGAAAATAAAGAATTATTAGGACAGGAAAAAAACCACAAATACACAGTATCATTATGTCATTGTATAAACCCATATGAGCTCACATCTTGAGAACTACATGCAAATATGAGCAACCCTTTCAAAAATGGTATATCGTAGAATCAGAAAGGTGTAGAAGGGCAAAAACAACTACCAAAGATAACAAAATCACATATCTGAGCACTGGAACAGGCTGCCCAGATGGGTTATTCAGTTTCCTTCTTTGGAGACATTCAAAACTCACTTGGATGAGTTCCTGTGGAACCTATTGTAGGTGGTCCTGCTCTGGCAGGGAAGATGGACTAGATCTTTCAAGGCCCCTTCCAGCCCTTGAGATCCAGTGATTCTGTGATCTGAACAGCTTCTATATTGCACTGTGTACAAGATCAAAATGATACACACAGGTCATTTGCTTGTTAATTGATTTGCACTTTTCCCAGCTAAAACAATGATGCTAATACATCAGCAGTTTCAAAATTTTTTTATTGTTTTTTTCAGCTATATATATCTAGCTGCAATCCTTAGATTTTTATAATCTTGCACTATAACTATAAATCTCTGCCTAATAAACTTCTGGTCACAGCTAGGTAGCATAGTTTGTGATTAACTGGGATATAGTAGAAGAAAACAAACAAACAAACAATTAATAAAATCTGTAATTAAGAAGAAAAGTGTGTCCACAACCATGAGCTGAGCCTAATACCAAAAACCCCTCACTTAATGACACATCCAGGATTTCAAAGAAACAGGGAACACCACCACATGTATTTGACTGAAAGTTTACATTTTTATGACCTATTCTTGTTGTGCACAACACCTCTTGCTCACACTACTGACATCCAGAAGTGAGCCCTAAGGGAGTTTTTCTAAGTGAGGGTTTCTGTATGTCTCTTTGAATAGGAATACAAACTGACAGAAAAATAACTCAAAATTGCTGTAAAATGACTGGTGCCTCCAAATGCACAAGCAAATGACATGCACTTTAATGTAACACATTTCTTCTCATTTTGTAGTAAGTTAAAACATACTTAAGGTTTGTATAAAATGGATGAAAAAATGCTACTTGTGTTAAGAATGAAATGAAATGATAAACTTTAAAATCCTTGATCTTTATTAATCAAATGCTGCTAGTCCTAAATGGTGTCATTTAGCCTGTTTAAAACTTTTTGACTGAAGCTATTGTATTTTTTTAACTGAAGTAATGGGTGAAAATATTAAAATTTGTTTAGGACTTGCACCTTCTTGGCACAGAGCTGCACTGGAAAGCTGTCACAATGGGATTTAAATACTCCACATAATCCTTCATGTAATCCACATAATGTGGATTTTCTACATGTTAGCTGTTACGCAGAGAGCTAGACCCAGAACCCACTCACCCCATGACATTGTTACACCTTCTTTGCAAGGTGAAAATACTGCACAGCTCTAAGTACTCTCCAGTGCACAGGTGTGAGTTGGAAGAGTAGACAAGTCCTTCTCCAAGAAAACCTGCCATCTGCAATTGTGGGCAATCACTTGAGAACTGTCAAGACTCCACCTTTTGTTTCTACAATTCCACCCATCTTCTCTGAAATGTTATAAAATTTACTGATACTTATTCTAAAAAAATCAAGCACAATCTTTATTTTAATACAAATTGAGTTTTTCTATACAGTCAAGCACAGCCAGTCACACAGATGACTGGTGAGTAGTCACACCACAGTACTGTAAATGGAGAACATACAGGGCTAGTAGCAGAGCAGTATGAGAAGAAAGACAGCTACCTCAGACCTGGCAAGTATGCACCTCATTTGCAGACAATACAGGAGAGGGAGCATCCCACTGACTACAAGCCAAAAAAATTTTGATGTTGCAATGGTCCTCTAGGCATATAACAGAAAAGAACACAGATCATGTCATACGGGAATATCAATGTATGATGGCACAGACATGAAACCTAGTTATTTCCTTCTCTCATGTTTTCTCAAACAGAACTGACTGCCTCAGGCTAGATGCTCACTGAGTCTGTTTAAATCAATTTATGCCTGTTAGCCCCTGGTTTGAGTTCGTGAAAACACTTCCAACTCACTTGTATGTGGCAGCTGATCCAGAGAAGGTAGAAACAGAGGCAGAGAAAGGTAACAATCTTCTAAAATAAAGACTCATAAGACAAGGCAGGAAGCTGCTTAGACCCAGTGTAAATAACATTTATTTTGTAAGAATAGCATCAAGAGAAATGATCTTTTATTGGTGAGTGCATGGTTTTTGCCCAAGGGGAGTGAGAGTTTCATTTGATTCCAGGCTTGTGATCAGTTCTGTCAATAGAACTCTGCCCCTTTCAATTTGATAATTTAATTCCCTCCCAAATTTGACCCCAGAGAACCCTGTCACAATGAAATTCACGTCTCAGTGAAATAACTGGGCTGTTACAGATGAGCACCTTTAGCTGTAACTAAGTTTTCCACCAGTCATCACTGCTTTCCCTTTCATATTTGCCTAACAACCAGGAGAAAGATGCCATATAGGCTCTGGAAACACATATTTACATGGGAGGAGAGTTGGAACCAGTTGATTTCTAAGATGTCTTCCAACCCAAGACATTCTGTGATTAAATCATTCACAGTTATTGTATTCAGAAACAAAAATACTATTTATTGAACCACCAACAACACAACTACAGCAGTTCTGGAACTTTGCTGGACCATCATCCAACATTTGCCAGCCTCTTCCAAGTCCCTCCTAAGGAAGAGATTCTTGATAATTGTAAATAAAATAGGTACTTCTACCCTATTTTGTACACACGAATTTTCACCATCTATATTTGCACCACAAATCATTTACACATAGCTTCTTTGAAAGCCTACGGCCTCAATCTGTTTTGCAATGTCTTTACAGAAATTACACATCAGATGCTGAAAAAATCTCAATACATTATACTTCTGTACACAGTTAAGTACAACTCAAGATACGGCTTGTTTTCATCAATAACACATATGTATCTCTGACCTTTATTGTAGGCACAGATTAGTTAAACTAGCAATAAAATTACATTGAATTAGAAAAAATTGTATTATGTGAACTGTAGCAGGCAAAATGGAAAGAAAAAATGAGAAAGGCTATGAAAAGTTCTGTTAGAAAAGTCAAACACATGCTGATCAGTAGCAAAAAGGTGACATACAGACAAAAGATGATCAGATTGCAACATGGAAATTAAAGAGAAGATAGACAAGTCAGAAAACATACCTTTCTTCAGAGCCATCAGATGATTCATTAACTTCACTGCAGGCTGAATGAACTCAAAACTTCCAGAATATTTCTCCACCAATTTAAACCTTACAGACTCTATGATCAAGCTATAACCAGCAACATTCAATTAATTATGTATGGGAATTTTGGCAACTAACACATCTACATCTTCAAAACTTGGCATTCTTCAAAATAAAGCAAAAGGTCAATGACATGGAGCCCCAAGGGAATAATTGCATTTGCTCATAAGATTGAATGCAGTTAATCTAAAGAGAACTTATACCCAAAAGGGATGCTGCTTTGTGAGCAGATAACTTCTTTGATCAAGCCACCAAGTGTCATCTTTATTTGCCACAAAAAGAAAATCCCACTGAACTCACACTCTTCCTTTTTCTGTGGTATCTATTGAAACCTATTTGGAAAATTGTTCTAAAAAAAGAACTTAAACTGGAGGAACATATCTTCCAAATTGTCTCAGTATTAACTGCAAAACTTTACACAGACTGATACATTTTCCCTAAAACAGAATCATCAGAAGCCATGTATTCTTTATTTTTTACTTCTTGCAATGCATCAAATTCCAGCAACAACTGTTGGAAATATGTAAAATACATCAAAGAAATCACAGCATATCAGAGAAAACTCACACTGACAACTGATAAAACCCATTTACCAATACGAAAACATTTTTTTACCAAGACAAAAATAAATCACTCCTCTCAGTCTTGATTATCAAGGAATTCCCATACACTATCTTGGAAAAAGAGGATAAGATCTAAAATTCATCACTTTCCCAGATAATAGCAATGAAGTATTTGGTGAAGATGTTGATCGTATAGCATATTGCAGTTTTCCTCATGTCTCACTTCCTTCAAATTCCTCATCATTTCAGAGGCATATTTACCAGAGATAGTTCTGTATCCCAAATATCTAACGACCCCATCACTTTGCTGGGTTCTCCCTTCGGTTTTTACTTTTTCCTTTCAGATTGCCTCACTGATTTTCATAATTACGTTAAATTCAGAGTAACCATTTATTCTAATTTGTATCTGTTTCAATTTTGCTGCTGCTCCTTTTTCAGAAGAAGGTTTGTTCCTAAAACATAATGCCCATTTTCTAAAAATGCATGAGTTGGTCTAATGGAAGTTATTAACTTATACAAACACATTTTTTGGTAAGTAGTTAGGAGGAATTTATTGTAACAGAATAGATTTCACAACAATGTTAGACAAATATGCCTGCCTGCCTGCCTCCCAACTGATTAAAACAAGGCTACCACTCAGAGGGAACTAGAGAAGCTGGAAGAATGGGTCAGGACAAGTGCCAAGTCCAGTACCTGGGAAGCAAGAGCCTTCTGCAACAACACAAACGGGATTGAGGCTGGCAAGCAGCTCTTCTGGAAAGGACTTAAAGAGTGTTGGTGCACAGCAAGCTGGATGTAAACCAGTAGTGTGTCCTTGCAGAAAAGGAGGCCAATTCCCTCCTGACCTATATGACCAGAAATATAGGCAGTAGATTGAGGGAAGTGGTTGTCCACTTCTTGGCACTTGTTCGACTGTATCTGGCATACTGCATCCAGTGTTTGGCAATGCCAAAAAGATGCCAAAGAATAAGGGTAAGTTCAGTGGAAAGCCACAAAGCTGGTCAGGCAGCTGGAGCATAAATGCTGTGAGGAGAGGCTGAGGGAGTGTGAGTTGTTCAGCCTGGAGAAGACAAGGGCAAAGGGCCATCCAATACATATAGAGTCCTTATCAAGAAGATGGAGCCGGATCTTTACAGCAGTGCATGGCAGGAAGACAAGAGACAACGGACATAAATGGAAACAAGAATGTTTCAGTTTCAAATGGAAGGAAAAGAACAGCTTTTTCATCATGATGACAGTCAAGCACTGGAACCAAGTTGCCCTGAGAAAGGTATGTTGTCTTCATCTGTGGAGGTTTTCAAGACTAGACTGAATACATCTGAGAGTAATCTGGTCTGACCTCTACAGACAGATCCCACTTTGAGAAAGTGGTAGGGCTACTTTTTTCTCCTGTCTGACAGAATATAAGTATATAAACCACTTACTGTTTCTTATCTTTCGAGTATGTAACTTGAAAGCCCTTAATTTCTAGATTGGCAGAAACACTGGCTACAATGTCACACAAGTGAGCTTAAACCAGTTTTAAAGAGAGCACAGTCTGCTGGATGATCAGAAAAAAATCCCCATATTAGAAATAGGACAGCCAATATTACAATGAAATTTAGATTTTAATCTCTCTCTGCCTAAGTCTCAATGCTTTATTAAAAAAAGAAGTGGGAAGGGACACATCATTTTGTCTAGAAAAATACTGTGGAATAAATTAATGTAATTTTACAAAGTACTCAGGAGACTGTGTCTGTATAAAGTCCATTTGAAATTAACAACTCTATGTATAGAAGAGAGTCTGAATAACTATCAATAAATAAAGCATGAGTCCATGCTTCAGAAATTGGTGTTTTATCAAGTGTTTTGCTTCATAAGCAAACAAAATGTCAAAACAAAGAAAATAAAGCAACAACAACGTTTCATGAATTAAGAAAAGCTAGAAAGTGAACACTATAAAACTAAATCCATATAAGCTATCACAACATCCCAAGCTGCAAAAAGTCTTCACAGCACACTATTCTATTTGATACGGGCACAGTAAACAAAAATTCTGAGCATTTCCCTTCTGCTTAAAATGCAAGAGTAAGCTACCACTATACTTTTTAAATACTACTGAGGATAGAAAATTAGAGATTAAAACCCTACAAATATTATGCTTGATCCTCAAATATAGTACACAATAATTTCCTTGGAGTTTAACAACCTATTTTGGTTTTGCATTTTTTACAAGGCAGTTCTGAAAAAGATTACACTACAGAGTGAATAGTTGAAGGGTTATTAACCCCAGAGAGAATTTACTCTAAATACCCTTTAACAGTATGTAGATCACTATTCCAGTTCAGGCAGAGATCGCAAGTACACTCTTGTGTACATGGCTTTTGAGGGATAAGAGTATTCAATAAGCAAGCCACTTCACCTCAGGCTAGAGGGAAGGAAAGTAGACAGTCACTTTTCCAAACCAATTTACATCCGAAAATAGGCAATAGAATAGTTTTGTAGCCATGATTTCTCACACTAAGATATTTAATATAGACTAGAAGTTAAGATGTGCCAGTGTACATATTCCAGTTTTTGGAATATGTCTCAACCTAGGGCATTGTCTTTAATTGCAGTATCAACATTCAATACAAAAGCAGAGGCCCCACTCACATCTTGCTGTGTTTTAAATTACAAAAACATGTAGCAAAGAGCAGTCCCTACAACAGAATTTAGAGTTTAGTATTAAGAGAGGAGAGAGAGGAATACAACTCTCAGAGGCAGAAAATTGAGGGCAACAAAGACTACAATGCTCATATAAACCCACTATAATACAAAGTCCTACCATTAACCTCATTGGCTTCTGCATCTGTCTTCAAGTGACCTAAAATTACAAAAGTATGCAGTAGCAGAGACAAAAAATAATCTCCAGTCTTTAGAATCCAAGCCAATGCTTCATTTGTAAGACCTATCATCCCTGTTAATTTCCCTGCTGGAAAATGTTAGGATTCAGGGGAAAGCAACCTGCAGAGGCTCAGTCATTGCCAGATTCAAAGATTCTGCCTACAGAAGAGAAAATATTGGTAAAGCTTCCCTTTAGGTTTGTCTATTTTGAGGCAAATAAAATTTTTTGAGACATTTCAGACTTAGAGCCCTTCCTCAAAAGAAAACTCTATGGTATGAAGCAGTGAATATTCTTGATTTTGTAAATAATAATTTTACTTGTGTTTAGTCACAAAGTTGTCACTTTTTTCCACGCTTATTCATGTCTACTTTATATACAACTACTAGCCTTGGAATCACTGGATTTCCCATGTCATATACTGTCGAATTTTATACTCAAGAGTTATGATGTCTATAATAATTTGCATCTAATAAAAAAAATTTCATTCTTTTAAAAATAGTGTCTACTTCAGGATAAAAACTAACCCAGATCAATCCAACTCAATACTGTTTTACTACTTTCATACAGGTGATGTTATATCTAACTCTCAGATAACACCATTCATTTCGAATGCCTGCTTAAAACTGGTCTTTCTGATTTCATTGTCAAAAAAAAACCCTTTTCCAATTGCTGCCAGTTGTTCTAGTTACAAAAGACAGGTTTCTAAACCAGAAAATCATTGTTGTGGTCTAGTGAAAAAATGGTTAAATACTTAGTAGAAATAAAATTTAGAAGATGACTCATTATAGTATGTGTATTGGTATAATTACTGAGGAATCATCAACTGAAAGAGAAGGGAGATATATTTGACCTTAAGCTACTGCACATCACCTTTCATCTGCCAGAAAATTTCCATTATCTAGTATGGACACAACAACATAAAGACACGAATATGAAAAATAATATTTTTAACAGTAACAAAATCTAAGAAATTAATAAATAGGACAAATATGTCATACAATATTTAGCTGGACATCACTTTGCTGAAGTTAAGACAATCATGTTTGTTGTCAGTTGCAATCAGCAAGTTCTGCAGCCAAGTATGTTCTCCTGGTCTTTAAAGTAACTTATTATAAACTTAATATATATCTATTTTTTTAAGCCAAACAATATATTTTCCCTGGGAATGCATAAATGAGGCCTTACTTTTTACTTAATACTAGTGTCATGGTTTGACATGGCGCTGTTCCTGGTAATGAGCTCAGTACCAGGGCCACTCCTATTTAACATCTTTGTTAATGATCTGGATGAGAGGATAGAGTGCACCCTTAGTAAGTTTGCAGATGACACGAAGATGGGTGAAAGTGTTGATCTGCTTGAGGGTAGGAAAGCCCTACAGAGAGATCTAGATAGGCTGAACGGCTGGGCCAAGGCCAATGCCATGAGGTTCAATAAGGCCAAGTGCTGAGTTCTGCACTTGGGCCACAACAACCCCCAGCAGGGCTACAGGCTTGGGGAGGAGTGGCTGGAAAGCTGCCAGGCAGAGAGGGACATGGGAGTGCTGGTTGACAGCCGGCTGAACACGAGCCAGCAGTGTGCCCAGGTGGCCAAGAAGGCCAACGGCATCCTGGCCTGTATCAGGAACAGTGTCATCAGCAAGAGTAGGGAGGTGATCATTCCCCTTTACTCAGCTTTGGTTAGGCTGCACCTCAAATACTGTGTCCAGTTTTGGGCCCCGCTCTACAAGGAGGATATTAAGGTGCCGGAGAGGATCCAGAAGCAGGCTACCAAGCCAGTAAAGGATTGGGAGCACATTTAATTTGAGGAATGGCTGAGAGATCTGGAGCTGTGGAGCCTGGAGAAAAGAAGGCTCAGGGGAGACCTTATTGCTCTTTACAACTACCTGAAAGAAAGTTGTAGTGAGGTGGGGATTGGTCTGTTCTCCCTAGTGACAAGCAATAGAAGAAGAGGAAATGGCTTCAAGTTGTACCAGGGGAGGTACAGCCTGGATGTGAGGAGGAATTTCTTTACTGAAACAGCCTGCCCAGGGAGGTGGTAGAGTCACCATTCCTGGAGGTGTTTAAGAGACAACTGGATGTTGCACTTAGGGAAATGGTCTAGTCATTGATAGGAGAAATGGACTTGATGATCTCAAACGTCTCTTCCAGCTGAAACGATTCTATGACTAATAGGGAAGGACCTGTAGAGATGACTCCTGCAAGAAGTTGCTTAAAACTGTTCCCAGCTTTGAGCCATACTCACTTGTGGAACTGAGTCAATTAGGCTCCTCCATGACCACTTTTTAAGAAAAAGCCAGAAGAGGAGGCTTCTTCCTGTTCCTTCTTGCTCTGTCCTTCCTACTTTTACAGCTGGTCATGGTGCAAGGACTTGAGAGAGAGACCATGTGGACCCCAAGGTCAGCAAGGGAAGAGAGGAGGAGGTGTGCTGGAGCAGAGACTCCCTGCATCCTGCGGAGAGGACTGGTGAAACAGAGTTGTTTGCACTTCATAAAAGACCCTGTGCTGGGGCAGTGACTATGTCCAGAAGAGGCCATGTCTTGTGTGAGGGACTCCATATTCACAGAAGCCATAGCTGCTGAGAAGAACCCACACCAGAGAAATTTAAGGACTGTATCCCATGGGAGGGACCCCATATTGGAGCAGGGGAAGAATGCCAGGAGTCGTCCTCCTCTGAGAAGAGAGAAGTGGAGAGCCCATCTGTGAGAGACTGACCACATTCCCCATTCCCTGCCCCCCTGAGCTGTTGAGCGGGTAGGAGGTAGAGATATCGAGAGCAGTGAGCTGGGCCTGGGAAGAAAGGAGGGATGGGGGAGAGAGATCTTAAAGTGTTGGTTGTATTTTTCTTCTCCTCCTGCTCTCTTTTTGCTTTTTGTTCTGTTCTGTTTCTTGTAGGTAGTAGAAAAAACTTTCCTTAATTTGCTCTCTAAGTGAAGTAGTGGAGTCTGTTTTGCCCAGAACTGTAATCAGCAGTGAGCCCTCCCTGCCCTTGTCTCAATTCACAACAATCTTAGTTATCTTTTTTCCTCCCATTTCGCTGGGGCCTTGGCTGTCCTAACAAGGGTGAGGGTGGATGGGGGCATGGTATTTCATTGCTGGCTGGGCCAAACCACGACAACTAGTTACTATAGCATGTGATCCTACCTCTTGCAGTAGGGTCACAGACCTATCATTACACAGTCTTCCTAAAGAGAACATAACTGATGACTGTCCACTATTAAACCCAAGTCTCTTCAGGAAAATTACAAGGCAGCAAAGAAAATCACCGTTATCACCATAAAAGATACATATATGCAGTGCCATGATAAACATAATAAAGTTGGATAATGGCAGATTTTCAGAGAAAAGCACATCTCAAGTCTACTAGAACTCTTTAGGTAGTTTAGTGAGAATGTGTAAGAGAACAATGATAGATCTACCTGGTCTTTTAAAGCCCTATAAATAAAGTTAAAAAGATAAATTTAAAGATTAAGTTAAACACAGCAGGCAATGAAGAAAAGAACTAACAATACTATAATAGATAAAAGTTACATTAAGAACTTAAGATGTATATTAAGATTTCAAACCATACAGAACCAAGTCCAGGAAAAGGACATATGAGACAGAATTATAGCAAATCATCTGCTTTACAATGTGGAAGATAGCATGCAGCCAGCTTCCCAAGTTGTATATAAAAATTATGGTCATTGATTCATTCATTCTATGGAAAACAGAAGAAACCACATATTTGCAAGCAGTAGAATGGCTGAGATCAGACTGAGCTAGAGAAAACAGAAAAATCCCAAAGAATCCAACAACAAAAAACATCATATACTAATTTAGACAAATTCAACAAGTTGTTGATTTATATTAAAAATGCCATTTTCAGGAAAAAAACTTTCTTCTTCTGTATTACTCAGTAAAAACATCAATTTAACACAAAATAGTGGTCAAAAGAGCAAATGGAATGTTATTTTTTAATAACAGTAATATATGGTGAAGTAAATTCTGAAGTACTTTCTCTATTTCAACACAAGTAACATACTACTGATAGGAGAGGTCCACAAGGACAAAGCAAATTCAAAGAGAAAAGGAGTGCATTTGAATCAGTGACATTAATGTATTTCCACTGTGTCTGGAAAGAACAAAAAATCCCACCAAAATGCTGTACATAAAGGAATCAGTAATATAGAGACTTGTTTGGGCAACTTATATTTGAAAAAAATATGCAAAAAAAGTGCAAAACACCTAAAAACAATGGAAGTGTTTTAAAATGAATAATGTGAAAAATCTTTGGGAGTGTAACAATGTATTATTAGGATGCAAAATAGAGTATTTTTCCCAAAACAAGACATAGATTTACATCATATGTATAAGACTCAAACTAAATAAAACCACAAGCAGTATAAACACCCTTATATTTATTTTTAGACATTTCCAAATTAGTAACCACTACCTTAACCAATGTCAATTTGAGATGAACCCTACAAAACATTCATTTCCCAATGGGAAGCAGATAAGCACTTACTGGAATTCTGAGAGGCAGATCCCCACCCATCCCAGGATTTGTCTGTGGTACAAAGAGAAGGTAATAAGTGCCAAGTTCTGGGGGATGCTGCTGCTGTGTCCCAGTAATTGCAATTTACAGGACTGAAGAAACACAATACTCTTGGGCAAATTAATGTTTCTCTCTGTAGTCAGACACACAGTCTCAGCACAGCGAGAAATAAACGCTCGTGATTGTAAGAATTTCTCATCTGAGTAAGGTGCGCACAAGCGTGATATTTCTTTGTAGGGAATACATTTAAGTATGGTTTTATTATTAATCTATATTTCAGGAACCTACTTAGCAGCAATGTAGGATAGACATGGAAAAGTATTATTTTTCTGAGTTAAATAAGGAATGCTCTGCCACTGAATGTGTTAATAAGTCCAGCAAGTGTTTAGACTATTTATGGAAGATATATCATTAAAACTATTAAAACACAAAGTAGGAACCTTCTTTAAATGAAGTTGTTCCTAAATCACATAGATTTACACAACTCAGGGTAAGGTCTCAGAGAAACAGCACTCTAACTTTCCTCCTTCCTGGACAATCACCAAAAACCTCTCCAGAAAAGGAGAGTTTCCAATCTTTGATCTGATACAGTACAGAGTTTCTTACGTTCTTATATTGGACCCTGCCCAAACAAATATGAAGACATAGGGTCTGTTATTGGCATTAATGGATACACACCATTAACTATAAAGGTAGAGAGAAAGAAGCATAAAAACTTTTTTTTTTTTTTTTAAATAAGTGAAATATAGTCTTCAAAATAAACAAACATCCTAATTTTATTCCTTACTCCCATTAAGCTCATTTTTTACTGCCAGAACTGAAAGAAAAGGTCATTCAAGAGACATTCCCTCTGGGTGACAATGTAGAAGATGCTGTATAAGAACAAGAAGGAGAAATTACTTCCTCACAGTGAAAGCACTAAAACTAGAGAACTGTCATGCTATTGGAATCAAGACACAGCTACTAGAGCACAGTTCAGAGAAACTATACTCATCCCTTTACTAATGACCTTGTCCAGCTTTCTTCTATTTCCACCACCATTCTACACAAGATTATAATTCACATCAGATGTCTTGCAAGAAAAGCATCTTTGGTGCATGAAGATAGAGTCAAAGACAACAATGAGGAATGCATGGAACTCATAAACAGTGTTGATGTGAAGGGGTGAAAAAGAAGAGGTAGGGAAGGAAGGGGCCTTATGAAACCACAACACAAGCAGTGAAAAGCTGCTATATTCACCTACGATGATATTCCAGATAGTACTTTATGCATTCTCACAAAGTGCTTGGAGCCTTCCCTGGATTTATACATTAAAAATATATTAAATGCAATCATAGTGCTTAAACCTAATTACATAACATCTCTGCCTTGGCACTCTGCGAAACTTTTCTAGTTAAACTCAAAAGCATTGTTAACATCTTGTGATTTTTCCCCAAAATACATCTTGATTTCACTTTGCAGAGGTAACAACTCTTTCCTTCCAACACTTTCAAAGTAATGCACCAACAAAGTAATGTTTTTCTGGTTTTTGGAGCACTCTGAAGGCATTGAGACCACTGACATACACATCCAGGTTTAAGTGGACTGAACCTCGCAGATATTCTCACTCAGGACATTTCTGTCACTTTTATGGAGGAGTTCTGGTGTGTCAACCTGAATTCCTTTCAGAGAAGACTCAGCTGGAAGCTCTGTTTTAAGTGTGCATGAAGCATACCACCATAAAGACAGTAGGGTACAAGCCAACAACTGGTTCCTTGAGCAACTCCAAATCACACCAATGGTGCAAGCATTGTATCCAACACTCTAAAACTGGTCTGAGGTAGCACCTCTAAAGTCTTACAGTGATCTAACGACCTGCTTCCACTTGCCAAACCGCTTGCTTACATTGACATAAGCTGCATGTTCATCACCTCTCAGAAATGTTTTTAGTGCTTTACAGAATGCAAGTCAAATGCTATAGTTCTCAAAACTAAAACTCTCCCAGGTGCACAGAAGCAAGTGATTGACATTCGCATAAAGAACAAAGCATACAGCAACAAATATTTTGTTTCCTGTCACTGATTACACTAAAGAATTAAAAGAAAAAGAAATCAGATTTTTCTGGGGAATTCTGAATAAATTTGTTGCCTACTTGGGTAATTACTGGATAATATTTAGCAGAGAACAATTGACAACATGAAGAAGAATTAAGAAAATAATCAATGAGAATTAAGAAAATAAGCCTAAAGTAATGTCAGTTATAGTCACTGTCAACATGGAAGAAAAGCTGTGCAGCAAATAATTAATGTTTTGAGTATTTGGAAACTTTTATTCACCATTTCAAACATTTTAAAATGTATTTTTCTTTTGTCTCTCAGTAAAAGAGGAACACTATGTACATACAGCTCCAGTTTTTAAGACAAAAACCATGGAGAGATCCTGATTCTGCTCACCTGATTCATGCAGCAGGCCCATAAAGCCTGCCAAACACAGCTACTGCCACAAATATGTCAAACAAGACTTGCCTAATAAATTGCTTTGGTGCTGTCTCATTCTGTAAAATATTTTTTAGAAGTTTTACGGACTATTTCAAAGCTATAAATTAATTCTTCCACCCTGATTGACGAATGATTCTATTAAACAATTCTCTGAAAACATTTGAACTCCATAGGCCATATAAAATCATTGATCTTACTTGTGGCTTAGAAACACTAGAGCTGAGAGTGTCGGTGCATATGGTAATAAGCAGTATTTCCCTATTAAAAAAATCCACTTTTTTTCTAAAGACCTACAAAAGGGATTTCATGATATCTATCTTTGAAACTTTATCTTCCAGTGATATTGCACAAACTACTAATATGGAGAAGTTTCCAAAACTATATAGAATCTACGCAACAATAGAGAACAGGTGAAGGCTTTAACCGTGAAAAATCCTAGCTAGGTAAATATCCCATCTGAGGAGAAAGAATTTATATATGTAGGAGGGTGCAATAATGCATTCAAATGAGAAAAGAGAGATCCACATTTATACAGGAATAGTTTTTATTTGGTATTTCATTGTAATATTAGAAATCCCAATCCTTATCCCTTTATTTGCAAATGATACAACAAGTGAGGTTATTGTACTACTCCTAAAACAAGCAAGAGATGAGCTTCAATGATTTTCAACACAATTTAAAAAAATTACTGGGTAAAATACTTAGCATGACAAAAACAGAAAGGAAAAACCTCATTTTTCAGCAGCAGGGCATGACATTCTTGTGCTCTGGTAGTTTTGAAGAAAAGAGACCAAATTAGATTCACCTGTCACTTATAAAAGGTGGGGGGGTGGGTTAAAACCAAAATCAGCATAGCTACTTGCTCAATGTCACATACGATAAAATATATTTTAAAGCAGCATGTATTAATTCAGTTGAGGTAATTTAACTAAGCTCTTCTGTTCATGAAGTTCAACTGGCAAGTGTCTTTCTTTCACTCTAGAGAGCAAAAATGATTCAGTAAATATGCCAGCTCAGTTGAGGCTTCTTCATGCAAAGAATTAAAGATTGCACCACAATATGCATTTAGTTTAGGAAAAAAACCCTGACTTCAGACATTCTCCTCAAAAGTAAAGCAATATTGTTTACTTTGAACCATTAAGTCTTCCAATTATCAGATAGAAGCTTACACAGTAACATAGAATTTGTATTCCTAGCATTAGAATTAACATGAGTTTGTTCTTTTTAAAAAAAAATCCCATCAGGTCTTTCCCTCTGGCTGTTCAAAGAAGTGTACTTCATAGCACAGCACTATAACATTCTAGGTCACTTAAAACCTGCATAGGAGCAATATTAAAAATAAAACTTATAGACAACTAGTACAAGATTAAAAGCAAAGCAAAAATTTAAGTGCCATTCATCTTACTTAGCATATTTGAAAGAGCAGTACTTTGCCGTGGAAAGATCCCAATAGCTTGGCTATGACATCTTTATTCTCGTACCTATAAATCATTCCATTGTTACCCTCCTAAATCGCAGTGGCTGCTGCCACCTTTAGGATCTCAACAAGAGCGGTCAAGATTCTACTCAGCGGTTCCCTCTACCGGAGATGTAAGTCCGATGAACGTGCAGGCACTTTTATTAACAGCAGGTGTCCCCACTTTTGCTGATGCTTTACCTCAAAGTCATTACTTTAAAAGCATTTTCATGTTTCCTAAAACAAACTCCAATTTCTACCTGGAATCTAAGTAGTAGCAAGGTGATCTGGGATAGGAAATTGCAGCTCCTGAACTCTTTAATTCAGTTCAATAAATGCAATTTCGCAGAAAAACAAAAATTCCCTTGTTGTTAACACAATGTTATCTGCTGTGACGTATTATCAGGTCCACAACCACACAATTTTCCTTCTAAAGTGTAAGTTGAAATAAAAATGTGAAACTTTTAAGTAGGATAAGATCGATTCCATTTAGGCAACAGTTTCACCAAACACACCAGTGTTGCATCACAATAAGCTTACAGAGAACAGGATGAAAAATATTAAAATACATTAAATTTGAAAGTCCTAAGTAATATCAGACTGAGTAATATATGCACAAACATATACAGATATATACCCATGGAAAAGCACTGCTTGTTGGTTAGATTTCTCAAATCAATATATCTGACTTCATTAAAACGCAAATGATTGTTTGCAGAAAGTTAGCATAGTTTTGTTGACTAATGAAGAAGATAAAAGTAAGTTTTCTTAAAGTAGAAAGGCTAGAAATACCTAATTTTACCAAAATTAGTCTCTAAACTCTGAGAGGCCAGTGTGGGGAAGAAAATTATATCAGGGTGAAAGGGCAAATTTAAACTGGACTTAATGTATTTATAAGTCTAGTTTAAGTAACATTACAGCAAGAGACTATCATAAAAGAGATTGATTCTGTAAAGCAGCACACATTATCAAAAATAAATAAAATACTAAGCACAGGTCTCCAAGAGGAATAGCATTAACAGGGAGATTAAAGCTAAACTGACATTGAACACCATATATCACCCTGCTACTAGTTTGATTAGAGCAAATAAAAATAACGTAAGGGCAAAGTTTTAAAATAGGGACACGATTAAATTCAGAGGTTTGCAAAGCACAGATGTTTTTACCGAGGTATGATATAGAAATAAATATTATTCAGAACAGTCAACACCCAAAAGAAAATACAAGAGCAGGAAAGAAACATAAGAAAATACCTGATAGACATTCTAAGACTCTCTTCGACCAGGCACAAACAATAGTATAATTTGTTCTCTACATATCCTTTCCAGGCCTTCATAGTGATAGAGCTACAAGGAAATGGAAATATTATAAAAAGACAGACACGAGCATACACTTGGCCATTCACCACTGCTCAAAAACCTAAGAGCAGTATTAGAAATACTCAGCCTTTCTTCCAGTGGCTGGGGGAAAGCTATCCTTCCATCTTGCTTTTCATTAAAAAATTTCATTTTTTAATTAATAAAAAGACTGCTTTAGTGCCATAAAGCACAATTCAATTCACTTCACAGAGACTTTTTTTCCCCATTCCTTTGGAATAAGACAAAACTCAAAGGTATGCCATCACTGACTCTCCTCTGACTAGGTTTGGAACGCTAAATCTACAAAAATATTAAGACTAACAGCACTCACTCCCATTCTACCCCAGTACAGTTTGATATGAAATCAGAACAGTGGGGGAGAGGTGGGAATGCAGTCAGGATGGGAGTTTGTATAAAGAAGTGCAGCAGCCTCCTTTGGGCACAGTTAGACATTAGATCAGCATAAGTGTACTCAGACCTCATCAGCTCTGAGTTTTCTCTCTGCCTGAGTCTGTTGTCTTAAGTAAGTCTCCTCCTTTCAGGGGTATAAACTATTTTGATGTGAAATTTTACGTGATGTAACCAAATCTAATGGTGGTTCACCACTCAAAGAAGAGCCCTTTCGCCTCTTCTTACCTTTCTCATTCCTGGTCCCAGCAACACATTCCCATTGCCACTCCTGTGTGGGATTTGATGCTACTGGGTTGTACAGCAAGATCAATGGAAGGTAAATCCATTTAAAAAAAAAAGAATTATTTTTCCTTTAGATTAATATACAAACTCCACAGACATAGAGCTGTTTTAGCAAACACAAGACACTGCAGGGGATCCATAGGCAGTTAGACCAAGCACTACAGGAAGTAGACACACATGCTGCCACTAAAAGGGGAAGATACCATTCTTCTCTCTTCACCATGGCTAGCTTCATGGAACCACTTCCTGGTCTCTTCAGCTTGCATTAAAATGCACATCCTCCCCTCAAAAAATACAGACAGAAAAACCCCAAAATGTAACTCACTTCTTGAAATAAAAATATTTTTTAAAAAAGAAAGAGGAAGGCTGGGGCACCACAGCTTAATGTTCTCTCTCCAATAGGTGTTGTTTTGTTTTAATTGTCGTTATGACATTCATTCCCTTCCAGGCTGGAAAATAAACAAATGGAAACCTCTGTTTTTAAATTTCACTTGCAAAGGAAAAGAAATCTATTCCCCTGCCTGCTTTGTATTTAGGCAGAGCAGAGAAATCTAGTAAATAAATTGAGGCTTTTCTGTGAGTAATACCCATAATTTTACAAAAGCTCATATTGGCCTGTGTTTTAGGACTAGAGATTGCTTTAAAATATTACATTACTGTAGTAACTCATAGTTTGGACCTGTCATCTTGATGTCTCTCTAATTTTGAAGACCAAAAACCCATTCCAAATATTACTCTATCAAAACCAAGTATCATGTAAGAACAATATGACAAGCCTTAAAAACAGGTATTCCTACTGATTTAAAACACCTTTTTCGAGTCATATGTGGACTAGGAAATTTCCTTCCTTTTAAAAAATAGATGGTTATACTTAACTATATAGGAAGTGTTCCTACTTCTGATAACCCTGTATTAAGTCACCCAATCACATGCAGCCTTTTTTCATTCTCTACTTGTTTTGATCATCTAAATCTTCCTTGTACCTGCCCTATATGTTTTCCCTGGGATATTTCTTATAGAGATCAGTGGGTTTACTATATAATCATCTCCAGCTTGCTGTTCACCATCTGTCTGCAACTTATGCTAGGTAAGTAATTATGTTATTGTACTCATTGCTGCTGTACAAGCAAGGGAAAAAAAAAAAGAGATAAAGTGCACAATGAAGAGATTACTACCAAAACGAAAGGATCCTAAACTTGATTTCACAGAATCAGGGCTGGAAGAGACTTAATCAATACAGGTAGAGATGCTGCAAAAGTGGCAGCTCTGCTCTAGCCTAATGTGCTTGCACCCAGGAAAAGTGTTTGGCTATGTAGCCAACACTGTGATCTAAGTAGCGTGTGTATCACTAATTATACATAGCTCAAAGCATTCTGGCACTTAAGAATTCAGTGACAGGGTATGCCCTGAATGTAGTAACCTATCAAGTGATTTCTATGCCCTTATGTGAATTATCGTATTTTATAGGTATTAATTACTATTTACCTTCAGCATAGTCCAAGTAATCATTCTCACTCTCAAAATCTTGCCTGTCTTGCTTTTATAGTCCAGGTAGACCAAACCCGGACCCCTTCAAATCAACAATTCTGCAAAACTGCACAACAATTCTGTCCTAAAATCCTGTCAAGCATTTTTTTTTCTGATTGAACTTGATTTGAATCCAGACTTCAAGAAACAGAAAGCTATTGTATTTCCCTTCTTCTATTATACATCTCCCGTAGCCATTGCAGTCTCTTATTTTTCTAATGAAATCATGTAATTAAATAATGTGGATATGATTACTTGACTTACTTTACAAGAACAGGTCATCGCTAATAGTTTGATGTGATTATGAAGCCCTGTATCTTCAAAGAGGCAAAATAATAAAAAAATACAATATGCAAAGTCAATTATTTCCCATAATCTCTCCACTTAGTTAACATAAGGACATTACACAAAGCACATTAAAAGTAAACTACATCTATTAACATACCACACAGAATTATTAAAAGAATGAAGGGGTTGAAAATATACATTGTTAACACTACACTCACAGGCTGCACTTCAATTAACTTTAGAGCAGCTGAATGAAAACCACATTGACCATGATGTGTGTCATTTCAAATTTCAAAACCCGTGAGCTTCGGAGAATTATTAAAACCTTGTATTTCCACTTTATAGCAATACAATTCCAGAATTTTGTAGTGCCATCATTTTAAATGTAGTTGGTACAAACAGTTTTAAAATTGTATTTTTCTTTGAAAGTACAGTATTACATCACAATGTTGACACAGGCACTGCAGACCTACAGTACTTTTTTTAAAAATAGAACATTTAAAATGTCTTATAAAGACTTTTTCACTAAAACATAATGAATCTTAAACTTGCAGTGTTTTTAAATCTCATTTTAAACATCAATTATTTAAACACAATATTTCAAAGAATCATATTATCATTTCGGTTGGAAAATATCTTTAAAATTATTTAATATATCTTGTTCTCCTCTTCAGAAATTGTCTCTCCCAGCGAGAAACAGCAACTTGTCTCCCAATCTTTTAACACAATATTGCAAATTCTTGTTAAATAAAAAAGTTCTGAATTTATGATGTAATGTTTTTATGTAATAATTCACAATTTCATAAGTTTCAATTAATACGTGTTTCTGCATCACTATTTGTAGTAGCCACTTTTATCATTTCTATTTATATTACAGATTGTCTAAATTATTTGTCTTTTTTTTTTTTTTAATTCTTCTGTTAATTCAAATCAATAGAAGTGGAAAAAGCCCACCTTTTAACCTGGTTTCTTATAAGTATGTACGGGTCCCAGATGAAAACTTTCACTCCCCCTAAAACCACTCTCAGTTTCATTAAAACCAAATTGTTAAGAAGTTGTAGACATCAGAGTAAATAGTGTGAATAAATCCACATTTCCTTGCACGATTTCAAAATTGGTTAATACTGCAGGTCAACAAAAACACCCCAAACACCTTAATGAAATCTCTTCCTATTCTCTAACCTCTTTCTTCCACGGCAATATCCAAACCATTCTCATTTTCTGTTCCTTTCTGTGGACAATTCAGGATGCAATTTCCAAAGTTCTATGTCACTTCTAAAAGTCTTAGTCGCCTTCAAGTCTGTTCCCAGCCAATCACCAAGACAACAGGTCATGATAATAAATGAGAGATCTGACCCAGGGTCAATTCACTCAGTCATCAATTTATATTGGAATGACAAGTTAGGTATATGCCTGGAATTCTCCATCAGTACATATGATCTTAATAAGCTTTGTCACCTGTAGCATCTCAACCATTTTTCTAGGCAAGCTGTCCCCTGCTCAAGTTTATAAGAACTGATATTATCTCTCCCTTAGAAAGATTGCATCTGCCTTCATGGCAGATGCTGTGTAGTCTTATTCCACAAAGGGACTAATAAATATTATATTTTACTCCTTAATTGGGAATAAAATGTGAATATGACTTAGCAGATCTGACCTGAGCCATGAAAGGCACCTTTGTTAAGGGCCCTTTCTTCATTATTGAAATAGTTCCATCAAATGTTTGGGACCTACCCAAATGAGAAGACAGTGGGCTTCTGGTCCCTGTTTCTTGTGATGGCAAGATAAGACCTTTAAAGTCTATCTATTTTACAACATGGCTGCAGAGTATACAGGTAATTCTGTACACATCTCCATCATTGTGGACATGAACTTCAGCTTCATCTAAATTTATGTAGTCTTGAGTAGATGGTCCTGTGCTTAGAATGCTGATTTTGCTAATTACTGTGAAGGGTAGCTGACTCAAGATGAAAACTCAAGACAAAAAGTCAGAACAATAGAGACTAAGGGAAGAAGCATAAGTGTAGCCTGAGTGGATAAAGGATCATTTGAATTTTCTGCCCACAGTTATCCTGAGATACTGAAGTGTCTAAAATTGCCATCTCCTTTTTTTGCTACAGGCTTCTTCAAAGATTAACACAATGTTTGACAAGCTGCTTTAGCTAGAAAGGGACAAAGCCAATAATTACATTTTCTCCTTTCACTAAACTAAACACAAATCTACTCAAGATTGATGCTCTCTTCTGATGCTGATTTGGACAGGAAATACTGAGGTCTGATGTTGCCTTTAGTTAAATGGACAAGAAGCGTTTTCTGAAACTGTTGCTTGCTGTTCTTAAGCATTAGAAAATGCCAAAAGGCCTACAGTTGTGATACAGACCAATCCCTTATGCATGTTCCTTTTATTTTCATCTTTTATCTAAGATGTCAGTATATATTACTCTTTCTCCTTTCTTAGCACCCTAGAAATAATAGGAAATCACAAGCTTTGGGTATTTTTTCTTTCTCTCAACATTTTCTCAATATATCTTATTTCTGGACTTTTACTCCTATTCTGTAAAGGGTTACTCTCACCTTTTTGCACATAGTACAAGAATACCACCCCTGCTAGAAGAAGACATTACCAATTAACAGGTATCTATCTCAATATAGCATTTTCTTCCCCAAACTAGAAAAATAAATACCTACCCTTTTATGTTTTCTAGTCTGTGAATTGAGCTGTGTTTTAGAACTCTCATTTTTTACAAGTGTTCTTCTAATTAAGTGGAAGCTAAATGATAATTTTTTATTTTCATTGTAAGGAAAGTAAACTCATTTCAATCAATAAGATTATGCTACACTTTATTGCTCTCTACAACTACCTGAAAGGGTTGGTCTGTTCTCTCTAGTAACAAGCAATAGAACAAGAGGAAATGGCCTCAAATTCTGCCAGGACAGGTTCAGACTGATTATTAGGAGGAATTTCTTTACTTAAAGGGTTGTCAGACATTGGATCAGCCTGCCTAGGGAGGTGGTAGAGTCACCATCCCTGGAGGTGTTTATGACATGAGTGGATGTTGCACTTAGGGAAATAGCCTAGTGGTTGATAAGGGCTAGGACAAAGGTTGGACTCGATGATCTTAAAGGTCTCTTCCAGCTGAAATGATTCTATGATTCTAGTGTCTCCACATAAAACACTGAGACTAGCCAAGCACTGAAGTAAGAAAACCTCCAAACATAAACATTGCCTGGAGTAAAAGAAATATTGCTAGTTGCCACTATGTGTTGATTTTCAAACAAGTTTATATCACAACCAAGAATAATTTACACACACAAAAGCACCATAAAGAAAAAAACCCCACACCTGTGAAATTAATCATAATATATAAAAACTAGGGGGGAAAAATGCTAAAGGAAATGCTAACAGTTCAAAGGATATTTTAAGCAAGATACACTTAGAAGTAATTTCTTCTTTGTGTAAGCTTCAAAACAAACCAAACCAAGTAGTTCTCAAGTAAGCATAAAGGAAGACAAATTTGCCTTGTTTACATACTATTTATGTCCCTAAACTTTAAATCGCCTGTTACAGGTTCTGGCAATATTAGAATTGATGACTGAACATGAGACATTTTTTATCTCTAGATAAAAAAACAGCTGTAGAAAAAACTATTATTTCTGTATTACACAGATAATGTGATGATGAATGTCACATAATCTGAAACCATGTCTACTTACTCACATACATTAAACAATTCCCTCTCTTCAACCTACATATTTATTTACCAATCATTTATGTGGTGGACTAGGCAATATTACAATATTTCTGTTATGCAGGAAGGCTCTCCATTTCTTGACAAACAACAGCAGTCTCCTAAATTTACAGAGGGTATTATTATAATGGATCACTTAATGTTCCCACACCAAGTTATGCTGTACTAGCAAGGAGGAAAAAAAAATTCACAACAGAAGAAGAACTAAATGCAACATGCACCACAAACTGTAGCCCTGACAGCATAAATTCTGAACAGGCCTCAGCAAAACTAAGCTGAGCGTGCGTAAGGCCACACACTGAGGCAAAAAGATAAGTGGCTAAACCAACTACAGCCTAGTTTCTCAGTACACCTTTGAAATGTAACAGTGACATACCTTATTTAACACATTATATTGATTTTTTTTTGTTAATATTCATCAGCATTGCCAATATTATTTTGGTTATCAAAAGCTCCACACACAGCAGGTCTACACAGGCAATAAAATTGGAGCAAAATTGTGACTAAAAATATTTTAAGGAACAGGTGGAAAACAAATAACTTCTGTATTTAAATGTACGTTCAGCTAAATCTGGTTACCTACTTAAACAGTACCTGTATCTAAGACAACAGTGCTTAGGAATAAGCAAAACTGAATAAAGATAATGCTTTATTATCATCATCTTCCTGTGATGTCAAGGACAAAATTCTCTTCAGAGTCAGACGTACATGCATGGCGATATTTTTTCTAATTTATCTTCAGAATATTTCTATAACTCAGTCATTTGACTTTTATTTTAATACTTTCAGGGCTATAAAGAAAATAAAGAAGCGATGACTTGCATTTAATTAGAAATGAAATAATACATCATCTCTCTCAATAGATTGCAATATCTCTTATGATAATTTCCTTACATATTTTGAAAATCATATACAATGCCTTGATGTTCTGTAACATGCAATAATACATTAATTGTTTCCAAACGAACTGCTCAATGCTTTATTCATGTTTGCATCCAAGGGATTTTTTTTTCCAAAATGAATCGAGTTTACAAAAGAATATTAAACAAAGAAGTATTATCCTTCCTCTGATCTTTGTTCCAATCACAAAGATTTTAAACAACATTAGTCTCACACATAGCAAATTACTGCTTGTTAACTACTGTTGCCAACCGTTAGGGTATGTCTGCCTTACTATATCAGTTTGACCCAGCTTCTAGTGCTTAATGGTCCTCTAGGCTAAAAGCGAAAGCTGATCCATCAGGCTTACATTAGCATAGAATAACACTCAATGCTTATTGATGTGCATGCAGTGTAACTACCACCCCCGGCACCTAGCTCAGTCCATTATTTTCATTTTATCTCAAGTCATTTGTATGGTTGTCTGCCCCAGTTAAAGCTATGGCAAGACTGGTACTTAAATGAATTTGTGAGAAAGGAGACAAATGCCCCCTGAACTCCAAGCACTTTTCTATCATGACTTGCTAACATAAAATATACTAGTACTGTTAGGTCCACTTAGCGAGCATATCTAGAATGGCCTTAAGTAGCAAAGAAAAATCACTTAGGACTCTATCAGCTAAAAGGACTGCTGATTAAATGTTGGGGGTGGTTGTTTGGGTGTTATTTGGGTGATCTTTTTAAAATGCTGTTTTGATTCTGCTCAGAAGCCATTCAGTGAAACTTCAGTATCGCAACGTACAAAACACACTGGTTTAAGTATCTTGATTTAATTGAGCACTGTGCAATAAAGTTAAAAATACTGTTTTAGTCACACAGTGAAATCATATCATAAGTGAAAAAAAACTGAAACTTTAAAACATGCATTGTATCTTGCAATCTTCAAGATACAATTGCAATTAATTGCATCTTAATAGAAAATTTTTTAAATAAAGCAAGCTACCACAAACCTCAGGGCATGGCAAACTACTTGGCCACAAAATATCATCACTGCAACAAACATAGGTGACTATTCAACATTAACAAAACAGTAGAAAGACAACTAGAAAACAGTTTCTAAACTTTCACTTCATGTTATTTCACAAAATGTGGATACAGAATTGTCTCAATGTTTGTCTTTTCCAAGAAACTTACACTTGAGCATAAGAAAGCACAAAGAGCCATTGCAGGTGTTCAGATAAACGTAGTGCTCTTCTCAGCAGGGATTTCAACATTTTACAATTAAAACATTAACCACTCTCTCTTTCTGTATAGATAGGAAAGCACAGAAATTCAAGAGAAAAATTTTGGTCAAGCAATATGTCAACCATTCTATAACATATGGTCAGTCAGACTGGCCAAAGAGTTCAACATATTTCCACTTCCACCAAAAAAAAGTACATTTATATCCATACTTGTAATATGCACTTAAATATACACCTAATTTTACAGTTTTAAAAAGGATCGGACCCCTAAAAAAATATTGTATGATGCCAAATATTATCAAACAATCCTTCAAATAATGCCCCGGCCCATCTGTACTCCCACCCAATATTAATGAATGTCAGAACAGCTATTCAAACACTCAACTGAAATCTAGTTAATAGGTTGCAATTTCTTACTAAAAAAAGAGAGAGTTGATGCACTGATAACACAGAAGCAAGGAAGAACAGGTGTGAGGAAATGGCATTAAGTTTAAAAAATTCAGGTATGTTGATACAGCGTTTGTGTTGAGAAGGACAACATCTTCCTTTTGTACTGCTCCTGCAACCCAGGGAAACCTGTGAAGCTGGCTGGTCTCCAACCACATAGGGTTATTCTCTATTTCCTCCAGTGAGTCTCCAGTACATGTATGTAAGCAGGAGGTTTGTTAGTACTCATTCCTACCCTCAGGCAGTCAGAGTAGGAATATATTTTGTGCTTTTGGTTTGAAACATGATATGCTATGAGCAGCTCAAGGTTGGTGTCTTTACCAGTTTAAGGACATTTAAGACTTTTTTCTAATTTATCCAGAGATGAAAGTGTGAAGAAAACCAAAATTGTAAGTGACTGAGAATCATAGAATGGTAGGGGTTGGAAGGGACTCCCAGTGATCATCCAGTCCAACCCCCCTGCAGAAGCAGGTTTACCTTGAATTCTTTTATAAGAGTTCCCTTACTTCTCTCTTCTGGGTAAAATTAAAATACACATATGCAGTCAAGTTAACTAAAATAACTGTTCCTCAGAGGTTCATAGTATTCTAAGACATACAAACTGCTTTCAAAAGTGTTTCATGATTGTTCATGGATAAGAAAAGAAGGGGAAGTAAGAACAAAATGAAAAGCAGAAAGGAACTGAACTGCACCAGGTCAAATGTGTGTCTGTAGGTGCTCCTTAGGGCAAAACTACACTGTAAGCATACACAGAAAATATTTTGCGAACAAGGACTTCCCTGTACTGAAACTATTTGCTTAAGAACATGACAATGTTCTGAATAACTACAATCAGCCATAGGTTTTTAAATAATTTTCTTAACAGAACGCAGACACTTTTACTTTTTCAGAGTAACAACCACATTTGGTCTACATAGTAGAAAAGTCAAATGATGCAGTAAAGTTACTTTGTGGTAGATTGGTAGAAGTACAGTGTAAGACAGCCTGACAGCAGTCTTTATCCAGCGCAACTGTTTGTTGACCTATCAAGCGGTGTTGGTATTTACTCTTTAGAGAGAGACAGAAAGTGAGTTATGTGCTCATCATAATAGGGGTTTCTGCTGTGATTACAGTGGATGCTGAAAAGAATGATTGAGAAGCTGTTTCACAAGAGCAGACAGAACTGGAGTATGAGTTTTTGAAGAGTAACGGCACAAGTTCTACTTAGAAAGGCAGAGTTCACAAGAAAGAGGAAATAAGTTCAAAAAATGCCTTTGCACTTTTGATAGCTTAGGAGATACTATATCACCAACCTAATTAATTTAGGAGCTTTCATTCCTGATTCTTTATTGATTTGTCCCTTGCTTCAGATTCTTCCCTTCACACACCAATACGTTAGAGTGAATTACTACTGTTCACACCCTGAGATGCACTCTGTGAACGTGCTGGTGCTTGACATGGAAGAATGGAGAGAAAGAGCCAGGCCACACCATCAAGGTTGTGTTTACTAAGGTATACAGAATTCATTTACTAAGTTCATTTTATCACAGCCGTGGGCACTTGGTGCTATTACATGTTGTCTCAGATGACAGAGCAGGTCTAAAATCTGGTCAGAATACTTTCAGTCATTGACCATGAGGTGTTGCTCTCAGCACCAGGAAAACATCCTGTTTGTTGTCTTGCTGTAGGAATTGACCACATCATCCCTTCAATCTTGGTCATTCTGTGTCAGCTTTGAAAGAAACACATACTTATTCAAGTCCTACTAAAAAAACCTTAAGAACTGTTTATGTAATTTACTTTTAGGACATACTTAAGGATTCTGCTACATCAGAGCCACAGTAAGTAAGATATTTTACAAGGCAGCCTCTAAACCCAAAATAAGTTATAACTCAAGACCAAAACCTCTACAGATCTCCAGTGAAAAGGATTTAGCAGGATTAACACATACACAGAACTATCTCCTCCACATTGTCACTTAAATTCCAATGAAACAAAGAATCACTTTAAGAATGAGGTTCAGAGAATCACCTATTCAGGTATACATTGAAATACTTCCACACTTCTTAATATTTGATGAAGTAGTTTCATTCCCAGGTATCCTGTTCTATACATTCCTAACTAAACACTATACATTTGTGTCTTTGAACAGAAAAAGGGGGAGAATATGTTTCACTCCTCTGAGAACCTCAGACTAATGTAGGAAGTCAACAGAGCCTTCCAGTTAACTGCTCTTTTTAAAGATTTTCTTCAGGGAGGTTGCAATTTGTTTCTTAATCCTTGCTCTTTCAATTGAGGTTATCAACAAGGGTGCCAATTAATACACACTGTAGTACTCCACATGATGTAGAAACCTAACCCACTGAGAACTGCAGGGACATGCTTTGCAAACTTGCTCTTCAAATTTTTCAAAGCACTAACATGAGGCATTAGTTATATTATGTGGTCAAAGACATCTCCAAATACTCAAAAGAAAAAGGAGTATGAACCCTAGTGCTTAAAATAGAGACAAGGAAGAAAAACTATTACATTTGTTTTGTCATCATTTCTACATAACTCCCTTGGGTCAGCCAACCTGCACGTACAAATAAACAAGAAATTAAATCGGTCCCTCCTTGAATTTCAGATGATTCAAAATATTTCAAAACAGGTTTCTATTAAAAAAAAATACAGACTAGCTGGTGATTATTGGGCATTTCACAGAAGGATATTTTAAATGACAATCCTATTAAATCATCCCCACGTGCCACCTTAATTATTATATAGTTCTGTAACAGTCTGCCCTTTATTCCCAAACCCAGTAGGAACCAATAAATTGAAACTACAGAATGAGCTTCCTAGCTGTGTCGCAGGCCCTTTCTCACCAAGCATTTCTCAGCATTCTTTTCAACAAACCATGTGAATGTTTCTCACAGAAAGTAATATTGGACAAATGATCTTTTGCAAGTTTGTCACAGCAGAGTGAAAATACAATGAGATCAGCAGGCAAAATCACACATGAAAAAAACCATACCAGCACCTCTCAAAAACAACTTAAATGAAGGAGTTCCATGGCATCTCCGAAAGTTACCAGGAACTCTTTATCTTGATGTACTAATTCATCTCAAACCCTTCAAAATAAAAAAAGACTGGATATATCCCATTTGTTCTGAAAGGAGATGGCATATTCTAAAAGATAATTCACAAAAATAAATATGTAAGGACAACAATCCACAAATTAAAGAACTATTAGCATTTCTGAGCCTCAGTTTGTTCAAGAATGCCTTGACATTCATACAAGCTACCCACCTGCACCAGAGAACTATACTACACAAAGCATTCACAGACTTGGATCAGGTATGTCAGAGAAAGATAGATACAGATAGAGATATCATCCTAAGAAGATACAGTCACACCACTTTTGTAGATAAGCCTCTTAAAACCAAATGACATGAAAAACAGTAGGCCTGAACACAAAAATGCAGTATATTATGTGTTCTTACAGAGGTAGACCTCAGACAGAAATAGGAAGATAGAAAACAAGTCACAGGACGTTGCACAAATCATTTCATAATGAGCATTGCTGTAAGAAAGGGATTATTCCAGAGGGATTGGAGATAATGTGGAATGCAGAAAGGTGTTAACAAGGTATAAGGTTTAGGACCAGAGACTGGATTTAGGACCAGAAATGGTTTTAACGGTTGGAAGTGAGATGGCAGTCAGCAGAAAAAGAAGTCATTTAGAAGATCCACTTCAGTTGAGGTAGTAAAGGAGGATTTATGTCTTGTTTACTGCAATACTTTTGGAAAGGAAGCTAGACATGGGATGATCTTTAGAACTGGTTAGAGTAAGTTATGTATATCCTACAGTTTTGATTAAAATAACTGAATCTGAGACGGTATATTTTTTCCTAAAAATCTGCAGTGAAAAGAATTCTCTTTACTTCGGTGTACTTAAAGAGTAATCTGTACAGTGCTCTGGAAAGATGGCTAATGAGTATATAGAGAAGCTGGGAGGAAAAAAACTGAATGCCACCATGAAACTAACTGAAGGGATGACACGGCCAAGTAAGATAAGCCATGCCAGCAGAGTTCCTCTCCTTTTCTCAAGCATAAGAACTGGGGATGGAGAGGTAGGAATGTCTGCAAAATCACTGCTTAATTTTCCTAGTCCATTCATCGGTCTGGGTTAGTGTTAAGTGGTAGTTTGACCTTGGCTGGGTGCTCACTGCCCACCAAAGCTGCTCTATCACTCCTCAGCTGGACAGAGGAAAGAAAATATAATGAAAGGCTTATGGGTCAAGATAAGGACAAGGAGATTACTCACTAACTACCATAACAGGCAAAACAGACTTGAACTGGGGAAATGAGTTTCATTTATTACCAATCAAATCAGAGCAGGATAATGAGAAACAAAAACTAAATTTAGAACATCTTTCCTTCAGCCCTCCCTTCTTGTCAGGCTTAACTTTACTCCTGGGTTCTCTATGTCCTCAGTATGTGTAATGAGGGTTGCAGTCAGTTCATCATGTGTTGTCTCATCTCTTCCCCTTCAGAAGGAGGACTCCTCACACTCTTCCTCTGTCTCTCCCATGGGATACAGTCCTCCACTAACTTCTCCAACATGGGTCCTTCCTGTAGGCTGCAGTTCTTCACAAACTGCCCCAGTGTAGGTCCCTTCCACAGCGTGCAGTCCTTCAGGAACAGACTGCTCCAGTGTGGGCAGTCACAAGAGTCACAAGTCCTGACAGCAAACCTGCTCCAGTATGCGCTCCTCCATGCAGGTCCTGCCAAGAGACTGCTCCATCATGGCTATCCCACAGAGTCACAGCCTCCTTCTGGTACCCACCTCTATCCATGGACTGCAGGTGGATCTCTGCTGTCCAGTGGTCTCCATGTCTGCAGGGCAGGGCCTCAACACAGGCTGTACCATAGGCTCCAGGGTAATCTCTGACGTGGCTCCTGGAGCACCTCCTGCTCCTCCTTCTTCACTGACCTTGGTGTCTGCAGAGTTGCTCCCACATATTCTCTCTCATCTCTCTGGCTGCAGTTGCGGTTGCCCATGGTTTTTTCCCTCCTTTTTAAATATGTTATCCCAGAGTCACTACCACCATCACTGACTGGCTTGGCCTTGGCCAGCAGCGGGTCCGAATTGTAGTCATCGGGCATTGGCTCTACTGGCCATAAGGAAAGCTTCTAGCAGCTTCTTACAGAAATAACTCTCATGGTATTTCTCACAGTAGCCCCCCTCGCTACCAAAACCTTGGCACGCAAACCCAATATATGCTGTTACCACAGGGTATTTAAGAAAGTCGTGAGCAAACAACACTTCACACACATAGAAAGAAAACAGAATCTTATTCGCTTCCCAATGCAGTAGCCAACTGAGATAAGGAAAATGATAGATGGGAGCTCGGACTGAATTTATAGATTTCTAGCACAAAATACGTGCAATTTGACAGCTACTTTCTCTGTCCCTTCTCTTAGTTTCCTATTGACTCATACTTAAATCCCTCTTGAAGGGCTTACAGAGCTACAGTTTTCACTTACTAAACTGAAAGCTAAAAAAGTGAGTTTGTGATTATAAATTCAATTCTGGTACATTCTCTTCCTTAAGATTTCAACCTATTTTTATTAATCGCTGACTTCTCACAGACTGTCTTCTACCCTGACAGGAGTGCAAGTTTCAGGATTTGACAAAATGCAGCTTTAGTTCAAGCACTTCAAAAAGTATTTAGCAAACTGAAGCAAATAAAATGCGTGCTCCATAAAGTTCATGATACATATTTCCTTAAACTAAACTGAAATCCACTCTCTATACTGAAGACAACAAAAATTATGCCACTAGCTGAATTTCACTGCCAAGCTGTCAACTTGAATTTCTTCTGTTTAAAAATAGCTGTTCATTACATTCAGTAATGGGCTGTCAAAGCATTACAGCACTGAACCTATATCATATACAGAAGCAATTGGGCAATGTGCATTATTATGTTTAGATTACTAGCATTTTTACAAGACCTCTGGGCTAATTTTAAATGAGATGGTTGACTTGAACTAAATCAAAACCAATTTTATTTTACTTTAAAGCTACCACAGATTGTCTATTTGTACTCAACTAATTCAGACCTTATTGGAAATAAAACAAAAGATTTACCAAATGTGAATATACAGTGTATCCATCCTTTTGTTTGTTTTCATGGATGTATTTACCCTAAACAACACATGAATAATAAAAATACTCTATTTGCCAAATTAAATAATATTCCCAACGGTATGAATTGGTATTGTTGCTCCTATGAATACATAATAGGTTGTTAGCAAAGAAATCATGCCTGAAGCATATATGCAGTAATATTTTAGCCCAGCAAAATAATTAGAGATGTTTTTAAACTAATAAAATGCATAACCTGCCTTAATAGCTCATGATATAATTTAGCACGCTATTAAAAAAAACCCCAAACTATAAAAAGGTATCTAGAAACCACAGTTGAAACATCCTTGCACAGCAGGATGTCATAAACCTAAAGGCATGCCAAAATGGCTCACCACTAGGAAAAAAACAGAGACTAAAACAAGATCTGATGACTTGCAAATATAAATAATGAATTCCAAGGCCAGATTATGGAATCCTTTATTTTCACTAACAATCCAGCAAAATAAAGGAAGCAAAAAACCACACAATATGTAAAAAGCTCTATACCTTCCTTGTTCTGTGGGAAAACAAATTATTTTTCTAGATTAGAAAGACAGGAACACCACTGGTGCAACTCAGTGCTTACATAGCAACATTGGGCTTTATGGTTCCTCAGTTTCAAGTACAATACTTTATTTTCCATAGTTTATATTTCATCTGCAAAACATTTGCTATGTTATGAAATCTGTCAGGATTTCAGAGAAAAAATCCTCACCACTTATTAATTTTAATTATGACCATATTTAGTACCTTCATTAATGACACAGTCCGTGGGATTGAGTGCACCCTCAGCAAGTTTGCAGATGACACCAAGCTCAGTGGCGTGGTCATCATACCTGAGGGACAGGATGCCATCCAGAGGGACTTGGACAATGTCAAGAAGTTGGTCCATGGGAATTTCATGACGTTGAACAAGTATAGGGTCCTGCACATGGGTTAGGGCAACCTCCAATATCAAGACAGTCTGGGGAATGAAGGGATTGAGAGCAGCCCAGAGGAGAAGAACTTGGGAATACTGATGGATGAAAAGCTGGATATGACCCGGCAATGTGCACTTGCAGCCTAGAAAGCCAACCATATCCTGGGCTGCATCAAAAGAAGCACGGCCAGCGGGTTAAGGGAAGTGATGCTGCGTCTCTCTACTGTGCTCTCGTGAGATCTCACCTGGAGTAGAGTCCAGCTCTGGAGTCCTCAGCTCAGGAAAGACATGGACCTGCTGAAGCAGGTCCAGAGGGGGGCCACAAAAATGACCTGATGGCTGGAACACATCTCCTGTGAGAAAATACTGGAAGAATTAGCCTTGTTCAGCTTTGAGAAGAGAACACTCCTTATTGTAGTCTTTCATTTTTAGAGGGGGCTTATAGGAAAGACGGGGACAGATTCTTTAGCAGGGTCTGTAGCAATAAGACAATGGGTAATGTTTTTAAACTAAAAAAGGTATATTTAGACTAGATAGAAGGAAGAAACTTTTTACAATGAGGGTGATGAAACACTGAACCAGGTTGCCCAGAGAACTGGCAGATGCCCCATCCCTGGAAACACTCAAGGTCAGGTTGGACAAGGCTCTGAGCAACTTGATCTAGTTGAAGATGTCCCTGCTTACTGCAGGGAGAGGGGTTGGACAAGATGACCCTTAAAGGTCTCTTCCAATTTAAACTATTCTATGATTCTACATAAATAAAGAAGTCTGAAAATAACAGATGGTAGATTTCCAGCACTGAAACAATGAAGAACAAGTAAAAGCAGTGCAGATACACTAGTAAGAGTCCACACAAAATGCACTATGCAAAAAGGTAATCCTTTGGATAAAACTAAGAATTTTTAGCCAATAGCAGAGTCTTGCAGCCTGAAGATATTATAACTAACATCTATGGATGTTCCATCTATGATACTTAAATCAGGATCAAGACTGCAGTGAGTTTCACAAGTACAGACGTGGGTATATCCACAACCCTTACCATTGTGCCATTGTCTGTAAACTAATCTTTGCAACACTTGGTAGGATAAAGTGACCTTTAGATAGTACTAATCTCCAATTTCTACTTTATTTTTCTTTATTCTCTTTAAATTAAAATAATGTAAAGTTATAACAGACTTAAATTTTATTTTTATACATGTTTTAAACATGCTTTTGCATATAGAATCATAGAATCATAGAATGGTAGGGGTTGGAAGGGACCTTTACAGATCATCTAGTGCAACCCCCTTGCAGAAGCAGGGTCACCTAAATCAGGTCGCATAGGAACATGAGCACAGTCCTTTGCAGTGTTTATTGATGCCAGACCTCTGAATAAAGCCAAAAATGAGTTTTCAAATATAAAGTTATAATACAGAGATCAACAAGGTAAATGTGGAACAAATATTTCTTCCTCCAGATGAGAAAGGAATGCATAAAGAAGTGATCTTTCCAAACAAGAGGTGCTCTATGGCAGCAATAGTCCTTCTATGCTTTGTAGTGCAAACACCAAAAATTCCCTCAGAATCTGAGAAGCAACAGTGTAGATAACACTGAAGCTATGAGAAGCAATATCATAGAATCATAGAATGGTAGGGGTTGGAGGGGAGCTCTAAAGATCATCTAGTCTAATGCCATGCAAAAGTAGGTCCATCTAGATGAAGTTGCATAGGAACATGTCCAAGTGGGTTTTGAAAACCTCCAGAGAAGGAGACTCTACACCCTCCCTGGACAGCTTGTGCCAGGGTTCCCTCACCCTCACAGGAAAGAAGTTTTCCCTTGCGTTTAAATGGAACTTTTTGTGTTCCAGTCTATGTCTATTACCTCTTGTCCTGTCACTGGAGACAACAGAAAAAGTTCCAAGCCATCCTCTTAACATGTACCTTTTAAACACTTTTAAGTATTAATGAGTTTCTCCCTTAGTCTTCTCTTTTCTAGACTAAACAGCCCCAGTCCCCACAGCTTTCCTCATAAGGAAGATGCTCCAGTCCCCTGATCATCTTGGTGGCCCTGTGCTGGACTCTCTCTAGAACTTCCCTGTCCCTCTGAGCTGAGGAACCTGGAACTGGACACAGGACTCCAGGTGAGGCCTCAGCAGGGCAGAGGAGAGGGGGAGGAGAATCTCCCTCAACCTGTTAGCCACACTCTTCTTGATGCATCCAAGGATGCCATTGGCCTTCTTGGCCACGAGGGCACATTGCTGGTTCATGTTTAGTTTATTGTCAAACAGGACTCCCAGGTCTCTCTGTAGAGCTGCTGTCCAGCAGGTCAGTCCCCAGCCTGTACTGGTGCATGGGGTTGTTCCTCCCCAGGTGCAGGACTCTGCACTTGTCCTTGTTGAAGCTCATGAGGTTCCTCTCTGTCCAACTCTCAAGTCGGTGGGGATCTGGCCGAATGGCAGCACAGCCTTCTATGAATCCATGTTGACTCCTCCAATAATCATATTTTCCTTTGTGTGTTTAAAGATGACATCCTATCATCACTCAAAAATATATCACTCAAAGACAACCATGTTTGGCCTAAGTTGAGTCACCTAGGTAAGTTCTCTCCCCTCTCATTTGTTTTACTCTTTGCTTTCAGTTTAAACACTGGCCAAAAATAATCATTTTTTCAGTCAATAATTTAAAATAAAAATGTACAGTGCATGATAAATTCTTTTTGAGAACCATTACTGTTAACTTTTATAATTTTGCAAATAATCAATGGATACCTCATTAATTTAAAATAAATTAAAATTTCTGTCTTTGAAAACCTGTTCTTAACCTGGCTTAACATAAGGATTGAATGATAGTAACTATTTCTGTACTATATGGTAAGTCTTCAGTTGAGAATCCTGGAGTATCTAAGTGTCAAATATACATTAACAGCTACACAGTAAAACATGACACAACATATTATAACACCTCCAAAGAGGCAGCTGTGATCTATTCTGTCAAAAACCCCATTCACGCATGATGTCAGTGTGTACAAGGCATCTAATCGTTGATACATCTGAAAGCATTTATCAGAGCTCTTCATCTATGAAGGAGGAAATTAGCTGAAACAACAATTTTTTTGTTGTTGTTAAATCATTATTGCTGAATAAACAATGGAGGAAGATATGACTATCCAAAAATTTGCAGAAAAACAATACAGAAAGGTATGACTAAAAAAACCTCCCATACTGGTATGTACAATAAAAGTATCTGTGATATTTTTGATGTATCTTCTTTAGTAATTCAGTAAAAAGCAGAAAACAAGGAAAACAAGGGATGAAGTCACCATAAAGTCACAGCATCCTCAAACACACAAAAAAATACTTTTCTCCCAAGTAATCTGTAGTTTAGGAAGGTAAGTGATGTCTAATGCTGTCATACTGTACAGTATAACCATTCTTGAGTGACTGATAAGGAAAGGGATTTCTGATGGATTAGCTAGGTATGTTGTGCCTTGATAGAATGAAAAGATAAAATGAAAGATTATATAATGTGGGACATAGCACTGAGTGAGAAGATTTACTAAGAACAAGGTAACACAGAAAAGCACTTACCTTTGTAGAACACAGAATAAAACTGTTTACAAATTATTTCCAGTTCTTTTTTTTTACATTTAAAAGAACACTGCATACAATTCTATCTTAAGTTGACATTCATCTTTCAGTAAATGCTGTCTTTCAATTATATTAACATTTTTGCACAGAAGAGTTCCTAATAAGAACATTAAGATAATGTTCTTATCTTAATTTTTCTTAATTCTAACATTATGAGTTTGTGACACCAAGACAGAAATTTTTAACATCTGCTCCTTTCTTCCAATATACCTGGAGATGGATTTCATCCACACATACCTCTTAGGCTTTGAGATGCTGTCCATTTACTTGCTCTAATCTTTTCTGCCATTACATATAGCTCCTTCCAACACAGTAGCACACGTTCACTGGAGGACTCTGTTCACCTTTGAAAACACTGTGAACACATCTGTTCTCACAGCATACTCAGTGAAATAACACAGTAAGCCTTTGGAAACTGATACTAAGATATTTCAAATTACAACCAGCAAAAATAAACAAACACCAACTGTGGAGAGGAAATAACACAGAAAGAGAGACAAAAAAGCCATATTGTAAATACTCGCAGGAGTTAGAAACTGATCTAGGTATTGGCAACCATGAGCAAAGAAAGAGAAAAATACTTAAATGGAAAGAGGAAAAAAGAGGAGGAACAGTCAAGAAAAGGGATATTTTGTAACTTAAGTCAGTCAAACACAGCAAACATAAGCGTAATTACTACTGTTGCTCTCCACCATACTGCTCTACATACCCATCTTGGTCTATCTTCTTTTTTGGCTCAAGTCACTGTTTATCCTAGTCAAACTACTTCTGTTTCTTCATCTTCTGTTACCTCTTTCCAGTATCTTCCATACTACAGCAATAGTATTTACCAAGAATCTAATAACTTTCTTTTGCTTACATTGAAAGGCATTTTTTCTTCATTTTCATTCTTCAATCTCTCCATAGACTTTTGTACCATAGATCATACCTCCCCTTTCTCTCTCCTCTGAGTTCACAGAATTGCAGAATGCTAGGAGTTGGAAGGGACCTATAATAAGATCATATACTCCAATTGCTCTGCTAAAGGAGGTCCACTTACATCAGGTCACACAGGAACGCGTCCTGATGGGTTTTGACAACCTCCAGAGAAAGAGACTCCACACCCTATCTGGGCAGCCTGTGTCAGTGTTCCCCCACCCTCAAGTTTAAGTGAAACTTTTTGTGTTCCAGTTTTTGTCTATTACCCCTGGTCCTATCACTGGACACTACAGAAGAAAGTGCTATCCCATCTTCTTGTCATGCACCTTTTAAATATTTGTACGTATTAATGAGGTCCCCCCTCAGTCTTCTCCTTTTTAGGCTAAACAGCCCCAGGTCCCGTAGCCTTTCCTCATGAGATACTCCAGTCTTAGAAGATTTGCACCCAAGGCAACTTAAGGTGTATTTCATATGAGATAAAATAAAATACATCATCTCTGATCTAGGTGAACCTGCTTCTGCAGGGGGGTTGGACTAGATGATCTCTAAAGGTCCCTTCCAACCCCTATCATTCTATGATTCTATGAAAAGGGAAGAGGATGTTGGGTACTCACCAGCACTGGGGGTACCAGAGCCAAACCTTGGCTGTTAGGTGGCTTGCTGCCCAAACACAGAGGGCTTGTGTACTGCTCATCACACAGTTGAAGGCAAGATGAGCAGGCTGCATGCCACTAAAGGGGGGTGGAAGGCCCAGAGCCAAACAAAACGAAGAGGACAATCCTGTTGAGCTTGATGTGGTTCATAAGTATCTCTACAAAAAATGCTCTTCCCCATAGTGAAGTAGTCTTAATTTCTCATTACATTACCAGTTTGGGGGTTTTTTGTTAGGAGGGGGAGGGGTACCATAGAATCCTTCATGTCCTTCTTGTCAATAAACTTTAAAGTCTTCTCCAAATTTCTCTGTTAGTAATTACATCTGCAAACTCATATGATCTTCTCTATCACCAAACTCTAAGCTATCTTCACCTTTCAAGTCCTACTTTGTCATTGACTTATTCTCCCGCATGACAGATAGCACATTTTCATTTAAAAAAAGCTTTTTGCCCATTATTTCTGTACTCTCTTGATAAATTTGTTACTGACTAAATTCCTAAACACCACAATCTCAGTGTCCAATTTCATCCAGGATTTTTTGAATTCTTACAGTTGATAAATTTCTTCTCCCATTTTCAGTATTAATTCACTGTTTTTATTACTAATTCTCTTAACATTGTTTTTCCTTATTTCTGAGCACAGACATTGTGATGTCCTGTGAAACCACAAAGATCTGAAAAGTAGATCCATCTTTATCATCATCATTATGCAGAAAAGTCACACATCACAAAGATGGCGGTTTAGTTTCACACCAAAAGAGATAGTAGCACTACAAAACTGAAAGTTAAAATAGCATATAATATACAAAAGCATACAGAAAAATACCCTATTTTGTCAAAGAGGGACATTTATGCTATTACTTAGTCAAATAGTTAAGAATAAGGAAGGGCTTTTTAGTCATAATTCTCCTTGTTTTGCCAGCTAACATTACTTTAAAATGTTCTTAATATATTAAGGATAATCACTATTATGCATAATCACTAATATTTTAACATGTTCTCAGAACACCAGAGAATTATTGTTAACAGCCAAAGCTACAATTTTTGAGTTACTGAAGCTGTTGTGCTCTGGTTCTGTTTAGAAATAGTATTTTTTCTTTCAAATGTCATTAGTAAAAAATACAAAAGAAAAGTTATTTCATTACTTAATTTTTGCAACTGAATATTGATATCCTAAAAAAATGCAGCTGCAAAGATACAGCAAGAGGATAAAGTAATAGAGTATAATGAAGTGAAATCATATGATGAGAATATCCTATTACAGTTATGTGAGATCGCCACAACGTTTATCTGCATTTTAATTACAATATTGCTTCCTTTTATACAAATAGCAAGGATATAAACTAATTCCATATTTGATTCTAACTCTGATTGTATCCTGTTAATCTGAGAAGTAGAATTGCTGAGAATAGTCAAGGTCTATGTTCACTAAACAACTGTAAAATCTACTTGAAAGGTTCTCTAAATTTTTGAACTAAATCTGAATCCTGTAAATTAGGAGTTCCATTCAACAGCATGAAGCTCTGTACAGGTATAGAGCTACATGGAAGTGGGAACAAATTTGCATATAGTTATTTTAGTAAGTGCCAAGTGTGTCAGTTTTGTAAAGTTTTAATCTTGTATACAAGACTAACGAACAGTCCTACTGCTTGTCGTAACTCATACTGACAGGAATGTTTGTAGTTGATGCCTTATTGTTGAAAGGGAGGGCTTTGAGGAAAACAAAGGTTGTACAGGATGGTCATAGCAAGCCATTCCCTTACACAAATCATACTACTCACATCAAATGATGGAACCACAATATTTTCCATCTTAAAAATAATTATGATGAATGCCCGATTACTAATCACTTCCTAGATAAAGAAGATTTGCATATATTCACACACTACAGGACAGAAATGGTTTGCTTCAAAAAGTAATAAGGCAACATTCTATTCTTGTATTTCATCCACATTCTCAAGGAATGCACATATTTGTACACAATACCTAATTCACACACACATATATATGTACAAATATATACAAAAGTCCTTAGAAATAAATGATTGTACTTAAACACTCCTAAAAGTTCAGGTTAAAAATCTATTTCATATGAGTGTTGTCGTTATTAGATATTAAGGACAAAAACATGTTAACTCTATATTTTTTTACAAGGATCACTGGTCACATGTCCATGTTCATAGACAAACAAAGCTGGCTTTAAACTACTCAATTACTAGTAAGATTAAAGAAGACACACTCAGCTAAGGCTTAGCAATCGTAAAACAAATTAGCATGTTCTCTCCCCTTCAAAAAAAAAAGGGAATTAGAGCTACTGTAGCATTCCTTCATTGATTGCAAGTTTAAAAGTACCTCTGCATGGTACTGTTTTGTACTCGTGGTAGACAAAGAATGAGTAAACATTTATCTAAAACAGAAGAAAATATTTCACATGAGAAGCAATGTACCACTTGCAGAAAAGGAATATATGACTGAAATGTGCACTATTTAATATCTAAAGCAATGTTAAAGCACTTTTTCATCCTGTGAATTTTTCATGTCATACAAAAATTGGTACTTACTTAACTAATGTTTTCAAAGGGAACATGGAATTAATAAGAAGAAATAAAAGTACAAGCTAAAAACCAGAAAACTATAATTGGGATGCTTTTGATGACCAAAAATATCAGTTCCCTCTCTCTTCTCTCTAACATTTCTAGTTTGTTGATGAACCAACTGTGTTTGGCATAATTAACACTAAGATCTTCAGAACTCAATGACTGAAAATAATTGCTTCTCTCCTTTCTTTCCTGAGTACGCTGAAGCCCAACCTAAAGATTTAGAGCTGACTGGACAAATATAAAGGATGTCAGAAACAGTGACCGCTGACATGCCATTCAAGGCACATGGAAGAGAGTTCAGGCTTGAATGCCTCTAAACTGCTCATTGGTAAGATCAGCTATCAGTGAGACACAGTGTAAGTCAGCACAATTCACTGAGCCTGCTATGACCTTAAAATCATTGCTCCTGGGGCATGTTCATCCACCAATTAGTTTATACGCTCACTGGAAATCCATTGCTCAGTAAATGCACTGGTCTCTCATTCCACGGTGTTGATGAAGTGTGTGTGATGGCTTTCTCTTCACAACTTGACCCCTAAAGCTGACCCATCTGCAACTGAAGTATTCATGCCACTTGAGCAGATCCTTGGTTATCACAGGGTCTGATATTTTCTTTAAAAACACCATTACTCACATTTTTTTCCTCTTAGTTAAAAATGTTTTGCAACCAATAAAACACAGAGAACTTTTTAGGCGGAAGAAATTTAGTACATAGTATGCTGAAGTACATCTGTAAAGGGAAATTAACCTACGTAAACCCTGATTTCTGATAAAACTCGTATGAAAATTGAAAATATTGTTCAGCTCAGAGAAGAGTTCTTAAGTCCAAATATTAAGTCTCTGCAGTATATGTTCCATGTTATGAATGCCAAGAAAAATTTTTAACAATAAATAAAAGAATGAAACACAACCCAAAAAACCCACATGCACAGCAGAGTTATAGCTACCATCACAGCATATTAAGAGAGAATTTTCTCTTAGGTGTTTAAAGAAAAGACTTATCACATCTATTTAAATATTAGAGTTAAAAGAACAGTGTATATAGTGTGCTTCTCTAGGTCTCCAAGTGCATTATGATCCCACTTCTATCAAATTTCAAATTACAAATTAACAAACAAATCTGTAAAAGATAACCAACTAAAACTAAGCAAATTCCTTCACTAGGCTTTTTCTACAATCTTGGATTAATTTTCATATCAGGTAGTATCAGTGCTTACTACTAACATTAAGAATAATAACAGCTCATCTAATAGAACATAGCTTTAAAAAAAGCTCTTGGATTATTCCTTGTGTTCCTTCTAGATGTTCTCCAGACAAAGAAAAAAAAAAATTATGAATACATCTTGTCCAAAAGTGACTGTACTGACATTTTTTGAGGAAAAATAAAAAGGGGGTTTTTTTCAGCTTTTGATGAAATTCTGCCTTCTTCTATGAGAGTGGGGTTTTTTTGGGTGGAGATAAGGATGTCTCTTCTTTCATTTTACATATCTCCTAATTCTTTTAGTGAAAAAATGGAAAAGGAGGAAAAGAAGACATAAACCAAATACTGTATTTACAAATATTTTTTTAAAAAGAAAAATAAAAACAAAGCTGTCAGTTATACTTATTTTCTGGAAAATGAGAACAATTAACGGTAAGACTTGAGCAATCTGAATGTAATTTTTTCTTGTTATTAATGACAGTTTCAGTTCAGCTGCAAGAAGAATCTTTGTGGTTGCAACAGAGACTTAGCAAAGATTCTATTTCAACTTTAAAACTATATTAATAAAGCTAAGAAGAATTAATGATGAATGTATTATATAGGTGAAGATTAAGCTATGTTGCCAAACACAAAGTGTAAGTGGAATCAGCTATGACAAAAAAGTATTGTAATGGCATCTATTCTCACTTAACTATTGGACAAAACCATAAAATTATTAATGGCAAAAGTATGCCAATGAAACCCAAAGAAGGTGCAACAGTCTTTAACCTAGAAACAAATTAATAAAAAATCCTAAGGTAAAAGAGCTGGAAAAAATCAGATTAGAAAGAAGATGCTCTTTTTCATTAGATAATTAACTATTTGAAAGATTTCTATGGCAAGATAGTTGAGTATCTCTTTGAGACTTTATATAAGAATTATGCACCTTTCTAAAAGCTATATGTCAATTAATCAATAAGTTATGTAGTTTTAAAAGGTATTATTAAGGGCTCAAACTTTCAATCAAATTAATGCATCACAGCCAGCAACCTATCATCACCTAAGTCATGGTAACTTAGCCTATGACAAAGTAAAATTTGTCTTACCATAGGATTGTGGGTTACCATAGGTTTGAAACTTAAATAAAATTCTCTGATTTCTGTAAGACAAGTGAGAATAGCTTATCATGAGGGTCTTCAAAGGTGAAAGACTAAAAGTGAAATTTTGGTCCTATACAGACAAAAGAAATGCTGCTATGAATATATAAGAAATTGTACAGCTGTAAATTTAGCCCTTCATTAGCTCCCAATGTCATACTAAGCAAAGCTTGATAACCCTTTTATAGACCCTTCATATATTTAGAGGTAAAGAATGTTTGCTTTGTCTTGATTCTCTTCTGGATACTGTAAATAAAAAACAGTAATGCATTTAAGGTTAAACAATTTGCTTTAATTTTGGTGGATTTTTTTAAGGAAAAACTTTTTATATATTTTTCCATAAAAGGGACTAGTTGGAACCGTCTCAAGTAGCTTTCTACCAATAAATTACGATTATTATTTATTTCAAAATAGCTACAATACATTGCATAGTTATTAATGAGACATGTACATAGGTTTTATCACAATAGGTAGGAAGAGTAAGATACCTGGCCTTGAGGAAAAGACAACACAGGAAACACCCAGAGTACTGCAACATATCACAAAATAATTGTTCTAAATAAATAACAATCCCAGTGATCTGATTCAGTGAGTTGACTAAACAACACAGCAGAAGGTCAATCCCTCCCTTTGCTCCCTACCCTTCTCTTGTCCACGTGGTCCTGTAAGATACATACTCTGTTCATGCAAGCTTTTAGGACATCTCCTTTTCATTTACTACATTTGCAGAAAATTGTACAGTTTGCTACTGTGCTAGTAAATTGTATCACCTCATGACAGAACATCTTTCAGCAACAGGGCTTCCATGCTGCTGGAAACAGGACAAGGACTAAGGAAAAGAGTGCTCAGGAGATACCTAATGTGAGAGCCTTCAGCAGCAGCAAGTAATTAAATAACCTCAGCTGCTCATAAAATGTATCAACCAGAAAAAGCAGGCTAACTTATTTCTTTGTTCCAAAAAGAGAAGGTATCACAACAATAGCCACTAAAAGATTATGGATTCAAGATCATTCTGAGAGGAAGAAAACTGCTGACCCACAGAGAAGCTAAAATATTACAGACCAATAAATTACATGAGAATGAAGTATACCACTGCAATCAAACAATTTGCATCTCACTGATAAAAGTACACCAAGGAAGTACATTTTCAAACCCTTAAATATCACATTTGGGTTCTTCTACACTCTTAATAAAACAGCAAAGCTTTAATAAAATATTTATCATTACAGCAGTAAACATATCTGAGGAATGGGAAATGCCACAAACTGCTTCCCACTCAAAAATTTCAGGTCCAAATTATCTGCTATCTTCCAAATTTTCCATAATTAATGATGGAGTCTCAAAATTTTATTTGTGTCATGGCCTGCTTTTAAAATGGGGCAGTCCTGTTGTTTCCTTCTTCTGGCATACTTCAACCTTTCCCATGCAACTGCACAGCAAGTTGGATTAGGGAGCCGATCCAGTTGAAAACTAATGTTACCAAAACAAAAATGAGATTAGTCAGACCATCTGGTACTCACTGTGCAGTCTGAAAGTTATTATATTTGACACCAAGATTACGATGAAGATGTAAAACAGCTGAAGGTGGAAAATAAACCATAAGAATCATCTATGGATTAGACTTAGAGGAGGTGTAACATAAAATGTAGTAGGTATTTCTATGTATGCGTCTATGTTTTAGTACTTAAACCTAGTTTTTAAAGTTTTATTTCCATTCTCCAGTTGAAGTCAAACTGCTGTTCTCTTACTTTGGGTTTTGGTTGTTTTTTTTTTTCTATTCCTCTTGTGTCTTTCAAGGGCATATGATTTCTTGTCCTTAGTCACTGCTGACAGGCAATTGAAAAAGCTGATGCTGATATACACACCGAAGAATCATTTCCCTTAAAATTAGCTTTTTCCATTGTTAAAGAACCATGCAGCACAAATACTTCATTTCAAGCTTGTACAAGTTTTAATCTGAAAACTATGTGCTTCATTGTCCCATAGAAACAGAGCTGTCTTTGGTTGTTATGTACAAGGGCAGGCTCAGAAGCACTGACACTTGACCCACTGAAGATTTTGCAGTGTAACAGGTTGACAAATGGGAAAACAATTTGTGGAAATAAAGGTCAAAACTGCATCTGCTTCAGCAGGTTTGAAATTCTGACCAATTTAAAGTGATCATAAGTATTCAACTAGATTTTGCCACTGAAAAACAGTTTAAAAAAAAATCCAAATGTCATGAAATTGCTAATACTAAAATTGCTTAAATTTTTTATAGTCATTCCTGTAAAGCAATATAGAAAGCTTACTTTTTGGAATACCTAAAAAGCATAATCCTCGGTAGTAACTGAAAAATCTTTAGGAAGAAACAGAAATAATGTCATTTTTAACTCAGGTGTGATGTTCAGTTCACACTAATGTACATACATATAAATAGATAAGATATATACAGAAAGGTAAGATTTTGTATGTCCATCATGCAAACACTCTTCATGCAACTTCCTCCTCAAGTGCAGCAGATATTGTCCAACCTTACATAAACACGATCATTAAACTTCACAAAATGCTGAGCATTGGACTTCAGTTCTAGCAAGACAGAGCTCTGACAGAAAGATCTAATTGGGCATTTCAAAAGATCAGCAATTCACCATTTATTACCTCTTGTAAAACAAAATCCTCTCTGGTGATGCGGACAGAGAACCTGACACAGGAGAGGAAAGAATGCTGAACCTCAAGATATTCACAGGCCTGGATTACAATAGGCTTTTATTTAGTACTGGGTGGGAAGTCACTGCTACAATAAACAAAAAAAAAGTTTTTAAGATGTAGCAAAAATAAATTACCAAATATAATTTCCCAAGTACTAGTTACAGGTAAGTTCAGTTTTGACATGCAATAGAGCCCCAGAATGAGCACATTCTGCCTGTAAATTACTAGATAAAATATGACCTAGAGACTTGCTTTCTTAATTAGATTACTAACATACAGCTGCATAGAAATCAAGTTTTCTTATAAAAAGTTCTCAGTACATCATAGTGATCAAACTGATGAGATAGTTCTAACACCAGAATCAAATGTGTTTCCTTTATCACTTTACAGAATGATATTGAAAAGTGTGTAGCTTTTCAAACTCCTTCTGACATGAGAAACAACTGAGGATCACTCTGCTGTCCAGGCTATGTGCCTGCTTACTGTATGTTCAACAAACTAATAATATTATCTTAGGTCAGCTTAAACATTGTTTTCTTTTAAATTTGCTTCTGTAATTTCACTGTTATTATAAAATTCACAAACTAATAATTTTGCCACCATTTGCATAATCTGTGAGGGTATGCCAGAGATTAGCCACTATTAGGCAAATCTGCTCTACGTATCTACGAAAATATTACTGGAAAGCAAATATAGGAACTAAACTGAATGGTAAGGCAGCAAGTTGCATTGTTCACTGTCATAGCCAGCCTGCTCTGCATGAGCAACCTTTTATTCTTATCTGACCTCAGTGTGAAGGTGATGTCTTTCAAGAGTGGTGACTAAACTTGTTAAATTACAAGTCAAGAGTTGTACAGAATTGTTATAGAAGTAACAAAGAGCAGCTGAATGCAAAACCTAAAATTAAATTCCCAAACTAAGAACCTCGCTCCAGGAAAATGTTAAATTGCTCTTCTTCAATACTGCTGATTTACATAATCAGAAACAGACTGCACTTACATGCTTATGTATTTGCTATCATTAAAGAATTTCCTTCTCACATTCAGTTTATGAGAAAGTGTTGAAAACCAATATATGTCAGAATCAAACCTGTGCCATTTAAAGTGCCCCTTATACTTTAACGATTAATGCTGTGATAAATTTAAATAAGATCAAACTTAGAAAAGTTAAAGTATACATCAATATAACTCATTCAATCTTCCAATACAGTGTTGAACAGGTACACAGTTTTGGGTAACACTTGGAACACAAACAAATGTCAAAACATTTAGTTTCACCAAAAGTTTTAAGAAAGATACATTTTCTTCTCTAACAGAGACATCCACATCATTCCGGATCTAGTCATTAAGAGAGGAAAAAAAAAACACAACCTAACAACACAACCTATAAAAAAATCTCACATTGCAAGTCATTAACAAGCAGAAAGAACTGGTGCTAAACCAAGAGCTTCTCAACAGGTCTTCAAGAGGCAGTTAAGAGTTACAGAAGGCTATCCTCTTCACTATGAAAAAAAGAAGCATCACATTTACTTGACAGGATTCCTTGTAGAACTTTAAATGCCCAGTCTTGATCCTACATGTTAAGTTTTTGCAATTCAAGTAAAACTTAGAAATAAAATCTTCATAAACGAACACTTCAACACTGTCCCTAGAGCACTTACTTCGGTGGTTTCTTTCAAGTAATTCTTCTATTTCTTGTTCCTTAACTCCCATATAAACAAAGGTAATATATTAATAAAAATGCATTTTAGCAATTTACTCAAGGAAAAATATTCACAAAGCATTACAAAGCAGCTCACATTGATCATATAAAGTCTGCGTACAGTTCAGCAGGTCAGAGAAAATGACAAAGCAAGTAAGATATTCACTTAGCCTGATTTCCAAAGATACATGAGATTAGGAAGGGAGGATCTTGCTTCATTTCATATGAGCCTTTTGCATATTGCTCTCTGAGAGCATGTCAGCTAAAGAATTTACCTAGAATAATCGTAGCTTTTTCACACTAGGTGTCTGCACAGTCAGCCTTACCTACTGCTAAGCTTTCATACTGTAGATTAACTTAATTCCAAACTCAATCTTCTATAGAACAGTAATGTCCATGGAAAAAAGTTATTGTAAAATGATGATTTAATTTTAAATTCTGCAATAACTTGCTAATCAGGAACCAAAAAGTATCAGAAATTACGAAATAAAGAAAGTAGGTTCAAATCTTTTGATGGTAGTCAGCCATACTATTAAAAATCATCCTCTGGTCAAAGTGCAGGCATTATGGTTTTAAAGTGACAGTACAATCAGTAAGTGATAGTTGTCTAAAAATAAACATGGTCAGAAAGGACACACTTGAAAAGCCTAAATTACTTCACATTTCTCAAAAGACTTTACTTATCAGAGGTATGAATCCTCCGAAACAACCCAAGAAGGGCATACATGTAGCAGATTTAACCTTGCTGCTGTCATCCTGAGGGAAAGTATCTTCATTTGCTGCTTTAGCAGATACCAGTAGGACAAGACTTGAGGCTTCCTTAGACTGTGTGGGTACAAATGAAACTTGTTTCAACCAGTGAAGACTCAAATTGAATACTGTTCATACAGAAGAGGACATGGTACTACAGCAAACTGGATAAGATGTGAATGCCTGTATAAAACTTTCATTTTTCTTTTTTGAGACACTAGAAAAATCTTTCAGTTCCAAACTTGAGAGATATGCAAGTAAAAATCCTTAGGCACTACTAGAGATCTAAGAACTACTGGTGTCATTAATTTTTTTATTACTTTACATTCCTTTTATTCATGCATTTTTGGTTCACTCATCTAAAAGATATTTATTTCTGTCTTAAAATGTAAAATGTGTTAATCTATGCTAAACTGACATTTTATCCAAGATGCCAATGGAAAAAATGTATCTGATATGTTTAAAATCATACATATTTCAGTCTAAGAATAAAATTTTATAAAGAACTCACCCTGGGCCAGAACATCCTTTTAATCTACAGTGACATTCTGACATTGAATTATGTGCAGTGCTGCACCTATATCAGTGAGAAATATTTAATATCATAAAATTGCTTAAAATATTATAAGCTCTAGTCCTAGTTTTAAAGTAGTCTCAAAGACAAAATGTGGCAAATTGAAAAATGTCCGCTGTACCCACACTTAAAAGATTAACCATATAAAAATAGCTAAAATCTTCTCATTATAGAGAGTCAATCTTCTCATTATAGAGAACTGAAAAGAAGATTTTAGTATTTTTAACAAAAAATATCATATACAGGCATTAAAGAAAGCATATTTAATTCATTTATTTTTACACAAGGTGTAACTACCCTAATATATCTGTACTATTTCCAAGTACACATATTTCCACACCTGGGTTAATTTTGTTGGCACTTGAGTGACCAGGATTTTACTCAAACACAAAATTTACAAATTATGGTTGTCACATTTTAGAAAATGTGGATGATCCATAGACCTGCATCTTCTAACAGGAGCACATTTTTTCTTACATGTTTTCAACAATCCTGAAGCAATTGTCTGAATATTTTAAATAAACATAGAACTTACCCTGCTCTTAAAATCTGAAGTCTCCTTTGCACCTCAAATAAAAACTTAAATTCTAAATCTTAATTGAAGGATGAAAACTTTTCTTGTTTCAAGTCTATATAAATTTAGTTTTGCTAAATATCTTTTACAGAACATGGAAGGTTTTGTTTTCAGTGCGGATATAGTACAGTGACTGAAAAAATACTCTTTTTCATCTACCAAACCATTCCTATTTTCAGAATTGCATCTATGTGTTCTACTGATAAAGACATTATGAGCAATATTCTGTTGAAACATTCACCTTAAAACTTTTAAAAGTGCATTTCTTCTTATGTAACACCAATTATTATTTTCTAAATGTATTTAAAACAGCCATCAGAATACCATGAAGTTGCACAACTACTGCTGAATGCAATCATATTTCATGCCTCTACCAAAAGTATTAGAGCACAGACAAATAGAGCTCCTTTTTAATAGACTTCACATTCGGACAACAGAAGAACCCAACTGTCTAGCAATTTTAAAAAGCACTACAATATGATCCAACATTGAACAATGTGCTTCTAACACCAGTGATTAGAAAACATCAAGTGCTCATGAATTCACTACAGGTGAAAAGTTGACAGTTTTTTCCAACACATTTTCACAAGGACACACACCAAATATGTATTATTGTTAATTGTTTCGAATTTAGGATATGCTAAGCTCATTTCATTATATTATGCTCCCAAAATGCATTAAAGAACAACATCATTTCTAAGCTCTGAATTATTATCAGTAAGGATAAGAAGTGTTGCTAAGTTTTGCATAATGCTTGGCATAACAAGTAAGCACCGCTTTTCCATTCTTCTAAAAATGCCATTTAAGGGTTTCAACAGTTCTGCTAAACCTAGACTGTAAGTGCCATGCTTGAATCTATTTTTTTGGATGTTTGCCCAACAATAAATGATCCACAATGATCTGAGGACAGCACTCTCATCCAAGAACTTAATCAGATTAATGATGTATTTGTTTTATAAAAAATGAATAACATTAAGCTTGAGAATACCTAATTTACATACTAAACGGTTGAAGGGGACAAAAAAAATACCAGTGGTTTTATAAAATTAAGATTACAAAATTGACTATTGTCTTGAAAATCTGTTACTAAATTGCAGAGATGCAAAATAATAAATAAGTCTTCATTAGCAGTGTTTATGTAAATTCATGAGTTGATGTTTAGTTGTTCAAAAGACTTAATGATGTTTATGTTTACAAAGAATATATTGGGAGCAATGCTGATATTGCAACATAGGAATGGCAAAACCAACATTACATACACAACTTTCCAGCTGTTTAGATCTAAATAATATAATTAATACTTTTTAAAATTTTACCATAGACTTATGCTGAAGGGAGCACTGAGAAGATATGTGAAAGCAGCAGTTACACTGTTTGAATTGGGTTTAGTTTTACATAAAGACAAAGACCTAACAGAATGAATTAAAATATACAAAACTGGCAGACCTTAGAGGGTTAGGAAGAAAAAAAAAAAGTTAATATTCTGTATTGATTTCTTCCGTGTCCTAGATAGTGTTTCTCTACCAACTTCATTACCTCATAAAAATATAATAATTATTAACCAGATTATTAGCTCCCATAAGAATGGATTGGTGTATAAATAACTGAGTCACTTAAGTAAATTACAGAATAATTTAGGTGGGTTTTGAACATCTCCGGAGAAGGAGATTCCACAACCCATCTGGGCAGCCTATTCCAGTGTTCTGTCAACTTCACAGTGAAGAAGTTTTTCCTTACATTTCTTTAGAACCTCTTACGTTCCAGCTTGTACTCATTGCCCCTTGTCCTATCATTGGATATCACTGAGAACAGCCTGCCTCCATCCTCCTGACACCCGTCTTTTATGTATTTGTAAACATTAATGAGGTCACCCCTCAGTCTCCTCTTCTCCAAGCTAAAGAGCCCCAGCTCCCTCAGCCTTTCATCGTAAGGGAGATGCTCCACTCCATTCATCATCTTGGTGGCCCTGCACTGAACTCTCTCCAGCAGCTCCCCGTCCTTCTTGAACTGAGAGGTCCAGAACTGTACACAATATTCCAGATACGGTCTCATGAGAGTAGAGTAGAGAAGGAAGAGAACCTCTCTCAACCTGCTAACCACAATCCTTCTAATACACCCCAGGATGCCTCTGGCCTTCTTGGATGCAAGGGCTCATTGCTGGCTCATGGTCATCCTGGTGTCCACCAGGACCCACAGGTGCCTTTCCCCTACACTGCTCTCTAAGAGTTCATTCCCCAACCTGTACTGGTACACGGAGTTATTCCTTCCCAGGTGCAAGACTTGTCCTCATTGAATTTCATTACATTTCTCCCCACCCAACTCTCCAGTCTGTTCAGGTCTCAGGCTGAATGGCAGCACAGCCTTCTGGTGTATCAGCCCCTTCCCTCAGTTTAATATTGTCAGCCAGTTTGCTGACAGTGAACACATATGATTCAGGGCACTCCTGGAAACATTCCTAGGCCAAGCAAGGGACATAGTAGATATGCAACTGTAACTCAATCTGAAGTATCAGGCAGAAGTTTCTAACAGACTGTTAGTAAAGCAAGAAACATCATCTTGGCAACAACATCAACCATAACAACTTAATATGCCTTTTTAAAGATATTAGAATAGGAATGCTTCTGAGTACTACCTTCAAAAAGCAGGACCTCAGAGACTAAAAACAATAAATAAAACAATAAATAAATTTCCTTTGCTGGGAGAGGATGGGGGAAATATTCACAAAAGATGGTACTAGTAAAATAGCTCTTCCAACATCAGACCATATCTTCAAACCCAGAAGAAGAAAACAAGATGAAAGCTTAGTTTCTCCAGAAGACAGGAAGGTGGGGGCAGGAAATCTGCAACTTATATGAAGATTTCAACAAACTTGCTTCCCCACTGATGTACAAAACTCAAATTGTTTGGCACTTCTATTGAAAATTCAGGCCTACAACTGAGTAGTATAGGAACAGCAATTGCTGGCAGACTTGTATCAACAGAGCCCAGCAGTTGGCTCTATTTCAGCTCCTATCTAATCCTTATATTATACTGCGCTCATCACCACAGTATGTGAATTCCCGCTAATGCGATGTTATAGCTAAAAAACAAAGCCCACAGCAAAATACTTGCAACTCAGGAAATCTGCAATTAATATTCCAGCACAGACTTAACTGTGTTCCAGCACCTCCTGCCACTCTTCATCCGTAAGTCAGTTCATGCTAGTTATATTTCTAATGGAGGCCACAATGTGATAGTAATCCATATGTTCTGAGTGATAAATCGACAGCCTCCCACAAATGGGACACAAACTTTACCATAGCTTCTACACATCAGAGCAACATTTTTATATGTGTGTTAGTTAATGTGTTTGTTGAATGGCACTACTCAGCCTAGGAAAATTTTTCACAATGAGTTTTAAAAAAATTGTGTGTTACTTTCTAACTTAACGCTGCCCATGACACAGTCCCATATTCTTTTATCTATATTTTCATTCCCTTCTTCAGATACCAAAAAATGATCCAACAAAGCAAAGGTTTAACATCAGCCTCATAGTAGATCAATGCAAGTCTATTGCACATGCAGCTGTTCTGTAAAATGTGCAAATACATAAAGAAAAATGTGACAATTACACAAGTGCTTGTCCCAATAATAGAGGTTTTACTACCTGTTTTCACTGTATCGGTTATGTAGCACAATCCTGTGATGCAACTACCACTAAAATAGGCAGATGATCTTAAATAACTTTCACCTCCCCCCCAGCTAGATAATATCCTCCACAACCCGTTTCCCTGGAAGTGCTGGAAAATCCACTATGCTTACTGAACTGGAATGGTGCCATGTACTGGGCATAAAGGGCAGGGTCTGGTAACACTGGGCTCTGAAAAAACTGTGTGAGACAAGATCATGCCAGGCCAGGCAGTTAGAACTGCCTCCAAAACTGGTGGGAGCAACTCATTTATTCCCCAAAAATTAGACAAAAGAAGCACACATTGCTTCTGCTCAGATATCATTTAAGAAAGAGTGGCAGACACTGGAGGAGTAGAAATGGAGGAGATATGTGAAAGATTATGTCATTTGAGACATATGCTTGGAAGAAGGAAGGTCAGAGGAGGTGTACTCCCAGAAGGAGGATGATGCAGGCGTAAGCCACGTTGAAGTTGGTACACTCCCATAGTAGTAGACATTTTTAATTAAGCTGTTAAAATTTGCCAAGTGAGCAGAACATACAGGTCATGTCTAAAAAAGCATCAGTAAATCACACTTTTTTTATGTGGTCTTCGTGTGGTTTACTTCTTTGCACATGTAACTGGACTCCAGTGAAAAGCCGTGAACCCAAGACATTACCTCATGATGATAGATTAGTATCTTGCTTCAGTTTGATGACAATGTGAACCATTCACTGAGGATCTATATCCATATTTCTGACTTGAATTTTCAAACAAAATCCTCATATTCTGAAGTTACAACAATTCGTGCTTAAATGTTCTATTTGTTTTGTATGTGGGACAGATAATAAAGCAATATATAGCATACATTTTATCCATGGTTTTGACTGATATCATAAAGAATGCTTTCCTTTTAGTGAAGACATACTATAAATTCTGAGAAGAAAAAAAAACAAATATCCATTTTTCTTTTTGGTAGGTTCATGCCACTTTACAATGCACTAGTACCAGGCTTTAGGGTGCTGTTCAGATTAGCCATGACTTGAATAGAAATTCATTCTTTTTCTTTGCTGAATGAATGCCATTATTTGGTTGCGGGTTATAAGTACAGTTATATTTCTAAGAATTTTATTTCTGTCTATAACAGCTCAGGAATAGGAATATTACTCATGTTCCATTTCATAGTGCTGAAAGTGTTTTGACCCACATAGAAATTTGAAGACCTTTTCTGAATAGGGCCTTCTATTCACATAATGATTTTTTTCTATATTATTTTATTAATATAAATACACTTCACCTAGTGAAAGCAGGTCTTACATAATATACAAGAGGCTTCTTATTACATTGTGATAACTTAAAATAGAGCCTTTTGACTATGAAACTTATTTTTTCTACTTAAGTGGATATAAACTATGTGAACAATGAGAAACAACATCTTTTAAAATGACCCGGTGATATTTAAATAAAAAGAAATTACAGAAATATTTTCAAACCCAGGTAAAACACAGAAAAAATAGGCTGGAATAACAAAGCAATGAACTAGATTATCTTGTTTTGCAGGATGTCGTGTTTTGATAGCTGATCTTTTTTTTTTTCTGCCTGGACATGTTCCTATGTGACCTGATCTAGGTTGACCTGCTTCTGCAGGGGGGTTGGACTAGATGATCTCTGGAAGTCCCTTCCAACACTACCATTCTATGGTTCTATGACAGAGTGTCCATTTAAAGTCCAGGGCTGATACTCTGTCAGAAAGGTGAGTGCTATCATCCTACTGTGGCCAAAACAATTTGTGACACAGCATCTCTGGTTTTTTCCTGTGGTTTCAGAAGAGCGTTAAATTTGTGGCAGCCTTACAATTCCTGTAACAGCAGCAGCTGTTTGCCATGACTTGGAACAACCTTTCCAAACCAAAATATTATTTCACAATCAGCCAGGTGATTAAATTAATCACCCAGATGCTGTGGTTTAGGTTAGCCTGTTTGCTAAATATTTAGCATGCATGTTCCCAGGCCTTCCATAGCAGAATTCTCCTTCAAATCTGCTTGCATCTGGGTTTGTTGATTCACACTGACATTGCCATGAATTCACCTGACCCTATTTTTACCTATTTCAGCCCTGACACAAAGCTGAGGGACATTTTATTTAGCACTTCACAATCTACTAAATCTGACAAATCCTTGAGTGCCACTGAAAGGTCCAGTGCCTCCAGAAAGAACAATTACACTCACAACATTATGGGGACTGTTCTACCGTCCAGCTTGTATTGGCACTCCAGAAAGTGTTCCCTGAGGGATCTCATCATGGGATGAGACATAAGAGCATGAAATAATCAGCTTAAAAAGGAGGACTTGAGCAATGTTGCCCAAAGTGTTTACTTCTGCCATCTACCTTGATCTAAACTTTTCGTCCTGCCTCTTAGCTTGCTGTTTACATTCTTTTACTGCCTGTGTCTGGTGACAGGGCAAAATTGAAATGAGAGTCGGGGATGAGGACAGGAAGAGAGGTCTTCACCTTCACCAGCTGAGGCATTTTAGATGATCTTGAAATGTTTGTGAAATCAAACTCAAACGGTTATAGAGTTTCATTCTTTTTCACCAGCTCCTCTGAGTGATCCTGTGATACTAAAACCTACAGTCAGGTGCATTGATAAGCCAGGTCCCACACATCTGGTCTCAAGAGAGGAAGCAAAGCCTGAATTGAGACAGAATCACTACAGATGATGCCTTTTCTCTGAGCATTGTGGGAAAGAAAAAAGACCGCTTGGATGCAAGAGTGCATAAATGCTAAAAGTGAACATACTGATAAATATAAAATATTCAAAGTTATCTTTAGGACAGTGGCAGAGGCATTTTGACAGTATAAATTGTTGAGGCTAATTGCTGTCACCAAACAATGAAATAATATTGCATATGCACTTACATAAAGATAACATGTTAGTTGTAAATTAAATAAATCCTCCCTTTTAAAGAAATAATTTAAATATTACAAATTTTTTAATCCAAAATAGAGTAATACAATTATCCAGATGTAATACAATATTATCGTCAATTACAGAACATGCTAAATATTTTCTTAAGGTCAATTTTTGCTACCTAGTGCATTTGTTATTTAATATGTTACATCAATGAAAATAAACAAGCGCTTTAATCATAAACTTGGAAAAAGTAACCCTCAAGATATATTAGTGCACCAATAGCAACCCTGTTAATTGAAGCATCATTTAAAAGTGTCAATGGCTCTTACAACACCAGTTGCAATCCCTTACTAATTTAACATTACAGCTTCATTTCTTGTTCTAATCTCATCTAATTTACCCTTCTTATTTCCTTGCTTCTGGATATGCTAGGTTTGCCACCCAATGAGTTTATTTCGCTAGTCATTCACTTTTAACAGTAAAACCAAACTATTTGAGGGGAATAATCTCCCTGCAAATCCAACACAGGATAAAGAGCTCTTATTTATCGAGCATTTTGTGCCTTGAATTGAAGCATTATTGCGAAGAGTGAGCAATAAACAAAAACACCTCAGGGGCCTGGGAGGAGCAATGTAACCAATTACATTTAATTAAATCAAAGGATGGGAGCCCTAGGGTTGAATGAGCTGAAGAACAAATTTGCATTAACACCTAGCAGCCAAACAAGTAGTTCTTGGTTTAGTCTGGAAGTACAATTGTTGCCATCTATTCTCTGCACTGAAGGGGGGCCATTAGCTAAATTCTTGGGAATTGTTTGTCCACTGATGAGGGGCTGCCTTCTCAACATTTCACCTCATCACACAAGAAAATTGCCTACTAAAATAAACAGCTTCTTCTGAAACCCAGCAAACAAACATTAGTACAGGACTCACAAGTTTGCAATCTGTAACACTTTTGTTCAGAGTCAACAAAGACAACAATGCCAGGGCTCTCACACCTGAGAGAACCAGAGACCCTCCAAGCCCTATTCAGAAGGATGTGGGGAGAAGAAGTGGGATGAATTAATCTGACCACAATGAATTCTACAAATTAAAACATACAGGATCATGATTACTCATAGCACTTTAAGAATGGATGCAAACATTGAGCCTATGGTATAATTAGAAGATTTCCTAACGCCAAAGTAATTATCAGTGCAAAGCACCTCAAGCCTTCCCCTCCACTGTTCAGAAGGCAAGAGGGAATGATCATCGAAGTCTGAGAAAAGCAGGGAATGGAAGTGAATAAACACGAGTATGAAAGTGACAGAGAACTAAAGAGCAATGTAATACAGAAATTTCGAGTCCTCAACTCTGCACTTTTCAAACTATGGGGAAACAGGAGGGAAAGACTACAAAGTTTTAATCAGTTATAAACTACACTTTCTTGAATGTTCATTGCATGGTCATGCTAAAAGAGAGTTTACATGTAAAGAGGGTGATTTTTTTGATGGTATCTATGAGGCGTTTGATACAGTAGCAATGGCCAGAATTATTTTTTCTTTATTTTTAAGACATATTTTCAGGGATATTTTAAGTACAATAATTTCAAATAATCAGAGATTTAAACATATTATCCATACCTTATCCCAGACACAAAGTATACCTTAATCCACATCACTCAAAAGCATAGTTTAGTTTATCCATTTTAGGTTATACAACAAATGAAAAGGAACGTAATGGTTTCAAAACACTTTGCCCTAAACCTCAAGCTGAAAGGTTGAATTATTAAAATGATTTTTTTAAGCAATCAGTGTTCATTGTGCCCTAAAACTGCAATAGCCAAGATTCTCATTTTGAAAAATACTGAACATGCGTACATAATATTTTCTTAGCTCTTGTTCCTTGAATATTAAGATGGAGAGTACAGAGAACAAAAAAAGACTTTTGTAGAGGTCTATAAGCTCTGATCTCAGTCATTTCAAGAAGTTAACTGTTCCCCTCTTGACCTATTAATTTTCTTGCTCTGGAAGAAATTAAACTGCAGTCTTACTCTGAAAAGTGACCATATAAAAATATAATTTTATTCTTACCACACAAACTTGCTGCCTTTATTTACTCATAGCTACATATGCCTCTCATGATGACAAAAGAAAATGTTTTAGTACCCTTGTATACACTGTTAGACACTAAAAGCTAAAAAAAAAAAAATCTAATAGCTTGCATTTAATGAGAAAAGAAGTTGGCTAATGTTTTCATCTTGTTAATTGAGGCAGTATCCAGCATAAACTAAGTCAGAAACTCTGTTCCATCTGTCAGTAAACTCTGTTCCATCTATTACAGACTTGCTTTCAGACTACATCTATTTCTGACTAACAAATTCAGCAACTGAAACAAGCAGTTCCTCCCTCTTCTGGACACGAACAGTAACATTCTTTGTGCCAGATCTTGCAATAATGAGGATAGAGAGTTAGATTGGTTTGTTAATCTGGAAAAAAAGCCCAAGCTCCAAACCAAACACAACAATCATTCTCAAGGTGGGCTAATTTTTCCATTGGATACACCGATACAGCTGACTGATTGGTCTCAAAAGCTTTAGAGGCAAAATAAGGCATAGCAATGGGAATGGATGATCAAGCATTGGGAGCAACACAAGAAAAACAGGACTACCTCCTTTAAGCAGCATCATAGTGCTAGATCAGCATAGCATCTGGTGGAACAATACCAGCAAGCATCTAGCTTAACATTTACAAGCACCATAATTTAGACATATTTCTCAACAGATCAGAAGAGTTAATTGAATAAAGAAGCACTAATACGTTCTGGAGGTTTCTTTCCTATTTTGTTTCAGAATATGCTTAGCAAATATATTTTAAAATCATGCTGAGACAAAGCTCTTACTCTAAATATGTACTTGAACCTTTATGGATAAGATGCTCTGAACATCACTGTTACTGCTTTCTCCTCCTCAAGCTAACTACAGACCTGACACATTTCCCAGCTCTTGGCCATGACACCTGTGACAAGGGTAAAGAAAGGCAGACTAAGAGTTTTGGTGGTTCAGCAAGGGCACCATGGGAGAGTATAGGCAAGGGGGCAATTAAAGATTTTTAATAAAATCCCCTAGGTTACATGCTACTTACACCTTCCAGTGTGTTTAAAAAGATCAAACAATGGTGTACGTATATGAAAATAGTTGTGTTTGTGTTGTTCTGGGGTTGTTTTAAAGCTCACAGATGGCACGTTAACCCAAATGGATGTTAGGAAAAAAAAATACTGGTTAATTATCTAATTATGTCAACTTTGTTTATTAATGAAACCACATAATTGTAAGAACTTGTGAAATTACCAACCATTTCTGGATATTCAAAAGTTTGACACAGAGCCTACTGCAGCTATTCACTACTGCAGGAAATGTTGAATCCCTGCATTGATCTACACAGAAAGCACTGTTCTAGAACTAAGTCTCCATACATACATACAACACCAAGTACATGTTTTCTCAACAACTATAGCACACTGTCTCTGAACACAGCTATTGCTCAGATAAGAAAGTTTCTGGAGTGTGAGGTAAGTCAGGACTCCTTTTAGACTGAAGGAATGAAAGCAGAAGAGCAAAGCAGACAGAAGTGCAGCAAAAACAGTGTGACATGATTGCAGGCATCAGAAATTGTTGAACAAAGGGAAAAAAAAATTATAAACGGTCTAGTTGAAAAAAATTATGACAGAGCACAACTATGACATGTCAGACATAACAACTCACCTTCAGCATTACTCTGCCATGTAAACTGAAAACCAAGAAGTCCTCACAGTAGCCAGTCTGATGAAACAATAGCTCTATGAATTGACAGCACATAGCATATACGTACCAGCTACCTTTCTAAGTACTTCCTTCCTCACAAGATCTGAAAGGAACTATACTGTGACAGAACACTCCAGAGCACAGAGTAACTTAACTGGTGATGAGCAGTACAAATTCAATAAGCATCTTGAATCCCTATGTATCAGAGAGCTATGACTAGCAGCAAAATGAAGATTTTACATTAGTCCAGACACAAGGTTGGGAGAGGTGATGCCAAGACTGTTTCCAAACAATTGCTAACTATTGTTGAAGAACTCCTATAAAAGGTATTTTCTGAAACAAATACATATTTAATTTTAAGCATGTTCTTGTAGGCACTATTAGTTTGAAATTTGACAATTTCAAATGTTAATTCCATTGATCTTATTTGAAAACATGTACTTCCATTTATTAACAATATGTTTTCCTCGAAAGCATTCAATAATGGGGGGCTTTTTTTGTTGTTTTTCAGGAAAACATACTTCTCATTTGCAGTGATATTTTGTGTTTTTCCTGTCTCGGTCTTACCAATTCTATACTATTTTCAAATCATTGTGCTTAAATGTTCTCAAAAATACTTATTACAATTTGAATTAATTATGTCCTTTTTGATATGCTTCTGTTTACTCCAGTGGAAAACTGAAGTGCGCTGCCTAATTACATGTTTGCTTTACCATTCTGATCAAATTGTTAATTAATTGATCTCAGGGTCTTTTAAACAAGATTCATAGCACTGACCTAAGCAACATAGAAAGGCATTTTACACAGAGCAGGAGAAAATCTGAAATTCCACTGTGTTAATATAGCTGGAATGTACTACTTTGTACTGGCATTCAGCTGTGTTTGATGCTACACTCTTTTAAGTGTTTAAATCAGAAAAAAAATATATTTAACAGTTCCATTTCAAAACAATATACAGATCCTGAGTTAGGTGAACATAAATTTTCTATGTCTTTACACATGATAAATGACAATAAATAGTGACAAACTAAAACAGTTCCATTTCAAAACAATATACAGATCCTGAGTTAGGTGAACATAAATTTTCTATATCTTTACACATGATAAATGACAATAAATAGTGACAAACTAAACCAAAGTACTTTAATTCAAAACAACTAAAAAACATCCATTTAAAAAGATGTTAATTAACCCTGCAGGGTACACGCAGGATTTGAAATGAGTCCAAACAATGTCCAGCTTAATGCTAAGAACTTATAAAATGAGCTATCAGGGCCTATTAGTGCATTGTAATGGCTTAGATACTTGAAGAAGTGACCCCAAAATCTCTATTCTGACCTGACTTTCAGAAATGGGGCAGAAGATTGACCCTCACACAATATAATCAGCAAAGGATCTAAAAAATGTATCTCTCTGTTATGTGAAACCACAGTTTTATTTACTCAGGCATGTTCACTTAGGAGTTAAGGTCCACTCAAGCATCATTTCAGGGTTAAAGGTTATAGTATAAAGCCATTATGTTTTCAAGCAGAGTAGCATGCTACCATTTGTCTTGCAGTAATATCACAATCACACGTTACCTTTTTAGCTTGGCCCAGCGGTAAGTTTAAGACCCTGGCATACTCATTGTAAAATAGACTGGTACTTTCTACAAGTGCATTTGCAAAACTTTAGATTGGTGTATATTTTGTCTATGCTATTATCTATAGACACACAGAGTTTCAAAATGGTTTATGATCTGAGGCCTCGTAGAAGGTCTGTTTTTATAATAAGTTGATTCTATGTTCAATATACAATCAATATACAGAAAAAAAGTAAATACTTTGGCTTTTCTGTTCAGTTTTACAATGGGATCCATGTCTGCCTCAGAAAAATGAATAAAGTAACTTTAAAAGTAGCTATAAGGGCAATAAGGATTTCTAAAGTTTTCATTCATCACTTGTTTAAAATTCTTGCTGTTGTTTACTAGTTCTTAGTATTCATTACCTACCTCTTGCAAATTAGGAACACTTCTTGATTATGAGCTTCATAAAGTAAGGCTCTCTGCAACAATAAAGTCTAGTATGCTTATGGGAGAAGCACTGTTCATAACACTATTCAAAACAACAAACAAAGAAGTTTGTTAAATGGATGACATTTACACTAGATACAATAATAAGCAAATGCTGACAGTGCCAGCACCACATACTGAATGTCCTAACAAGGCGGGGTTTAAAATATTTGCATTTCATGCCTCTTAGAGAGATAGCATAGGCTGTACACACATTTATTTTCTCAAGTGCAAGTCACAGCCTATGCATGCTTTGAGTTTAGGTCTTGAGGAAAACAGCAACACTTCATTTTGCTGCTCTTTAGAATTTGATTCTTACATAAATAATAAGAAAGTTAGAAGAGTAACCTGTTTTTTTAACTGTAAGCTTTTCATAATTTTGTAACAAAAGGTACAAAACTTCAATGCTACCTAAAAAAAAAAAAAAAAAAAATCTCTGTTTTTTATTTCTTTGGACTAATACTGGGATATTGAAATCTACCACCAACTGCTATATTACTGTATGCAATTGGACCACCATCCACTACGGATGATTCAGAAGTTAAGGGTTAGACATACATATGAAAATGAGTACTTTCAAAAAACATTATCGTTTCTGGGTGCATTTTCTGTGAAAGCATGCCAGTTATCTCAGCAAGTGCTATGTCACAAGACCTGCCTGGACATATTGCAATGTGACCTGATCTAGGTTGACCTGCTTCTGCAGGCGGGTTGGACTAGATGACCTCTAAAGGTCCCTTCCAATCCCTACCATTCTATGATTCCTGGTTTTATGATCTGAAGTCTGTGCGTAACATTGCTGTAGCACATATTTGTATACAAAATTACAACAAGCATTTCCATTAAAGTAAGATCAAGGTTGTGAAATAAAATACTTGATTTAAGAAATTACAAAATTAGTTAGGAAATGCCACTACATCCTTAGCGTAAATGTCTTTCAAGCACACCTTAGGGAGCAACATAAAACTAAATACTGCCACAGACTACACTTCCCAGAAGACCATTGCTTCCTTTTAGTTCACAGAACTCAAGGCCAGTGTTCATTTAATGATAAAATAATAAATATTTACATTTCAGTTAAATATAGCCCCGTTTCTTATTTTCTGAATTTACCTTTTACTAGAACAGGCTTCTCTAGCCTTTGGATGGAAAGTTGTATGCAGGCTGCCAGAATTGATTGCCTGTTTTCCAGTGTCTCATTCACTTTGAACAATATCCAACACTTTACCCCTAACAGAACAATCCCTCCACCTCATTGTGCTTGATGACTACGTTCCTTACAGCACATGGTTCTGTCCCCGAGGACAGAAATTAGAAAAACACTTTCTCTAGATGCAGAGTAAAACCATTCACTAACTCTTGAGAGTCCAAAGCACCTAATAATACCCGATTCTATGAGAATTTGACATTTCTGTTTCAGCTGTTGAAAGCATTGTTTCAGCTGTGACTTTCTTCTGCAGATCAGACTCTAGGTTTTCAGAAAATAACACACGAGTCCAACATCACAGAGAACCCTCTGGCAGAGGAAGAGAGTTTGTTCTCCATGCACCAAGCAACTGCATGAATCATGAAATCCCCATTTACACAAGCAACCCAAAACCAATGGTGCATTTGGCAGTCAGGGACTCAAAACCTACCTCTGTGGGTATTTTTTGTGGTAAAAGACAAATATCAAAAATCCCATCATCTAGAATATCAGCTCCTCCATAGGCTGTTAGCAGGAATCCAAGTTTCAGACTAGATCAATGTCTTTATGATTAAACAAATAAAGTACATTAAAACATTGCAGCAATCTACAAAGAGCAGCAGTTAAAATAATGAAAAACGTATTTCACCTAAGCAGTCACAGCAAGGTGATGCACACAGAGATCTCTGGAAACATAGTTCTGTGGCTTGCCCTATGGGAAACATTCTGTAGTGCAACCATGATTTCTTTCTAGCTCTCTAGAAGCTGAGCTAGCACAGCCTCCTTTCTGCCTTTGACATCTTGTCTTGGTCCAATTAGTCTTAGGACACATTCATTTAACTTGATGTGGTTTCATCTTAGGCTCATCTCTGGCCAATTTGGTTTTTCTCTTGGAAAAAAATCTTGTAAAATATGTCTTTATTTACAATATGCCTGCCTGCCAAACCCCTACTGTTTTACTTACCCTTCTCCACCACATGCTTCCTGTTTTATGACCCTTTCCGGTTAGACTTAATGTTTAACCCACTTCCTCCTCTGATCGTTTGCTCTTCACATCAGAAAGTAGTATGGATCCTTTCCCCATATTTAGGCTATGAATTCTTGTGGTGAACTCCTCCCTCAAATTAAAGATTAAGAACAAACGATAGCAGCAGTATCTGTCAATCTATATATTATGAAGCATTTATATAAAGAAATTGAAATATATTAATATGAAAGTAGTAATATATATTAAGTGTTAACTGTATTACTTAAGTATTCTTTTTTGGAATCGTACTTTTGGAATATCAAGTACTAAATTTTCTTTATTGTCTACTTCAATACTATCTAACATTCAAATTCCCACTTTAAAAAAAGGAGGAAGAGTAGAATTTGCTACTCATTTCTATGCCAAGTTTCAATTATCATGCTCCTTATTGTTCAGCACTGAAAACATTTCAATAGTTACCAGATTCTCATCTCATTCAAATTAAAATAATTTTTGTGGGGTTTTTTAATCAACTTTAGAGAGAAGACAATGTTTCTTCTCCATTTGACAAGCCCTGCTGAAGACAATAAGATTCTTTATATTACTAAGGCAAGTCAAATTTGACTTGTACTAAAAACAATTGAAAAAATATGACAGCTATTCAAAAGCTGACAATGCTTTCAAACATTTGGGGGAAAATGGCACATTGCAGTTCTAGTTTCATCATCTTACAATATTTATGTCACCAATAAGATCCTATTTGAGGCAGGGTCAAAGTAAACTGTCAGGTAATATAAATCTTTGACAGTATCTTACTTTAAAAAACCCTGTTAAAAATCCAGGTTTTCTTCTTCCATATATATAACATGAATATGTATTATTATTATATACGTAGTAATTATGTATGCAATCATTAAGTATACCTATATACAAACACAGATTTAAAAGCCCATAACAATTAGACTGTTTTACTTAAAAAATCACAGGATAATCTCTTCTGGGCAGTGCATGCATTTTTCTCATTTCAGAAGACGAAATATTTTGCAAGTACAAATTAAATTCCTACATTTAAATGCTCTGATTTGTAAAAGGACCTTAAAGATAATTGGACTCCTAATTTCCTGGGTCTTGACTATTTCTGTTTGACAGTTTATACTCAACTATTGTAACAGCTCTGTAGAGCTCCTTAAATGCCAAGCCAAGACAATTCTGTTTTTTCATATATTAATTATTTCTTTGCATTTTGTTTTAGAATATATAGAATTGTCATTAACTGTTCTCACTCATCAGCAGTTGAATCTGATTCTAGATTAGCTTTACAGAATTATCTTGAATAACATCTTCCTCTTCTGTTAGGCTGTCACTTAACCTAACAAATAGTAAAAAGTGTGGCTGTGTACTTTAATACCAAATATCTACCACATCATTTTCTGCAGAGCACATAAACAGAATCCTCAAAAGAAAACACTATAGTAAGTATGAGGAAATACATATTTGAAATAATGAGAATCACAACATATTTAAAACATATTATCTCTAACTATTTTTATTTGTCTTAAATTATCTATATTGTTGAATGTACTAACAACAAAATTAAATATTTGGAATTCTGTATTAGATATGTTGATTGTTATGATAATTACTTTTGTCTGACAAAGGAAAGTGTGTCATATAACTTCTGGAGGTTAACACAGTAGACATGAAACTGGCTGTTACATTATGCAAATGTTTACAGTTTAAAGCATTTATCAGTTAAGGCAAAGCTTGCAGTGAATGAAGTCTCTGTTAAGTAGTTCATCTTGAATATGTATTTAATACCACAGTATATCATAAAGTAGTTATACAACCTGAAAAAGCAGCTTAAAACCATTAAAGAATGTTGCCTTTTGCTACTAATATCATTTAAAAGTAATTGCTTTCAACTCAAGGCTTACAAATCTTTTCTCATATTAATGCTTAACTTTTATACTAAGTAAAAAGTCTGCTTGTTCATGAGAAAAGTCTTAAAATTCTTTATGAATGTGCCTACACAAAACAAAGGATAAAGTCATTTAACTTGATTGCTATATATCAGTTTCTTTACAAAACACAATACAAACTGTATTTTCCTAAATCTAAATACAGATCAAGCAAGTGACAAAAGTCTCACCATCAGAAAAAAACCCATGGATTTTCAACCTTTGTCAGTGATTATTAAACTAAAATCAGTCCTTGTTATTAATTTCCTCCCTCCTCGCAAGTTATTTTATATAAATAGTTGATTTTGGTTTCAACAGTTTCTCACAGGTCTACATTTGAAAACAATGCCTACTAATGTCAGTTGGCAAAGAGAAACACTACAGTCCATAAACACCAATAGTTCACTCCTGCTTACTAACTGTACTAAACCAATCAAAACCAACAAAACAAAACCCACATATACAAAAATATTTTCCGAGACAATCTATCTTACTTTAACCTAGAAAATGTTACAGTTGTCTCTGACTCAGCTGTCAGTAACTAAGCCTCTCCCACAGGAGATATGCATCTGAACACCATTTTCTCAGATGAATTTATATTGGTTAGTTTTAAACAGAAAATATAATGCATCATTTTAAAAGCAGATTATGGTTGCGGAGAAAATTATCAAATTAATTCCTGGTAGTAATACAAAAACTGTTTATATGACTAAGCTAATTTTTAGTGGACTCTTTAACCACAGAAACAAAAGGAAACGGTATTTTCTACATTGGGAATGTCCAATTAAATAGTAAATAAATCTATAAATTGCCTCAAATTGTCACAATTTCAAATTGAAAACCAATATACATAAAGATAAGGATGCTGTATACAAGCTGCTCGGCCATATTGTGTCTATTATGGAGACACTCAAGTATTTTTGGCCTGATAGAATTTATAGTGGGATGCTGATTTGTGAAATTGCTTAAGAGTGTATAGTGTTTTAGCTATGTGAACTTCATGGCACTGGGTAGTGAGGCATGCATAAAGTTGCTGGTTTCACATTTTAAATTTGTATCTACTGGCAGATTGCAGTGAGTTTTCTCCTGACATACTTTCACACGGGACTATCCAATACATTTTAGTAATATTGTTTGCTGTGTTACTGTCCAAAAGGAGTTCCAGTGAATGAGCACTTAAAAGCCCTGAGCTCATTCCCTTAATTCAGGTGTGCAGGCCTTCCCTACTTTCATGAAACCATCTGGTGAATGTTGCAACTCGTGTCTGAAACCAAATAAATTCTACATAAAATCGGCAGCTGCCACATGGGAGGTTAAAAAATAAAAGTGATTCCTTCCATACTTCTTGATGGACACAGTCGAAGCATCTAAATAAAGGAAATTATTTAAGACTATGATGTATCAGGTTAGGAACTGAAACTCCAAAGAGAGGGAATAACATACAAATCTTGGAGTGCCACCTGTGGTGCATTCCAGCCCATGCCTCCATGCATTTAGAAATCTCTCCTTACCTGAAAGAGGATTGAATTTTATTGCCAAAGTATCTGAAGTTCAGTTCAGCAATGCTTAAATCTCTTTTCTGACACAGCTCTTTCACTTCAGATAACCCAAATGGGGAGCATTTAAAATGAGCAGGAAAGTATAGTACTATACAATTTAACTAAGAACCTTCAAAAAAACCTACCTGTGGGAGAGGTCAGAAGTCAGGTCTGCTAGTTGTCCCTCAGCCTACCATCACTCTAAGTTGTCTTGGTTCCATCTCTAATTTCTCCCCCATGAATATCTCTGCAACAAATCTAGAGGTTTATGTGAATTCCTACCTGTAGAATGGATCTAATATTTATTTCACAAATGTGATACTGTACAGATTAGGTAATATCAAAAAAAAGTGCTTTTGGGAATACAGTGAAACACTTAACTTCCTCTGAGTTGACATAAAACACATACTCAACCACGACAACAAAACACTGTCTGAAAACGTTGGAATTGGCCTAAACGTAAAGGGAAACCTAAAAATTAAATAGTAAAAAAAAAAAATCTAGCTAGTGAAATACACATTCAGCCAGCACTAGTGCAGACAGAAAGTAAATTCACAAAGCACAAGTCGCAGTTAGACAATTAATATCAATAGGCAAAGAGCTGGTGTTAAAAGGTATAGAGGCTTAAATTACTCTAATTTTAGTCCTACAGGATTCCATATCTCAGGTGCAAGAACAAACTCATTTGAATATCCTCAAATCACAAAAAAAGTCCCATATAAAAAAAAACAACCCTCACCCATCTTGCATTATTTTACATTCCTACACATTTGCAGAATTTTGGAAATGGGAGGTAGAGGGTATTAGGGTTAGGGCTATTAAAATCCTATCCTATATTTTGCCAGACTACCAAATACATTGCAATAGCGGTACACACCTCAATGTAGCTGGAGTTTTCCTCTAGGACACCAAAGAACTACGAGACAAAACTACGCAGAGAAGCTTAGATAAGATACATGTGTAGTACAAACGATTAAAACAATGGCTTTCAGGAAGTGAATGAAATTATAAGACAGAAAATTATCAAGTGACTTTCATTGCAGAAGACAATAATGTATTCTATAATTAAGTATAATGTTTCATTCAATTCATCCTCTCCCTCATCTTCACATAATTAAAAACTCAAAACAGATTCATGTTTTTCATTCTTTTGTTGCATATTCCATGATAAAGTACAACAACTAAAAATGAATTGCAGATTTTAATTAAAAAAAACATTCACTGAAGCAACAAGATAAAAGGCTTGTATATAGGGCAGAAACAGCAAAATGTTATATCAAAACTTTAGAAAGCCTTTTGACAATTTCATGAGAGAAACATTGTCTAAATAAAATTTGGTGAAGATAGGTGCAGAGGTGATCAAGAAAACTGACTCTGGAGAGTAATTCTCAATAACTTAATGTAAAAACAGGTGATTTTATCAGATGGAATTTCCATGAATGCCTACACCTGATTGTGCTCTGTTTAGTGTTTTCATTGATCATCTACATAATGCAAGGAATATGATTATTAAATTAGCAAAATGTCAACTTAAGAAGTCCAGGCCTCAAAGGACAAAAGCAACAAAATTAGAGAAGTCGGGAAACAGATAACATTTAAACAGGGACTTATCTGAATCATCTGCTATGTAAGGGGTGGGTGTCAGGAGGATGGATCCAGGCCCTTCTCAATGATGTCCAATGATAGGACAAGGGGAAATGGGTACAAGCTAGAACACAAGAGGTTCCAAAGAAACTTAAGGAAAAACTTCTTCACTGTGAGGGTGACAGAGCACTGGAACAGGCTGCCCAGATGGGTTGTGGAGTCTCCTTCTCTGAAGACATTCAAAACCTAGCTGGACAAGTTCCCACGTGACCTACTCTAGGAGGCCCTGCTCTGGCAGGGGGGTTGCACTAGACTATCTTTCAAGATCTTTTCCAACCCTTAAGATTCTGTGATCTGCTACATAAATACACAATCACGAAGAAAATCATGATTCCTTTCAAAGAGGACCAGGACCTTATGGCAGGTCAAAAGCTCAACCCAAGACAAAATCACATTGTAGTGAGAAAGGAAAATATAATATTGCAATTACAAGCTGTAAAATACAAAATCACTTGGTTTACTTAGTCAGCATTACGAAGGTTTCAAATGGACTACTGTGCCTATTTTGACATAGACTCTTCAAGAAGGATACAAAACAATTTTTACAGAGTCTAAAGAAAAGTCATAACCTAGTAAAAGTGTAGCTTATGAAAAAAATTATAGAATTTGGCTTGCTCAACATAAGGAAAAGAAGACACAAGCAAGGCCATTTGATGACTTAAAAGTACCTAAAAAGCTAATACAAAAGAAAATTTTGTTTTGGCAATAAGAAAAAACAATATTAAGCTTAACCTTTTGTAAAAAAGACTACCAGGAGATATATTCTACCAGTAAGGGAGGTAGATGTGAAATCACCAATGACAGAACATTCTGAATCTTTGTTTTATGGAGTAGTCACTCCAGGCTTTTGAAGGTGAGCTGCAGCATCAATTAAAAACCACAAAGCTGGGCCTTCAGTAATTAGTACAAACACATAGTTTTACACATATTTCTCATCTACTTTCCATATTCCAAACAACTTGTGTAGGGGCCTCTCATAATCTATCACGTTTACAAAAACTTAGTTCTTTAGATTTCTGGAATAATGCCTTGTCCATTTCTTTCCATGTTATTGAAAGTATTTTGAAAATATTTGATGAAATATTTTTTAAAAAAACTTTAAAATACATTAAAAGATTAAGATGGTACATCTTAAAAGGATGTTTATAATTTTTATCCTTCTCTATCTCAATTAAAAAGGTGATTAACATAAGTTATCTAATGTAAAAATAAACCCCCTGAAATTAATTAAAATAATTCATACTCTTCTGCTACTGATCTAATTTGAGAAGTTATACTCTCTCTTCAAATTCTTTTAATTAATTGAGGTCAAAAGATCCAAATTGTCACAATAACTAATTTAGAATACATTAAGTACTTCCAAAAATGCTTATAGAATGTCAACATTAGTGGATAAAGGCAGATCAGCACAAGTAGCATGCTTAGAACATACTCATGCCAACAATTTTTATAAAGATTAAGACAACAGATCTGATGCAAACATCAAGGTGCCAAGGTATAAAACATTGCTCAACAATACAGAAAAACAACCACAATTGCTCTAACCGATTCATGTATTTTTACCAAAAGGTTCTTATTGGAATATTCTGAACAAGTGAACCAATTATTTCAAAAACTTCAAACTAACTGAGGAAGAAAGAGGGTACTCAGAAGAGCTCAGCTGGGCTTCTTCACCTCCCACCTTCTTTGAGCTTGTGCCATGTTTAAAAGTATAGGTAGATTATGCTGGAATATATAGTAAAAACAAAATTTTTGAGGAAATAGATGCCTGATGACAGTTATGATTATTCTTTTCACATATAGGCTCCTTATAAACAGAAGACCTTAGTTGAGTAGGGAGAAGCACTGCACCGAAAGATTGCAGGACAGTTCTTAAAACAGACAAATCACTGACATTCCATCAGAGAACAGTTTCATAAAAACAATTCTGGTAGCAAGAGTAATTTAAAAGGTACCTGCTTCTCCCCATATACTTATTTTCTGCTCCATTCTATAAGTATTACACCAGTTATAGCAATGTGACTGCTTGGGATGATGCTGTAAACTGAATCAGTGAAGTGAATTGGATGGAAGAGGGAGGAAACAGCTGTTTTTTCTTAACCCTGATCATGAAATGTTTTATTTAAAAGGAAGCTGCATGGTGAATAGTAAATTGTAGGTATCATAAATACAATATTTCATTCAAAACGACACACATTGTTGCTATCTAAACACTGTTCCAGTCAATTTGGTTTTTGCTGAAGACTTTTTCAAGAGGGTGTGAGGTTCTGACATGGTAAACATATTCAGACTGCCACAACGATGGAATGAGCAAAGGCTCAGAAGACAATGACTGGCAGTTTCTTCAGGTGAGAATACCTTCTGAGGCACGGAGAGACAGGAAGCCTGTTCAGGTCAGGATGCTTTTCATCACAGAAAATAAGACATTTCCTCTAAAAAACGAGGGGAAAACTTCCACAGCAGCTCCTGAAAAATGCAATCTGCTCTCTTGTTTATTCTAGATAATGTTACAGGAAATACAGGAGCACCTCTGCTGCCATAAAGGATGCCACTCTACACTTTTCCCCAGGTTGCTTCATGGCATCTATCCTTCCAGGCATAGTAAATCAGTAGCTTCCGCAATCTCTCCCTTGAGACGCTTGGATACTTTTGAGTCATGCAGAGAGGACTCTGCAGAAACAAGTATGTTTCTGAACACATCCTCGTACACGACCGGGGACAGTCAATACATCCTCTCTTTCTAGATATTTGAGATGAAGGAGGAAAGAAGGAAGAGTTCTTTGTTTTAAAGTAGACTTCTTTTAACAAGTAAATAGAGAGAAGTTACACAAATAGCAGTTTTAAATAAGCATAGTTTTAAAAGTAATATAAACTGCGAAAAAAAAGTTACAACAAAAGGGAGAAAAATTAATTTGTTTTTCTTCAATATGCATATGTAAAAAAATCTGATGTAATTTGAAATTTGAATCTGATGTAAGTTGAAATTTAAGAAAAATCCCTTTCACTTGTAATTTTGTTGGAAAATATTACACGAATTGGGCAAAAACATTCCCCAATTTAGCTAGCTATTTTATTTGAAATAAAAACTTTTTTTTTTCAAAGCCAATTTTTTCCAACATAAAACTTGTTTCAAACAATGGATTTTTTAACCATAAAATCAGCTCAGACAAAAACAATTCAAAAGATGGTGAATAAGTCTTTTAATACAACAGCTATATCCAAACACTACATTTTCGGGAAACTATGCGGTATTTTTCAGCAATAAAACACTTTAAAAATCAAGAAAGCAAGTAAATATGTAATTTTACTCTTCCTGGATTTCACACAGATTACGTGTTTCTCCTGTATAAACAGATGCATCAGAATTTAAACCCATTCTATCCATCTACCCCAAACTGAAAGTTTAAGTCTTTTCAGGATCTACTTGCCTACAGAAGCAACAGCCTGGGAATACGTGCTTGGGTAGCTCTGTAACTGCAGCACCCTCTGCTGCTTTTTCAGTTCCAAAACATGTAATTGTACACTCAACCAAACAGAAAATAAAAGTAGTATGCATTGATCATGTTGTTTCTTGAAAATGGCTACATTATTAACTAATATTATGTGTACTTTACAAGAATGGGGTTTTGCCACTACAAATGGTATATATGCAATTTTATACTACTTGGGCATTCTGGAATATCTTGTTAACATCCAGATACTAGGTGAAAATTCCCAAGCATGCCATACTTAACTGCTTAGAATTCTCCTTTACAGCCAGTGCAGCTTGCTTATACTAGTTACAATTAATAAAGAGGCTTATATTTTGGGCTTTGATCAATGAACTTAATACAGACATAATTTCTGCTTTCTCTCACTAGGAAAGGTAGGGGAAGGTGATATCTCAAAAGCTCATTCTTGGAGAATTTTCCTTAGTTTTTTGATCAGTCTGTTGCAGATGAATGTGGATCCTGGAGCCAGCTGATGCTATCCCACAATGTCACCACAGATTCTTCTGCCTGGGATCCATCAGTTCCCTTAAAGGACTGTCTTAGGACTAGAGATGATCTGAGGATGTACCATTATTTTAACAGATGGCATACTGTTGCTTAAAACAAACAGTTACTTTCCTTCACTGTAGTCCTCTTTTCCCTGCCTCCTGTTTATGCATAGAATTAAAGCTGAATGAAGCACTCTCAGCACTGCATCCTGTCTGTGTGGAGAATTAATTTAAGAGTTCTCATGTGGAAATGGCTCTAAGAGAAGAGATTTTAACATTTTTCTAGGAAAGTGAAAACCAATTGCAATTTGTAGTGTGATTTTTCATTCACAGTAGCAATCCTACAATGAAATCTTTAGAAATCTTTTTTAAAAATACAGAATACAAGTGTAGGTACCAACTTTTAACAAGATATCCTGCAGAAGCAATTTCAGGAGTTGACACTTGGGATCCTGCAATACACCATTTACAGCTATTGCAGCTGGGTCCACTTTTGTCCTGAAGTCTTACTGGTGTAAGGCAGCACTTTGGGAAGCAGTCACAAGTATTTCTCAAGAAGCTGCTTACTGATATTTTATATAATGCTGCCAGCTAGTGGCACATCTTGTACTGAGTTCATATCTAATGACAGTCTAGAGAAAGTGGCATTAACCAGAGTCTGCTCTACCACTCTTCTTTTGATGGTGTATAGTGATGTGTCTGTTAAAGACCATAAGCAGAAAGATCAAAAAGTGAAACTGAAACACCATAGAAATGCTCTCTTGAGTTTAACACAAGGTACTTAGGAACATCAGTAGAATAAACAAAAAAACTTCTCCCAAAACCACACAAACCATGTTATGTGAAACAAATTGTTATTTTACAATAATCTGTAATTTGTAATTACAAAATGTTGCAGTTTTTATAAAATATAACTTGTTCAATACACAATTATTTCATAATCTAATAATCTTTAGCAAAACATTAATCTTTCTGATAAATACTGAGTATGGCAGCCAAAACCAACACACAGAACATAGAAAACATGTAACCATTTCCTGATAACTTGGCCCAATTTAAGTGAAGTTTAGTGCCCAGGAAAAAAAAAAATATCTGTCTGGACAGTTGTGTCCTTAAAGAACACTAAAAGTCAAGTTGGAGGCCTGTGGCCTGTGTTCCAAAGGGATCGGTTCTGGGGCCAGTCTTGTTCAACATCTTCATCAACGAGTTGGATGAGGGGACAGTGTGTACTCTCAGCAAGTTGGCTGATGACACCAAAATGGAAGGACTGGCTGATTCCCCAGAAGGCTGTGCTGCCATTCAGTGGGATATCGCCTGGCTTGAGAGTTGGACAGAGGGGAATCTCATGAGGTTCAACAAGGACAAGTACAGAGTCCTGCATCTGCAGAGGAACAACACCATGCACCAGTATAGGCTGGGGATTGACCTGCTAGGGAGCAGCTCTGCAGAGAGACCTGGGAGTCCTGGTTGACAATAAACTAAACATGAGCCAGCGATGAACCCTCGTGGCCAAGGAGACCAATGGCATCCTGGGATGCATCAAGAAGAGTGTGGCTAACAGATCAAGGGAGGTTCTCCTCCCCCTCTACTCTGCCATGCTGAGGCCTCATCTGCAGTAGTGTCCAGTTTCGGGCTCCCCCAGCTCAAGAGGGACAGAGAACTTCTAGAGAGAGTCCAGCACAGAGCCACCAAGATGATCAGGAGACTGAAGCTTCTTCCTTATGAGGAAAGGCTACAGGAACTGGGGCTGTTTAGTGTAGAGGAGACTGAGGGGGGAATTTTATTAATGCTTACAAGTATTTGAAAGTTGTATGTTAAGCGAATGAGTTGGCACTTTTATTCTGTAGTGTCCAGTGATAGGACAAGGGGTAATGGACAAAAGCTGGAACACAAAAAGTTCCACTTAAACATAAGGAAAAACTATTATACTGTGAGGGTGAGGGAGACCTGGCACAGTCTGCCCAGGGAGGTTTTGGAGTCTCCTTCTCTGGAGGTTTTCAAAACATGCCTGGACACATTCCTGAGTGACCTGATCTAGGCGGACCTGCTTGAGCAGAGGGTTGAACTAGATGATCTTTAGAGGTCCTTTGCAACCCCCACCATTCTTCAACAGGTACCCTCACAGAGCTTGCCAGTGTAAATGAGTCTAATATGTTCAATACTGCCTAGCTGCTTTATTATATTATCTATTAGAATAAATAATCTAATATGGTCAAAGACCATTTTGATAATATGAAGCTCTTATAGAACACAACAGCAATTGTGAAAAACAGTTAGTCTAATTTTAGAAGCACTACAACTGTAGTCATCCTTGGGGGTAAAAGGAGGCAGGATTACTACCTATCTATCATTCCCACTGTTGCGTAACACAAAAAGAATGAAGAAATGCACAAAGAAAAGTCAAAGAAAGAGTCAATTCATATCAAGGAATAATGGGAGTGCAAACAAATTCAGTCAGGTATGATCCAAGTAGAACAGCTCGGTAAACACACGGTGTGACAGACCCATAGTTACTTGGATACTGAGGACATTTACTCCATATAGGTGGTAGCAAAAGAGTATGATTATTACACTCCAAGCCAGTACTGCATGATGCCAGAAGACAAGTATTTTACAGTTACCTTAACACAGTGTAATCTACTATACTTATTAAAATGGCTATAAATTAGTAACATGTACATCAATATAGACAGACACAAACATTTAGAAACCAGGGAAGCACTGAATCTGGAAATGACTTGGCAAACACTGTATATAATAGCACAGCATGAACCCTCAAAGCAATACTGAATCCAAATGGACAAATGTGAATCTTTGTATATACAGAGAAACAGTAAGAACTACAAATGCTGTATTACTTCTGTGTTAGCACTGATGTTGTGCCTATTAGAGTATAAGTCTTGTTCTACCATCTGCAATCAATAAGAAAGCAGCTGAAATACTGGAAAAACAGAAGAGCCAACAGCACATCTAACAATAGGAAAGCATATGAAAACTTTAGCAGGGTAATTTATTTGTGTTAACAGGCAAATTTGTGTACATTGATCACAATCCAAGCACTCACACGAAGAGCAATGATTAAGAAATCATGTTACCATGTTTAACAGAGTAAGGTACACTGTCTTAATCAACTATGTGAAGGTTAGTATTCAAATAATTTTAGACATTAAAAAAACTTCTGCTGTATAAAATAACTGTGGGAGTTATTATCTAATGAACTACTTTAACAGTATTTTTTACCAATACAAAATCTCAGTTGAACTTTTTTTCCCCTTGAGAACAGTTTTCGAAAATAAAGTAACTTGTTATAAAAGTCCCTCTAGCTTCCTGTTCTGAGACTATACAACATCAAATTTCTCCTGTAACTTAAGCAAAGAATCTTCTTGTTTTTATCATCCAGCTTGTGATGCCTACATCTGTAGCTGATGTCAAACATGATTACAAAAGTGAATTTTCTTTCTCAGTCTTACTGTAATTACCGTGGATATTAATACATCCCTTAGATATCATTCTCATTCAGAAACAAATTTCTCTTTAAAGAATGTATTCTGAAGTATTTTGTGGCTGGACCATACAACTATCTTCAGTGTTCAGAACTGTATGAAAGCTAGCAAATTTTAAAAATGAGAACATATAGTTGATGATCATTTTTAGCTTTTGAAGGCAAAAATGAAAAGTCAGTGTTTATTGAAACATAGATTTGGAATACTAGGACTGGAGTTTTGAGATTAAACACCTATTTATCAGGACAGTTTCTGTATCATTGCTTTGATGATGAAGAGATATGTCCATGTTTCTTGAATATCTGACAAATATACGAAGACATCCCCTCAACTTTATTCTATTAGTTTGCTTATTTGAAAACAAATGAACCAACCTGATAAAGAAGGTAGAATAATTAAACAAGAATTATATGTATATCCACTAATGATAATTATATAACAGTATTATTCAATACATCAAAAATACTTACATATTTTTGCTCAGCTTCCTTTTCACGTTCTATCACAATTTTATAATTCAAGTCCATTAACAGCATAGATAATTTTATTAGTAAGTTTATTGAAGCAGAGACATACTGGGTCAGACATTGAAGGTCCACTTATGGCTCAGCTTGTCTCAGGTTAATGTAACCAGTAAGTGATGCTTAAATAAGAGTGAAAGATCATGACAAACATATCATCCTACTGCCCCACTAATTCTCCTAACATCCAGCACTTCCTAAATATAAAGACATCATTTATGGCTTAATAGCCACAGAGATTTTTTTCTTGCACAATTTTTTCCCCTTTGTTTTTTTTATTTCATGTCATGTTCTAGGATTCAAAACATTCTGTGTGGAAGAATTTCACAATTTGATGGTATGCTTTCTTTTCTTTTTCCCTGGTTTCAGTTTGCTCTCTCTAAGATAGAAGTACCATTGTTTGCCTCCCACGCTCTTGCACTGTTCCTCAGATAACCACTGCTAGCTAGTGGCGGACACAAATCAATGGGCTAAACTAATATTTTGTCCAATCCAGTTCAGCTGCTCTAATGTTCCTGCTGCAGTCACAGAACCACAAATAACCTGTACTGGAATAACTTAAGGGTGTATGCACACAAACAACAGTGCTACATAAAAGAGTGTAACATAAAATACCATGGTAGGTAGATCTGTATCTCTGACCACAGTAAGTGTTTCTTGGCTAGATGAGATGGTTATTGAGGGCTTATACAGTAGTATTTTATATTGATACAACTTGACTTTTATCAACATAGTACTACATTTCAATAAACAATGACTTACAGACATTCCCTGTGTTGTCAAAACTTGTAAGAACATCTTTAACATTTAAGAGTCCGTTGTGAAATCTGAAAGAAAACAGAATAGTGACTTTTACCAACACATAAAAAAAAAATTAAAATCCTCTTCAGAAAACAGGTTCATGGAACATGTTCACTTTTCACAAAGTCTTTTCACAGACAAGTAGTAAACAGGTACTACTGTGCCCAATGGGGAAAACAAGGGGATAATCACTAGTGTTCAAAGTTCCATCACTGAAATCCATGAACCAGGAACACGTTTCTCAGAAACTAATAATCAAAATGAAAACATTTCCAGAAAGTATCAATTTTTGTTCAGCTGTGGAAGTCACATAGGAAGGAAGAATTTTGGTAAAGCAATTTCTTTGAAAAGGAAGAACAAAAGACTATTTTTGAGCAGCAGCTGTACACACATTCCTATTTTCTCCCATAAAATCAAGAACATTTAATTAATATGAACAATGAGACTGATTAATGTGTTCAGTGAACTGCATTCTCTTTTGTTTTACATTTGCATAACCCAAGTGAAATAAACATTCAAAACTGTGGATAGTAAATTAATTAACCGAATTTCACATGCCAACTGTAAATTTTAGAACACAGTGAGCAAAACACTGAGAGTAGCAGAAAGAACACGCACGAAAGCTGAATAAAAATTCGCCTAAGAAGCTTTTTCTAAATACCTTCAGGCTAGCTGGACTCACATGCATGAAAAAAAAGCAACTAACACTTTCTTAACTACTCCAAGCTAATCTAGGCCAAAAATGAACAAAATTTTAAAATCTTGAATTTTACAACAATCACATCTCATCACATAGATGTTTTACAAATATACTGAAAAAAAAATCTAAAAGGGATTCATCAAGGCAGTAAACTACAGAGCTGCCTTGTAAAATGTTCCCTGATGACTCCCCAGCATCCTACAAATTCTGTAACTATGCAAAAGTCTGACAGATGTACGGTCGATCAAACAGCTGTGAATGTCTCATCTCTAATAGAATGTGAGATGAGGAGGGGAGCTGAGAAAGTAAAAAAAAAAAATTATCTTTGTTGGCTAACTAGGTTAGTCCTGGGATGGCATGTTTTGGTTTGTGTTCCCACCCCCAATTTCTTTACATACCTAGTCAATATATAAAGAAGATTTATCAGGCAAATCTGCAAGTGAGGGTGAGTAAGAACCTGTAGTTCAAAGGAATGCTACAAAGAAAGAAAAACACAAGTGGAGTGTCCTAGAAAAATAACACTATATACTTCAGGGTCAGAAGGCAGACAAAGGCAAAAAAAGATAAATGATACAACCAAAGGAATGGCCTTAAAATTATAACTAAATCAAATGTCAGGCTGTTTCCGAAATAACAGTTTATAACTGGAGATGAGAAGTCGGCAGCTTGAAGGATAAGCTAAGATGTCACAACAGAGGCATGCCACACACCTGCTGTTTTTAAAGTTGTCCTGAAATTTTGGTGCTTTTATGCAACTCAATGAATGTTCCTCATCTTTTTTTTTTTTTTGGTACACTCAGTTTTCATTAAGAATCAGTTCTTCCTGTGATTATAAAACATTCTTTCCATAATTAAAATCAATACACACAAATTTCAAACATATTCTTAAACGGCCAAAAGCTTGTGGCCTTTAAGTACAAACACAATACACCCCAATATTTGCTGTCTTGGCCAGCAGAGGCGTTTTTCACAAACCTCCTTTTCTGGCTGCCTGCAACCTTCAAGGTCTCTTTCTCTCACTCTGTCTCAGCAATCTCTTTCTTGCTTTCACAAATACTGTTTATGGCAATAATGGACTACTTTAAGACTACGCCACATTAGTAACAGTGAATCTTGCAAAGTCAATTAGCATGATAGGAAAATATTTCCTCCTGCTGATAAAGCTTTTTCTCCCTACATCAGACTAAAGAAGTGGCATTTAAATTCCACTGGTAACCATTTAACGTTTGGAGAACCCAAACAGAGAAGAATTGAGCATAACTTCTATTGCAGGCAAGTTTTAGGACTGAGGAAAGCAACATGTCAACAGCTGATCTACTTGGAGAAGGGAGAGCTTGTAAGACACTCCCAAACAATAATAGAAATGTTTCTCCATTTGGAGGACTGTATTTGTAGAGCCTGCAGACAAAATCTCCACCAGCTACACCCTAACTCTGACTTGCAGACTGCAAGTTACATGCACCTGTAAATACAGGTGTTCACTAACCCCCAATTCTGTCATAAATGGCATACTACTCAGTCCTGCACCTAAACCCAACAGCTTCTACTTTGGGAAACACTGCTCTGCATATACCTCCCCAGCACTTCTGTAGGAGCTCCTGCTTCATTTTCCCATTCCATCGGCTGCTCTTCCATTACTTAGTTCAGAGAAAACTGCCAATACACACCACGTTTTGTTTCTACAAATGCCTATCATAACCACAGCTTTCCACAGTGTGTCTTGCAAAATGTCCATAAAGAGTCTGCAAGTGTAATATGCACTGAATCACAGAATCACAGAATGGTAGGGGTTGGAAGGGACCTCTAGAGTCTGCTCAAGCAGGTCCACCTAGATCAGGTCGCACAGAAACACATCCAGGTGAGTTTTGAAATCTCCAGAGAAGTCTGTGCCAGGGCTCCATTATCTTTACAATAAAACTTTTTTTTTCCTTATGTTTAAATGGAACTTTTTGTGTTCTAGCTTTTGTCCATTACCCCTAGTCCCATCACTGGACAATACAGAAAAAAGTGTCATCCCATCCTCTTGACATGCACTTTTTAAATACTCGAAAGTATTAATGAGGTCCCTCCTCAGTCTCTCCTTCTCCAGGCTGGATTATGAAACTCAAGGAAAGGAATCACAAAAACTCATGGTTAAATCTCAACCCTCAAATTCCAATAAATTTCCATAGGCTTCTTAAAATACAGAAGAACATTAGTATTTAGTGCTTTGGAATATGTCGTGAATCTTGTAAAGTTCAAAGAACTTCACCAAAGTTCAAAGCTGTGATTGTCAAGATCAACAAAGCATTTCAAACGACTCTAGATATGCATTCTGTGATTCTGTGGTCATGGAGAAAGCGAATTTCAGGCCAGTGTGGTTAATCTGACCTCCAGCAATCTTATTAATAACAAGCCTTCAAGGTACAATATGCAAAAATTTCTATGGTTGAGGCAGTGCGTTATTGAAGACAGGTATATGAATAATAAACTGATTTAACTCATGTTTCTCCTGATACAAAACAAAGCAAAATGAACTTTGGATGTATAAATACGGTCATAGAGAGATATCTTTAAAATATATTAATGTTGCTTCCTGTCCAATTCAGGCAACACAAGTGCCAGACTTTTACATGTATTTACAAATAGCCGTAGACAGTGTAACAAAAATTATCCTGCAGTAGCTCTCTATTAAGGTATGCTTTTAATCAACTGTTATGATAATATAAATAACAGGATACATATAGTTAAAAAAGAAAACCACAGTACATCGGCATACATTACTAACCAAGATACAAAATAAAACTACTATATTTGTGGCAAATGAAAGACAGGATAAGGGGAAAAAGTTACCGCTGAAGGTACTTTACAAAAAAAGGCTTGCTGAGGGTGACTATCAATTATGACTGGAGCCCAGTGTGGATCTCAGAGTTATCTGTAAACATTGTTATCTGATCAAATGTTTTTTTCTGGCCAGAGTATAGTAAAATAAGATAACTCCTCTTTCACTCCAGGTTAAGATGTCAGCTTAATGTGGTAAAAAACAAAAAACTGCCTCCTTTGAATATACATTCTTTTTACAAATACATACGTCTTGGTCAATATGATGAAACAGTCTTAGTTTCATCAGTGAATGAAAGTCACTGGAGTTCACTACCAAAACACCTTCCAATATATCACTTGCCACAAATAATATGCCTCTCATTTCTAAACCAAAGGTTTAGAATAATCTAATAATTTCTTTCATATTTTCATCTAAAAGTTCATTCACATTCAGAATAAAGGCATGACACCTTGCAGAGAACACTTAACACTCTTTACAAAGATTAAACCCTTCCTGTAAGCTGTTAACATTGTTCTTTTCAGTTCTGCATTTTAGTATTTCAAACACTAAAATGCTGATCAGCGGAAAACATTTTACCACAGAAATAACTTATTTCTCCTCTAATTGCTTAAAATGAGCCTACAATTTTAAAGTAAATCCATATCCTGAAATAGAAAATTTGAAGATATTGATTGCTCCTATTTAAACTCTAATAAAAGAATAATTTTCCTGTCTAAAAGACAGACACCATCTCCACAGTGAGACACTGCATCTTTATGATCTATAATAACTTCATTTCTAGAACTATTCATACAAAATTTAAATTTAAAAGCACATTTCTCACTAAGAATAAAAGGATTTAGAAATGCAATATTCAATAAAATTTTTAAATGTCTCGACTTACACTATATCTATCACCAAGAAAACAGGTACTTTGCACAAGTACAACTTTTAACAGCAAATTGAAATAACACCGAAGTTCAAAAATAACTTGAACAAAGCTAACAAATAAACATTAAAGTTTATGAATCAAAACATATTTTTAATAAAGACCCAAAAGAACAGATAATTTCTGTAATGAAAGATCTCTTTTTCCCCTTCAAGTTTGCAACAAATTTCACTCAAAATTAGGTTTATATTCTTCACCTACAGACTAGATTACTCAGTTTTCTGTATCCAAATCGAAATGTAAAAACTGCAGCGAGACTCCAGCTTGGACTCACTGTGTTTACATTTTTCATGTTAGATTGCCATAAACATTCAGCTTGATTCCCTAGCTGATCTCCTGCCAGTTTAGGGTTTTATTTTTTAGCTAACATTAATGGCAAAACAACACTAGTGAGCAATTTCATGTATGTAGTCACTGAATTTATATCATCAGGACAAGGATATAGTGTGTAAGCACATCAAATTCAGTACAAACCCAAATGAGACTAGACTAATCAAATGGGTTTCTAGGTTATAGCACGAGAAATTTCACCTTAACACAACTTTTGCAGCAAACAAAAGTCACACTCATCAGACATTCCTTTTCCTACCCCAGAGCTACTGTGAAGCACTCCATACGAACATCAAGAGATGACCTTCCACCACTTGCTGTGAATCTACATTTCATTAGGTACACAGAGATCACTGTTTAACTAGTAGAGTTCTAGGGATTTTTAAAATGAGTCGATGATATCTCCTAAAGTATCTAGTCAAAACGGCACATAAATCCAGCTTATGTTTTTAAAGCAAAAATTGCCTTATAATCAGTGCTTCAGGCTTCCTGCTTTGGAAGACTTATTACAAATGATTCTAAAATAAAGTAGTGACAGAAAAATATGGCATAAACTCTTCTTTCCCAAGTATGAATCCAAGATTAGTTTTGTTAGAAAAATAGCAACTTATTAAAAAAAAGCTGCGTTGAGAAGTTCTGAAAAGCATGCACGTGTCTGGCAGTTCCTATTGAAGCTTCTATTTGCCTAACACACTGGTTCCCAAGTCCCTCTAGAAGAGTAATTCCAGCTAGGTCATAGCATATCTGAATATACAATTTGATCAGTTTTGATAGCTCTTGAACTGATATAGCATGACCTTTAGACTCTTTGCCAAAAGCCACTAACAACCTTATGAACTTTCTTAGGTATTTAGTCTTGTCAAGATATTAGCTGACAACCCTTTTAACATCCAACATATGCAATGAGCTTTCTCAAAAAGATGTTAATGCATAGGGAAAACATCAAAAGCACTTTTGTCAAGATTTTAGAGGGGCCACAGCAACATTTTTTTCCTGACAATCAGATATACAAACAGATTTTCCTACTGAAGCACGCTGTTCTGGGTTTACCTGACTGATGTTATGGTTAATAATATGTTAATAATATGCTCTTGTTATCTTGTTAAAATTGCTTCTACTGATGAAAGTTGGGATAATTTGTATTTTGCCAATGAGAAGAGAAAAACAAAGGTAAGACTATCAGACATACAGAGGATCCTTAAGTTTCTGAGGCACAATCAGTTCTCAAAGATCCAGGACTGCATACGCCAAGATTTCTTACCTTCACAAGGACAACTGTTGCTCTGTTATGTACATTAAGCCATTACATGCACATAATGTTACATGTTACATACATATAAACTCTACATACCCTCTTAAATTACTACTCCTAAAAAACAGAGAAGAAACTTTCTTTAATACAGACTTACGGTAAAGTGTATTTTGCTGCAGGTATTTATATTCTGCCCCTGGCCAAATACACAGTGAGTATTTTCTCCTTCTTTTCATTATCTCACTGCAATATTCTGAAATAAGAAGTATATGCTATCTATTGCCACTATTTCAATATAGAGAGAAAACATTTTATACAGAAGTGTTATTCTTAAAATGATCGGGGATTACTATTTTTATAAAACACTGAGAATCCTCTAGAAAGGAACAAAATACAGAGAAAAATCAAAAATAAAACTCCCCACCAGGAGACAATGTCCCTATTGTCAACAGACAAGTTTGTGAAACCCAATGTGAGTCTGCTCCAGCACAGAAACTGTACATTTCCCCTGGCTAAGCTCAGAGGAACATAAAAGGCAAACATACCATCCCCATACTTAGAATACTATTTAATAACCACCAATAATAAAATCATACATAAAAACCATGCTCAATCACAGTCTACAGTTTGAGCTGTGTGCTATTATTAATGAAACTACTACTAGCCAAATAAAAAATACTAAATAAAATTGATGACATGGGAAGCGATGGAAACAGAAAGTGCCCAAATGCCAAATGTCAGAGCAAGATCAGCCTGACATTCCCTTGGCTTTTGTATTGCTGGCACATGTGAACCTTAGCTCACCTCCTACCCTAAAACTCATGTACCCTGTAAATCAAGCAAGTGACACTGAGTGTCGCAGCCCATGGCAGTGAACAAAGGAGCCTGAATGAAGAAGTTCTGGACTGCAGTATAAAGGACTGAAGATTTTCTCAGTCAAAATTCTACCTAAATGCTTCACATTTCCTATTACCAGTGCACCTCTGAAGATCTAAAATCAGGCAACAGAGACTGCACAAAAAGATTAGGAAATGTGTGAGCATCTGGATGAATCCACAGCATTCCCTGGAAAAATTCACACATATTAAAAACACTGTACCTACTTCTATTACAAATTGAGAGTACTTTCAAGTGGAAAAGTTTTCTTTTGAAACCCTTTAGCATCAATAATTATAAGCTTGGAAAATAAAAAATTAAGGCTTTATATAAAGCTCTAAACAATTTCATATTTGACTTATCACTCAGCTTCAAATTTAAAGCAACTTCCATGTAGTGTTGTGGGGCTGGTGGAGTTTTTTGGTTTGGTTTATTTCTTTTCTTGATATGTTTTGGTTTGTTTTATAACCTTGGAGAAACGTCACAGTTAATGATGGTCACTTTTTTTGTGTTAGATTGTTATTTCTAAGAATGACTTTAATTTAAAGGTTCCAGTTAAATAAAAACATACTTCACACTTTAAATGTCTCAGGCTCCCCAGAATATCCTCTACTGTGCACAGAATGCAAAATCCTACATTCTCAGCAGGGCTAAAGAAGGTCTGTAAGACAAGTATTGATTCAAGGATGCTTAAGGTACTGTTGCAGTGAAACCTGTTGAGGCAAAATCATGTTACAGATATGTTCAAAACTGAACAAGGAAAAGAAGATCAAAGCAGGAGGAAAAGGAAAATAAAACCCCAAAATAAAACACACACAGTAATGAACAGGAGCTATAAACTTTTCTGTTTTGCTACAGCTACTGAGAACTCATTAACACTCCTTCAGAGTGTTTCGGGATGGGGACTCAGGGGCTTTTTGGGTTATGTGTAGCTTTAGTTCAGGGGTTTTTTTATACAAATATCTTAATTTGGTTTACCTGCTGTAATATATATTAGATTTCTCCAATAAGTATAGATCATTTCTCTAGGAAGAGATGTTTTTATTCTTTTGTTTTGCAAATTGGCTTCCAAGTTATTGAGTTTTACAAGAACCATGAAGAAGAAGATTTAACAAGATGTAGGTCACTACCAAAACGCTTTTAAAACTTTATTAATAACCTCATGTTGTTCATAACATGATGCAATGAGGGACGGGTTGAATGTTTATGGGTGAGAATTAAGGGACAGGGTAATGTGGGTTATACTGTTGTGGGAGTTTGTTACAGGCCACCTGACGAGGAAGTAGATGAGGCCTGCTACAAACAGCTGAGAGCTGCCTCTCAATGACAATCCCTGGTCCTCACAGGGGACTTCAACCAACCTGATATTTGCTGGCAAAGCCACTCAGCCAAGCACACAGAGTACAGGAGGTTCCTGCAGTGTGTTGATGACAACTTCCTGTCACAGGTGGTTAAAGAGCCACCAAGAAGGGGCATTCTCCTGGACCTTGTGCTAACAAACAAAGAAAGTCTGGTTGGGGACGTGGAAGATTACAGACAGCCTTGGCTGCAGTGACCGTGAGATGATGGAGTTCAAGATCCTGTGTGGAAGAAGCAGGACACCAAGCAGGATTGCAATCCTGGACTTCAGGTGAGCTCACTTTGGCCTCTTCAAAGACCTGCTTGGAGGGACCTCATGGACTGCGATTCAAGATGGTAGAAGAGCCCAAGAAAGCTGGTCGATCTTCAAGTGACACTTACTCCAAGCCCAAGATTGATGTATCCTTACAATTAGAAAATGAGGAAAAGGAGGCAAAGAGGCCTGCATAGATGAACAAAGAGCTACTGGAGTGACTCAAGGACATGCAAGAAATCTATAAAAGATGGAAAAAGGGCCTGATTGCTTGGGAAGGGTATAGGAATATTGCCAGAGCATGCAAGGGTGAAACAAAGAAGGCTAAAGCCCTTTTGAAATTAATTCTGGCACAGGAAGTAAAGGAAAAAAAGACATGCTTCTTCAAGTGTATCAGTAGCAAAAGGAAGATTAGGGAGAATGCGAGCCCATGATGAACAAGGACGGTGTTCTGGTGACAGAGGATGCAGAGAAGGTGGAATTACTGAATGCTTCTTTGCTTCATTCTTTACAGCCAAGGCCAGCCCTCAGGAAGCCCTACTTAAGGACAGTAGGATAGTCTGGAAAACGGACAACTTTCCCTTGGTAGAAGAGGATGGGGTTAGAGACCTATTAGGCAAGCTGGACACCCACAAATCCATGAGTCCTGATGGGATGCACCCACAAATGCTGAAGGAGCTGGCTAATGTTATTGCTAAGCCACTCTCCATCCAGTATCTAAAGGGTGGATGTCAGGAGAATGGGGCAATACTTTCTCTGTGACAGGACAAGGGGTAATGGACATAAGCTGGAACATTAAAAGTGCCACTTAAGCACAAGAAAAAAAATTCTTTCCTGTGAGAGTGAGAGCGCCCTGGCACAGGCTGCCCATGGAGGGTATGGAGTCTCCTCTGGAAGTTTTCAGAGCCAGCCTGAAAATGTGCTTGCGAGACTGACCAAGGTGAATCTGCTTTAGCAGGGGAATTGGACTGGATGATCTCTAAAGTTCCTTTCCAACCCCTACCATTCTGTGATTCTGTGATCATGTCATTAAGTTTTAATTAATATTACAAGTAAATGTGTTCCTTTTTTTTACATCCTATGTATATTTGAAGAATGTCAAAACAGAAAGCTATTAGCAGTATAAAATAAAACTCATATTTCTTTTCTGTTATAGGTACAATCATCAGTATTTTCATTCAAGCTCTGGCCCTTCAGTGAAATGTACTGAAAAAATAACCCCACCAGACAAGCTGCTTACTGTAATAAACAACTAAAAATAACATCTAACAGTTTGTTTGTAAATTATGCCCTAGTTATACAAAACACTGGAAGAATAATGAGTTTTATATTTCAGGCCTGTATATCTTAGGAAATACTTAAAACTTAAGCGATGGTTACCTTAAGGACACACTATACTCAGGATAAAAGATGCTTTTATACTGAACCCAGGTCCCAGTTTCCTCTTCTGTATTCTGGTCTTCTACCGAAAAGAGATTGAACGATGCAAACCTTCTTACAGACACTTGTTGGAGATGCACATCTTTCAAGTGCTTTTTCTTCAGAACCTTTGAAATGAAGGACAAATTAAACATTAAGAATAAAACTTTCAAGGAAAGAAAAAACATGGGCTTATTTAACTGAAGAGGCAAGCCTGGAATCAACTATAACAGCTATGTCATTAGGTAATAGCTATGAACAACTAGTCCAAATATGTCAAGCCTGAGAAAAACAACAGTGACAGTGATAGTAGGAGTCAAGAGAATGGGCTCTGAATTTATTATATCTCCACATATGTATTATATTTCAATAACTGTAAAGTAAATGTACCATATTCACAGGGACACACATCCATAAGCACAAAGTTCCTTTTTTTAAGTCCTGCTGCAGTGAATCCATGACAGAATTAGAGGGGAAGACTGGGTTCTTCCCTGTCCTCCTATCACACTGTGAAACTTTCTGTGCTGCTCACTGTCCCTTTAGATTAAAAAACCGGAATGATACGTGTTTGCCAGGTAAGCTGTTTCCTAGCTTCGAAGTCTACTGCTGCACACTTGTAGAACTGCTGCCAAATTTGCTACCTATCCCAGGCCCCAAACTTTCAGATACCACAATTGCATATTCCCCTACCAATGCCCTGTAAAGGGGACCAATGCATTAACCAACCTTTAGATGATCCCCAAAATACACTGACAGCATCAAGTGAACTTGATTAAGAGACTGAAGAATTCAAGCAGTGGTGGAAGTAGAATGTTGACGTATGCATTCTGTGTTAATAGCTAAAGGATTAAAACACCTGCCCAGGAAAGTGAAACTGTGGGCTCTCCATCCTGTAGTCTGTTGTTCTCAATCGTGTCTTTGAGGAGTGAGGTATACACTCCTGCGTACAGGAAAAACTGTCTCCCTGCCTGTTTGAGCTGTATGATTGCAGAGAAGACAACTAGCATTTCCCTGTCAGACAAAAAGGCTTACGCTTTAGGTCAGTCATGTGAAGGGAGAAGTGTCCTGGTTTTAACTTCCTTCTCCTAACATCAGAAAGAATACATAAATAATTGAATCAATCATAGAATCATAGAATGGTAGAATGAAGGTGTATAAGCAGTCCACACTGATTAAAAAAACAGAGCAGAAAAACTCAGCATTATAAATAGACAGAGCTACAAGGAATAGCTCTATCGAGTGGGAATTGATTGCAATTTAGTTTTTTGCCAAGCAGAGCTAAACTTGAAGTCAAATGAGAAGTCACTCTCTAGAATTGTAAAACACAAACGGCATCTTTGCATATGGGATGCATACAACAGAATAAAGGGTCAGTGATTTTTCTGCAGTACTCAACCTTTGTCAACCGTGCTTTAACTGGAAATGCACTCACATACAACAGCCTTACAATTTGGTGCCATGACCTATTATTCTGAAGGATACTTGAAAATACTACATATGTGAGCAGAGCAATTGTATTTGCCATGCTATTAGAAACTAACAGCAGGTCTGAAGCATCAGGCTTATTGCTTTTGGATCTATTTTCATCTGCAGGTCTCAGCATATCAAAGGCACAGACATTTTCATCAAAGTATTAAAAATGGCTGTGTACTGTCCACACCATTTCTTCTGCTTCTGTAACACATGGGAAAAATATTAAGGAAACCACAAAACCCAGCAAAACAGGAGAACCAAATGATAATACTAACAAAATTAAGAACTTAATATAACATAGGCAAGCCTGGAAATGAAATGGACCAACTTAACAACTAAAGAAACCCACTAAGATGTAATTTTCAGAAAAGCATGGGTTTGGGGGGGCTTTTTTTAAAGCAAAGGCAGGCCATTACTAGCAGGGGGAAAAAAGTCCAGCAGTGACAACACTCTTTTGTTTGCAGTGGGGGTTTGTTTTTTGTTTGATTTTTTTTTAATATACAGAGACATCTTCTAGCCACGCTGCAAAATGCATTCTCCATGTTAGCAGAAAAATCTCCGGAGCATTTGAGTACTCAGCAAAACCCATTTCTCCCACAGGCTCCAACTCAAACCAAGAGGTCTAAGATCTGAAAATTACAAGAGGAAGTCAAATGTTTAAAAAAAACTAAATATAAGTGAGAAAACCAAGCACAAAGGAGGAATATGTTACCTTATCTATATCTAACCCTGTATTTTAAAATAGAGATCAAAATACTGTTTACTTCAGGTCAGTTCCTAAAAGCATCACAATTGTGTTACAAGCTACAAAGATACGCTGCTGCTATATGATAATCCACTGACAAAATCCAAAAGGCAACAAACCTATTTAAACTTGTAATAGCATTTTGAAGAGGCTGAAAAGACAGTCATCTCTATTTTCATGATGCCCTCCCAATGAAGGTGAAGCTCCTTAACTTCCTGCGTACTGCCATTATACATGAACATGTCCCAGGGACATGTACAGTCAATATCCAAGCAAACTAAAACCTTCTCAGAACAGACACAGTTATTGGGTTTAGTGATATCCAACAGAAAGTGGGGAAAGAATCACTGGACACCTTTGTTCCTTGGCTGGGGCTGGTGGCCTCTTTATCTTCTCCCTCAGTAACTTTCAACTAAGTCAAACTTTGTCAAGGGCAGGGAGGGCTCACTGCCAGTTATAGTTTCAAGCAAAACAGACTTAACTACTCAGGGAAGAGAGAAGAGTTTACCTACTACCAACTGGAAACGGGACATAAAGCAAAAACAGAGCAGGATGATGAGAAAACTATAACCAGCTCTTTAAGGTCTCCTTCCCCAACCCTTCCCTTCTTCCCAAGCCCAGCTCATTTATCCCGGTATCTCTGCCTCCTTCCCCCTCAACAGTGCAGAGGATAGGGAACAGGAGTTGTGGTAAGTCACTCACAGGTGGTCTCTGCTGCTTCTTTCTTCTCAGAGGAGGAAGACTCCTCACATTCTTCCCCTGCTCCAATATGAGGTCCCTCCCAAGGGATACAATCCCTAATGAACCCCCTCCTTCCCTGACCCTTCCAACATGAGTCCTTCCTAAGGGCTACAGCTCTTCCAGTGTGGGACTCCTCTGTGGCCAGCAGCACTCTGGGCATCTTCTTCTCCAACACTGCCTCCCACAGATTTGTGGCCTCCTCCAGGCAGAGTCACCAACCCTAGCTTGGGGTTCTCCGTGAGCTGCCAACAAATCTCAGCTTGACCATTGCTCTCCATGTCTGTCAGAAGGACAGCTTCTGTCTCACCACAGAAGCAGGGAGGCCTTTGCTCCAGCACACCTCCTCCTCTTTCCTCACTGACTTTGGGGTCCGCATGGTCGCTTCACTCTCATCCGACCCCTTCCACCACCTCCCAGAAAAAAAGGACCTTCCCCTTCCAGGTTCTTTTTCTTAAATGATTGCAGAGGTGCCCAATTGGTTAAGCCCCAGAGGTTGGTCTGACTCAGAACCAGAGAAAGTTTTGAGCAACTTCTTACAGGAGCCACCATTACAGCTAGCTTCACCTAGCAATATAGAAGTCTAAGCTGAGTCTTTATTAACACTTTTAACATTAAAAAACCCCAAAAACACCAAACACTCAGTTCTATGGCACTGAATGGAACATGGAATTTTGTACACACAAGACAGTTTCTACGTAATCAGCTACAGAATAATCTTTAACTGTACCACCATCATTGGTAGGAATGTGCATTATCTATTTTTACATGTAGTTCATTTCCCAAATTGTTTTATCCAACTGTAAACAATTTATAAAGTCAAGACTAACAAAAACATAGAAAAAGACCTGAAGCAACAAGTGAAGAACAACATGTGTCCAAAGAAGAGCAAGGAAGCTGGTGAATGGTCCAGAACAGAAATCTTATGAGGAGCAACTGAGGGAACTATGGTTGTTTAGCCTGGAGAAGAGGAGGCTGAGGGGAGACCTTATCACTCTCTACAACCGCTTGAAAGGAGGTTGTGGGAAGGTGGGGAGTTGGTCTCTTCTCCAAGTAACAAGCGATAGGACAAGAGGAAGTGGCTTCAAGTTGTGCCAGGGAAGGTTTAGAGAGGATATCTGGAAAAATTTATTCATCAAAAAGGTTGTCAAGCATTGGAATGGGCTGCCCAGGAAAGTGGTTGACTCGCCATCCCTGAAGTATTTAGGTAGATGTGGCCTTTAGGGACATGCTTTAGTGGTGGATGAGGCAGTGCTAGGGTGATCTACTTGATGATCTAAAAGGCCTTTTCCAACCTAAACAATTCTGTGAATCTATGAGAGAGGAGCGGGAAGAGAAGAAAAATTGTTTTAGAAGATCTTCTGTTGTCAAAAAAGAGGGGGAAAAAAAAAAAGTAAAACCAAGCCAATCAAACAAAACCATTGCTCTGTCCTCATTTTAGCTTTTGTTTTTCAGTTCTGGAAGCCAAAGCACAATAGCAGGTGAGCCAGACTTCTATGGGAAGAAGAGCAAAAGGAAGTTAACAGGCAGGATAAATATATAAAGCTTACTGTTTTCAGCAAAGTTTTCTTGAAACTTTCTTTAGGGAGCAAGTGTACATCTAGAGAGCAACACAGTTTCAGCCTATTGCTCTAACTTCCCTGCAAAGACTGCCAATTGAATAATGCCATCAATTGCATAGACTGGTAGAGCTCAAAATACAGCCTTAGTGAATTTCCTCTAGCCATTTATCAATCCACACTGCATATGTAACTTACTGAAGCTTTTTTTTTTTTAAGCAAGAAATATTTTCCTTGATTCTGACAAGCTAAGTTTAAAAACATTGCCAAACCCTGTACATTTTATGGATAAAGAACACATAGGTAATTATGCAAACCTCTGGTTCTTTATGCAAGCTTCATAGGATACCTAATAAAAGGGCGTTTTTCTTAATTAAACCCTCAAGCACACGCTCAAGCATCCTTACCATAGCAAATCAATTTGCGTATACATTGAATGAAAGCACATTCAATGCATAAACACACAACAGAACTGATTTCGCACAAGGCATTATTAGAAGCAGTGGGAAAAGCATTTTTTAAAGCACTGTAAGAAACACTTTGACAGTGCCCCTTTAAACATGAATATAAAGGAAAGTTGATACTTTCTTCTAATCCATAGATAGATCCAAGCATCACTGTAGTAAAGAGTGCAGAACTGATTTTTACTTTAACAGTAAGATTAAATTGATCCCTGCTCATTGTACCATATAAAAATCAACAGAAAAACTAAAGAACATGGAAAAACCCAGGGAACCTGCAGAGGAAAAGGTCAGAGATACCTGCAGTTTGAGGAAGAAACGGAAGCCTTCTCCCCTAATAGCTACATGCACATCCTACAATCCCATGCAACTGTTACTAAAGTTCCTTATGATTTTAAGACTCAGGGATATGCCAAAGGCAGTACATCAAAAAGAAGTAACAACTAGTAGCTGCAGAGTGCAGCTCACTGAGTCTGCTGGAACAGAAACCTACAGAGACAAACCTGATATTCCTGCCAATAACTTTGACATTTCCTGCTTTACAGCAGTACAGTCAAACAGAGCTTGTCCTGTTGAACTGGACCAGGGAAACTGCAAACCAAAAACATACACAAAGAAAAGGTCAATATTAACCTTTTCATGCCCTTCACTCTGTCGCCCAAGTGCAGACAGGTGTCCCTTTCAGCCCAGTTGCCATCATCGGACCCAATGCCACCACTCTGCCTTCTCCAGAAATGATCACTATGGGTTGCTCCAGAGCTCAGAGCTAAGTTAGAGCTGTAAATATTACCTTCGGTAACAGTAACAACTAATGAAACTGACTTGTGTTTTTAAGCCTTTACGCATACATTCATCTGCAGCAGGATCCTTTCCAACCCTGCACCACTCCTAAAGGGTCCAAAAAAGTACAGAAGGCCAGAGCTGACAGCCAGCAGGCTGGAGCATTAAGTAAAACCACTTACTCCTCCTTCCTCCTCACCCTCCTGCGGGCTCACCAGACCGCCAGCAGCTGCAGGTAAAGCAGAGTTGTCACTGCCAGGTGAGTGGGGTCTCGCCCCAGCTCCTCATGAAACGCAGTTTCGGTGGCGATGGGGAGGAGGCAAAAGATAGGAACTGGGTAGCAGGTATAACTAACTCTGTCAAACCAAAGCTATAGCCTGGGGTGTGCTGGCCCTCTAACACTGCTTTTAAGGCCACAGGCTGCATTAGGATCTGTTGAAAGCATACTTAAAAGAGCTGAGTGTGCGGGGATATAGCTATATATATTATTATTATTACTATTTTTGCCAAGGAAGAGGGCTGCAAATCCCTTTGCGATTCCTCGCGATCGTCCTGTCGGAGGCGCGGACACCTCTGCGCACGCCTGTCCCGCCGGCAGGATTTCCCGCAGCCCCCGGCACCGCCACTCCCACCCGGGGCACAGTCCGGCGCCTCAAGCGCTGCGAGCTACCGGCCGCACGGAGCCGCGACCGACCCCGGCCGCGCCACAGCCCGGCGCGAAGACGCGGGAGGGGCCACGGGACACCCCTGCCCAAGGCACCGCTGCGTCGGGCTCCGAAAGTACCGCTCAGCACAGCCGCTCGCCCCTGAAGCTGCGCTGCCGGCCCGCCCCGCTATCCCCTGCCGCCCGCGGGCTCCCCCTACCTGTCCGAGCAGGCGCCAGCGGGCTCTCGCCGCTCTCGCACCGGTCCCCTCGCACCTGCCCGCGGCGGGGCGGCGCGGAGAGCCCGCAGCCTCGGCCATCTCGCGACGGGGAGCGCCCGGAGCTGAGGCGGCGGGAGGGCGCAGGTGCCTCTTCGCGCACGGGGAGCGCTGCCCTGGCCGGCAGGGACTTGCCACCGAGCCTCGAGGGGCAAACGGGACCAGCCGGACTAGGGCTTGAGGAGAAGGAAGGGGGCAGCCATGTTTGTTAAGGGCAGCCCTGAGCAAACAAGCTGCTGACGAGAGCTACGCATGGTTTTTCAGGCGCGCGGGATGGGAGGGAAGCGTGCCTCAGGACGAGTCGCCTGTGGCTTCCACCTTCGAGGTGGGGGTGGAAGGGGAGCAACCCGAGGAAGCCTCGCAAGGACTGTTGTCAGTCAGTTCGCGCGGCGCGCGGTCGTCCGCTGCTGTGCCGCGCCGCCGCGCTGACATCAGCGGTGCTCTCACGCTCGCCGCGGCTGAATGAAGTGCCCTGCCGCCATCTTGGCTACGGGCAGTCCTGCGAAGGAGGTGGGAGCTGCTGCTGCTGCTCGCCTGCCATCTTAACCCGGGCGGACACGCCGGATCGAGAGTGGCTCCGGTCCCGGCAGCGACAGCGAGGCCTTGCGCGGGCCGGGGACGCTGCCAGGCGTTGGTGCGGCCCGGCGGGGAGCGAGGCCAGGCCGCCTTCACCGGCCCTCACCCGGGCGGGACGGGGTAGCGAGACCGCGGGCGGTGAGACGTGGGATCTTTCTCCGCACAGAGTTGCAAACCTAACAGCTTTCCTGCGAGGGGGTTCAGCTCTTGCTGTCAGCGTCCCCTCTTGAGACCAAGGGATTTTATTGTTATGTGATAAGGAGGGAACGCTTCCCAAAAGCTTCCCAGGTTTTGGTTCTTTGACAGCTAAAGTTACAGAGATGCGCCTTCCTGTCTCTTCAGTCATAGTTTAACTTTCAACTGCCAGGAACCACGTTTTAGAGCAATGCCATAGCAGGTTAACACACAAGCTAAGCTAGGTGTACCACTTGTTAAGAAATAGACTATGTTTTACTGTTTCTGCTCATCTGATTGACGTAATGAATCAAACCCATTTCTTTGAATGAAGCAAAGTTTTACCTGTAGTTTATGTTATGTATATTTCACACACAGTGTAAGTGATTATCTGTTTGGGATTTTCAGAAGTTTCGGGTTGACTATCAAGAAATGAAGGTTTGGACTTCATTTGTTCGACTGCAAAATCTCCAAGGGCTGTGCTTCAGTGTCAAATACTTCTCTAAGCATGACCATCTTCAAACAACATGTCCTTACAGTAAAATAAAACAAAAAATACACCACATCCTGGGCTGTTCAGGAATTATGTACACACATGGGACTGTGCTGCCTGGAATCATCCTGCCACGGAGATTCTTTTCCTGCAAGGTATGCTGTTTAAATATAGTCAACAACCGCTCTGGCACATCTGTTAAGGAAGACAGCCATATTTTTCTAATGTCAGGGAAACATTTTCCTAAAGGTTTTGTAGGAGGAAGATACTTATTTTTCTTTATTTACTAAGACTTATGTTCAAAAATGTATATACCTCATTCAACTTTCCTGTACTGTTTTGATGTAAAACTCCATTTTGGTTAAGTTTCCTACTGGAGCAATTTTAAAGAAATTGATATCTTCCAGAAAGGTTCAGATAAAGTGTTAGAAGAGGACTGTAGGGGAGATCAGCTAGTGTAGAAGCATAGTGTCTAAACCGATGACACCAAACTTAACCACTGAACTGCTCAAAAAAGCTTGACTTTTTCTATACTGACCAGTAAGCCATAGTTTGCACCATATTGAAATACTCTGTCCTCATAAGTGTATTCACCTGTGATAAACTGTACTTTAATAGGTACTTGTATTTATTTCTGTAAGTAAATATTGTGTAAATGGGTGGCAGTGTACCGTGCACAGAGTCAGAAAATGGTCTGAAATAATTTCAGATCTTCTGGTCCTGTGGTTCTAATACAGAATTTGCTAAAGGTAGTTGCTAAAAGTTTACTGCAGTATGACAACCTGTAAACCAATTTACACGGATAATGTGTAAGTAATGTTTTAAAATATTACTGTTTGGGTTTATTGTCTCTTAAAGATGTTTTCAGATAGGTGCATGGTTCTAAAATTGCCTCAAGTTGATAGTGCTTCTTCAAAGGTGACCCAAAGATCATCTCATTGTAACCCTCTTATTTCTAACCATAATCTAAACAGTCCTAAGTCAGTGTCTGAAGTGTAAACAGATGTTTCAAGGACAACATGGGAAGTCTGGATGGGCGAGAATGCATGGTTCTATTTCTTTATTGGCAGTTCTTCATTGGCAGTTCACTAACACTGTTAAAAATGCTGGTCTGCAGCCCTGGTTCCAGGATACAAACAGGTAGTCTTTCAGCTGAAAGGACACTGTACCAGTTTGCTTTGGAGCAAATGTTTGCAAAGCGAATGTCACTGAAATCCTCTGCTATCCTCAAAATCTTTCTAGATGCTCTTCTAGAGGACTGGCTTTATCCTGGGCAGGGAGGTGTACACTAACTCTAATATATACCTACACTGTGGCCATCAGGTCTGTATAATATTTCCAAATCAATACAATGGAAACAATTGAAAACAAAAAGAAATTGGAAAAAGATTCATAAAGTGTAGAACTTGCCAAAATGAGTTGTGCATACTAAAATTTTACATCGGTATAAGGGGAGGTGCTGCATGTACATGAAAGAGACTTTTAAAATATCCAGAAACCACATTCAGCTCAGGAGATTACCATTGTAAAATTATTGTAGGCTGAGGGAATACTTGTTGGGGTTTCTTTTGATTGCTTCTGGTTTGGGGGATAGTAATTTTTCACAGCCATTTTTCCAGTTACTGGGGAAGGGGTGGTATAGGTAACACATCCTGCAGCTTCTTTACCTTAACCAACAGTTACAGAGTTGTTCAAAAGCTTCTCTAAGGGTTTCCATGGAGTAAAAAGTGCATATGCCTAAACTTAGGAGCATATGCTACTGTGTGTTATCTGTGCAGTGTTATGTACTGTGGTATATGTTGTTAAGCTTATTATTTGATCAAATAAGTTGGGTTTTTTTAAACAAAAAGGAGTATCATTGTTCTAGCAATCATAATACATTTCTAACATTTTTACGAGAGAAGACAGCTTTGTTGTCAGTGAGGTAGCAGTGGGCTGCTCACGTGTTGTGTAAAACCCGATCCATAGATCCGTTTATTCCTGATAAAATTGTTACAGAACCTCTGTCAGTTCAGTACTTCATTCTGTGCTTTATGAACGTTACATACTAAGGCTCTTGAGGTGGAGCAAGAACCTGAACAAGCTACTAGGACTCCTAGGTGCAGACACAGAGGTGTAGGTGGCATTCTTGTCTAGGGAAGGAAGTGAGAAATGGTAATCTTAAGACATGAGGAAAATGATGAGAAAACGCCTCTGAAGCAGGAGAAATAACAGTTCCATAAAAATTAACTAAATTTACATTGTAAATTTGTAAAATATAAACACATTTACATATAATCAGTTAAGAGCATACATTAATAGTGCCCTAAATTTTGAAGACCTCAATAAATGTGTCAAGTAAAGCACATTAGACAATGCCTCCCTAAAAGATTAGGAAAGAGAAACTTATTCCAACTGTGTTTTTTCTTTTTAATGGCATGTACTGTTCTAATAATGCAAAGTTGGCTTGGGGTCTGTAGCTCAGGCAATATCATTATAGCCTCAGTATATTCATACTGGAGTACAGAGTACTGGCTTGTAGCCATCGTTGTCTTTCCTTACTTAGCAGGAAGGAACAAAAATCCATTCCAAAAGGAAGCAAAATACATCCATAACAACATCAGAGCTTTTGTACAAGAATCTTCTGAAATCAGAGCAGGAAAACTGGAATGAAATTTCAACAAGATACAAAGCTACAACAAAAAGAATCAAGGAAAAATTAGAAGAATTACACAACAAGTATACATTCAGTTCAAGAAGCCCAAGGGTAAGTGGCAAAAATACAAATGTTTCTCAACTTTGAGTACAAATAAAAAACAGTGAAGCCATTCCTGCTAAATAAATTTTTAAAAAAAGCTGATTGTTTTATGGTGGTAGTTTTGAATATTTAATGGTTTAATAATTGTGTTTAGAACAGCTTATACCCGTTGTGATAGTATATTTACCTTCATTTCTCCATAGGCAAAAAGCAAGTCAGGATACAATAATCATCTGACTTTTGGATAACAAGTGCAAGACATTGTAAATTACCAGAGCAATTGCAGATGATCTGAGCCTTGTTAAATTTAGAGCTGGCATAGGTAAATTAAGTACCCTTACTTTGAAAGAACCTTTCTGACACATGCGATTCCTCCTTCAGTACCAAATCTGTGACCTACATTCCATCATTCGTGTATGTTACAATTGTGTTCTACAGAACAAGGATTGAATAGAGGGATTCTAAGGAAACAGTCTTACTATATATTGGACTTGAAACGTGTTTGTTTTGTATTGAACAGATCAGGTTTGGAGCAAATGTGTACTTTGAAGAGAATGGCTGCATATTTCTTTCAAAAGCAGATGATGGTAAGGGATTTCTCTTCCTACCATGGTACGTTGTTAAAAGCACACATGTATCAGTGTACTATTCTTACATTAAAGCTTAATTGTTACGTTTCTTCAAATAACTAAAAATACTTTTATAACGTTCTTTAATGATTTATTAATAGTACTAGAATCCTGACTCTGAAAAGGTGAGGTGAAGAGAGTTAGAAAATAGCATGTATTGATATACTGAGGCAGGTTTCTGGAGAGTAAAGAGAGAAGTCTCTTCAGAGCCCTAATTTTGAAAAAGGGAGAGCACAGTCATGCCTTTGTATTTCAGAGGGGGTGGAAAAAACAGAAAACAAACTTATTTAGTAAAAATCATGCTTTAAGTATCTGAACTTTAAAACTTAGTTCATTTACTAGAAGCCAAGAACTACACCTGGAAAATATTTTTTAGTAATAACTACAAGACTTTTTTTCCCCTTAACTGTAATTTTTTGTTTATTTTTTACAAAGGGCAAATATCTTACAAGACAAATATGCGGTGTTAAAAAATTCCAGTACTATGCTTGCTAATATTGAAAGCAGACTTGTTAAATACAGGCATTAACAACCATTGTTAATTCTGATAGTGCCTTAACTACACCATTTTTTTTCCTCTTTTTTTTTTTCCTCTAACATAGTAGATGAAGGAAATGTTGACATTTTATTCAGTACCGAAGATCTTGGCTTTTCTGATGCCATTATACAACGGATCAGAATTTCACCAGATCAGAAATACATGGCCATCAGCTTAAAAAGTGAAAATTCTGAAGAGGCAACCTGTGTTGTTACAAAACTTGGTCATTTTCCTGTTGTGGAAAAAGTAATTCCAAGTGTATTTAGTTTTGGTAAGTTGTTTGTAAATACCCTGTGAGTCACACTGGTTTTCAACACAATGTTTTTCTTAGTCTACAAATCATATTAAAATATTTTTTAAAAACAGGGATGCAACATTGTTAGATTTAATGCTTATAGCTGTTGAATTGTTTCTTATTTACAATTTCTTCCATGCTGCACAATTACAAGTTATCTGCTGTGGATGAAAGTGACTGCTCTCATGATACAAGTTTTCCTTCAATGGAAAAGCAAGCATTTACACACGTTTGAAGATTCATGCAAATCATTGTTTTTACTGAATCCCATAAGCTTCTTTAAACATTTAGTGACATAACTGTTTGCAGCATAAAGACCTTTTTGAGAAGTGTTCTAGTTATTTAACCCCTACAGCTACAACTGAAGTCACTGATAGCTGTAGGCACTTTGCTTTGCCAAAAAGCATGCAGGTGCTACCCACTGTTTAAATACTGTCTGGAACTGGACTCTAGAATGCGGGTCACAGTTAAGAGCCAAATCTAGTCTGTCAGGCCTCAAGTCAGTTCTTTCAGGGTAGGTTACAGAACTTTACATTGCTGTTAAAATAAGCAGAGGTAAACCGAAGTGCATGAGAAATATTACTTTTATTATTAATGTGTTAATATAGCAGAGTGAAATAGCCAGTACACAACAATATAGCAAAGAGAGTGAAATAGCCTGTACACAGTGTTCCACATCTTGTATTTTAGATTATGTTATTGGATGTGATCAAGTATATATAGTGCAGTAAGCAATTTGCCTGGGTAGGGCGAAAAATTTAAACCCTAGGTAGAGCTACCTAGTTACAAAAATGAGGAGTAGCAAGAATGTCATCTTGTTATCTTGCACCATTGGGGCTTATAATACGTGTTGAAAACCAAGCCAGCAAATTTACCAGTGATGTTTTTCCCTATACTCTATTTGAACACCTTGTTCAGGTTTGTTTGGAAGAATCAGTACCTTTAGGAAACCATCTCCCCTTGGCTATGTAGCTGTGACAGGTCAGGGCAGATAATGAGTACCAAAAAATGACTGTTGAGGATGGTAGAGGTTACACTCATTTTGCGAACTTACTCAGGTGTAAGTAAGTGAGGTACAGAGGTATCATGAAGTACAGGGGCACCTCAATCAAAGGCAGGAGAATTAGGTTTTGTGACCACGCAGCAGAGTACATGCTTGTATTGCACAATATGCAAATTCTTGAAAATTTACATCTGTGGTTCTTTAAAAGCTGGGCTATAGAACTTGGATTTCCCTGCTAAAGGCTTGTCTTTGTAGTGAACCCTCACATACCTGTGCACTGGAGAGTCACATTTCTGTTCAGATAGCAAATTGTTTGTATTACTTCAACATGTCCTTGGGTGTTGCACTGAAAATTAGTATTTGTGCGAAAAGCATAAAACAATTTTTTAAAGCACATGTATTGAACATCACTCTGGTGGCTGTAGGAGCAGCAGAGGTAGCAGTAATTTGGCTGGATCAGTCAGATCACTAAACTTCAGAATAGCAAGGTTCCCGTATTCATACATTTCTAATGTTGATGAGCACATATACAAGCATAGAAAACTGGAGAACTCCTGTCTCGGCAGTACCCATGGGCACACACATCATCTCTTTTCTCTAAATGGTTTGCCTGCAGTCACATGCAGTGATGCAGAGCTCTTAGTCTGTTATCTTGCTGACTCCATGAAAACCTCTGTTTCTCTGATCAGTTTTGAACAGCCACAGATCTTTTATTTTCCTGCTACCTCTAGAACCCCACAGGGTCAAGAGCTTCAGCCTCCAGGATGCAGAAGTGCTGTCCTCAGTTCCGTGGCAGCTGCAACCTGCCTTTTTCAGGATTGTGTCTAGTGTTCATGGAGCTCCATTTTCTCTCAATAGTAGTATATACTGTTCCAAATTTGATATGCATTTGTCTTTTTTTTTTTTTTTTCCAGAATGGGCAGCAAATGATGTTCTGTATTACACAAATCAGAGGAACCTTAAGTGCCAGAATGTGTTTATGACCACTTTCACTAATCAGAAACTTACCAAGTTAGTTTATACAGAACAAGATGCAAGGTAATACTTACCTAAATTGTACCAAGTCCTTTGCATGTTCTAGAGTATTTTATATGTAAAATATAAATGGTTTGGAAAACAAATTTTTCCATATCCTATCGCAAATGGTAAAAGGAATTTTTAAGTTGTGTTCTGCTGTCAGTAGTGCCTTAACACAGCCTGATAATGTGCTCTGTTCTCTTCATATGTCATCAACAGAGATTTAACTTTCCTCTCTTACCACATGAGTTCAGCTGAGTTTATAAATGTCAAGGTCAGTCTCAGGTCAGAGCATCCTTTAATGAATGTGTGACAGTTTCATGCAGGGTAAATCAGACCGTGGATTTCATTTTGTTTTCTCTGCTATTGATGTCTGATACATCTTTTAAAAAAAACGTAAGTTCAGACTAATTCTTGCTCTGGGTGATGGATGAGCAAAATCATTACAGCATTCCCAGAGAGAGAACTATTGTTGACTGAATACCCTCTCAATAACCTTTCTTCAAGCAAGAGTTTAGGAAGAGAAGAAGGCTTTTGCTAAGTTGAGCATGGAACTGCTTTTCAGCCATGTAGCATGTGGTAGATCTGTACAGCATTCCATAAATGTTTGTGATTATTCTTAATTCAGGTTACATATTCAGTGAAGAAATTTCAGTTATAGTTTCGTCTAAAAAAGCAGAGGAAAAGGGCAACTGAGATGGAGTAAATAAGATCCTTTTGTTCCAGCTGCATTTGATGCATAGTTTGGGTAAATCACGTTGCACTGACCTGACACTTCCCCACAGCAAAACTGTTGGCATGATTCTGAAGGTCACAGTCATTACAGTAGATCTACTAGAAAGTTACTCTAAAGGTTCATGTGCTACTGAAGGTTCATGTGCTCATAACTGAATTCACTTGCTCATCAGAGATGGCAAGACATGCTTTTGTATTGCCATTGAGCAGTTCTGTTTCACATCTCAGCAGCTTTTTTCAGGGCAGTTAGATTTTTTTTTTTTTAGAGGCTGAACATTTCTTGACTTCCTGGAAAAAAAAAAGCTACAAAGACAAAGAAAAAAAATTGTTCTGTCAAGGTCAGAATCCCTGGGGAGAAGTGTAACCTGCATTTCAGCTTGGCTGTCTTAGAGGTAAGGTCAGCAGAGCTGAACTGTTGGAGTCTGCTGAATGCAGGGCCAAGCTCTTGTGAAATTTGTGTATTAGAGACAGGAGGTTGATACCTCACAGACTTTAGATCCCCTGCTGTGCCTCTCCTCCTAAAGATGTCAAGAGGATGCAATTAGAAAAAACAATAGTATCCAAAAAATTAGAGTTCTTCCACTTGCAAATAATTAAAGGCAATGAAAATGCTATCTATAGCATCCTTTCCTTCACTAGCCAAGGATTTTGAAGCCTAGAAGTATCACTATGGCAGTTACCTAGATCTGTATAATGCAGATTACAGTACTTGACCCCAAAATTTCTTGATAAAATCTTCTAGGTCTTTGTGCTGGACAGTTTTGCTTTTAGAGACATCCAGTCTTAAAGATTCAAAGTGGAAAAGAAACTGCTGTGTCCCAAGATGTGACGTTAGGATGACTCATAGAAATTGGAATCTGAATTTTGTCCTGAAAGTGTCTAATACCAGCATCCAGCCACTGGCTGTCATTCCATTTTCTGTTTCTAGATTTTAAAAGCATTTAAAACCAGTAGATAATGTCTAGTTTCTTAGATAGTTTGAAACCCACTTCCTAGTTTCCAGCTTTATCACTGCCACACTGTCCATCTTGTCTTGTGTAAGCCTCTGTACTTTTTCTTAATAGTCTTTTCTGTCTTACTTGCTTCAGTGTTATGTCAGTAACCTTTAGGCTTTTTATCAATTTATTTTTATAATAGTTCTTACTTTTCTTTTGTTAATGCTATTCCTATGTGATGTCTTCATTAGATTTAATTATCTAATATTACCCTTTTTTAAAAAAATGGGGTTATGAGCTCAATATAAAATTCTATGTTTTGCCCTGATTTTAAAGCCTATATACATCAATGAGCTTCCAGTCTATCTCAGTGATGCAAAAACTTGGATTCAGTTGGGCAACAGCTGAACTGCTTTCCTTGCAGATCTCAGGTTCCCCACATAAGACTCGGGTTTTGAATCCCAAGATGAATGCAGTAGTGAGTTTGGGAGCTAAGTAGTCTGGAATCTCTCCAGCCTACTTCCAGGCATGCTGTTTCTTACCTTACAGATGGCAGCCTGTGATTCTGAAGCAACCAATGTGTTTGTAAAATACTAATCAAGTTTAAGCTTTTCTTTTTGTTTTTTAATTATCCCTTACAGATTCTTTGTGGACATACATTACACAAAAGACAGGCGTTTTCTCACTATCAACAGCAACAGCAAGACAACATCAGAAGTTTGGCTGGTTGATTGTAGACATCCTTTTAAGTTACCCGTTCTTGTACAAGCACGAAGAAAAGGGGTCATTTACCACATTGAGCACAGAAATGATGAGTTATATATTCTTACTACATATGGAGAACCTGCAGAATACAAGGTAATTTTTAGCTGATAATAAGATTCATAGGGTTCATTCAGATACTCATTGCAGATCATATAGAAATATTAAGGCTGGCTTTAAGTCCCATGCTTAACAGCTTACTACAGTAATTTAAGAGAATTACACGGAGAGCTGCGTGGACTGAAAGACTGATAGTAGTACATGGAGTCTTGTCTATAGCGTGCCAATTCCATCCTAACGCCTTTGATGACTTCAAGAAGTAAGCGTGCTTTCACAGTCATTTCCCTTATATTAAATTTTAAGTTGGTTATTTCAGTCTATGTAGCCAAGGCATCTACAGTCCTGCTGGCCCCACTGAAAGCACTTACTGTATAAAAAGTCTTCTACAGATTAATAATCTATGAGAACTAAACTTGCTTTTCCAAATGTCACTTACTTGTTCTTCCAGTTTGCCCAAGAAAAGGGAGTTGAAAAGCCTCTAGTTTTAGTCAGGCAAAACCCCCAATACAAACTAATATATTTTTGCAATGTTGATGTTACATGAAATCACCTGTAGGTCTGTACATGTCATATGCAACTCTTACTACATCTTAGTAACGCACAGTTGTGGTTTTTTGTTTTTATAGTTGATGAAGGCACCAGTAGCCTCCAGTGGCATGGAGAACTGGGAGTTAGTATATGCACTGGAAAAGAAAACCAAGCTAGTAGACTTGGAGATGTTCAGTGACTATTGTATTATGTTCCTGAAGAAGGCTGGTCATCTTTACTTAAATGTGATTTCTTTTGTTTCGCATTCGGTTCAGACAATAAAGGTATGTTTGAGCTTGGCTTAAGCAGCATAATACTTTTCCAGCACTGTTTCATGTTTTTTTAACATAACGTTATAATGAAAGCAAAGACAAACTCCAAGAGTGGAAGTGGTGTGGAAACTGTATTACTGCCAGGTTTGTCATTATGAGTGATTGTACTACCTGTGGCTGTTCTTCAGAATTTCACATGGTGGCTTACTGCAGCACTTGGAAAGTTAGAGAGCAGCTATCCTACAAGTCACTTCTTTCTTCACTTTATTACAGTCAAGCTCTTGCTACAGCCAGTCACTAATGTAAAACAAGACTTGATTCTCTAAACACTCTACTTTGTTTTACTAGGCCTAGTTTAGGTTACACTCATCAGTGTAAGCAAGGAAATAAACCTGCACCTCCCACAGAAAAATGAGTAGAGCATTCGGAAGACAAATAAGGACACTGTCCCGTGACAAATGGGAAGTGTTGATAATGCAGTACAATTTGTACAAAGTACTTCTTCCGTTCTCTAGTTGTTGCTAAATACTTGCAGATTAAAACCAAAGTGGCTGAATTCCAAACTCTGACTTCTGGACACCATTCTGACAAAATACTTAATTCATCTGTTTGTCTGAAAAATTCCATCTGAATCAATCACTCGCAAGTTTATCTTGCAAGCTACCAAGGCTGCGTTCTATAAAATTGCTGCAGAAGAAGGTTTTCAAAGTACATCATATGGTCTCTGAAACCTTCATTTCTGAAGATGGCCGTAGGTTGTTTATCCAGAAATGGTCTGTAGTTAGTCTGGAGATCTTGGACTTTTGCTGCCCTTTCAGAAGTCTCCAGCAACCTAACCCAAGTAAGTAGTGTCCTGGCAAAAGGTTTGACTGTGTCCCTGCTGCTCTGAAAGAATGCATTTTGATTTCTTTTATTCTTAGCAGAGTTAAAATCTTAAATATAATAGCAGTAAGTGTCTGAGGGTGAATGTGCCAGGAAGAGGTTTTGTTCTTCACAATGGCTGGCACTGGGAACAAAGTTAAGAGGCAGGGGTTTTCAGTGGCTTAGCATTACTGAGCTAACTCACAGCAAAAGCATAACAACTGACATGGACTTGGCTGTAGAATACATTGAAGCAGGACTGGAAATCTGAGGGGAAACAGGATCTAAAAAATAAAAACAATGCAAAATCATTTCAAAGAATGTTTTAATTAAAAAAAAAAACTGCACTGATGCCCATTTTAAACTGAATGTAGATTTCTTTTTGGTTTTTATTTTGTTGTTGAACTTGATCCAATGGCCTCAGGGGATAAGTTTGCCAAAGTCTTTCACTTTTTGACTGTTTCATTACTGAATTTAAAAGAAATGCAGATTGTGCTAGATCAAAACCTCAAGCTTGATATTAAAAACATTTTCCTCTGAAGGACACAATGTAAGAGTCTCACTTGAAATGCCATATTTTCTCAGCTACCTACATGGGCCTCTGAATTTGAATTGGAATCTCATCCTGAACATACCTCCAGCACTTGCTATTTTCAGCTCACCTCCCCAGTACACCCCCCTCAGCGTTTTGCATATTCATTTAAAGAAAATAATCTCATTGAACAAGCTGTGCAAGAGGTACCAATTATTACGAATTGTCACACTACACGCTTACTAGCTAAAAGCAAGGTAAGATTTTTCAGTCCTTTTCCCACTCCCTTTTATTCTTCCCTTCCTCCCCACCCATTTAAAGAAAATGCATTTGGCAGGGAATAGAGATTAAAAATATGTAAAGAGCAGCTGGTGCTATAGTTACTAAACAGTGGGTGGTTTCTTCGTGTTATAGAGAAGAACAAGAAAGAGTCGTGATAAGATTTTTGTTTTTCCATTAACCTGGGTATGCCAGAGGAGATAACACTACACAATTAGTCAAGGTCCCTAGTACAGTATGACTTTGAATTGCTAGTTGATGTATGCTATCATGCTCTCCACGATAGATGAAAAAGATGCCAGCTGGTGAAAAGAGCACCCCACAACCAGCTACACAGTATAGATCAAGAAAGGAAAGTTTTAACAGCCCAAGTTTAAAAAATTGGAGATGTTAATAAAGAGTTTGCGCTGCAATAAGTGGTAAACTATTTTGTTAATAATAGATATTCTTGGTGTTAAAGGGGGAAGGAAGTCTTGGGTGCTTTGGTAGTTTAAAAACTCCTCAGGTGTTGCACTTAAATGAATTTTGTACACTGCGTCTGTAAACCTACACAGCAGAGGTTCAGGCTCTTGCTTTATTTTTCAAGAGTACTTTGTACATTCTAAGTGAAAAAAAATTACTGTAATCAGAAAAACCCACATTTTAAAATAAATAATTGAAGTTTTCATTGCCATGTGTCATTGAGATTTCTGCAATGTCCTTTATTGTAAAATACTCCTTCATTTCCAGGATGAAACTTTGGTGCCAATTACAGTTTTTCATAATGTGAATTCTAAAGAGCTGCACGGGAAACCACTTCTCATTCATGTATATGGAGCTTATGGCATAGATTTGAACATGAGCTTTAAAGAAGAGAAGCTGATGTTAATCGAAGAGGGTTGGATATTAGCATATTGCCATGTTAGGTGAGTCAAATATAAAATGTAATAGAAGATGTTAATCTCTGGGAGATACAAATATTTCTTGATATGCAAACAAGGAGGTACAGAAATAGTTTTTTCATGTAGTATACTGTGTTCTTCATGCTTTTCCCTCCCATCTTTTTAGATTTTTTAAAGCAGTTTTTAACAAAAACTAAATTTACCTCAAAAAAAAAAAAATCTACTTTCAAGGCCACGTACTGCATTTAGGTAGTTAGGGGTAGTTGTAGCTTTTAGTCTTTCAAAGTCTTATTTCTTCTCGTCTCATGTTTGCCAAAGAAAAATGTTAGTAACCTGTTGAAATCACAATGACATGCTATCTCCGTCTTTTTCCAAGGGCACTGAGCACTAACGTTACATCTGTCTCCTGAAAGCTGCTTCATTCTACAGCAACAACTAAGCACTTAACCTGCATCTCTTGTTCTTTTATTGGCTAAATCTTCTGTCCCCAGTTCAGCTCCAAATCTACTAATATTATTAAAACCACTATGTACAATAGGCTTCACATTTGCATTGAGATAATAATTCAGTAGGTAAAGAAGATAAAAGAATCACTTTCAGGAGGGAAAGGAAGGGGAAGAATGAGCAATTGTTTGAAATACCAGTCACAAAACAAATTCAACATACAAATGTATTCAGTCTTCTATATTCAGTAGCAAGCACTTGTGCTGTTCATCCTCCCACCCTTCTACGTATCTTAAGATGCAAGTCAGTCCTAGATGAAGGTGGATTCTTCTTCTAAAGATGAGCAATTTTGGCAGACTCATGAGTTGATTCATTTTAACTTTGAAACCTGAATAAGTAGCTTCAGGTAGTTTAGAACCAAAAGTGTCGTTGGTAGAAAGAAATATAAATACATGTTGAAATGTTATATTTTGTAATACAGAATTTTAAGTAGTATTTGAAATTTGTAAACTCAAAAAAAAAACCAAACAGAACTTTGTAACAGTCTTAAAATTGAAGCTACCCAGAAGCCAAATCCTGAGAGTCTCAGTGTGGAGCTGAGAAACACTATTGCATTGTTTTCAATACATGCTGGTGTTAGTGAGATAAGTATTGAAATGGCTTTGATTATTTTAATAGTCTCCTGTTTAAAAAGGTTTTCTCTTGCCTGTCATTTTTTAAATTTCGCATTGCCTTCAATGACAGCATCATTTCCTGAAGTGGGGCCTTTCCCACAAGTTCCAGAACACAAACACACCAAGAGTGCCCTTGTGCAGTTCAGGTTTTTGACCAGTCACTACATGTTTGGGTTTTTTGTTTGTCGTGTATTTTAGCCATGACGGAGGGTAAAGAGAAGAGAGAACGGAAGAGTTAATTGGGAAGGCCAACTGGGGTTTTGCAATTCCATGTTTGCTGCTGGCCTTTCACTATCTGAAGTTTTGCCATGCAGCATTTTCCAAACAGAGTCCAACTTGAAATGTTTTACGTTTCAGGGGTGGAGGAGAGCTAGGCCTCAGCTGGCACAAAGATGGCTGTCAGCAGAATAAACTCAAAGGTCTCCACGACCTTAAGGCTTGCATCGTGCTGCTGCACAAACTAGGATTTTCTCAGCCAAAATACACAGCAGTAGCAGCTGCTAGTGCTGGAGGAGTTCTTGCAGGAGCCCTGTGCAACACTGATCCAGAACTTATCAGAGCTGTGGTTTTACAGGTGAGGTGCTGCAGATCTCTTATGGATTATAACATTAAACTTTAGTTTCTGTCTCGTTCTCCCAGTTTAAGAATTGGAAACATTCCAGTTAGGAATTCACTTAGTTCATTTGTTTGAGAAAACCTTGACCAGGGCCTTTGAGGGCCTGTGCCCTGTTTGCCAATACTTCTCTTTTTTTTCTTAAACTTCTCAGGCTCCTTTTGTAGATGTTCTAAACACAATGATGGAAACTCATCTCCCCCTGACAATTGAAGAACAGGAAGAATGGGGAAATCCATTAGCAGATGAAAAATGTATGAAGTACATCAAAAGCTATTGTCCATACCAGAATATTAAGCCACAGGTAAAACTATGCTTTCTGTGTGAAACAGTACAGTAATAATGCGTAGCAGTTCATAAGAAAACAAAAAGTGGATAACTGCAATTGAAAAAAAAAAGTCTATTTTACCTTTTGAGTGCTTGAAAACTCAGTATTTTAGAGTTGCTTTGAATCATTAATACAAATATTAACTATTTCAGTAATAACCTTAGTAACGTTTGGAGTCGTGACTACTGAAATTAACCAAATGCCTTCTCCTAAAGAACATATTTCAAACCATACAAAACACCTTCTCCATTTGGGGGTGTGTCTGTGGTTCTGTTGGGATTTGCAAGCTTTGTCATAGGAAGGAGATATTTTCCACTGATGGAATGTGGAAATGATTCCATGATGACATGGAAAAGGAGCTGTAGCTTTGACACTGGCATCTTTATTTGAAATAATGTGTTAGTCGTGTTGCAGTTTCACCCGGTAAAATCCTAACGTCCACTATGTGTAGAAAGACTGCAAAAGTAAAGCCATCTACTGTTCTAAGGTGAACCAATTCATTATTATTACTCCCCTCTATTTTGCAGTCATCAGCAAGCAGACATGTATCAGACCTTTACCGAGGGGAGAGGATGGTTTTGATTGCCTTTTGCAAGTAGATGATCCCCTAACATGAAGTGATTTTTTAGACCAAAATACTTTTTGCAGTTAGAGTGAAAAGTGCTTTTTAAAGAGCAGGTAATTCTGCAATAGACGTGTCTTCAGGGGAACCATAAGGGGAATCAGTTGTCACGTATTTAACTAGGTCTGGTTTTTGATCTCAGTGTTATCCTTCAGTTTTTATCACGGCATATGAAAATGATCAGCGGGTACCACTAGCAGGAGTTCTACGATATGTTCAGAAACTTAGAAAGGCCGCGCTAGATCATGCCAGCGGAACAAGAAAGAAAGGTAATAATAAGAATGTTACTGATGCATGGAGCTAACTAAACCAGAATAGTAGTAGTCATGGAATTGAGCACCAGAGAGTGTGACTCCTCTTTACTTGCATTCACATTTGTGCAACACAACACTCCAAAGGGGTTTCCATTACCTGCAAAGATGAGTGCAGCCATACTGACAGACACACCTCAGCTCTTAAGGTGCCCTCTCCAGTGCCTTAGGAGTGACCAGGTATCTCAGTATTCTAGACCTGCCTGAAAATCATTAAACCCCCACGTGTTAAATACTAGCAAACCACAACAGGCTCAGGAAACCCTCTTGAGGTGAAAGAGAGTAAAGACTGGGAGAATGATTTGAGCTTGCTCTTTCCCAGGCCTCAACATACTGCGACTGTTGGGCAGTGCTAGGTGAGTCTATACTTTCCAGTCCAGCTACTGATATGGCCACACTGCCTTTCTCAACACCACACGTGAGAACAAAAATCATCATTTTGCTGCTCTAGAAAGACCTATTTTTGCCAGCTTGCTAAAACTGCAGGTGTCAGTCCAAGTTAGAATGACAACAGTGCAAAGGCATAGATGCTTTTATAGCTGAAACCAAACAGTAGCTTTGGGACTGCTTCCAGCAAGAGGTACAGTCAAGCCTTACTAATTTCTAGTATCCTCTAATCTGGGGAGAGGTTTTTGCCACCAGTTTTTACAAAAAGAGATCTTGCATTAGCATTTCTAAATTCCATTATGTCACTTCCCTGCTACTAGAAGAAAGACAATGGTTGAGGAAAGGTAGCAGATGCTGCAATTGCTGATGCAGTCTTTGTTCAGAAAGAAGAAAACACATCCTTCCAAAAAGGCTCAGAGAGAACAAACACGCTAAAGACAAACATTTTTTTAAATATGCAGTAAACAGAAATACACAAATAGTTCATCCAGCAAAACCCCTATGAGATTTCTTTTTAAGAAGTAACAATAATTGTGTCATGGCAGAAAGCAGAATAACCTATCCCTAAACACCTCACATCCCTACTTACCTTTTCCGTTGTCCGTTCAATGTCAAGTGATTGCTTGCTTCATTGTTCCAGGAAACTGGATCCCAAATATCATCTTGGACATCCGCGCAAGTGGCACTCATTGTGATTCATCTTGGGAGGAGTCACTGAATGAGGTCTGTTCCCTTTATTGCACATGGCCATAACATGCTGGAGGGAAGCTGTCCCCTCAATTGATACTTAAACCTGAGTAGTCCATGCATTCATTGAATATATGTTTGAAGTATGAAAAGAACAAAAACTGCTTGCAACCTTTTATATTTTTATAAATATAAAATATATAATGAGTCACAGAGACACATTATTGAACTTCAGTTCTGCTTTAAGCCTCAAAATAGTGTTAAACTCTCACTGTAATGTGCTAAGAGCTTTGAATCAAAGGTTCTAAGTTATGCAGAACATTATTCCAGCATGAAAGTCTTGCACTGTAGAGTATTACGTGCTTAAAATTGTCATAGTGGCTGTTTACTTCCATCTTCCTCACAAGTAAAACACATATGAGGGGTTTGATCTTTACATTTTGAAATGCATGATTTGTACTACTCAGGGACACAACCCCAATTGGGTTTCAAGATTTTTACCCTTTCTCCAAAAGCATTTGTGCTAACAGCAATGTACTGCCAAGACCTGCCCTTTTGTTACTGACGGACACAAATTTTATTACTGTTATTTTAACAAGTCCTTGTTAAATGAGGATAGCAATGCAAGAAACTGAAGGTTTGTAGCTCAGATTGTTCTCTTTTTTTGGTAATGAAATGTGTTCATTATTTTAGGTTGCAAGACACCTTGCTTTTCTGAACAGAGAACTTGAGGATCCTGCAAATGGCTAATAAACACACTCACCCCTTGAATTGCTTTGGCTCAGGTTTTTATTGGTATGAAAAGTGAACCCCTTCTCCAGAGGATCTCTCCTCTTGGATCCCTGCCTTATGGGCATCAGCATGCAAGAAATTCAAAGAATTCAATTCCAAGAAAAGCAGGGTGTGGCACTGGCTTACACACAAAGGGAAGAGCTGAGCTTCAGCCCCACCAGGCAATAGAGAAGCAGCCGCCTGCACTGGTGGCTGTGCTCAGGACTCACTGTGTTCCTCAGCGAGGTGTGCAGCAACACCCGCATGCGGCTGAAGTGTAAAGCCTCACATGTGCAGCTTCCAGTCTGAGACCTCTCTTCCAAGAGCACATTTTATACAAGGCAGTAAAACTCTCAAGAGGTAATTAAAAGTCTAACTAGAGTCTTGTAAAACCAATTCCCATAAGCAGGTGGTGATGACTACTGCCCTTCCTAGCTATGCAGCAGCAACAGTGTGCTGATCATATATGGTGGGGTCAAACAGAGTGCAAGGGAGAAATGGACTCACAGGAACAGGAATTTTAGCATAACTCTTGGTAGACTGAAAATCTTGGTAGTCACCTTAACTGGCATGGTCATCTTAAACAGGAGGTGCCAGAGTCCCTCCAGAAGACAAGATGAATGCAGCAGAAGAATTCGAACTCTCTCCTGAGGATAAGCCAAAAAGAATGTTTCCATGCAAGCAGCCTGGTTCATAGCTGAGCTGACCTCTGAGCAGGGCACAAGGCTTGTTAAGATAGCTGCATGGTGCACACCTCAGGCCAGCAACTGCTACAAACAGCGGGGGAAAACCCGCTGTATGGCTGTAGGCTTCTGAAACCAGAACAGAGTCTCCAGATCAGCACCGTGTCCAGAACGCACTGCACCAACTCAAATGCTTATCCCTCCTTTGTGACACATGACCCACTGTAGTTGCACCAAACACAAATGAAGGCATGTGAACGAGCATGACATTCAGTAGTTGTTTCAGTCACTTTCTCTGAACTAATGCACTTCACCCTAACCTTAGGGTAAAAAAATGAGAGAAGCAGCTTATTCTAACACAGCAGGGAAGAAGGGACAATCAATTGGAAATGCAGTCCTGAGTGTAGAATTGGACACACGAGCTGTACTTTGTTGTTGTTAAGGATAATCCGAGCTGTTACAGAGTTGAAAGAACAGGTAAACCTCACAACTTGATATTTTAGTCTTGCTTGCTTTTACCTATTTGAACAAATACAGGGCAGTCCCTTTAAAAAGTTTTATAAATTCAAAGACATAAAAAAAGTTACTGTGAGCTGCCACAGGATTTAGATTCCACAGGACCTTGTAATGACCAGCAACTGTAAGGGGCAGCACCTAGAATGCAACTCTTCTCTTTCCTCACAAAAAAAAACCCCACACACTTGAACAGGACAGTTTTTTAGGACAGGTTTACTTCTCTTCTCCGCAGACCCCTAAGGGGGTGTTTGTACCATACGTTTTCACTTTCATCACCAGTACAGATGCAAGACAATTAAATATCATATTTTTCAGGGTGTTGATTTTGTACACAAAGTTTTATAAGCCAAAGAAAACTAAGAATTTTAGCATTTCCCCAAAACCAGCATATTCAAAATCAACGTGAAAGCTTGGGTATTCCACTCCTGCACTTAACAATTCGCATAGAGTAAGTTGAAGGCACTGGAATAACATGCTTTTTCTGCCACAAAACAATTTCCTTGAAAAGATTCCATAGTATGAACAGGCTTTGCTGTTTTATATTCGAGGACCAGGCCTTCTCCCATTTCAGTTTTAACTAGCTGGGTATTGACAGCTTTACCAGTATTGCTAAAATTAGTGCTTAGTCTTATAACAGCTTCAGATGGAAGGTTAGGAACTATAGCTTTCAGGTCTATTGTTGATTCCTCCCCAAAGTTGAGAACCATCATAAAGACTCTGTCTAACCCATCCAGTTCCCTCACGTACACAAACACGTTACTGTCATTCCAGATGTGGCACATCCAGCCCCGGTGAATGGGGAGCTCGTTGCGAAGTGAAGTCAGCTCTCTGTACAAATTCAGGGTTGAGTTGGACCAGGTCATCTGGATCTGCAACAGTCAGCAGGAGCAGGGTCATTTCTTTGCGCTGAACACATGCTTACCCACACACTCTGCTGAGCAAACGGAGATTACAAATCCATTTTGACAACTGTCTTTCTTCAAATTTGACTGCAAATTCCACTGAAAAACTGCTTTTCCTCATGGACTTCCTTGGCATTTATGGAGTGACAGAGGCTGAGGTTATGAGGCATAGCTGAACTTCCCAGCACTAACACTATTTCTTCCTCCCACTGTGTCCTTGCAGCTCTTAAGAGTTGATTCAGGACAGAGCCACAGCCATTCAAAGCTCGATACTGCAGTTTTTCCATCGACTGTAACCTACTGAAGTCACAGAGCTTGTTTTGTGCTTTATATTTTTCCTATATTAATTTGTTTCTGTCTTGAACTGTGGTCAGCACTGTAGATCAGCAAGACCGGTTTGGTTCACTGCTCTACTTCTGTTAAGAGATGGTCTGCGTTAATATCTCGTTACAAGACCAGTGCTTTCCACAGTAACAGAAACGAAAAAAAGGACCAGATTGCATTGTAATCTTAAAAGGATGTTAAAGATGTTGCCACATCTACATCACAGTGGCAGTTGCTCTGCAAAAATGAACACAGATGAAGTAGGCTCTTTGCTGATACAAGGATTTCCTTTTCTAATAAAAGTTGTGAGGATTCAAAGAATCACAGAATGGTTGGGGTTGGAAAGGACCCCCAGAGTTCATCCAGTCCACTTCCCTGCCAAAGGAGGTTCACCTACATCAGGTCACACAGGAACACGTCCAGGTGGGTTTTGAAAGCCTCCAGAGAAGGAGACTCCACACCCTCCCTGGGCAGCCTGTGCCAGGGCTCCCTCACCTGAACAGGAAAGATGTTTTTCCTTATGTTTAATTGGAACTTTCTGTGCTCCAGCTTGTACCTGTGGTACCCCTCCTTGTCCTGTCACTGGGCACTGCAGAAAAAAGACTCACCCCATCCCCTCAATACCTGCCCTTCAGGTATTTATAATTCAGTGCTTTATCTTCCTTTTGAGTTTGTTCTTATTGACAATTTCCAGTAAATTTTACTGACAATTCTCAGTAAAAGAAGTCAGAGCCAAACAGATACATCAAAATATTTTTAGAGCATTAGTTTGTCACACATACAGATACTTACTTCAACATTTATATTTTGGTAGTCAGAGTTCACAGGTAACCAGCTAGTGTTGCCTTCTGTGAAGCCAGCGTTGATGTTGCTATCCCACTGCATAGGGGATTTCTCTGGAAAGGTCACCTAGAAAAGCAAGCAGTGATTAGTATTCCAAAAAGTTGTAATCCCTTGAAGTGTCTCTTCTTGCATCTTCCAAATGATCACCATTTCAGTATTGCTTTTCTGTTCTAAGTTCCAATTTAATAAGGATAATGTAGTCCTGCTGCATGTCTGAAAATAAGAAATCAAGACCATTCTTGAACTAGAGGAGAACGGTCGGTCTCATGGCTACAGCATTGCTGGGTACCAGGTGGAATTCCCAAATGACTCTGCTAGATTTGTCTCCTCTTGCAACAGATGGGTGGATAAAAGTCTGGTGATGAGAGCTGGGATATTCTGATACACATCTAGATATGCAGTGAGTGAGTATATGAGGCAGAGTCCTAAGAAGAAATGCGGTTGAAGTCACAGTAAACAACTAGTAAATGCTGTTGAGGGTCTGTTCATTTCACACTTTTCTCCTTCCAACCCATCAAGCTCACATGTGCAAGGGGTACAATTTGGACAGGATTGTTTGTGTTAAAAAGATAAAATTACTTCTAAGTGTGAAAACCAGCTTGCTTCTATTAAGAACCAGCTTTTAGCAGATTAAAAAGTCTCGATGTAAAGAGTCTGGAGAATTCAGAAGTCATCTGAAAAGCTTCCTTGTCGTTATTAAAGAGCTGCCAAAAGATCTGACACTTAAATTTAATGACATAAGAGGGCATAAAATATTTTGCACGTACTTTGAGTGTTTGTTTTCCATGAAAACTGTTTTTCATATAAAGGGCACTTTTCAATACAATCTCTCAGAACAACAGCTCGACAAAAGAAGTTGTCACTTTGCTTTGTGACATTATAAATAATGGGTTTCTCCTTTTGGCATGTTCTGAAAAGCAGGGGAGGGGGGAAAAGAAAATCCTAAGTTTTCAACACTGCTTACACTCCCTTTCATCTATACCTCTTTCAAGCTTCTCTTAAAAAGTCTCAAATGCTAGGGCTAAAAACTACATCCTGAGCAAATACTCTCTAAGACACCCATTCATCGGGGATCTTCCTCTCCAGATGGAGTGAAGTGGTTCTGCATTGTTGCAAAGCTGTGAATCACAGGGTAGCCACTAAAAGAGGGTAAACCCTGAGGAGCTGAGGGCAAAGCCACTCTTCTGAAGGGTATCATCTGTTAGCAGTAATCAGCAGCTGCAAGAAAATGCAGGAGATATTTTGACCTTGGTGTTTCTCAGAGGAAATGGTTCTCTGATTCAAAAGGAATTCTCATGTCCTCACATCTGAATCTGGCAAACCTGGCGATGATCCTGTGCTTCTTCAAGTACCTCTTTCACTCTGACACAAAGGTAGCCAACATCAGAGGCCGTCTCATTCCCTAAAATAGAGGCTTTCCACAGCCAAACCGGCACCTGCTGTATGACTGTGTACTCAACAGTGCTCAAATGTGGTTATGAGAGGCAGAGCTAAAGTGTTCCCTTCTGGCTATGACCTTTTCCAGTCATGCCTATACATCTTGGACAGTGAGACACAGCAGAAGTCAGGTATTCTCATTAGAAGAGACAGGAAATTGCAGGGGCTGAACATGAAAGGTTCCAAGTTGTGGGTCAGCACAGTGTGGAGGGCACAGACACTTTGTTTTCATCTCTTGATGTTTGATTAACTTACTTCTGAAAATTTCTGTAATGCAACAAACACCCTGAGGTGTGTTACTTGTAGCTACAATCAGAATTACAGAACAGGAGGGGTTGGAAGGGACCTCTAAACATCATCTAGTCCAACCTCCCCAATCAAGTTGAGCTCAGCAGCTGCTTCCCAGGCTCAGGCACCTAAATCCTTTCTAGAAAGGGACCTAAGAGACAAATGAAAAACTCCTGTGTGACAAGCAAAAGCCATTTCTGCTTGCCACGAGGCAATGCTAAGCAGGGGCTGGTCTGCATACCCACCCCTTCCTGGAGACACTCTTCTGAGCTTGGGCACTTGGCCGAGGGCTGTGGTTTATACAGGCGCCTTCGCACAATCAGCAAAGCAGGAGTTGGTGACTGTGGCTACAACCTCTCACAAACTCTGATTGCCTTTAAATGGCAGCCAGAAAAGAATGGACTTTGATGCCCAGGCCTGGTGCTGACACTTCATAGGATCATAGAATGGTAGGGACCTTTAGAAATCATCTAGCCCAACCCTCCTGCAGAAGCAGGTTCACCTAGATCAGGTCACATGGGAACATGTCCAGGTGGGTCTTAAAGACCTCCAAGGAAGAAGACTCCACACCACCCCTGGGCAGCCAGTGGCTGGGCTCCGTCATCCTCACAGTGAAAGCACTTGCTGCCCTTTCTGCTGAATCCAAGCGAAGCGACAGCACTGCAAACAATGCAAGATGGATCTGGCAGAGAACAGAAATCAGGGGCCATAATTGCAGCCTGGCAGTTCAGACACACATCAAGGCCTTGGTTTTGGTCTCTGGCTGGGCCATTTCCACATACTTTCCAATGGTTTTGCCATGGGCAACAACACAGAAAAACACGTGAACAATGAGCAAGGCTGGGTTTGGGTGACAAAAGAAAAGTTACTGTATTTTCAAAAGTTGTGTTGCTCGGAACTAAAACAACAGAATCAGAGTTCACAGACTCTTCACTTACATTTTCTGATGCAATGTCCTTCATGCCTATTTCTTCGCCATAGTAAGTGACAGGAGTACCAGGGAGAGTTAAAAGCAGCATGTTCATAACACTGACATAATCCTTCCCAACCCGAGATGAAATCCGAGCAGCGTTAGGGCTTCCAACCTGAAGAAAAGATCATTCTGTTCAATCAACATTAAGTTCCATGCCTATGTGAAATTGGTTAACCAATTTAACAAGTTACTAGAGAGTTTTTTCTTTTTTCCTCCTTCTCCTTCCCCTCCAGGCCTGTGAGGGGCAATTATCTTTTGATCTGGGTGCCAGGACAAACACCTACCCCAAATAATGCAGCACCCAGAACCCCTGCTAGTAGTAGCACATGACGCAGAAACGAGTAGCCATGACAAACAACTCTCCACAACTACAGTTTCCTCAGATTTCTGCCATTTTCTCTGCTATGTGAAGGAGCTACTTGTTTTGAAAAGATCTCTTGCACATCCCAAACCTGCTTCCTAGCAGAGACCAGCAAGGTTTTAAGTTAGCTGCCCTTGGCTCCCCCTGCTCCGTTCTTCTCTGGCCCTGGGAGGTTTCCAGAATCCATTGCACTAGGTCAGTTCATGGCCAAAGATAATTGTACCAAACCCATCCTCACTGGTGGTTTAAGCCCATGACCCTTAAAATACAGGGGTCACTGAGTGAGAAGCATGATCATAAATTCCCTTCTGTCACCTTTGCACAGGGAGTGTTAACTGAAGAGCAGGACAGGCAGGCAGCTGGCCAACGCCTGCCACTACAGCAGCTGAGAGCTCCACCAGAGACTCTACACTCAATAAACATAGCTCAGATACGGGCTCAGGCTGCTGCTGACTGCAGCGAAATCAGTGTGGGTGGGGGCATGGTGGTGAGACATTTCTCTCATCATAAGAGGAACTACCACCTATAGGTTTCTGTCACCTATAGGAACAAGCCCTTCCTGTGACAGTTGGTCTATGACTCTTACCGCCCAGTTTGGCCACTTTCCTTCAGGCATGTTTTTCATCCACAAGTTGACAGCTTCGAAAACACTGTTGCCTGATAGACTAGTAATGTCAATTAGGTTCAAATTGAAAGGAAAATCTGCTTCTTGGACAAAAGATGTTCCATAATACATCATTGTTGCTTCAATGTTTTCATCACCATCAGAACCCAGAAATCTATAAAGAAGTACAGAAATACCATTTGTTTGTTCATTCTTGGTTTGCACGGAGTGGAAGGAAGCCAGGAATAGTGTTGGACATACATATAAGATAACACAGCATGAAGAACTACATTTACTTCCCTCCTCCCCTAGAAAAGAGGAATATAAAGAAACATCATTTTGTAAAACAGACAAGGAGAAATATTTCTTGGAAATTTCTAGATGAAAAGCCTACAAGAATCAACACAAGGCTATTAAGTATCTGACTGAAATACTCCCCTTCTGAATCCACGTCCATATACTCCATATTCCAGCAATTTCCATCCCTTCCTTTACAGAAAATGATCTGGGGGTGACCTAAGTTGAACATGAGCCAGAGATGTGCCCTTGCAGCAAGGGTGGCTCCTGGGATCCTGGGTTGCATTAGGAAGTGTGTTGCCAGTTGGTCGAGGGAGGTGATCCTCCCCTTCGGGCTCAGCACTGGTGAGGCCTTGCCTGCAGCATGGTGTCCAGGTTTGGGCTCCCCAGTACAAAAGAGACATGGACACACTGGAGAGTCCAGCAAAGAGACAACAAGACCTTTAAGAGACTGGGGCATCTCTTCTATGAAGAAAGGCTGAGAGAGGTGGGACTTCAGCCTGGAGAAGAAAAGGCTCAGAGGCATCTCAATGCACGTAAATATCTGAAAGGAGGGTACAACAATGACAGTCAGCCTCTCCTCAGTGGTGCCCTGTGATGAGACCAGAAGCCACGGGCACAAACTGAAATGCAGGAGGATCCCTCTGAACATCAGGAAACTTTTATTCTAAGAGAGCAACCAAGTCCTGGCAAAGCTTTTGAACATCTCTGAGAAGGGAGACTCCACAATCAGCTGCCTGGAAAAATTATTCCTGGGCAACTGGCTCCAGGTGGCTCTGATGAGCAGTGGGGTTGGACCAGATGACCTCCAGAGGTCCCTTCCAAACTCAGCCTTTCTGTGATTTGAACTATCTCTGACTACGTGTCTGACAAGTACTGCACTACTTGTACTATACAATAAATCAGCCACAAGGCCAATGTATGTCTGTGACCCAAGTGGTCACCCATTCTGCTTTTGTACAGCCCACAGATACAGCAGAGCTAACAGCACCAATCCTTTTCTGTTCCCTCACACCCCGGGGACAAGATTGTACAGCCAATACGTCACTATTTGCATTTGAGGAAGAAAACTTGTTATGCCAGATTATGTTATGAAAAAAAATGTTTTATTGCTAGCAAGGTGACAGGTTAGGAGAGAAAAAAATCCCTTGCTGTAATAATGATGACCCACCTGTATCGGCCAGGTTCACTGCTGAACTGATCCATGGTCTGACGGAAGCTACGGATGATGTCATGCATTCCAACCTGTGTGGTTGTGTAGTCATGGTAGAGCTGGGAATAGGCTGTGATGCTCGCCTTAAAGAACAACACGGTATTTCCCATTAGCTCACCAATATTTTGGGTTTCAGAACTCTCCAATTTTTTTCCCCATCCTTTCCTGAGACAATGCACCAGTCCAGATAAATTGTAACTGAACTAACTGAGTTTAGCATAGCAACAACTAACAGCACAGAGCTGAACTACACTTGGGGGAATTCTCAAGATACGATACCACAGGGATGAGTATTTCAGATCTCATCCTTCAAAAGAGTCCACTTGAAGCATTAACCAACCAAGCCTATTTCAGCAGTGAACACACACACTAGGTTGGAAAGATGGACAATATTGTTGTGGTAACTTACAAAGACAATGGTTCATGTGGAGATGACTTGTTTTAGGTCATCCCCAACTCCCCAGGGGAACAGTGTCTTAGTGCTGGCACTATATGGGAACATCACGACCTCAGTAAAAGCATAAACAACAGGGTGCATGCTTCACAAGATGTCTGGCCACCTCTCACTACGACATACTGACAACACAAGGGGGTTTGTTTATTTTACTCTGATTCCTACTAGCAACAGAGAACAAAATAGATGCTAGTGACTGCTATGGAATCCCAAGCAGGCAAGAGCTCTGAGATCATCTCCTGTAGCTGTCTCTACAAAGACAACCAATCAACTATTGAAGTCACAAGACTGATATTTTAGAACGGAAATTGGAAAACAAATTAAAAAGACAATTCAAAGCAACAGCATCAGAATATACAGAGCATATAGGAACAATTCGCCTCCCACCTCCAGCACTCCTGCTTGCAGGTATCTCACTGACCTACACCCTCAGCCCAGAGGCTTCTTCCTTGTACATGTTCCTTCTGCAGAACACCAGGGAGCCACCTGCCTTCCAAGGGACATGGCTGACCCAGTCTTCCTGAAGTCTCAATTGAGACTCCAAAGAAGAGTAACAATGCACACTCTCTTGTCCCAGTAGGAAGTATAGGGGCTGGGGGGGAAGAAAGACAAAAAGACAGAAGGAATACGCTACAGGATCCTGGGTCTTGTTCACTTGAGGTTCATCTCGGAGATGTGTTGCTTCTAAAAGAAATTTCACAGCGCTGAAACTAAATCCATCGATTCCTTTGTCAAGCCAAAATTTGATGATATCCTAAGCACAAAGGTAAAAATTGAGAAGTCCAAATGAGCACACCCCATTCAAAGCAGGACAAGAAAACTAAACCTGTTAGGAGGTATTAACATGTAACAATTTAATTTTTAACTTCTATTAAAATTTCAAGTACAAATTAAAGTGAGTCATGTTGATCTAAGGTCAAACTAAGATCCACATAAAGCACGTCTTCTTATTTCACCCACTGTAAGAAAGAAAAAGACCGGTCTGCAACCAGTAATCCAGAATATCAAAGCCAGAGCATGCCTCACTGAAAGCCACTTCTAATCTCATCCATCAAAACAATTGGGCTCATGCTAAGTGCTGTTGTTGGTGAACATCCGTCACTGCTGCACACAATTAGGACACAGCGATTAAAATATGCAAGAATATGTTGTTCGGCACAGACCTCGTGCCACCAATTTTCTTCTCATACAATAGAGCTCTTAAAACATTTGTTCTCTCTTATTTGACTGATGTACAGTTTTTTATTTTATTTTCCGGCTTAGTTGGTTGATTTGCAGGAACATGAAAGATTATGATCTGAGTTAACTGCTAGTGATTTGTAATTTCACTATCAAATTCAGAGCTTAGTCATTCTCAGGAAAATTATATCCTACTTCAGAAGCTCTTACTACAGTTTGAACAAAGAACTCTTCAAGTTCAGTTCTCATTCAAGCTTTACAGATTTTTGTTTGGCAAATAAAGGCTCTGTCTTACTGAGCTTTGCTTTTCTGTAGAGTCATTCTGAAAGCAGCAGCCCTCAATATGGTGCCTGCCCAATACTGAATCCACCAAAAACTGATGGCAACACCGGGTATCAGCAGTGCAAACGTGACGTAGTACTCACTGAGACTGATCCGCTTTTATTTATGCAAGAAATCTACAACGTGCTGGCTGCTACATTTCTTGCACACCCTGTGGCTGAACCAAAGATGAGCTCCTGTGGAGGAGTGGGTTTGCTTCCTGCTCAGTCCTCCTAACCTTCTGAAACAGGATTTTGAATTAAAATACTAGACATTCATTTGCTGCTACTACTACTGGTTAGCCAGAACCATTGAAAAGTACCTGAAAAGGTATGAAAAAAGGTGGGAAGTATCAAGACACAGAGAGGTTACCAGTGGAGTTCTTCAAGGACTGGTCTCAAGAGCAGCCTCATCTCCCACTTCAGTTAACAGATAAGATGAAAAGGGGTTTATTTCTTCACACACATGCAGTTCCCTGCACTGAGGGGAGAGGCCCAACAGTGACAAGGAGACAGCCACAGTAGAACTGGGCAGCTGCTAAGTGTACCACCAAAAAAAGGCATCCAGAAACTGGCAAATGCTTAAGATAGCTGTAGTACCTGATGAGGTACAACAACTTTAAGAGAAAAAAAGCAATTGTCAGGTTCCCCATGTTCAGGCCCAGTTCCCTGTAATTTAATGAGTTCTACATTGTCTCCTGGGAGGTAGGATGCAGACAGGCACAATGTTTTGTCAGAGCACCACCACCTTGCCTTGGTAAAGCACTCTTGCATTGATGGTAGTCTCTCCCCTCTGTAAAGTCATCAGAGATGCAGACAGATCGAAACTCACTGTCTCCCTTCTTGGCAACAAGCCCAGGCATTCCTTGTAATTTAAATCAGCATCGCCTCCTTTCTTGAGAACGCAAACAACTCTTTGCTACAAGAAGGTGCCATTCCCACATTGGCCAGGCTAATTAACAGCTCCTTGTATCAACAATGATAAAAATTCTCTCCATTTGAGTGATTCCATTCAGTTTCAGCACAGGCTTCAGTGCAAGAGTCACTTTACCTTCCAAGTCAGCCCTTCCATTAACTGTTGTCCTTGATACAACATGCAAATGCGCTAAGTGCCTGGCTCTTGATGAAGACTAGAGCTGAATGCAGTTAACTGCTTCCAGATTGCAGTCATGTTGGATTATTTGAGCACTAGCACCAACTTCAAAGCAAGTAACTGTAACCTCAGGAAACGGAGGCAGAAGTAGGAGTGGCACTGTGCATGGGCCTGCCCGGGTAACTCTCTGTTCAACTCATTTAATTCCAGACATTCACATTTGAGAAGAACATCGGGCTGGAAGCGCTGCCAGCAATAAGGCGGCTTAACAAAGGGATAGAGAGTCTCTCGCTTCAGGAAAGACTGGAAAAGCCCAGCCCAGTTAATTTATCTTAACAAAAGCCGAAGGGGGGTGTTGTCAGAACTGAAAAACAAATAAGGATAAACAAGGATGGGACAAGCTATTTCAGCCGAAAGACAGTTTGATTCACAGTGACCCAAGTACAAACACTCTGCGAATAAGGTTAGGCTGAGGTACAGCGCTCATAAGCATTAAACCAACTTTTAGATCAGCTTTGGCAGGAAAAGAAAGGGAAAAGGAGCTCATTTTGAAATACAACAGCTTGTTAACAAAAAAAAACCCCAAATAACAAAAACAAAACCAACAACAAAAATCCACTGATATCACCAGGCACTTGTGAGAGCAGGGGAGTTAAGCCCGCAAAAAAAGCAAGTCTTAAAACCCAGAGAACTGCACCACCACCTGCTGCCAGTCCTTCCACTCAGGGACAATTTTATTTGGATTTTTTTTTTTATTGGTTGCTTGTTTGCTTTTAAATTAAAAGAAAATTAAATTGAAGCAAATTAGCTCCAATACTGGAAGCATTACAGCTTAAAGCTTGAATTTTGCCTATAAACTTAATGTTTGCCTAGAGACCTTTTTGTTTCAATTGCTTACATCCACTGCAATCCTTGAATTGGTTCCAACTAGAATGTAACTTGTGTAGCACAAATAATCAGAGAAACTGAGTGTAGAAAAAGCTCCTTTGCTGTTGGTGCAGCAGCAGTGGGTTGGTTACATACTTACATGGATTTCTTGTTGGACATCGAGGCTGCGAAAATTCAAGTCTGGCTGTTCTTTCCCAAACTGGTGAAAATAGCATTGCTGTCTCACATCATCAAACTGCCAGCTGGAATTCCCAAAGACACTCACCTACTCATATAAGAGAGAGGGATGGATAATCAGAACCCTTAATTTAACAAGCATTTATTCCTGAGCATACTTTAAGATGTGGTGCATTACAAACATATAGTAAACCACAAAATGCCTATTCAATAGACTAAATTTTGAGTAATTTTAGTAGTGATGTTTCACATTTCCTTCTCCTGCTAGTTGCTCTCCCTTTAGTTGTGCTTTACCACATGACATGTCTTGTTCAATGTTCTGTTTCATTCTTTAAGTAGACTTTCATGAAGAATTATGAGAATGGAGGGGAAAATATGAGGGAACATTTCTTTAGGAGCTGCTTTTCCTAAAACTTACTAAAAATTGCTTTAGTTAACTTAGAGCTTTCTGCAATCTGGTACTATCCCTTGGTTAAAATGCCAGCTTTATTGTTATCTCTGTAATAAGAAACTCTAAAAGCTAAGACAGCTAAGGCAGAGTTTAAAGAGTAGTTATGCTAGCTGGTACAAAATGTACACTCTAAAAAAATCAAGGGGGAATTATGAAGTTTCTAATCCTGCACCCATCAGTTCAAATCTCAACTAAATATATTTGAAATAGGCAAGGGCAAGTTTCTGGCATGATCACCTTCCAGAAAAAGGAAAAAATTCAAGAACACACTGTTTTGCTTCCCTCCCCACCAACTATTTGTTTCAGAGGAGCTGAGACGAAGTTTTTAGGGCACCCAGGCACAGAAGGGGGCACATGTGAACGACTTGTACACAACTATCGTTTTTGTTTCACTTTCTTTAAGGAGTGAAAATTTAACTCTGAAGTAAAGAAACAAAAGTAATTTTTACACTCTGTTCGAAGTAGGAACTCCTCAGCCTGAGCTGGTTTCAATCTTACTCAGCATTACCTCATTTAGTAACATCAGCTTGTAGCTCTCAGCACTCCTCTATAACCCAGTGTACATTTGGACAACCACATTACAGCTGCTTTTGTGAGGTGGCAGCTTGCACCCCGCTCGGGGTTTTCCTGTGTCCCTTCCCATGTTTACCCAGTTGTTTGGAGGAGTGATGGAGCCAGCAGCCTGCATGCAGTCCTGCCAGATGTAGTAATCCGTGTACTTCCCAGTCCGATTGCGACTCAGCTGAAACCATTGGTGTTTATCGCTCGTATGGTTTGGTATTAAATCCATTATCACCTTCAGCCCTTAAAAATCAAACCAATTAAAAAAACCCTATTAAATTTAGCCTTTTAAGACAAAGTTCACAGCTTTTCTGCAGTATCTGAAGTGTTTGGGATTCTTCCTTCCCAGATGTCTGACAAAAGAGAGGGGCAAATAAGCCCCAAACCATGAAAAGCCTCAGACTACCAACAGAGACTAACTAGAATCTGCAAGTAGCTGCAACAGATCGTGCTGGTATTGTTTCCCTCGGCTCATTGCTGTGGAGGGAAAGAAGAGGAGAGAAAAAAAACCCATCCTACTTCTGCTGTTTTGAGCCACTTCCACTAACTCTGACTTCAACATCTGCTTCTCACCTCCCAAATGGAAAAGGCACTTCAACTTCCCCAGTCCAGCACCAGTGAACACGTATTCTTCCTCACTCTTCTTAAAGGATACTCATTTTTTTTAAATCCCAAATGTTATTGGGACTGGCAAACTATTTTCTGTTCAGCTCAGCAACTGTAAGGGGAAACGCTTGAGCAAATATTTGGTCTAAGGCACAAACGCACCAACCAAGGATGCAATGGCAGGAAAGAAGCACATGTTCCCTCTCAGCCCTGAAGGGTTTTTTTCCTGCTTTTCTTCAGAAAGCAGCCATCAGTCATAAAATTCAGTTTGAAACAACTGCATCCCAGCCTTGATCTCCCATACTATCCATGTCTGTACCATATACACAAGAGAGTATATACTGTAGGTCAAGCCCATTACCTACCCACTGCCTACTACAAAAAAGGCACAGATTGAAATCTCAGATCATAACCTAGTGCTACAAGGTACACCTCTAAAATATAAGCAAGCTACTTCTCTATAGAGCCATTTTGATTGGATTTGCAGCTCACCTCTGTCATGTATGGCTGCAAGTAGATTCTCAAAATCACTCATTGATCCAAACATGGGATCAACGTCATAGAAGTCTTCAGCTCCATATCCAAGGTCTTTTAAGGGAGATTTATAGAAAGAGGTGATCCAGATGGTTTTTATATTCAAATAGGTAATATGGTCCAGTTTTTCTTGGATACCTATTTAAGAGAAAAAGGCATTATCTCTTTAGAAAAGACAAAATGTTTTTGTTGAAATAAGTTTGCCATGGGCTCTCAGGTACAGGGGTCTCTGATACCTGGTAACTCTGACACTCTGATAACCATTCCATTTCCACTGATCTCAAGTAGCAGGGCAATCTTGACATTTAAGGGACAGCATGAAATCACAGAACATAAACTGTTCAAAGCCACTTTCACAAGGAAGGTAATTCAGGAATGAAAAAACCAAAACAGATCAAACCAAATTTCTACTTGACTAGAAAACATTAATAATTTCATTTAGTACATTTAACACTCACATCCAAAACCCAGCTCCTCTATCTTGTTAAAAGGCAGCAACAGCATTGCTTTCCCATTTCAAGGAACATCAATGAATCCTCAGACAACCCAAAGGGAAGACAAATTTTAATGCAAAGATCCCAGGTTTTCCTTGCCTTAGGAAAAGTCTCTCCTGGGGTTTTTCTGTTCCTTTCTGTAAGGACACTTCACTCTAGTTTCCCCTAGTGTTTTTAAACCCCAATCCTTGCTGTCTTTCTGACATTGGCATTACAGAATTAATTACAGAAACAGCTTCTTCTCTTCACTTGCCAGCAGAATACATTAAATTTCCCAACAAGAGGTGCTAGCTCTATTGTCCATTAAGGTGTTGAGCTTTCCCATTCTGAAAACTAGTCTCTGCCAAGCTACTGCCAAGTATATCAGGCCCCCTTCTCAGGGCAGTCATAAGAAATCAACAACACTCAGACCAGGAACAAAACAACAAGTAACAAATCTTTCTCTCCTCTTTGTCAGCTTTATTTTTCTTTTCTTTTGTTTATGGAAAGGCAATTAACCTAAGGACTAAATGCTCCACAACAGCCATCCTCCTGATTGACCTCAGATTTGTGGAGAGATGTTAACTGTGATGTCAGCAGTGCTCACTCTCAGCCCCACCTCTTAAACATCTGTGCTAGTGCCAGGCTTAGACTTAGCAACTTGAAAAAGCAGTTCCTAGATTTATTCATGAAATATGAGCCGCCACTAATGATCAGTCAGACAACATTTGTTTCCCTTCTCCATCGGGATGGCTTTCTCTTTCAGACTGTATGGTGACTTATTTTTGTAATATATCTATATATACACACAGATAACTGCTACACAGGTTTGCACACAGCAAGAATGCAAATTCACCCACCTTTCAGATCCCCGTTCCCATCCATGTTGCTGTCCCTGAAGGAACGAGGATAAATCTGATAAACAGGACTAGCCTGCCACCAGTCAAGGCACTTTGGAGAAAGGGCAATAATTGCAATCGTAGCACACACAAGCATGACGGCAGCGGCAATTATGAGCCAGAAGAGAATCTCCCTGGTGACCCTGTACCGTGCCTGGCTGGAGAACTTGAGCAAGACTTCCTTCGGCATCCCTGCATAAGGTTTCAACACCGGCTCCTCCATTGCCACCGGCTCCACATCAACAACAGACGTTTTTGGCATTTCTCCTCGGCTACCGGTATCGGCCTCCGTGTCAAAAGCCTCATTTTGAACAAATCCGTTGTTCTCCACACCTCCCTTCTCGCTCAGCTCCATAGGCAAGCTCTTAGCTTCCTCCTCAACCATTTCACTTTGTGAGTCTTGTCCTGCAGACTCCAGCCACAGCAAGGAAATTTTGCCAACACACCTTTGTTCAGTGGAACAAGAAGCAGTGTAATTAGCACCTGGGTTGATAATCAATCTTGACCAACTGGTCAAAGTTCACAAAGAGACAAGAAGGGCAAAGTGCTCCTATTCCTTGCACATATTAGGCATCCTTAGCAAGATAACAAGAAAGCAGGTGGGCCTGTTCCTTGATACCAGCTGAGCAGAGTTAGGATTATTCTTGCTCCCTCTAGTACACAAAACTTCCCTTCCTTTTGACAGCAGGGGAAACTCTGAGGGTCTTTTATCAGGGAAAGACTTAGTCAATGTGCAGCTTTCCAAGTTGGTCTCTAGTCTCAAGCAGTCTGAGAATTAATGAGTAATCTAAAATACAAGACAGCAAGGGAATGAGGTGTTGACAACTTCTGGCTCAGTAACAACAATACAAACTAACTCAGAAGAGAAGATACAAAGGCAGGTCACACTTCGTTTCTCACAGCTTAGAAAAACAAAGTCCTCCAAACTAACTCAACCCAGCCCACCCACAATCCTTAAGCAGCACCAAGATAAGGCACATACCAATCCTGCAATTCAGTGCAGGGACAGGTTGCTACACCTCAAGCTATCCTCAGGTCAGGACAAAGTAGTTCTGCAGAGGCACAAGCAAGACTCAAGAAGGAAAAAACTGTTAATATTAAAAAAAACAAAACAAAACCACAGACGTTTGTTTAAAGGAAAGTGATCTGTCCATTCTTTGTCTTCCTCCCCTTTCTATTACTCTGGCCAGCAAAAACCACCGTCCAAAGTCTGCACAAGCAGGCAGAGATTTACACATCTGAGTGCCTTAAGCCTCAGCAGCCCTGAAGCCACCTAGCCCACATCTGCCAAGACATCCCCACCAGCCAGTGCCCTCTCCCCAGGCATAACAAAGGAAACAAAAATACATTTGCCAAGGAGATCCTTTATCTTACACAAGAGCAAACAACTGCCTATGACCACAAGGTCAGGGGCCCATAGAAACTCCCACGGGCAATTGCAGTGGAGAAAAGGTTGGGTTCCGCCTCAAAAAAGTATTTATGTTGTTTAGCTCAAACCACAAAAGAAGTTTATAAACCAATGACTGGAAAAATCCAGCATGCAATATGAAAATGGTTTAAAAATGTACTATTTCTTGAGTAGCTGAGCTAAGAAGAGGTCTTTCTCTGACAGATTTCATCCTTTTCTTCCACTTTGTCACACAACTGCCTGGCAGCAACTTCAGCCCATACGGGGTCAAGTAGTTGCCTGTAATTCAGTATTGCCAGGAAATTCAGAGGTGAGAAATTTTTTGAATCAGCTTCCTGTCCGATGACTCTACGGTCTTAATATCATCATTGTATCAGTAAACTGCAAAAGTTTCCAGGCAGGCACAGTACATTCAGGGCATAAGCTTATATTTTAGGTACAATGCCAACTGTGCTCTCCTCATCCCCCCCATATTTAAATTGTTTTGTTTCCATGATTTCATCTCCAATTAAAATAGGAAATGCGAAATCACAGCTATTTTTTTTCTTTTCAAGATTGCATCATGAACATCTTGAGATCATAGAAGTCCTCACCTGGCTTTTTCCCCAAACTCAGAGGTTTAAATGTGCCCATGGTTTCCTGCGCTTCCCAAAAGCTCCTTCAAGCACCCAAACACAGCAGAAAATGAGTCAGAAGCAAGAGAAAACCTTGACCAAAAGGCAGCCGCCTACCAGGGATATGTGGGCCAGCCAAACCAATGGGACTGGGGACAGCTGGGCTCACAGAGAGGGCTTAGTCAGTTGTGGCTTGTTGGGTTTTGTTTGTCTAGTTGTTTAGCCTGGGTTTTTTTCCCGAGATCATAAGCACGTTTCTAAGTCACGAGGCTGCCAGAATGAGAGTTCAGAATACAGATCTGTGTGTGTATATATATATATATATACACACACACACACAATAGCCATTCTGTGGAACTGTGTTTATATTTATACAGGATCCCTCCTACACCGATGAGACTGGCCCTGCAAAAATCTCATCACTCAACACAAGAACAAAGCCAAGTCTCTGAGATCATCAGACAGTACAAAACCAGTGCCTATGAGGTACAGCTTGTCTTCTGGTGCAATATTTAGAAGTATTGTGCAAAAAACCAAAAAGTGAAGGTTATCCAAGTAGCCACATCATCTGCTTATTTGCTTTTTGTTTATTTTTAAAATGCATTCCCAGTCATTGCTTCACGTTGGACAAGACCAGCCCCCACTCTGCTCACTCCCAAGTTTTTGCTACCAAGCTAACGGGATGTGGGAACAACCTCCCTACATTTGTGGAATACCAAGGATATAACTCATGCTAGAAGATAACTGCATGACAAAGAGCAGTATTAATAGTGACTGACATCTTAATCAGATTTTAGTGCTGCTTTTGCTTTTTTCTGTTTCTCTCTGTCATGCCTGACATGAGCCTGCACAGTCAAGACCAGCAGTGTTGTCAGTTTGCTTGATACCATATAATGACTGCATCATGCAGAACTTGATGCAAGACACAGTCAGTATCTCTTTTTAGGGATGTTGGCCAAGTTCAATGATCTTCACATTTACCATTTTTAGCATGGGGTATACAACGAGAGGAAGTGGGTTATTAGAGGCATCTGGAAGATCTCAGGTTGTAACGGGAGAGGTGGAGGGTACAGAAGAGGTGGACACGGGGTGGAGTGAAAGGAGGTGCTTGTGTTAGCAGATAAAAGCACGTGGTATAAATAATTAGTTGGAATAAAACATCATCCATACTGAGCACACAGTGATCTTGTCCCCTCAGCGGGGGTGGGCTGAGTGACTTGTGCGGGTGGCTTGGTGATGTTGCCGGTAGCAGAGCTTTTACATACTTGAGACACAGATCAGCACTCCTGAAAGTCCCAGAAAGCACACTTGACATATTACTGGGACACAAACATGTAATTCATCATTACAAATAGCTGCTCAATAGGCAATGCTATGTCACCATGAGGGAAGTTGCAGTTTTGTATCTCCATTGTAACTCACCAGCATTTAGTGCTAATTTCATAGACTCATAGAATTGTTTTGGTTGGAAAAGACTTTTAAAATCATTGAGTCCAACCACTAACCTCACACTGCCAAGCCCACCAACAAACCTAGCATGTGTTTTTAACATGCCCCCCCGGGCAGCCTGTTCCATTGTCTATCAACTCTCAGTGGAAAAGCTCTTATTAATATTCAATCTAAACCTCCCCTGGGCAATTTGAAACCGTTTCCTCTCATCCTATCCTTGTTATTTAGAAAAAGAGACCCATTCCCACCTCACTACAATCTCCTTTTTAGACAGTTGTGGAGAATGACCATGTCTCTCCTCAGCCTCCTCTTCTCCAGGATAAACATCCCGAGATCCCTCATCTGACTGCTCCCCATCAGACTTGTTCTCCAGACTCTTCACCACCTTCATTGCCCATCTCTGGACACACTCCAGCAACTCAGCGTTCTTTGTGTAGTGAGTGGCCCAGAACTGGACACAGTATTTGAGGTGTGGCCTTACCAACGCCAAGTACAGGGGTACAATCTCTTTCCTGGTGCTCTGGCCACACCATTTCTGATACAGGCTAGGACGTCCTTGGCCTTCTTGGCTGCCTGGGCACACTGCAGGCTCATGTTCAGCCAGATGCTGATCAACATTCCCAGCTCCTTTTCCACAAGACAGCTTTCCAGCCACTCTGGCCCAAGCCTGCGGTGTTGCATGGGGTTGTTGTGGCCCAAGTGCAGGACCCAGCACTTGGTCTTGTTGAACCTCATGTGATTGGCCTCAGCCTATCTATACGGCCTGTCCAGGTCCCTCTGAAGAGCCTTCCTGCCCTCAAGCAGGTCCATGCACCCACCCAGCTTGGTGTTATCTGCAAACTTAACCAGGGTGCTCTCAATCCCCTCATCCAGATCACTGATAAATATGTTAAACAAAACAGGTCCCAACACTGAGCCCTGGGGAACACCACTGGTGACTGATCACCAATTGGATTTATCTCCACTCACTGGCCATCCAGTCAGTTTTCCACCCATCTCAGAATAGGTCCATCCAAGCCATGGGCAGCCACTCTCTCCAGGAGGATGCTGTGGGAGATTGCACCAAAGACCATACTAAAGTCCAGGCAGACCACATCCACAGCCTTTCCCTCACCCACTAGACACGTCATCTTGTTGTAGAAAATCAGGTCAGTCAAACAGGATCTGCCCTTGATAAAGCCACATTGGCTGAGCCTGAACCCTTGGTTGCCCTGTACATGCCTCATGATGGCACTGAGGATTTGTTCTGTAAACTTCCCCAGCACTGAGGTCAGGCTGACAGGCCTGTAGTTCCCAGGATCCTCCTTCTGGCCCTTCTTGTAGATGGGGGTCACATTTGCCATCCTCCAGTCCAGTGAGACCTCCCCAGTGAGCCAAGGACTGCTGGTGATGGAGATGGAGAGTGGCTTGGTGAGCACCTCTGCCAGCTCCCTCAGCACCCTCAGGTGGATCCCATCCAACCCCATGGACTTATGTGCATCAGGATGGAGCATCAGGTCATACACCATTTCCCCTTGGACTAAGGGGGCTGCATTCTGTCTCCTGTCCCTGCCTTCTGGCTCAGGGGGTCAAGCCTTTTCCTCATCATTGTTCACCAAGCTTCCCCCTCTGTATATTAAAAGATGAAGACTTTCCTGCTTTTCCTGCCTTATGTTGCCTCCTCCCCCACCTCCATCCCCTCCCCCCACCCCCCTCCTGCCACGTGAGTATTTAGGGAGCTGTACAGTAAACCAGATTGGGAAACTGATTTGGCTGGAAGAAAAAAAAAGGTAGTAATTTGATTCTTTAGACAGTTTTATTGCTCATCTGCCTGGTCTCCACGAAACCACACTAGCCAGCCATGCACAGAAAGGTGAAGGAAGGCAAGTTTGGAGAGAGTCCAGGTCACAACCACTCAAATGAGAGACTCTTCAGTCAAATCATAGCCTTTGTGTCTCACATTCTTTAAGGTGTAGAGAGGATTTTTGGTTTAGTACATTCCTATCATTTCGGCTCTGGGAGTAGAAAGCAGTTAAGTCTCACACCCACAACGACCACAGTAACCCCTCTCAGAGGAGAAAGGATTTAAATTCTGTTAATAGCTTACCTGAAGTCACACATGAAGCCTGCAGAGGGTCAGGGACCTAACTCCACTTCTCATAAGTACTACATCACTACCATCCAAAAACTTGTTGAAACTCTCATTCCAAGTGAGTATTTTCAGCCCTCATCTTTTATTTAAGCCAGTAAACTTAATGGTGATAATTGCCTGCATGGACATACATGCTTGATCTAAGGATACAGGGAGCACATCCTTTGTATGTGTATTTCTTACAACTGATAAAGGCCAATTTAGTATCTCAATAGTCTGAAGCTGCCAGTGCTCTCTGTACACTGGTTTGGAAATCATTAATTCCCCTTATTCAAATACTTTACAGGAGCACAACACCGATGCCTGCTCTCTGAGTCCTGCTGTGTGTGAACCCTGTCTTCAAAACAGTCCCTCTTGTCCTAATGTAATCCCCAAGTAACATTAAAGGCTTATTTATACTTTAAGTAGGACAGATCGTGTCTTAATTGCCAAGCTGGCTGGAAAGAGGATTATGCTGCTGTGGTAGATAAAGGCAGAATGAAGGAGCTGGAGGCCACATATCAATGAATCTGTGTGCACTACCTCAACCTTCCTCCAGTTGCTACAGGGCATGCAAAGATACAGGGACACACTCAATTATTTTAAGGTTAAAACAGAGCATAAACCATTCTGAAAGCTACCGAGTAGCTGTCTTGGCGAATGGAGGGTTTTTAGAGCCAGACTGACCGTGCTTAGAGTCAGACTTCAATCTTATTTCAGATCAACTTCACATTGCTCCTTAAGAAGAGCTGAAGCACAAGCAGCAGATGTGGAACACAGGTACACTTAAGGCTGGACATCTGGACCCTGAATACTAAAAATTCTTCCAGATAACATGGAAAAAAAATACAGCCAAAGAACTTACAATGGGTCTGGACAGTCAACCATCACTGATTCCGGAGAAGAGGCCCAAGAATGTGCTATCTCCTCCAGGATGTTCTTCCTCATAGACTAAAAATAAAGCTACGCAGGTATCTTGGGTTTATTAGACCTATTTCATTTCCACTCTTCACCTTGATGAGTCACTTGCCTTAAATTTATTTGATAAAGGAAAACCATAAAGTTCATCTTAAAAGCAGCTGATCACCAACAATTCCCACTGAGCTTTTACTTTTTCCTTTTAAAACACACTTTATGTATGCAGGCATTATGCTTCTGGCTTGCTCTCAAGCTATTCTGAAACTGTTCCCTCCTGAGCAATTTTATAGTTTATCAGGAGGAACTAACCAATGCAACTGCGTTACCAGAATCCACTGAAAAGCATTCAGTACTAAAGAAAACACTTCATATTCTCTGCCAGTTACTCTGTTTACCTCAGGGTTAGATAGGGAAACAAAACCAATCGGTATGTGGGCAGTAATAGCTGCTATCTCCACACAGATTGCCATGGTTATTTCTGTAAGATAGAGGGATTAATTTCCAAAAGTATTTCTTATATATAATTACTTTGATGCACTAGTGAAGTAGTCTGCTCTTTGATGCTATACAAATGCCAAGCAGCTTTCCAGTTACTCGATACCACACATGGTACACCAAAAACCATACAGAGGGGTGATTAAGCACCCTAGAGTGCTAATTGTAGGAAGAGGTTTACTGTTAAAAAAATCTCCTAATGCTTTTTCATCAAATGGTTTGGTACCACTGGAACTGGTCTGACATCATGCACTTCACCTCTAAATATAACCTCATTATTTACAGAACCAGGGCCAGCTTCATACCCGTGTAGAAAGGCAAATCCTATGGTTGTCAGCTTTTCCTCAGTGGCTTCCTCAAGACTGATGGATGACCTGACCTTTAAAGCTACATTTCATTCAGCACTAAGAAAGTGTTTCCTTGATGGGGAAGGCAACTGTCAAGAGAGACGCTCTCGAGGAACAAGTCTATGACATGGTATCTTTTAATTTGGGCATCCTTGAGGGTGCATGAGGTTCCTGCCATCAGCCTGAAGCCCTGGAGGGTGGCAAAATGTAATGGTGTGGGATGCCATGACATGGCTAGGTAGGGGGGGTTCTGTTATTTTTTTAATGCTCTTAAGCCCACTAATGGACTATGGGATTAAAGGTTAACAGAATTATAAATGCTGTAATTAGCTACCGCTTGGCTCACACGATGTTTCAGGGGAAGGAGGCACCTGGCCCCTCCCTGCCATCAGTGCTCAGTATGGCTGGCTATGCCCACTGCCTTTAATGAGAACAATTATCCTCAATTCTTGTGGTTCTCACAGATGAAGAACAGCAGCACACAGAGTTGACTCCTCCTGGTGCCCTCCCCTATAGTGGGTCAAACCCTATACTGTCACACATGCACAGAAAAACAAAGTTTCTTTTCAGCTGAGTCCCTAAAACCTTGGCCAGCCGGGGATGGTTCAGCATAGTGCTAAATCCTGAAAGACCATTGCAAAAGTTTTCATGGCTACTGGCATTGCACTGCATTACCATCATATCCATCCATTGGGTTACTAAAATATTGCATCCCTTAGTAAGCTACATTTATCCATGACAGAACTTATCTCTGATAATTTACACTCACTGAATAGTAACTGAGGAGCAAGTTTTAATCTGCTGATCACTAAGCACTTCCTCATGTGGAAGGATGAAAGGTTTTTCAGAGAGGAGCTGTCAGGCGAAGAATACTGTGTTCTCCCCCTGACTCTGCAAGGCTGATGCTGCATCATCACATCTACTGCCGTACCACAGAAGCTGTGCTGCTTTTCACAGTGCCTCAGTTTCCCCACTTGCAGGAATGACACAAATAGTATCATGAAGTTACATATAGCACTCCGCTCAGCCTGACTAAAGGTCAGAATGAGTTCACTCTTTCCCCGACCCTATCAATGCACCTAAACAGGTCTTCCTGCAACTAATTTGCTTTTCACACATATGAAGTTGGCAACAGATATTTCATGATCAAACCTACTCATGGTTGTGCTTCTGTGAAATAATTTTCTGCTGAATGAGCTCAGCTCAGATCAGAAATCTCGAGCCTTTGTACAGAAGGCTTAACTCTAATACTGAACTGCATCCCAACGCTTTTACAATGGCTGTTTGTGACCAGCTCTCCATTGATTCCACATCAGACCATAACAGTCCAGCAATAGGAACACAGCGTATAAAAGTCAATGTGAAAACTGGAAGTGAAACCAAAGGATCAGAATTATACATTTCTGAAAAAAAAAAAAACCCAAACAAAAAACAAATGAACAAAACCCCCAGTTCTCCAATTCAGGTGGACTGACCTAGCATGCTGCACAGTAAGAGCCTGCATGTGTAAAGTTTTACATTCAAGGAACAGCTGTCTGGCCAGCATGAACTAAACCTCTGCACCGAGGAAACGTTTCACAACTACAAGAAGCCAATTCCAAAACCACGTAGCATTCCGGGCAGATATTGGTAGCCTAAGTTTCAAATTCACCTGTACATACAAACACTGAAATTGAAGACAATCCTTATCTTCCATGTTACAAGAACTACCAAAATCCTAATTCTAGGGACTAACCTCTGAACACTACCAAAATCGGGTTTTGTTTCAGAAGTGGCTGGCATTCAAGGATTCAGTTATCATCAGCATGAGAGTTGCTTGGTGAAAGGTGAAGAAAGCACAGCCTGCAGCAAATACTTGCTGCCTTTCCAACTTAATGAATCCACTGAACTGTGGGGGCTCTTCAGGTGCCATATCTTATATATCTGCATAAATATGTTCAGGCACCTAGCTTGTTTATAATAGTGATCCAGAGGAAAACCTAATCCCACATTCAGCAAGAACTGCATTTAACCCCTCCCTGCCTCCAATCCCTCAACCACTGAAGTGACAACCATCATACAAGATCCACTGTCCTCACCCCAAGGATAAAGTAAGGGTCTGTCCCTCATTATAGGAGGCACTCCCATAATTGTCACGCTTTTTGCTCTGCCATGCTGTCTTGGAGCCTGTAGTACCAAGTACAGAAAGACTCTAATCCGCTCACAACAAATCCAGTTTGCATTTCCAAGACAGATCTTCAAAATATTTCAGTGCTGAAGGCTGAATAGAAAGACAGGTGGTACAACATCTTAAGTCAATGTTAACACAATACCAATTTTGTATATTTTTTTCTCCTTTTCCTTAATTTTATCAAAAACCTTTTATTTAATGTACTTCAGAAAATGAGGACTACACTAAGACTATATGAGAAGTTTCACCTACATGACAGAACTTTTGGTTTCTTTTCATTCAGTTCAGAAAAGCAGCACTTGGAATACAGTAACTGCATGTAAAAAGTTGCTGCAATTGCTCACATGCTCGCATCTGTGCATTTTTTCCCCTCTACTAAGTTGAGTGAGAAGTTAAATGCAGTAACTGTAATCTCTGGAACAACAGTATGGAATTTGCTAAATACTTTTATGGTCAGGACAAGTAGGAATGAGAACTAAAGTATACTTCAACATTTCAAAGTTTCTCACCCAGTACAATGAAAAAAGTGTCCATGACCCAGAGTAAGCCTCAAGACTGAGAGGTTGTTGTAAAGCACCATACTCCTAATCCCCTCGCACACTGCTTGCATTAGCAGAGTATTTCCTACAACTAAATCCTTCCAAATTAAATGCAGATTTAGCAGAGCTGGAAAAAGTATTTTGATATCATTTCACATATTGTCTGCTCCCCAAACTGTAACATTCTTATTATTTTAAACACACTCGAAAAATCACTTCTGCTTTACATATGCAGGTCAAAACCCTTACTGCGCTGTTAAACGTATTTACAAAGTGAAGACAACCACTGGATAAAGGACCAAAAAAAACCAACTCAGAGCACATTCTCCACTTTCTCTTAAGATCAACAAATTAAAATACCGTAGATTGATTATTTATCCAAGAATGAGCAGGCATATGCTTTTTGTATGCCAATAACCTGCCAAAATGAAAACAACACTTGCAGAATGAATTTAAACAGAGTGGCATGAAGAAGCTGCCTTTCAAAAACCATGGGAAGTATCTTTTCATTAATGCAATTAGACTTTAACATGTATGCATTTACTTCAAATTTTCCAACGAACTTCTAAATGTAGGATGCTTACTAAACTACATGTTCACCCTGCAAAAAATTAGCAAAAATATAGTATAGAGTGGTGTGCTTTCAGCACAGTTCCTTTCAGCACACTTTTAAAAGGATAACTCAGTCTTTTCACAGAGAAATTAATACTCGTCTTTGCATATATGTAATGTATAATGTAATACATCCAAAACATTTTTGGGTACCCTTTCTAAATTCTGGATATTAACTTCTGAAAGCAGTTTCCTGTCTCACAAGACACACAGTTCTCATCCTATGACCTTGCTCCTGTTTAACTTCTTTCACTTAAACATGTAACTTCTTTTGTAATTATAAAAGCAGCAGATCCCTGTCGGTCATTTTCTGGCCTGACTTTGAACAGAAGGTTCTCTGAAAAACAGTTTTTTTAAAAGATCCCATACCTACCCAACAGAATCCAGAAGCTGCCTGAAAAAGGCCAGAAAAATCAGGATTTTTATATTCAGAGACCAGAAGAACTTCCAAGATTGCCATCAGGGAACTCATGAGTTGGATTGTTTCCAGCTTTTTAAAGGTCAAAGGCAAGGTCCTTACAACGCTAAACATTATTACAACACGTAGCTTCAACTTCCCACAACTCACCTTCAATTCCAAAAGTCTGAGAAAGCAGAAAACCAAGGCAACAGTCATCTCCAAAACAAACATGACCCAACAGGAAAAATTATTTCCAACAATACTGTCTCAATTAGCTGCCACAGTCTTCAGAATGTATCTTCCTACTACTACATTGTGGTTTTCTTCCTTTACTAGGAAGGGCAATTGCTTTCACAGACTGGAGAATGTCCAATTTTTTTCTCCTACAGAAATTCACCCCCACGGTTTGAATCTTTATCCATCCTGTTAAATTTCAAAAGCAGGTGTTGGTGCAAGTATCAGTTGACGTCAATTCACAGGTGCCAATCACAGTAACAGCACAGCAAAGCTTTTTCTGTTGGAAATTCCTAAGTCAAGTTGCAAATTAGGCCAGCCGAGGACAGAAGCAGGAAGCAAGCATCAATGGATAAGGAAGCTCTCAACAATTCCAATCAGTCTTTCAATCCAGACATCACAGCAAAGGAGATCTTTAAGGTTTTGGAAGAAGGAAAAGAAGGTATTTGGGGGAATATGAACTTTCAGATGTAAAAAGAGCAAGCACAGCAGCACTGATTAAACACCTAAAAAAAGAGAACAGTGAAAATAAAAGATGACCTTGAGCAGTGAGCTGAACACAAAGAGAAGGTGCAGCCATGCTAAAACGCAAAAGCTACTGGTCATTTGAACAGAGAAGCAGCTAGGCAGGACTGTAAGATAGTGCAAGCAAAGCACAGCCAAGTCAGATCTGTCCAAGACAAGATCAGATTAGCGCACAAAGAAAGGGGTTACAAAGACACGTGAGACCCTAAGTGGGATTTCAACTGCATAAACTGTGTGCTTACCTGCATTACACTGCAAAATTCAGTGACTTGGGTACCTTCTCGTGGTTTCATCAAATTACCCTCATCTCCAGGAGCATCCCAGATTTTCACCTGCACCAGTGGAGCTACATTCTCTTGACTTAACTTTCATTTCAGAACTAAAAGCAACATGTCTTCAGCAGACAATCCCTGAATCTAAAATTTGCTTTTAAGCCCATTGAACCCAAATTAGTTGATAGATTAAAAACTGCTTGGTACTGTGGCTTTTTACTAGAACAGATCCGACACCTAATGTCAAGTTAGCAAATAGGTACATCAGCCTCAGATTCACAAAAGGGCCATGAAAATCATGTGTATTTTGGCCAAGTTTGCATGCAGGCTGAAATAAGCACATGAAAATCCAACCTAAGCGGAGACTGTTATTGTAGTTAACCTCTCACAAGAACCTTTTGAGAAGGTCAGAATGACACCACTTATATTTGCACCCATTCCTTTATTGCCTGTTCCACTTAATATGTTAATGAGGATCAGCTAAAACAAATCTTTCATTTGCTCATGATTATCAGAGAGCAAATTTAAGAACTGACTTGGACTACTGTTACAGGAGAGTCATAAAAATGAAGAATCAAGATGCATTTGACATGTCAGAAAGACTCTAGGTGGAATAGACATTCTACACTCTCAACAGTCTATGGAGGCATCTTCATGTTAGTAACCAGGTGGCAATATAATTAAGAAGTTATCATTTTAAAACAACTACTTAAACTGACACATTATAGCAACTACATAAATTTTATCAAACATTCAGAATTCTCACATTAATAATAGCAAGCCAACAAGCATAAGTTTTTTTCCACAGGCTACTGAAATCTAAATAGTACTTTCATCAAACTAAAAACATGGAACAGAATTTGGAACCCAATGGATGCATGAATAGAAAGTAATGCTAATTTAGAGGAAGAAAAGATTTATTTATACTTTGTTTTAGCTGTGCAAGTCATGGTCTTTCTCTCTGAAGACCTATATACACACTACACTTGTATACAATAAAAGCACAAACCTTTTTATTTCAGGGAGACTATCCATGTGACAAAAAATCTACACATAAGTGCTCCTGTGACTGGAGTCTATGGAGTACGAGAACTCAGATCAGTGGAGTAAGGTATTAAAAATGCAGTTCATGAGGAAAGCATGCAGGAGTTATGCTGTACATACAGATCCAACAAAAAAAATGCAAGGAACTTAAGACTAATAGAGCTCATAGACTTAAAAACCTGCAGGTTGTTAAAAAATACATCCATTACACAGTAACACTAAATGTTCACACAGGTTATTACCATGCAGTATCAATACCACAGAGGACTTAATTCTCCTTTCCCACCCAAAAAAACTTGATTAATAAGTTAAAAAAGAAATCAGTAGAAGTTTTAAATGTGAGAGAATTAGAGACATTTCTATCAAGAACACTGTACTAAAGTAAAATTTTATAGGTATAATCTGAGAACTCTATAGGTATAACCTGAGTTGACTAAAAAATCAAGTTTAATCAGAATTTTTAGACTTCAGATGAAGGCTCTTCTGCAGCTGGAATATGACTCATTCCACCTTAACTTGGGACAGATTTGCCCTAGGAATTCTAAATGTTGCTTGTAGTTTTCTGTATCCCACAGAGACACTCATTGTTGAGACTTCTGAATCGTGACAGATCCATTCGCTATAGAACGAACATAAATCTGTCACTAACAGACACCTCATAAGTCCTATTTTGTTATCTTTTTATATAAACACTTGAACCTTCTTGATAAATCCTTGTCAAGAAAATATAAAGCGTATCACACTGTTTTAGCAATCCTTTATTGAAGATAACAAGTTGGTTATGTTCACTGTATTGTATGAAACATCACAATATCATACTGGGAAGGTACTATCAGTACAGGGTTGGACCAGAGCAGACAGTCTGAACAATAAACCATTTTGCATTCTTCATTCCCTATCTTTTAACAACCCCAAAAAAACCAGTAAAGGGACAAATACCTGTTAACATCATCATTTAGAACACTTTAACTTACAAGGCTAAAATCTAATGAATAAATAAAATATACTGTGGCAATAATCCTCTCTAGACCAAAAAAAAAAAAAAAAATTAAAAAAAAAAAAATCAGATACACAGTGAATCAAAATGACTGGGAAAGCTTGGCCTTGGGCACCAGGATGAAGGAGCGTGTGGTTTATACAGACTCACCATGGGGATAAAGTTACAGAAAGATACCATGAATTCCATTTCACACAAAACCAGTTGATGACTGTCATTAGCTTAAAACTACACACAAGGGCAATTACATCCTCGCTGAAACACAGTTTAAACAAATAGGAAAATGTTTACAAGGCATCCACAGCATGTAAATCATGTACAGATGGATACATTCATTGTTTCCCCTCCCCAATAGCTTTTATTTTAGATAAATACTTTACTCTTCCCCATTTTCAGCATTTACTTGACTCATTACATGCACAACTCAAAGAAGTCAGAAAAAAAGTCAAGGTTATTGCAAAAATAGAATTAAACTAAGAATCTTCAAGTACCTTACATGACAGCCACTCTGTACCATGCCCATTGCTTATAAAATGAAAGGTCATTGAACCCATGAAAATATCTCTAATACTTTCTTAATTTAAAATAGATAATTTTAAGTGTATTTATAGTAATCTCAAAGTGATAATTTGAACTTTGAAAATAATGCAAACAATTAAAAATTATACCCATATTACACAAGACTTCTGTCTGTATCTTAAGCTGAAAAAAAAAAATCAAAAAATTATAGAAAACCACATATAGAACAAAAAATAATCACAATTTACATTATAATAAAGGCAAATTTTCAGCATTTTTTAAAAAACCTGCAGCTGTGAGAGATGTCAAAGCAAGTCACTACTAACTATAAATTCATCAGTTTGGTTTTAAAAGACCTTCTCTAGCAAGAGTTTAAGGGTGTGTTGTACACATGCGTAAGATTCTTACTGGTTTTAGATACCTAGGATCTTCATATATTATTGCCAAATACACTTATCTTCAAGCAAGCAGTAGGCAACGTATCACAATTTGGACACCGCAGGGAAACCTAATGGTCTGGTAATACAGGTAAAACTGGAAAATTAAAAAAAAACCAAACCAAACACATTTGATAGCATATTGCCCAATTGAAATTACTTCCAAGCCACAGAGCTGCAAAGCCTTCCAACTCAGTAAAGTGAAATAAGTAATGTCTCAAACAATTACTTGCACTCTCTCACATTTGTGTGTCGCATGTTTCTTTTGGCCATAGCGTATCTTCAGAGTACACCTACAATCCCGTGTACCTCAGGTACATATACCGATCTGCTGAGAGAATCGTTCCTTCCTTCCTTCCTTCCTTTTTAGGGCCAAAGTTCATTACAGATGTCATCAGTATGCCTGAGGCTGGTAAAAATACTGTAAGTACAGGCAATGCTAAGAGTGGCAATATCAGAAAACACAAAAATGACCAAGTGATGGAAAATTCTAATATCTTTCTGCCCATTTCACAAAATATTGTAAATCCACCAGAATTTTTCCCTTGTATTGAAGAAAACAGATTGAAAAGTGTTTTTTTTCCCCCTTTCAGAATCAAAAGCATTTTAGTAGATTTGTAAGGCTACCACGGATCTTCTAGATCTCCAGCACCCTACAGGAAAAGAAGAGGAGAAATATTACTACTCACCAACACAAATGAAAACACTTTGTTGCACTTTGGATTTCAGTGGCATAATTAAATAGAACCCTAGCATAAGACAGATAACGTTTTCTTCCCCCCACCTTTCCCCCGCCCCCATCTACCCACTTCCACACACAAAGATTCTGTTCCTCATCTTCACGAGGGAATTTACCTCTACAAAAGCCGGTAAGGCTTTTACAGCATAAAGACTTAAAAACAAGTATTGTCTAAAATTGTACTAAACCATAGCTACCAATAGATACTACATCTACGAACTACTACAAGGAACATCTACTAAGGAACTCAGCTCTTCAGGTATTCCTGGTCCGCAAGAAATTCCCGCAGGCTCTTTTTCATTAAGGCAGTGAAATTTGTACCTATTTTGAACAATGATATTTTTGTGCAAGCATTATATTATCAACTGACCACTGACATGAGAATTCCAGATTTAACCTATTAGTAGATTAGTTACCACCACCGTAAATTTCTGGTATTATCACTGATCTACCCAAATGCACGTACATACATGAGAGTTGTACACTAGGAGACACAGAAAAGATCTGGTAGAAGATAAACATGGGTAGAATAGCCAGTTTATTCATTAATGTGGCTGATACCTAACTCAAACCTGAGAAAAGTTGCCCAGAGAGGGCTAATGATATGACAAACTTCCAATTACTCAAATATTTGTAGAAACCGATGAACATCGTGAGTTAATATCAGAAGCCATGAAAAGTTTCAAGTCATGTCAGAATGAGAGCATTTCAAAGGAAGTTTATTACTTGCTTAAAAGAGTCAATATGCATACAGATGTTATTCCACAGCATAGTCTTTATTTTCACTCAAACAAATTCTTAGCACTTGACACTAGGTACTAAATCTAGGTACATTTCCATTTCTGGATATCCATTATGCTACAACCCAGAAAGTAATAATACAGTCATCTAGAAAAAAACCCCTTATATTTATGATGAACAGTGGATACAATCTAAATTGGAAAAAATTAAAACACATTTCATGAGGAGTGACAACCTAAAGCATAATAGCTTCTGTAGTTTAGTCATAATATAAACTATACACAATTCAAATACAAGCACGCAGTATATGATGTTGGGGAAAAAAAATAGACTGAAGAATCTGTAAAATTCAACTAGTTTGCACAAAACATACAATTAAGATGTGAATTGCTTTACAATTAGCAAACATACACCATCAAAATTATTACTTAAGAAATTCTTTAGAACAACAAGTTTTGAAATGGATTCTTTTCACGAGCATGTTAAGATTCCTGATGGTGGTGTCACAGAATTTTAAAAATATCTAACCTCAACTCAGAAGTTAACTGCTTGCTACACAACACGATGCAACTCCTATAATATACCATAGTAGCTGAACTTCTAAGGAGTAATGAGCTTTGTATAAACAGTCTGTACAAACAGCTGAAGTAAAAATAAACAGACTTCTAGGAGAGATGTGACAAACGCTGAGATCCAAACAAAGGAAAATACGCCAAGTGAAGCATTAGATCCGCTATGTGAAACATTATGTCTGTTTATCACTCATCTCAATTCATCCCTGAATCTTCGCTTGAGCTCTGAATTTCAGCAAGGTGATTCCCAGATTCTGTGTGGGTGTCTGGCACGGGGTCACTGGGTCCAGCATGAGTATCTGAAGTAGATGCTGTAGCTGATTCAGCAGTGCACTCTTCTCCCTGCACCTTAGCTAGCCTGTAACTAGTCAGCATCTCTTCCAGGAGGTGGCGGTAGTTCCCCCTATGATTAATTCTCATTTGCCTGAGAGCTTCCACCAATTTTCCCTGCGTTCCACTTTCCTCGGCTTCGCCAGGGTCCTTTTTTTAAGATTCAAGACCCCAAAAAAATCAGTAGTTAAGCTAGGATATTTGCTAACGACATTGATAAAAAAAACCCAAACCCCACAAATTCTTCCGATTGAGAAAACATGAGCTATGCTCTATTTGAATATAAAACACCTTCTTAGCAACATTCATCTTAGAACAATACCATCCATGTTTGTGTGTTTGAGACAACATTGTTGTTTAAGAAATGCTACCTACGAAAACAGCGGCTTTAATAATTTCTATTTCTTTGGCGCCAGACAGCGTCAGCATGGTACCTCCTCCCAAATAACTTCATCTTGATTCAAATTGTCTTTTGATGAATAGAGCTGATATTCCCCACAACTTTGGTCAGTTGTCAGTGAATAATTTGAAAATTTGAGCTTCTTTAGCCATCAGGTCAATATCCTGCAGGTGAAATTCTGCACAGCCAATAGCAATAAGGTTCTGTGAACAACTTACTACAGAGAATAGTTAACTCTACTACTAGCAGTTTAGTTGAAGCGTCACATGAAAATAAATGCTCAGAGTGTTTTACAAAGCGGTCCCTGATTTCTGCATGCAGGATGCTACCACAAAAGAAACAAGCAGCTACCTATTAGCACCAGGAACACTGAACAACATAAGACACAGTTTTTGGCACATGTGTATATTACCTAGAAAATTTAACAGAACAGTTAAAGTCCAATCTAACAAACTACAGCACAAAATCTGAGTAACAAGTGCTGATTAAGGAATGTAGGTCTCCTCTGCAAGTCATCTATTTGTCTACAAGCCTTCCACTGAAAATAACTGGGAAGAGGGGTTGTTTTGTTTGTTTGCTTTTTTCCACATACTTGTACATCTCTTAAAATGCTCTGTCACCGATACTTGGTATTTTAATTTGCAAGTGTTGAAGCAGTACTGTTGCTTTAGGGGAACAGCACATTATTAATATCTAGCAACTTAAAGCTAGACAAATGGAACTGCACCTCTGGAAGTTGGCAGATTTTGCAATACATTACAGGCAAAACCCAGACTGCCTTGTTCTTCACGCTGACCTCATTTTATTGTCACTTAGTAAAAAAATTTCATAAGTGAGGAACTGTAATACTTGTAGTATACAACAGCAGTATTAAAACAATATCTTGGGTTCAGTAAGACTTTGGATGCTCTAATGTTGCTGAAATAGAAGCCTCAAGACTGATTAGCATGGTCTAAGTTAAAAATAGGACAATTTTACCACAAAAATGAATGTTACTGCGTATCATGCTGTCCCTATAAGTTTAACTTGTCACACAGAGATGTACTTCCACTGTGGTTTGCTGGTCTCAGTTTGAGATGTTTTGACTTCCATGTACCAGCATTTTCATATTCAGATAGCTCTTAAAGAGCCCAGTAAAGAGAAGCAAGTTAAAGGAAATACTTCTAATGTATGAAGTAGAACTGTTTTAATGCTTCTTGAGCACAAAGTCAGGGAAATGCCATCAAGATGAGGCTATAAATGTATCCTGCTTCATAGGTTTTGGAAAAAACCAAAACAACTCAACCTATTTATGTATTTATTTAGCTAATATTAAATAAGGCAGCATAGCTTAAGAACTTGAGTTGTTTAAAACCCAGAGAACCTCTAAATTCTACAGTTCCTCCAGGCCATCAGTTTTGTTTCTAGGTTGACACTAGTCAACATACATCCTGAATCTCCACATTTCACGATATTCACATCTTTAAAAATTCTTTTGCTACACTGAAATTATTATGTTTGTTCCCATGCAACACTGCACAGTGCAAAGGCAGTAAGCAATATAATAGCAGCCCCAAGATTCCTGAACAATTGAAATGCTAGTAGGAGTCAAAGTAACAGTGCTGTTAGTGTTTGATATTCAAACGTCCTGCTTTATACTCTGTCTGATGGCTGGCTAATTTGTGCTTCCCTTGTCTCTCACAGTGCTGTCAGACAAGAAACATAGAAAGTGTTTCTCTCATTCTATACACTGTAACACAGCTTCCATCTCATGATGTATGGCTATAACAGTTCCCTGGAAATTATGATTATTATGCAAGTTAGCATTTGTTTTCCTTCATGTTCAAATTCAATTTGGTGCAACTGACCATAACACCAAGATTAAATCCGTGCTAGCTATATTTAACATTAAGATTCACAGTTTCTACACAAGTTCTGCTCTGTATATAAAAAGGGCTACTACAAACTAGGCATATGATTTAATGGTGTAAGATTTTTGTCCATTTACATTTTGATTTGTGGCAGCCCTTAATGACATATGATTTGATTTAGCCAAGTGCCATATTATTAGTAAAAGCAAGAAAAAAACATGATTGCTTTCAAACACGACTGTCAAACACAGCTTTAAACCAAAGTCACCAAAACTATTAACATAGACACTGTAATTTTAACATTGTTCCTTGTGTTTAAGGATGCACAGACATCCAAGTAGCCTATTTGCACAGTAGCATCCTAGTCTTAGAAACACAAAAAACAGCTGAAGATCTGGCACAGTTACTTGAACAAGTTAACTAGGCCATCAAGTCTGTAGTATTGTAACATTACATTGGTAACAATTACTTAGAAGTTCTTTTAAATATCCAATAACATCATGCTTCAGTAAATAACAGTTACATAATTTCACTTGCAGTTGTAAAGGCACAAGCCACCACATCAATACTAGAAGACCCTCTCTGGCAAGACAGCTTTTAGTGAGCCCAATGCAGGGCTCTCTCCAGCCCCAGACTTACAAAACACTCGCAGTTTGTTGAGATGCCTAAAAGTAAAAAAAAACCTGAGGGCTGCTATACCCTGAAGCCACACTAGTGATCTCTCAGCACTGCTGTTAAGAAAGGACTCTTCCACTTCTCAGTCTCTTTCACTCTACATAACATGTCCTTATTTTGGCTTTATGTTACAGCTTCTCAGAAAATGCACTTGGCAAAGAACTGGAGGAAATCACAATCACTAGCTTGGATGACAAAATTCTATGTACAACACTAACTGAAATCTTCAGAATGTTGTATAAAATAAAAGCTAATACAGAAAATACCACCTTGTTTTTTATTTATATACTTTCTAAGAAATTATTTGCAAAGCTGTTGTGATCCAGTTCACAGTAACTCAGGGTAAGCAGTTAAAGTTGTTCAATGCTAAAAAGCACATTTTTTAGAAAGAAGTCATTCTCAATTGCAAAAGTTACTCTGGCTGGTTTTACTTGTTTTCAGGGGGTTTGTTTTAGTGGATTTCAGTGTTTTGAACTTAGTCATGTGCATTAATATTTTATTAGTTACATTATTTTGCCAAGGTAAAAAAATGGCTCTAGCCCTATACAAATGAAGATGACTGTCACAGGCAGACTTTCCAGTTAGAGCTTGGGCATAGGCCAGAATAATGCTGTTACTAACAAACAAGTGTACACTGTTAACTACAGACAGAGGAAGAATCTCAAGCCCAAAACAGTGCACCCTTAAACTCTGCAGACTCAGCATCCCTGTCTGTAGCTCCTAATTTTTTATATGGATGTGCTCTTGCATCATACAAGTTCAAAGAAAGGCATTATTACTTGGATTTTGGTCTCACTTGGCAATGTCATCATTGGGATGTACTGTATGCTTCCTTCCTACCTTTGCTTCCTGTTTAAACGTGAGATATGCTGTAACATTATCACAGGGTGTCAACATTGTAGAGAGCCTGATGTTGAGTAATCCAAACAGCTTCCTTCCCTTTTGCCCTCCGCATAGTTGGAGCATTTGGTTCAAAAGACTAAAAGATCACTGATGTATATACCCAGAACTGAGTAAGACTAGAAAAGAAGTCACGTTTTAATCACTAATTTAGTTTACTTGAAGGATAGTAAGGTAACAATTCCTATTTGCTGGAAAAGTGCAAACAGGGATTGCATCCTTCCTCCAGCAGTGCATCCTCCTCTGAAACTGCTCTGGGTCACTATCAATTAGGATGGAAAGAAGAAAAGGTACTGACTGGCAAATCACATCACAAGATCAAACTAAAATTTAATCCAGTATTTTTGAAATACATCAACCAAATCATTATTGAAATTTGCACTAAATACAACTGAAGGCAAAGTTTACCAAGTAGACTGCAGTGTACTGCTCACATTTCATATTGAAGAAGCCAAATTAAAAGGACTCAAAATAACTATCCAGGGATTCTAATGGTTATAAAGTTCAAAGCTAATAAGGGTTCAAGGTATATGCTTTTATGAGTAAACTTGTATACTTAGTTCAGTTACCTCATTTTATTAAATTATAATTAATAATGTACAAAAACTCCTGGAAGCAGCCAACACACAAAGAGATGCTGCACTGCATGTTAGAACATTCAGCAAGCTTTCATGGCTATAGAAAGGTAAATTTGGACTTAGAAAAAATGCATCATAAAAGCAACTATGACATATAATATTTCTATAAAGTGACCTTTAGAAAAATCTTTTTACTAAAAAAAAAGTCAATAAATGCTATGTCATAATCTTCAGTTACACCACTTCCACCAATATCTTTATCCCAAAAGCAGGAACAAAATTATGGTTAAATATGAAAAGCAGTAGCAGGCTGACAGAGGTACAGACTTTCCTGAAGGACTAAAGAAGCTGGAAAGAAGTAAATTTCTTCTAGTTTGTTTTAGGGTACTGCTGCACAATTTGTTGAATGTTAATTGAGAAATGTATTTATTACTATCACTTTTGAACTAAAAAAAATAAACAAATTCTTAAACAGAAGAGTTAGATATTTCTTCTCTATTTGTACTATAACAGAATGGTGGTCCATTCCACATACACAAGCTTTCTAACCTAAGAGAATAAACCAATACAGGTAGGAAAGAGAAGATGACAGTGGAGCAAATACAGTAATTGTGATGCAACTGTATATTCACAGTCTCAAGGTGCACAGTTTGGCACTTCCAAGCATTAAGAGCTGACATCTCCTTAATACCATTCATTGTAATGACTAGCTGACTGAAGCCATCTCAGAAGAGAAAAAAATATGACAAAGGATTTACTAGCAGATGAATGGTACCTTCACAGATTAGTTCACATGAACTGTGCAGGAAATGACAATGTGTAAAAGAAGTGATTTTTTTTAATCAGTTCTTTGGTTTTCCAAAGATTTTGTTTTTTAAACAAACTCAACCATAACTGATACAAACACTAGTAACACTCTATAAAGTAAGCGCCACATAATAATTTGGTTTAAAGATATAGTAAACCATTATTTGAAGACACGATTTATAATTTTACTTGTTAGGAACTAGGCAGAGGAATGCAAACCATTCTAGCTATCAGAACTGAAGTTAACTAAAACCAGCTTACACTTAGACCACCGCACATGAGACATTTAAAGACAGCATAAACTTCAAAAGAGTAGTCAATGGTGGTCTTTTTATCTCTTATATTCAAGTACCAAGGTCCTCCACACTTCCAGAAGATAACAGGAAGTGTGTTTGCGCCCTTCTATTACTACATTTCTGAACAGTACACACAGTAACTACCTATGTAATGAATATGCTGGCCATAATTTTTGAAATAATAATAAGCTATAACTTAGAAACACCCTGCATTGTTGCCTCAGAGGTTTGGCTGAAAAAGCAGTGGTCAATTAAACATTTAAAGTGGCTCAGAATTGGGTAGCAGTAGCAGTTTGATCTCTTGTTGTGGATGAAATTCTGTATCAGATCTATCCAAAACAAAGTCAAAATGAACTGTATGCTAGAATACACATTTAGTGTTTATAACACTTTATTGGCAGTGATGTACACTTTTGCTTAATGTACAACACTACTTAGATATTCTCAATAACAAAAAGAGTTGTAGCAAGCAAAGTAGGAACTTACCGCTTCATTCTCTCTGTGTGGATTCAGCCTACTATATACAGCTTCAATAATATTACGCCTAAAAAGACAAGTTTTAAAACAGTTAAGCACAATAAAGGATTTTAAAACATTGAGAACTTTAAAAGTTTGAGCACAGTAAGTGCTTAAGATGAGTGTTTAAGATGTTTTGCCTTGAATCCACCTCTTAAAAAAAAAGCAGCCTACTCTCAGTCTCTACTCATTTGCATTTTAATGTTTTGGGATTTAGCACTAAGCCAGGATTCGTAAAGACTAAGCCAAGAAAAACATTTTCTCAGCTTACTCTCCCCATAGTCTACCCCTTTACATCTTTAGAATTTCCAGCTGCATAGTCCAATTTTGACAAGAGAGACATTTAAACCTGTATTTCTCATATAAAAATAAAACACTTCAATTCTGCTGGTTTTCTTGCCTTCTTTCTGGATGTGAAACTCTAAGATACTTGGGTTTTTTCCCCTTTTTACACACATACAGGTTATGAATTTTTCAAGTGTGGTGCACAGAATATACCTCTGAGATGTGTAGTCTAGTGCCTATTCACACTGTAAAAAAAAAAAAAAATCAATCCCAAAGGACGCTAGTTAGATTTTTTTTCTGCCCCTGCCATATAGAGCTAAACCTTCACAGGCAGGCGAAAAGAACACAAAAAGCTTCTCAAAAAGTGAAACACAAAGCTTGAGCAGACTTTTGAGAAGAAAAAGGCTAGGTGCCTGAATCTTCAATCATAGTAAAAACTGGGAAATATTCAAACAAATATAATAGATATTACAAAAAGTACTGACAGCTTCAGCCAAGAAACAAAAACCCCTGCTACATGAACTAAGACTCAAGTATGGAAGGGAACAAGATCTATAAAAATTATGTCTTAGAGAATGCAGATGTGCGTTGACTCTTCCTTGTGCTTCTATATAGTACAAGGTCATCAGATGAAGACAGCAGCAAATGTGTCAAAATGCAAAGAGCAGTGATGGCTCTTTGTGCAATAGAGCACTCTGCACCAGAACACTGAGAATGCTGGAAGTCTGATGAGGCTCCAGCTGAACATACTCAACATCATGAGTGAGAAATTCTCACCAGTTAAGTACATAAACCACCTGAAGATCAGGAAGCACCTCAGTTTTGAGAAGCTGAAAATCAAAATAATAATGATAGGGGAAGTACTTTATATATTTTCCTGGTCTTATGTTCTTCCCTAAGCATCTACTATCAGCTGTCCTGGGCACAGGACACAGAGCTACAATGATCCTTGGTCTGACCTTGTATGACGAGGTTCTTACATTCACACCATGGAATCAAAAGCACATGTAAAACTGAAGAGTTTGGTTTTAGAATGAAATGTTACAAGTATGTCCCGTTCTGAGACAGAGAAACAAATCAGGTAATCTCAGTATCTACTGTCTAGCATCAGAGCATTTTTTCCAGTCACCACCCTATATTTAAAACAGGACCTACTAAAATACTCAGAACTGAGAGATGGTTTGTGTACCAGTCAATGCTTCAAGAAGAAATGTAAAGGGGTTTCGTGGCTGAGCTAATATGGGATCCTTCAGCATTGACGGAAGATTTTCCTAGAGAAAAGAAACAACCATTCTGCAGTTGATGCAGGAAAGGGTTATCTCCATTTAGTTCCACGTTTAGTGATGGAGTAACAGCACAATTCTGACCCAATGTCTGTATTACAGAGAACAATGGCACCTCACACCAACAGAAAACATCTAGACAGCCTAGATGGCCGTCACAAAAAGCAGTAGATAACCACTGCAGACGGCTTAAATCACACTTAAAACTTAGGCTCTTGCAAATGTTCCTCTCTTTACAATCTATTTTTCTTTCTTTGAACAGCATATTTCTCTATACTCTCCTTTGATGGAATAACTCAGAAGCAAGATGTATGGGGAAGTACTATCAGCCAAATGGCAAGGTGGCTCAGGACTTCTGTTTTCTTCTGCAACAAATGGTCACTCTTCTGTCAGCATTTGAAGTTACAGGTGGATCAGTCAAGCTAGAAGTCATCTTCGAAGAGTAAGACTTGGAAGGATAAAACACCACCATCAAGTGATTACAGCAGAGCTGACACTTTAAGATCTCCTGTCTCCAAGAATGAGCCAGCAGAAGCTTCTGAAAAAGTTAGATGCTTGAAGAAGTATACAATGCCGGTAGAACCAGAATACTTCAAAGGTTCCTAAGGTTAGCAAACATCATCTAGTAAAGGTAACATCACATGGTATTTCTCTAACTCAGACACGCTAAAAGCAAGGAGCAACTACAACTGGTGCTAAAACCAAAGGTGCTAGGCACAGACAAGTTTCTCCTGCAACCTTGCCGATTCAGGTCTTGGGAGTTCAAACCAAAGGACAAAGTGTGAGTTAATGTCCTGGTAACATCAAAGGATAAGGATCCCAAGGCAAAGAATATTCTCTTGTTTGGACAAAAGTATTAAGTAACACAGTATGTAGGTTTGGGTTGTGTTGCCAACTTTTATACTTTTTCAAAACTTCCATTCAAGAGCTCAGTCCTCCAAGTCATGTTAACTAAATACATTGTTGCCTGCCTTTGTCCAAGTCTGTTGAAGTCTTGGAGGGCCAAGAAAAAGTCACTCAATACTGTACAATATTGTCTTAAAGGAAGCTGCAGGCACACCTCCCTAATGTCACTTTTCTGTAATGCAGATCTTCAAAAGTCAAAATGGAGGGAAAGGCATCAAAAGGCAAATTCTGAATGTTTAAAAATATAACCTGGGTCACAACAATTAAAATAGAATTTATATGCAGAGGTTCCAGAAAAATGTAGTACATGATGCAGTTCACGAGCAAAAGAAGGAAACACACCAGCTCATTCAGCAGGTGGGAGGAAATACAAATAGTGGGAGGCACACAACTTCCCTGAATGCCTGAAATGCACACAGTAGACAGGCCCAGAACACAGAGGTACTTTTAAGGCTTGAAAGAAATTATTAACGAGCACTGTTAGTCATGATAAGTACATGCAATGAAAACAGATGTAAGCACAAATGCTCAGAGGATAGGACTTCATATTTTGAAAAACACGATTCTACAACCAACATGACCTATGTCAGGAAGCAATAACAGGTCCCACTATTTGATGAATTCTAGATTAACAGTTATTCATACGATCCTAAATTCTGTTCTTTAAATTTCTTACATTGTAGGTTGTGAAAGCATCACCATTAGCCTCCCCAGAAAACAAATGCCATTTCTGAATGTTTATTCCAATTAAGTTTCAAAATGCATATCCTAGCTCAATATTCTTGCTTATTTGAGTTTAAGACTAGACAAACAATTTCCTTATGAGAATGTTTACCAAGCATTACAGGCATTGACCCAAACTTGTAATGGACACTAGGTGGTGGATGAATCAGGACATGAGGCAAACTGAGCTGGTATTTTGATATTCCAGTTACATTACTAATAGTTCTGAACAAATGTAAAGCAGTAAAAAGCCAAGAGTTTTCTTTTTCCTTTTTAAAATGGCCACATTTAAGCAGTACACTAACGTGTTATGTACGGGAATATGGTCAATCTATTTCCTCTTATCATTCTGGAATGGGAATGGTGACACAAATGTTTATGAAGTGCAAAAGGTAAACTAGCCTGAAATATAAAATTATATTTTTTCATTAACTTGAGTACAGTTATTACAATAAGAAAGTTTCAAAAACATTTAACTAAAAGCATTTGTTTCTGTCAACTCCACAGTTCAAGAAATCCCAGTACTGTACTCACTTGCCAGCTAAACCACCTCCTGGTGGTAAATTAGCGATATTCTCCGCAGTTAAAATACGAATAACGTGAGCAAGGTCAGGCATTCCTTCTTCACCTGACTTTTCCATAATTTCTAATTTAAAAACAGAAAAAGACCTTAGATTACTGAATTAATAAAAGCCATTCCTTCAGACACAAAAAATACAAGGTGCTATCATTTTTGACACAGACATTATGAAAAAGCTATACATAAACAGGAAAACATTCTTTGCATTTTGGATAAACAGTCTTTGCATGGTCAGAGCTATTCAAATCCATAGTCTGCCTTTCCAGTAAGCTTCTATCCATTCTCTCAGAGCAACTCAGAAACAGACTGGATGAAATATCTGGAGACAGCAGGCTGTTCTCTTTCAGAAAGACAACACCAGGCAGTCTGCTTCAGTTACTTTCCTGTTGCATTAACACATACTGAAAAGTTACATGATAAAGTCAATACCTCCCAGGAATTCAGTTCTATTCCATTGTGAGTAACACCTTATATTCTCAAAGACCTCAATCTTCAGTGCATAAACACTAAGACCATCTTTAAAGAGGCATATATAATTGCCCATCACCCAAGTGACCAAAACAGAAAACACAACTGTTGACAAATACTTAAAACAATACTCCATTTTCAAACCATAAGTACCACACAAGTCCAATGCTAGGAAGTTCTTCTGCCCTTTAAGAGAACTGCCTAAAGTCAAGTAAAATTTCACAAGTTCTTATTCAAAGATGCTGCAAGGCAAATGTGTAATAGCAGCATATACATTCACATAGGCATAACATCATCAGCTTCCAGTCATAACCCTCTAGTCATTCAAGTAACTTGGCAAACATTTTTCTGCCATGGCATTATCCACAAACAGTAGTTGTATGCATGTGTCACATTCTTGTGAAAGATTTTTTTGCCCCTGGAAAAATCAACAAAACTAAGAAAGAGTGCTATTTCCTGTAGATACTGTTCTAGACTGAAAATCTTTGACACACAGTACTAAAGACTGAGGAAGAATCTTAACTGCAATTCTAAAAAAGGTCAGCCAGTCTGTATCTTGGCTACTATTCAAAGATAAAGAAATCACTTAAATGCCTTATAATCAATTGATTATATTCTGGATTTGGAGCCTGCAACTAAATCTAGAAGCAGCTACACCTTGAGTTTCTGAAGTTAGCAGTAAAGCACATCACCTACCAACTTTAAACACTGCATCCCAAGTTTCTTGGTATTTAAACCTCTCTTAGTATCTATCACCTATCTAGAAAGCAAGTGACATGCAGGCTTCTCTCAGGACTATTAAGATCAACAAAGTGCTTGCAAAGTACCCCCTCACTCTTTATCAGGAAGATCTGTAGCAAAGCCCTTCCTCAAAGAATAGTTTTCTGCCCTGTAAAAAATAAGGCACTAAGTTTCCCATCCCCATCAGCAGTATACAATCTCTGCAATGAATAAGTTAGGTATACTACTACTAGAAGTGATTCTTCCATGAAACTTTACTCATTTCTGTATGCCTATCCATTAAGAATGAATCATGGCTGGTAAAGGAAATGACAGCTGAATACATATAAATTAATCTTAGGATCTTGATCACTTCTTCCATATGCATTCACATAGGACAACTCAAAGTTCTCATTTTGTGCAGTTCTAATTAGTTAGAAGTAGATTGCACCACTGTAATATAATTTTGCTGAGACACATTTGACAGGAAATGTGTTTTATGCATATACTGCTTTTTATACCAAAAGCACATCTCTGGCTCTGTAAATCCTAAAAGCAGACAAATAGCAAGAATAAAAAAAGAAGAAAGGCTACAGAAGCAATTACTACATATTAACATGAGAATAAGATTTTTATATCTTCTCGAAAGGGAATTAAAGCAATCACAACTAAGGATTGCAGAGTATTTCTTGGTACTGGAAACTTTTACTTTATATTGTGTAGTCACTTCTCAGAGCGCATTGAGCTGAACCACGAGCATCTTCATTTCTAGGAAGAGATAAATTAGGAATTCTGGTGAAACTGATCATTTCCTTTTTCTTTTTGTGACATGAGGGTGAATCACCTCATCCAGAACATGTCCTTTCTCTTCAAATAAAAAGAAGCTTCCTAACAGAAAATCAGAGAACAGAGCAAATGACCAAGCATAGCCTTTTTTCATTACACATCAGTTAGCAGATACACACTAGGGATTTGCTTGACAAAGGCCAGTAGAGAAAGAACCAAAACGTTTTCAGAAACAGATTTTTAGGCGTTTACAAGTTTTTCACCTTCATTTCTATGATGTTCAGAATAGCCCTGCAATTAATTTTTTTTCCCCCTGAATGTACAAATCATAATTGCAGATACTTTTACATCTGCATTACTAATATAATTCAATCATCTACTCTTAAGACTGTTTAAGCCTACACAGAACACATGCCTCTGTTTATCATTCAGGGGTTTTGGGGTTTTTTTTGTATGTGTGGTTTTGGCTTTGTTTTGGTTTTTTAACTGCATCCTGTCCTTCAAATAAACTAAAACATATCAGAGAACTCAATTGACTTCTGTGTCTAGTTTTCTCTCCCTGTGACTAAACTTGGGATCTCTAAATACCAGAGAAAAACAGATGTCCTGGTTTCAGCTGAGACAGTTAACTTTCTTACTAGTAGCTGGTATAATGCTATGTTTTCAGTTTAGGATGAGAATAATGTCGGCAATGCACTCACTCAGTTGTTGCTGAGCATTGCTTACACAAAGTCAAGGCCCTTTCAGCTTCTCATACTTCCCTAACAGTGAGAAGACTACAGGTATACAAGAAGCTGGGTGAGAACACAGCCAGGACAGCTGACCCAAACAGGCCAAAGCAATATTCCATGCCATATGACATCATGTTGAACAATAAAACTGGGGGGAGTTGGTTGGGGGTGAGAGCCCACTGCTCGGAGACTAGTTGGTCATCAGTCAGCAGGTGGTAAGCAATCACTTTGTGCATATTCATTTACCATTACTATCTTCCCTTCCTTTTCTGACCTATTAAACTGTCTTCATCTCAGCTCATAAGTTCTACTTTTTTTCTGGTTCTCTCCACTATCCTGCTGCAGAGGCAAGTGAGAAAACGGCCATGTGGTGTTCACCTGCTGACCAAAACACAACAATAGAGAAGAGAAAGCATGCACACAGCTGAGCATAGAGAACAGCTGTGCTCACCATCATACACGACTCAATTGCAAGCTACTGACAACCAACTTAAGTATTTCAGAATAGTCTTGATTTGGTAGCTTTGGAAAGCAGTTATATATACTGTCAGCCTCAAGACCTGAATGAGCAAAAGAGCTTTGGTATACAGTTCTTCCACTAAAAATCCTTGCACAAAGACAGACTACAAATATTACATGTCTAAGTATTAAATTGCTTTTTAACAAATACTTCTTTATTTTAAAAACCAACCAAACAAAAGTATGCCTCAAACAATGCTTTTCTTTCCTAAGCCAGAGCTTAAAACGCCCAAGCTTAGCAGTGAAAAAGCTGTTGGATAAAAGGCTTGATGGCTTTGACTCAGCTTGAAATTTAAGGTTCACAAGAGAACAGAATGTTCATCATTCCATGTTGAACAATGTACACTCACTAAGAACAAATACCACTGATCAAACTAAAATTGCTTCAGAAAGCCCCAAAGGATTTGACGTTAAGTGCCAATGTTGTCCTGATGTAAATTAGTCACTTATCAAAAGACAAACATATCTAAGTCATAGCTTGTATTTTTGACAACACCTCCATCTTGCAGCTTAGTAGTTCTAAGACAAGTTGTTTGGTTTTTTTTTCAGGATGTTTTTACTACAGGCAAAAATACAATCGTTATTGGCTATCAACCACATGCACATTAAATGATGAGCTGTTAATTCCTTAACTGACAAAGAAATATAATTCTTCATGTTAAATGACTGTGTGAAGTCCATTATCTGCCTTTTGAAAATATCACCATCTAGCTTGGTATTTTAAACATTAGTACATCTACTACAGATTCTCACTGTAGAGAATCACTTGCTGTAACTGAAGTAAATTCTTGCACTTAGCTATCTAGTTTACCATGTTCAGAACATGAAAATGCATCAGAACTACAGTGCATTATAATGACTATACCTCCCAGAACCAGACAATCACAAGATGTAAGCTGAATTTAGAACACATCTAACGAAACATAACTTCTGCATTCTGAAAATAACTAGAAGAGATAATCAAATCACTCTTATCAAGATCACATTTTATCTTCCAGGCTTTAAGTTTTCTGAATTAAAGGCAGTTTAAGCCTTTCAGACACAGTCCCTTTATGAACTGTTTTCCAAGTAACACTTAGGCTAAAGTTGAATGCAAAACTGATGATGGCAGTTGTTCTTTCTTGATTAAAAAGATGTTCCCACCTTTCATAACTTCTCCTTACTACTACAACACTTGAGATCATCCTCTCCTTCCCACCTCTTTTGAGAAGTTAAAAGTATTTCTGCTCTCTACTTAAGCCTTTAATTGGACTACTACTTTAAAATAATTCAATATCTTTCCAAACAATTCTTAGTTGTTTTAAGCACTTTGTTAAAGCTTCTCTGTATCATTTCTGAACTAATAATACTCAAGGCATGATTGTACAGTAAAAACTGCAGTCCACAAGTTTGTCGTCTTGACAACCTCTTGAAAAAAAATTCATAACACTTAGTAAGAAAGTAAAACTTTGTTAGAAAACAGGTAAACATTTCAAGTTCTTCTAAAGTCTGTTTTCTTTATTTTCTCAACTTCTTTACAGAATTTCCTCAAATATGCTAACTCTCATTCCTTGCTAAATACTTGACATGTAAAGGCCTTGCACTCTGTTCAATTAGCAGAACACAGAATGACACAGTGAACTCATGCTGAAAAGAAAAATAAATCAAGAAGAGCTGATGCAAAAGAAGTCCAATCTTTGAAGCACTTCATTTACCTGAAGCATTAAGCTTAATTTTTAGTTATATTTGGAATGGCTCTCCATCACTTCAGACTACACACTCCATGTTTTTTTGATGCACACAGTATTTGTTAAATATGACAATGTAACTAAATAAATTTATCTTAGGAAGTTACTTTGGTGGTTAAAGAAACAATATTGCATTGTTAGCAGCAAATAGTGCCTCCTGCATCCTTCTCAGTTAATCCAGTCACTCTGATCACAAATGGTTTGTCAGCTTTTCTGTTCATCTTCTTACCATTCACTTTTGAAAACAAACTGCAGTTCCACACTTTTTTTCCTCACCTATTTGCTATTCAAGAGCCAAGTCATCAAGAGCTGGGAACACTAATCAGTAACCACCAGTAACAACTGTGTGCACACCTGACTGCTGTCAGTGAAGGTAACTGCTCCTGGCTCTCTCCCAGAGCCTATTAACAGTTCATGTACTCAGACACAGGAGGATAAATAGGTATTTATCTTAACTAGTGTCATCTAGGAAGCCTGGGATGTAAGCCAAGTTCTGAGAAACATGTCTAGAGTTAGCGTTTGAACCAACCATTAGCTCTTACTAATCAAGAGAAACTAGAAATATGCAAGCCATTCCAATTCATATCCTATTTATACATGATGGAAGGATATCATACACAACAGCAGTGCATTCAGAAATAACTTGTCTCACTGCCTGAAGGTCTCCTTATATGTATTTCAAATTTAAGGTTCTTACATCAGCTACCTAGATTATAGTGACATTTACAGAAACACAAAAAAAAAAAAATCTAAGTTTATCTCATGTCGAAAGACCATGAGTGATTTTCATAGTTGTTTCATACAAAGGAAGAATTGAATTACAAAATATCTATAGTGTATTGTGTCTAGTATGTTTGACAATTTTTGATACTCAAGTGGCAAAACTAACACTTGTCCACAGCAACCTGGTTACCATAGCAGCATGTATATTTCCACATCACCATTGCATTTTACAGTGAATTACTGTTAAAAAAAGTTATGAATAGTGACATGTGAGAATCTTACTTGTTGTACCCTCTCAGAAGATTCCTTGTCTCTTCAGACCTACAGTGCAAGATTACTTGTCATTTATACCTAATGCTACTTCTTCGGGTATGAACTACTGTCTAAAAAAAGCATATCCAATCAGCCCTTTCAGTATATTTTACAGCATATTAAAACATCCGTGGGTGTCTCAGCTATTGAAATAAACCAAAACCAGAAAGAAATACAGAAGTAGTAATTATCTCTTATGGGATAGTGCTGGAGTCCTGTATCAGTAATTCTCATTAAATAGCCATAAGAGAGGAACTTAAGTATTTTACCTCTATGGACTATACACACCAAGCTCATGTGGAAAGTTTCTGGAGTCAAGAAAATTTAGTCAATCATACCTTCTTTCAAATAGAATGCTTAAGCTCAGGCAGGCAGTGGGCTGAACTGTGCTTTATGTCATGGAGACCTTGTTACACTCTCATAATGGTGGTTTCATGTTGGTTCTCACTTGCAAAATCCAAAACATCTTGGCACTCACATTTAAATTGCTTTTATGGAACGCTGCTAAAAAGTCATGTAGACTATCAATATCATATTTATTCAGTATGAACACAGAAAAGTACCATCAGGTCTGAAATACCACAGTATAAAGCTAAACCATTGGTCTCAGTACCTAGAATAAAAACATCTAGGAAAGCTAAATGACCCACTGTCCACACACAAAGGCACCACTTCCTTATTAAGCACAGTTAAACTTGCATCCAGTGGTCAGAATATTCTAGTCCACGTCTGAAAGAAGTCAAGAAAGGATACAAAGTTCCCAGTCAGCCTTGTCTTCAGTATATTCCTTCCTTAAATACTGTTGCTATAACTGTTAGCTCAAATAAATGGGTTAATAAGTTGCACCACTAAGTGGGTGACAGTCTGTCAGTAGCTTTCTGATCAGATTACAGAAGTTTAAAGAATCCTAACAACCTGGCTTTCGAAACCTCTAATGACTGCTTCTCTCCAATGATGCTACTTCACAGAATTATCTTAGCACCATTTGTACCAGCAAGAGAAACTGTTTCGAGAACTCACTTTCATACCTGGGTTGCTTCTACAAAAGCCTATGCCAATAGACAAAGAATAAAAAAAGACAAACTCTGGGTATCAATCCTTTAACTGAGCTACATCCAAATCACTAGAATAAGTGAGACGATAGAAGAGACCAGGAGATCACTACATACAGCTGTCATCAGACTTCCAAACAGTCTTAATCAGTGATAAAAGATTTTTAACTTAGAAGCAACAGTTTAACAGTCTGTTTCAAAAGTCAGTTTTTGTGACATTAAGAGCACTACAGAAGAGGAATAAATATATAAGGGCAAGCCTTTCATTCCTATTCAAGCTGTTTCCTTAACTGTTTTTGCTTGAGGGAAGAAGTTGCACTCAACCTTTCTGATGAGTTATAAAATCAGTGGCTGAATGAAACTGGTTAGGAATTCATTTTAGTCCACCATGAAAGTTCTAGATGATTATATGTTTGGTGTGGGTTTTTTGGGTTTTTTTTGGGTTTTTTTGTTTTTTTTTTTTTTACACACACACAGGCACACACACACACACTCTCTCTCTAGGTAAGCATTCAGAATCAAAAGGGATGATTTAAGGCTATTGCAGTCATAGGTATTTTGATCATAGAATGGTAGGGGTTGGAAGGGACCTTTAGAGATCATCTAGACCAACTGCCCTGCAGAAGCAGGTTCACCTAGATCAGGTTGCATAGGGACATGCCCAGGTGGGTCTTGAAGACCTCCAAGGTCTTCAAGACTCCACAACCCCTCTGGGCAGCCTGTGCCAGGGCTCCCTCACCTGAACAGTGAAATAGTTTTTTCTTATGTTTAAGTGGAACTTTTTGTGTTTCAGCTTCATCCCATTACCCCTTGTTCTGTTGCTAGCTACTATAGAAAAAAAAGGGATGAAAACCTCCTGACACCCATCCTTTAGATATTTTTAAATGTTAGTAAGATCTCCCCACCATCTCCTCCTATCTAGACTAAACAGCCACAGTTCCCACAGCCTTTCCTCATAAGGAAGATGTTCCAGTCCCCTGATCATCTTGGTGGCCCTGCGCTGGACTCTCTCCAGCACCTCCCTGTCCCTCTTGAGCTGAGGGGACCAGAACTGGACACAGGACTCCAGATGAGGCCTCACCAGGGCAGAGTAGAGGGGGAGAAGAACCTCCCTTGACCTGCTGGCCACACTCTTCTTGATGCATCCCAGGATGCCACTGGCCTTCTTGGCCATGAGGGCACATTGCTGGCTGATGGTTACTTTATTATCAATCAGGACTCCCAGGTCTGTCTCTGCAGAGCTGCTCTCCAGCAACCCCAGCTTGTACTGGTGCATGGGGTTGTTCTTTCCCAGATGCAGGACTCTGCACTTGTCCTTGTTGAACTTCATTTATAGTTTTTGCAAAAGTGCATTTAAAGAAGTTGTCAGTGTGAAAGAAACCTCACAGTTTTCTTACACAGAAGCAGTTAAAAAGCTTGGATAGTTAGATGAATAAATTGTCCCTTCATGAAAAATCTAGTGTAGCTTTTTCTTTTTTTCAAAAACTTGAAAAAAAGTGCAAACAAGTACCTCAAGTATCCCTTTCAATATTTCATAAGCAAGACATAGGCAGTATCACAATTTAATTAGCTGACAGGACACTTTGTAAGGTCAGTGGTCACCAGTGGTCATTAAAAGTAAAAACCTAAAGCTCACATTAAGAAAAGGCTCATGGAATATCACATGGCTTAAAATATTTCTCCTGACACAAATATTCAGAGTTGTAATCTGGCCTGAATGTGACAACATACAGTGGCAGGATGGCCTTCAAGTTTTTTGTTTCCACTTTCATGCTTAAGAAGGCTATGACAGCATTTCTAGAAAACAAAATGGATTTCTTACCTTCAACCCGTGACTCCAAGTACTTATCCAACTCAGCATCTTTTTTCACTGCCTCATCTGAGACCTTAGGAGCATTTGAAAAACAAACTAGTACAATACTCATGTTATCACGACTCCCCTATGTGACAAAAGAAAGAAGAGTTAGGATCTTTAGTCTTATTTTCCATTTTTCTGTTCTAGTCACATTTACACATTTTCAGTACTATAAACATACCTAGGAAAAAAGAAACCCTGCAATAAAACTGTAGTTTGATTAACATCTAAGTTTCCCAAATAAACTACTTGTTAAAATTAATTTTACTGATTTTTACTGTATATCCCGAGTCTTAAAGTTGTAAATAAGGCTATGACATATTTTAATGTCAACCATTTTAAAACAATACCAAGGAAACAGGTTTAACAGTAAGACAGTTGTTTAATATTACCTTAAGCAAAGTTAAAAGCCAACTCAAAAAGAAATGCAGAATACTTATCCTAGACTACTACAATAGCTAGCTCCAGCTACTAATTGATTTCACCTTGAGAGCACTCCTTTAAGGTACTACATTCATTACAAGTCTATTTATCAGAATGCACCTGTGTCATAAACAGCACCTTGAAGAAATTTAGTACAAAAGATTAATTTGTCTAGTATGGCCAAGTTGACCTTCCTGACTACCATGTGCTTAGCAATATCACTAAAGAGCTTTTTTGGAGACTAATTTTAATGTCAGTTCTTCACTAGGAAGTTCTGATACCACTTCACCGATCATATTTCATTTTCAAAACTATAAATCCAAATTTATAAACGCAGCATCTATGTCTCTTATAAGGAGAGCCACCAGAACCGTAATTTCATCTCCTGGTTTGAAATTGAGATCTTAACTACTATTTTTTAAATAGAAGTAAAATTAGTGCCACTAGTTACTGCATATTGGTTACACGTAAGCCTTTTAAATAGAAACTATAATTTACCCTAACTCATTCTGAAGAAATTAAGTAGAAACCTGAATGTGAGAACAGATTCCTCCATTACACAGGAGTTATTCTACATTCCCTTTTGTATCAAGCATATGGGGACATCTATCTTTTACAGCACTTAATATTATGTAGTATGGTTCCCATTCTGAAGACAGAGGACAACAGTCTAACACCGTTACAGGCTGCAGAGATCCAGGATGTGACTTCACAAAATAAACAAGATGTCAGAGCTCATTTTTACTGTAAGAACACTAGAGCAATCAATCCCTAACAAGGCTGGTCAAGTACTTGGTGAGAAAGGCCACAGCATTTACACTGATCGTATAACGAATGGTTGGTGCTGGAATACAACCCTCTTCCTGAAAAAAATACTCTTTAGTGTTAGAAATATGCATTTTAGTATTTTCCTAAAAATTGCACGTTAGGTCTACAGGCTAACAAAGCAACACTACTTGCACTGGTAAGAGTTTAACTTTTCAGGGAATACTCGAAATGGTACCTATGAAACATATGTACACTGACATCTAGTTGCTTCAAACTAAATTTGGTAAGTAAGTGTTTAAGCAAGCTCAAATGCAGAAGTAATGTTCTTCCATCTAAGCTACAACAAACGAGCTGAGGACTCTGCTTCAGGTGACAGAAGTTTATTTTTGCATAGAAGATCAATCTGTATATTCTTCAACAAGGATATATAGAGTCAAATTGGTACCAAGGTTTGAGGGAAGGGAAAGCGAGAAGGGGAAGAGCAGGCCAGGAACTGCTGTTAACACTGTGCACCCATCATTTTAGAGCAGCTACTTGCAGAAAACAGTTACATACCTTATGTAAACAAGTGTCCACTACCCAATTGCACACTTTTTCCAGGTCATCTGATACTTCAAGTCTAGACTTAACAAATTCACAGAGCTCTTCATTGCTCATTACATCCCAGATGCCATCACAAGCCAAGATAATAAACTCATCTTCTTCTGCCCTTAAGATTTCACAGACTTCAGGCTCTGGAGAAACAAGTTGTTCTGTAGGGCCTTTACCATCAACACATTTGTAGTCATAGTCCCCCAGAGCTCGAGAAACTGCCAATGAACCATTAACACGCTGAATCATAACACTGCCTCCTGCATTTTGGATTCGCTCCTTCTCCCTTGGGTTGCAAGGTTTGTGATCCTGTGTTGAAAAACAGACTTGTCCATTCCTATAGAGAACAGCACGTGAATCACCACAATTGATAAAGTATACATGCTCAGGTGAAATCATAACTCCCACTGCTGTTGAGCCACTTCTGTCCATCCCATTTCTGAGGTCCGAGAAATTGCGCATATATTCATCAATTTTCAAAAAGCCAGTTCTGATTCCACTCTTAACATTTTCCACTGAAGGTTCAAGAGTAGATCCAGGTTTTTCTGTCGCCCTAAAGTCTTCGTTGTTAGTGATGTGTTCTAATAAGTGCGTGGAGCAATAATTTGCAACACGAGATCCTGCATGACCATCATAGACAGCAAAAAAGGACCAGTCCTCTAAGCCATGGGGAATACCTACAACAGCTGTGTGAGCATCTTCCATTTCCACTCTCCATCCCTGCATACTGCTGAGGCCATAACGCAAGCCATTCCCTGCACCATGAGCATTATGTTTTTCAGTTTTTGGTTTATCCAAAAATGCACCCATGTTTATGCAATATTGAATCTGGAAAACAGAGAAGAGAAGTCTTATTGATAAAACCAGAACTCCATATAAGCTTTGTTTTCCTGTATTTCTTCTTTATAAAGCAAATGATAAAGCATGTGCAAAAGTCAATAACTAGAATGAGGAAAGAATGCAATTCATGAACTATGAGAATGAAGTGTTAACTTACAGATCCCTGTTCGCATTTTTTTTAGCGTGCGTTTTTGGGCCAGTTGGGGTTTTTTTTGGTGTGGTGTTGAGTCTTTTCAAAGAGCTACTTCATCAAAATTAAAGGTTCTCCATGTGAAGGCAAAGTAGTTCACATACCTTTGCAGCCCTGCCAATATCGTCATTCTGGGTAACAACTAATTTATACTGGAAAATTAACCCCATAACTCCTATAGTCCTTCCAATTTTACTGTGGCATGAAGAAAAACTACTACTTCATAAATAGTAACCGACTCGTCTCACTAGTTTTGCATGTGCTGTGCTACTTCTGTGTTCTTGTACAGCATGACGATGGGGGAATATAGACTATCTGCCTAAGCAAACAAGGCAAATACCACTATAAACCAAGAAAAATTCTCACAGGATTCTCTTAATAAATTATACTGTCCTGGTCTTTGTCAAACAACATTTCTATTTTTAGCATCCCTTAAAGATGCTTGTGTGCTTACATGTGATTTTAAGTTCAGAGACATATTGATCTTTATGTCCAAGTGTAGTAAATTACAAGAAATAAGAGAAAATAATCCATATTAAGTTAGAAATTCTTCAATATTTGGAGATCTACTGTGAATAATCTGCATCAAAGCTTTAGAAAACTTCTGACTTCCTCTTTTGTAGTAGACTCAATTGTCCTACACAGACCTGAAAAACTACTCTGCGCTTTACAAAGTCAGCAGAGAATATATTCCTTAATCCACAGATCACACAGTAGTGGTCAGAGAACTTCAGAAATTCAGGTCTGATCCTATTAAAAATGTCTGCCTCATTAAACCTTTAGTGACTTAATGCAAAAATTATAGCAAGTTTCATACAAAAAGAATTTGAGAGAATTCTGCCATAACTGACCCCAAGCTGTCAGTCTGTCACTAGTTCTGACACGCTAATACCGACCAAGCCTGCACAGCCATGATAATCTATAGTTCTAGTTTAAGAATTAGTTATTAGGTCAGAAAAAGAAGTTAAGAAATCCTTACTTGTGCCATTCCCCTCATCTAAACACATTTTCAGCATACACTGCTTACTCTTGACAGGAGAGATGGAAAGAAATAGTACAATGAGAACAAGATTACAGTTAGACTCTCATCCTTCCTCCCTTTTTAGGCTAAAACTTTAGGCCTTTCCTCCAGGTAATCCAAGTTTCACACCTCTCTTCTACAGTGACCTCCATGAAGCGCTGAGGATTCACACTATTACACTGACCCCAAGAGATTGCTCACCAGTTATGCCTCTTGTGAACTGTCTCTCACTCTCACTCTTACTTTCACACAAATTTCAATCAACTTGTCCAAATACTGCAGCAACTTCATATTTGTTTACTTTTTAGTCTAGTTTTACTGTCTGTCTTAATTCAGGTTTAATGGTCTTTGATTCAAGTAGCACTAACATTGCATAAGAGGAGCATTATGGTTCTCTAAGACATTGAAAGTTATTTAACTTGATGTACTTTTGAAAGTAGCTGGCTAACTCAAATCAACTGAGAAATTACAGAACTGAAATAGCTCTTATGTTTGAGTACTATCCTATGCTCTAAACAACAAGTCTTCAAGTTATCTGTTCTGACATGGACTAAAATACTAATGAAACTCTTAGGTCTAGAGAGGTACGGTAGATGATTTCTTACATAGAAATCAAGGTTTTGCATGGATAGTGTAAATGCTAACACTGTGCAATCACCCCTTCTAATCCAGCTATGAGATACTACCTATTTTTTTAATAATTTCTCATTTATTAGACAGCTTCACGCTTGCATAGAAGTTGTTTCTATGTACTATCTGTTCTGCTATCAAACATGATGTTACAAAATGCAAGTCAGCGAAAACAAAATAAATTCTATGACAACTAAGTGTTCTGAGCCTTTTTTGCTCTCCAATCTGGGCATTCCATTTAAAAGATAGAAACATTTAGGTTGGTAAAGACCTTTATGATAAGAGTCTAATTGTTATCCTAGTACTGCCATGTCCACCCCTAAACCATGTCCACACATCTTATAATGCCTAGAGAGATGGTGACTAATGTGCTTCCCTGGGTAGCTTGTTCCAATGCTTGATGACCCTCTTCGTGAAAAATTTTTCCTAATATGCAATCTAAACCTCCTCTGGAACAACTTGATGCCATTTTCTCTCATCCTATAACTTGTTACTTGGGAGAAGAGACCAACGCTCACCTCACTGCAACTTCTTTTCAGGTAGCTGTAGAGTGATCATGGCTCAACTCAGCCTCCTTGAGGCTAAACATCCCCAGCTCCCTCCTTTTAAGACTTGTTCTCCAGACCCTTCACACCAGTTTTGTTGCCTGTCTCTGGACACACTTCAGCACCTCAATGTCCTTCTTGTAGTGAAGGGCCCAGAACTGAACACAGTATGTGAGGTGCAGCCTCATCAGTGCTGAGTACAAAGTGACAATCATTTCCCTGGTCCTGCTGGCCACATTATTTCTGATATAAGCCAGGATACCAGGTACATATCCTCAGCTGCAGTGTCTGTAATAAACCCAAATTATTAAGAGGATATGCTCAACTGTTTCTGGCAATGTGATTTTACTGTATATAAACATAAAAATAATCCTCAAAATTGATTTTAGAAATCAAAACCAGAAGTATCAGTTTTGCAGATAATGGCACATACAATACCAAAAAAACAATCCCTAGATTCATGATGACTTCAAACTCACATGCAATATTCGCAAACTACTTTCTGTATTTAACAAACTGAAAAGTTATTAAAGGCCTTTCAGACACATACTATCCATCCGAAACTTCTCCCTCATTTTCTCAATCAGTTCAATTTTAGACAATACCTAAGGAATTCCATGCACAGGAAACCACAAACAGCATCTTTATTCTTTATCTCTCTATTGATCACCCTCTAGCCTCTAATCATATTACCTGGGATAGCAAAGATGATCATAAAATGTCTACACACCTAATGTTATGCATTATACACACTCTGTGTAATTTAATACTAAATAATATTCTGCTCCTAAACATTTGTATTGTTATTTTTCCTTCTTTATCTAAAAACAATAATTGTAATACTGCAAATCAGTAGAGGCAACACACAACAATAGAAGAGAGGTATTCCTCACTTAGGAGGTACCCAGTCAAAATGCTTTTCACAACCCTTTCACTTGAAAGATCTGATTTTGCTTTGAAAAAACAACCAAAAAAGAATCCTTGACAAACAGTGTCAGAAAAGCAAAACAAAGCAGTTCTACACATGACGACAAACAAGTGTTCTCAACAACTCATGTTTGAGAGTTAAGAGCTGAACAAGTTGCACACAGTTTAATAGTTCAACTAACATCAGTAGATTGATGAACGGATTTTAATAGTCAATGGCCACTTATTCACATATTACACACACTATAAGGCTACTTTAAAAGCACACAAAAACATAGTTACCTGTAAAATTGTAATACAGAACTAAAATGCTGCCATTTTGACAGAAGTCCCCCAATATTTCAGACCTTGTACAAGAAGTTTTAGAATTAAGTATCATGAAATCGTAAGTGTAGAAGAAACATGACTGAAGGAAAAAGATAAAAATCTCTCTCATTGCAAAAGTCTGTGTTTATATACCTAATACTGGTTAAAAAAGCTACCACAGGCATGTTTCACTTCTTAGCTTTACCTATTTCCTAAGTAGTTTCACTTTTTATAGCACAGGAGTAAGAAATTGAAAAGAAACATCACACTAGTCAAAATTATGTTCTTCATATTCTAAATATTCCATTTAATATTACATAGCCTTAATAAAGAACACAGATATTGACTTGCAATCGGTAAGAAAATAAGCCTAGAAATCAGCTTATGGTTGGTCTTATAAAAGACATGAAACACACAGCAAAATCTTTCTAGTACTGTGTATATTATGTAGACTATGTCAGGCAGTAACTTGAAGATCAGCCAAAAAAGTCAATCAATTTCAGTGAGCACAAAAGGAGGAAATAGTGATTTCAATGACTCATTGAAACTCAAAGTTTTCAATGAAAATTATCAGTTATAGTAAGGCACAAAGACAACTTAAACGGAATGAATATCTGTTCTGTTAAAAATTAAAATGTTAAAAATGGCTATTGTAAAAACTGAAAAGTTACCAGGAAGTTATAGAAAACAACAAACAAATGACACAGTAGACAAGTACAGTATATTCCTATCATGTGTTATACAGAAACGTACATTGAACTTCACATCTACAGCACCAATACACACAACTATCTCTAGCAGTAAAATCAGCTGTGTATTTATGTAGTAAAAATTAGTTAAGTAAATCACAAATATTTTTATTTTGTGGTATCATACCAAACTTGGTTTAGCAAAGCAACTTCTTTAAAAAAAACAAACAAAATACAAGACAACAAACAAAGCACTTCTTGTTTTCTCCAAAGTTAATGGTTACAAATGAAAACAATTCCACTGGAAAAACAGTACTCTGGTACTTAGATCTGGTTTTGCCCCTCTTTTAACATCTCAGGCTAGAATAGTAAAATAGTTGAGCACCTAAAAATGGGTCTCAGCCAAACTGGCCTGCAAAAAATTCTAGAGAGCGCAAAAGCCTAACCTGGCATTTCCATCTCATTCTTGAAGCATACAAGGCTACAAAAAAGTTAATCTTGACACAAGTACCTAGATAATGTCAGAATTCACAGATTACAGAATCATAGCTCAATTACTGTTGAAAAGTACCTTTTGAACTTATGTAGTCCAAACCCCTATTCAAAGTTCAATCAATATGATATCCAACACCAAAGACGGCTGAAGCTGTTCAAATCCTTATCAAGTTTTGACATCCCCAAGGATGGAGACTGCATAACCTCTGAACAACCAGTTCAGGTCTGACTATATTCATAATGAATGAAAAGAGAACTCCCATCAGTGCAAATTGTCTCCTTTGCTTCTTTGTCTTTCATTACACATCTTTGAGAAGAGCAGAACTCTACCTTCTCCATAGTCTCCTATTACATAGTTGGAAGACAGCAACTGGATACACCCCCTGGCCTTTTCTCTTCCAGGCTGAAAACAACTCAGCTCTTGCCTATCCTCAGGCATAACATCTTCCAGCCCCTAAGTACCAAAGTGTTCCTCTACTCAACTTGCTCCACTATGTCTACTTTTCTTTTACTGGGGAGCCAACACTCCACACTATATTCCAGATACAGTCTCATCAGTTCCAAACAGAAAAAAAAAAAAATCACTTCTTTCAACATGTTGGATAAATCTTTCCTAATATGACCCAAACTTTCATTGATACAGAAACACTGCTCCCTTATGTTCAACTCCCTTGTCGTGGCTATCCACCAGGATCCCATGGCTCCTTTTCTGCAAAGCTCATTCCTAGATAGGTTCCTCGTTTCTGGATTCCTAGATAGGCTGGCTCATTCCCAGCCTGTACTGCAAGACAAGGTTACTCTATATTTCAGGTAGATAACTTGATTAAACTTATTGATGTTCCCATCAGGCCATTTGTTAAACCTGTCATGACCTTTCTATCTACTGTTAGGGCTTACCCTTTGGCTTATTGACCACTCCCATTATGCTATCAAATGTGCTAAGAGTGAATACTCTTCCCTGTCCAAGCTGTTCGTGAAGATTTCATTATGCTTCCTCCCAACAGTCAAAATCTCTCAACATTTTTTGAGGTACTTACAGCTTTAAGCCCCTAACATCTTCATAGAGCAAGATTTAATCTTAAAAGAAACTACAGCCAGCAGAGGAATGGATGAAATGCTCACCTTCAGCTAGTAATCGAGTCATAGTTTCAATAAATATATATAAGATGAAAAATTCAGTACTCCTCCAGTCTTTGACATTTAGTTTCCAAAGACTCCATTTTTAAATGGAATTTAATTGCATAATGCATGAGTTTGATAAAAAAAAAATTCCTCTAGTTAAAATGTTTACCCCACTTAAGATTAGCCAAAACTTCCAAAATCTGGCAAACCATTTCTACTGTAAATACAAAAGCTTTATTGGAATTCAGATGACCTTACTTCTCATCCACAGATCATTCTTCAGAGCAAGAACAGAAACTTAGGATTCTCTTCTTCCAGTAGTCTTCCCAACTCTGGGACAAGTCAAACACGAATAATTATTTTTTAAAATTCATTTACCTGTTAAGTGCCAATAGTCATCATGACTCAAAGGCTTTTGGAAAGTCTTTAAAAGAAGAAAATACTTACGTTTTCCTCCCTCTCTAGCAATGAAAGAAACTGAATCTGAGTAATATGCTGCCGAAGCAGTGGCTCTAGTTACAGCTCTGCAGCATATTCTTCATGTCTAGACTTACACCAATATCTAAGCCATTTCCAAGAGAGTTCAGTGCAGTGTGTCTCTAACAAAAGTTCACATCCCTTTCCCAAGGCAACCACACCTAACTCAACTTCTCCAAAACCCTAACAGATATTCTTCTCAGATGTTTACTACCTGATACAAATCCTTCAGAAGACCCTTGTCTCATATATACAGGGAGCATAAGCAAGAATTCTCACTCAAGAAACCAAAGACATCCATTTTTTTGAGGTACACAAATATGAAGACAAAAGCCATATTCTCTGACACAAAAGAAAAATTCTTGATCAGTATTGTTTTCCCCACAGCTTCATAGTGAATTATGTCTTTGCTATTAGATCAGCCATAAAGTAAAGGGTATTTAAAAAAAAAAAATGAAAGCTGTGTTGAAGTCTGAATTTCTGTTTAGAAGAAAAACAACCACACCCACTGATTTTCTCCCAAGACCTACTTTAAAATGACAAATGGTTCTTCCTCAGTTACAGAAACCCATGATTTTCCACTACACCATAAAGGTGAAATAAGCAGCTACTTTAAGTGAAAAGCATACTCTCCATATAGATTTAACTGCAGAAATATTTACTTGCTGGTTGTCATGAAGGCAGTCAAAATGTAATTAGATTATAAGGGTCCAAAAGCTGTAACCACAGTTTTGTTGATACTATAAAATAATTTTCAGATCGCATGTCTGTTTCAAAGAGGATATCAGAACTAGACTAATACTTTGATGGCCAACAGTCCTAAAGGCAATAACATTTTTTTTTCATATAATGAGAATGGTCCAACATCAATTGTTTGGGCTTAGGTCATAAAACAATACTGTGAAATGTCCCTTCCTCAGAAAGATCCACTCAACAGGCCTGTCATTTTTAATAAATCAGTGCTGTGGAAAAGAAACAGCAGCAGAGTTTCCTGTTACAAAACATACGTGCTCCTGCTATAAAAAAAGACAATTTAACAGAGAAAACGTTGCATGGGATATTAAAGATGTAAATAACAGAATCATAGAACAGTAGGGGTTGGAAGGGATCTTTAGATATCATCTAGTCCAATCCCTCTGCCAAAACAGGTCAACCTAGATCAGATTACATAAGAACATGTCCAGGTGAGTCCTGAAGACCTCCACGGAAGGAGACTCCACAACTTCCCGGGGCAGCCTGTGCCAGGGCTCCCTCACCCTCACAGTGAAATCACAAACGAATAATCAAAGTATCTGTGACAAGAAATAAGTCTTTTTTTTTTTTTTTTTTTTTTACTTAAAACAGGAGGCCTTCATAGAAAGCTCCTGTGTCTGTCTTCATCTTGCACTCTCTGTAGTGTGCACATATGTGCATACACAATCATGCACATGTCTACGCAAAGCATGGACAGTTTTGACATACATAAAGATTCCTTGTGCCCTTCCATTTACACAAGAAAAAAAAAAAGGAAGAATACTTTAAGTAATCTTTTACTAACTTTGTGTTTACTTAAATTATATTATGATTGTATTATTATCATGCTTTCATTATACTATCTATATATAATATATGCACACTAAAGACAAGTTCATTTGATGAGTAAACCTGGTTTTAAAGGTCTTTGGTTTTGATCCCAGAATATTTGAGATCACTTTTATCTAACAGACCTTAAAAATGCAGGCACTATATAAGTTTATATTAGGCAAAGGGCTACTGAATTTTCAAGCAAGAGTTCTACTCAAAGCTTGGCTGTAACAACTACTCTAACTACATGGTCACAAGTACTGGCAGAAGTATACAGTAATTAGTGTAATCTAAAAATGAGATTGGAACATTTTACTTAAAACTGAAAAGTGAACTACATAAAAGACATTAACATTCATGTCCCTTTACTATAGAGTTTGTTTCATCTGAAAAGAGGTGGGTTTTTTTTGTTTTTAAATAATTTGTGGCCATGAGAGTCACCATTTGAAAGGATCTCAACTGACCAAAGATATGAACACAAAGAAACTAAGTATTGCTGTAACTCCTCAATATAGAGCCTACTATAATTTTATTCCCAACAGGATAACATTAAAGAAGTAAAATAGGCTTTTAAAATAGGAATTTAAAAAATTTTGCAAGTTATGCACATTACCAGATAGAATACATGCCTAGCAGCAACAAGTGTAACTTCAAAACGTATCTCTACATTTCTACTGGTAAAACAGTTGGGATAAAAGACATAACAGACAAAACACCACATCCCCCCACCACACTATTTTAAAACTTCAAAGTTAAAAAGGAGGTAAGGAAGACTTGAGAATATGCTTTTAGCTACTTTAAACTAGTCTTGAGGTACAAAGCTATGGCAGGCGCAATTTAATACTGAAGATCCACAGCTATTTTTGATGTCAGTAGCAGCACCTGAAAACATTATCTCTGCTGCTCTGCCTCAGTCACTCACCTTCAACATTGTACCAGCTATTTATTTTCTTTCAGAACTGCTGGATGAGATGTTTTTGACCTTACTCTTTGAACTCTTTCATTGGAAAGCTGCAAAGTTAGCTTTAGTGTTTTGAAACTTCGTGATTTGACTATAGTCAGTTAAGAAACCAGCAGCTTGAGCAGCATAACCAATGGAGCAGTAACCTTCAACAGGGAAGACAATGGGGAAAAGAACGAGAAAGGAGTGTCAGAACCTAGCTTAAGAACTATAAGTTCTTAGCTATGTTGTTAATGCCACAAAAATACATATGCTTGTGATCTTTTCAGGAGTCAATTTCATATTCTCCTTTCTTGTACCTTATTAAAACATGGATGAAGCTCGGAAACCACAGATCTCAGCTTATATGGCAACCACCTCTCATGGACAAGTTGCATACTTCTACTGTGTGGAATTTTCTGGAATGCAGTTTGGTAGGTACAAAGCTAGAGATCTTATCTCATTCAAGATGAACTTCCCAAAAAGCTTTGAAGTAGACCTTGAGCCTAGCTTTGCAATCAGAGCATATAGTACAAAGCCATCAGTGTCCAGGTTGATGCAAATACCATGAAGTCTAGGAAACTCAATTCCTTTTGTTATCTGCAAGCAGTTTATCTGAATTACAGAGTGACTCTACAAGAAGTGATACATAAGATATCTAAATATCCAGGCTGGTTCATCAAGTACAACAACATTGGGCCCAGGCAGTGCAAACTAAACAAACTATTGCTTCCAGCATCTTGATGGAACAGAACGAAGGCTGAAGTTTTCCAGAGCCAAGATATGTCTGCATAAGTTAGTATTCATACACTTGCAACATTTTCTTGAAGCAGTAGTTTGGTGGACTAGCATTCAAGAGAAATAGACCTACTTGGTTGAATCAGATATCACCTGTCCAGGGTTATTATTCCTGAAGATACATTTTGTCCTTAACTCAAACTTTGCAACTCAGTATGCCTTTATTATACAACTCAGAAGACTAGACCATACTCTTGTTCATCCCCACTGACCATACTATGACAAGATTTATATTCCATGATATTAACTGTAATTCCTGTTGCTTGCCTACATTCACTCATACTTCCTTTAGCAAATATGAGTGATCCTGACCTAATAAAGTTTGGTAATATAAAATAGAACAGAATAATTTTGTTGGTTCTCTAACCTCATTAAGACATCAAGTATTTCAACTAACATTAGTTTGCTTCTTTTCAGTCAATCTAACCACAACCAGTCAAGATTACTAGAGGAATAGCACCCAAGACTTTGAAGAGAAAGAACTAACATTTAGCCAATACGTCACTGTTACTACAATTTAATAATTTCTTTTATTCATTTACTTCATTACCATAAAGCAGTACATCACTAAAACCGAGTTCTCACTTTAGGCATTTAAGATTAAATTTAGGTGTTTAAGACAACTTATCTTTTTCAATGTTTGTTTACCAAAAGCTTCAGGTGCATTTTTCTGAGAACAGGGTAGCAATGAATCACCAATTCATACCATTACTAAGTTGTTCCTAAACAGGTCTGAAAGGCCAGAGTAAGTATTCTGAAGCAGGCCTGCAGAACCTCAGTAAAATACTATGCCAATTATTTACATAATTGAGAGGTGACTTGTTGATTCATCCAGAACTCTGAGGAAGTCAGACAAAAGGGCTGGGCTAGATGAGTGCTCGAGGTCCATTCCAATATAAACTAGGTATATGACTTGCACAATATGAGATGTGTCTTTTTTCAGTCTGTTAATTAAGTACAAACATTCAATCAAGACAAAAATTAGCAAAAAAATCCCACCAAAACACATTTGAACCCTTGTTTCATTGCAGCAGTAGAACAATCAATGTCACCTCCTCCGCACAAATCTGTCACTGACCTATGCATCATCCAACTTCAAAGTATGACACACTAGACTGTCTGACATCAGGAGTTCAGACTCTTGTCCTGCCACTATTGACAAGTGCAGCTTAAATCAAGCAACTCTTCCTTATCAAAGATACGCAAACGTGAAATTAAGACTGAACGGCCTTAACTTGATGATAATTCTGCAGATTCAGTGTACGCAATAAAGCTATTTCACAGAGAGTCTTCAAAACACATATTCCCTATTCAAAAGCAGAAATAAATGATTTGGAAACACACAAATCAAAATAAGCCATCTCTACGACACATATTTGTGGTAGTGTGCCTTGTGTGGTTTTTCTAAATTAATATAGTTTCTGTAGCATTGAATTAAGGTGTTTTTTTTTTTAAAAAGATAATAGAAGAATATGGATTTCTAGTTCCCTACACACAAGTTGAGAAGAGAATGATTGAGCATTGGATGATAGTTATTGCCATCATCATCAGATAAAGTTATGCTAGAAAACCAGCAGCCAAAATCCTTTCACTGACCTGGAAGAAGACTCTACTCTTGAAAAGGTCATTCAACAGTTGAAGCTAGAGTGGACTTGTAACAAAGATTTAGAGATTTTCTGTAACTGATTAGAAAAAGGATAACTTAAGCAGTACTGCTGCTACTAGTGCACTTAAGGAAATACAGACCTTGAGGGGAAAAGCTCCACATATAGACCGTAAGCTGACTTCACAGTAGCAAAACGCTTCATGATTTCTACTGTGACACCATTCAGTGTTTTGAGTGAGAAAATACCTTCCTCAAAATCTAGGTCAGCACACACTTAGCTGTTAAAAATCATGAGGCTTTTTTCCATTTATTAACAGTACTTTGTACTGTAGCAGAGAGAAGTTATACAAGTTTTATTTCCTCTCTGTTAAAAATAAGATTAAGCAAAAATCAAAAGTACCTGAAGAAGAAGAAAAAAATTTCACATCCTTTCATTCAATCTGCTTTGAAATTTGTTAAACGCTTGGGTTAATTATGAACTGCAAATTAAAACACAGTCCAAGTAAAAGCTTGGTTTCCCATACATTTCCAAGTGGCAGAATTTGTTCTTACCTGTAATTGCAACCGTGTCAATATCCTATTTCAGTGCTGAAAGAATTAGTTTACATTCCTGCTGCCAAGAAGCACATAACAGAATGACTTGCAAAACCTTGAGATAACAGTACAGGACACAACATCTGCTTTATTTTGGTATTTCCTAGAAAGAAACAAAGAAAGTTATTAGCTACTCCAGATGGTTTACAACAGGTTTGAACATGATTTTTCCCATGAAAACAACTTTCAAGTGTTTCAACTAAAGCTACATCTGGATGTCAAAAGACCTTCAGCACACTCCCTGAACACCATTATTGAAGACTCGTGACAACAAAAATCAGATTCTTTTTTTTCCCCCCATTTCCTTCACCAGCACAGACTAGTACTTAAAAAGTCAGCTAGCCTATTACCTGGCATACAGGTCCTCAAATTCACTAACAGAAGGAATAGCTTTTGCATGCCTGCTAGCATAATAGTGCTATTTGTTTTTTTTTTTTTTCATCTGCTCAAAAGATAGACTACAGTCCTTGAGCTCTTGACAAGACTTAAACCCACCAAATAAAGCATGTAGAATCTGCAAGTTCTTTATTCTGCTTGCTTAGATGTAAAAATGCACAAGAGTTTAAAACAAAAGCAATAAACTTAAGCTCCAAAAGCATTTGAAATAAGAATCATGTTTCTCTAAAAATTATTTTTTAACCATGAATTCGGCTTAAAATGTAAAAGCAGCAGATGACTAAATTTGTATATCTACAAAAGCATCTAGGCATCTACCCACTGTTTTGAACAGGATGCAAACATTCAAATTCCTTCATGGATGAGAGACTGGATGTTTAAATCTCAGAAACCATTGCATCTTACAAAAGTTATCATGACAGTACACTGGTAGAAGGAACTATCACAGGAACAATTCTGTGTAACAGCCAGCTTTGTCTGGGGCATGAGGAAAGTACAAGTCTTATTCTAACACTGATCATTTTAAACTTAATATAGTACTCGAGCTGAATGAGTGATAAAAGAGACATGTTGCAAACCCTGGCCCATTGATTGAAGAATGGAGCTATTTTATTATGGTTTGCCTCTTCCAAACACTAAAGAGTGCTTTCCAACAACCAGAAAGTGCCATAAGAAAGAAATTGCTCAAAAGAAGGGATATTTTGCTACTGTTTGAAGAATTATAGAGATTCAGTAAGTTGCATGCCTGTAGCACTGTACTGCTGCAAGCCTTGTATTTTCCCCAATATACTCTCTTAGGCATCACAATGGGATGGATGGCTCAAGGAATCAAACAAAGCCAGAAAGTCAATTATTTTCTGCCACTTGACCTCTCCAAACCAGTCTAAGAAATGGAAGTGCAAATGCCAGAAATCCAGAACCAGCAGCTGCTGCCCATTCAATTTTGCTTAGAGTATTATGAAACTACACCTTAAGCAGCATCTACATCATTTATGAACTCTGATTAAGTATTTTGAAAGAACTGGGCAGCAACTATATCATGTATTGGACTACATAGCAAAAGTCCTCCCTCCTCCTAAAACTTCCAGTAAAAAAAAAGTTGTTGATCCAATGACTTCAGGTGAAATAAAAAGAAAATCAGAACTACAAACAGCACAGACTGAAAGTTGCAAAAAAATCTCACTTCTTAAATACACCAGTGACCAGGGCATGAACACAGAATACATAGCCAGAACACAACTGCCTTCAAGCACTGTCTCCCACCTTCAGAAGATTCCCCTTAACTAGCAGGGTACAGGATACCAGCAAAATAAAATGCTCAAGAGCCTCACTTCATCTGATGCTACTTCAGAAGCCTTTAGAAGTGGCCGACTCACAAAAGCAGGCCAGGAGAAGACAAGTACTATGCAGAAGCAAAAGGCTTGACTCCTCCCAAATTTTTCTACTCTGCAGAGGATGTGAGAACATTTAATAAACAAAGATAACTTGCAGCCTGGAGATAGGTTGCTTACAGTAGGGCAGATTCAAAGATAAGTGTTTTGAGCTGAGAGAATCTCACCTCAGAATACAATCCTATTTACAGAAATTCCATCTATGTTAATTCTCAGAAGTGAGAAATACAGTATTCAGTGTCCCAAAACACAAAAATATTCTATGATATATACTCCACCACTAAACATTACATAAAGAGGGGAAACTACTCCTACTTACTTTTGTACAGAGTGACTCTTACTTCTCCAAATAAGTTGCACTTGTTTGATTTTTTTTTACCATGTGAGAAGGCATTTCACAGTACAGGTTTGGAACAACAAGCTATTGTATCCAGGCCCCAATTACTTGTGTGGAGAAAAGTAGTGGTCTTATCCAGATTGCTCACAAAAAAATGCATCACAAGAATAAAGCTGAACACATCTTACTCAAGGTTTAACAGAATGACAAGATGTATTAAGCATTTTATTTGGGCTCCTTAGAGCTTTGGAGTATGTAAATGCTTAATATTTGAGTAGGACTAAGTTAGTTTAGTGAACTTGTATAATTTTGCTACCATAATACCAGTACTCTACAGTAGAATAGTTTATTTGAGCACAACTTGTATATTCATTGGCTAATAAAGAACTTGAATTTCACCACGTTTACAGTATTTTCTTCAGAATGTAAAGACTATGCAGCCAAAGCCATCATAAGTAAATCACTTCTGAAGAGCTGAACCCAATATTCAAAAATATGCACATGAAAACAAATTAAGCAACGTTCTTCAAATTTCTCTATGCTACCATATTATTTTATAGAAGGGTAGGCATCAAATGCTGATGATTAAATACATACTTAACCCTAATAGCAAAGCACTAGTGATCCTTAAGCTGAATCCTCATGTTTAAATCAAACAAAATGCACTACAACATCCAGTCCTTTGCAAGCTTCCAGACTCCAGTCAGAAAAGTACCAGAAAAACACTGGCTTTACTCTGCTCCACAATCAGCTATGATTCATCTTTTACAGATAACCAAATCATTGCTGCTTTAAAACAAGTAAATCAACCAACCCATTCCCTGAATACCAACAGAAAGACCTATCATCTAATGTGTCATAGAATCATAGAATGGTACGAGTGGGAAGCGACCTTTAGAAATCACCTAGTCCAACCCTCCTGCCAAAGCAGGTCAACCTAGATCAGGTCACACAGGAATGCATCCAGGCGGGTCATGAAGACCTCCAAGGCAAGAGACTCCACAACCTCCCTGGGCAGGAACATAAGAGCACATATCAAGGGAATGCACTTTAAGTTCAAGTAGCAGTTCTTCCTTAATATACATATATGGTAAAGCCCAAACAAAAACAGGAGTTACTTTCTATGTAATCAGTCGAGACAATTTACAACTTCCACTCTAAAGAGGAAGTTGTTCATTCTTTCTAATGAAAGGATAATGAATTCTCTCTGCATTTGCTAAGTGGTTCTCAGTTCCATACAAAAACCACCGTGAATCAACCACGACTGGGCAAAACCTTGATTTGATTTTGTGGTTAAGTTTATTTTGGGGTTCCCCCCCCCCCACCTTCAAACATAGAAACTACACCAAAATGTTCACTACAACAGGAGAAAGAATCAACAGAAGTTCAAAACTAAAAACTATGATGTAAACACTTTATCCTTTTTTAAGCAGTTGATCTAATATTACGGTTTTTTTAAAAAGTGCTATGGTATCTACCACTGTATGTAGAACTAACACCTACAGTGTCTTAAAAAGCTAAATGCCAACAAATTTACTTGGAGTTCTGGTGAAAATTTAGTTAAGCAGTTTGAAGTTTGCACGTCAAATTTTTATTGCCAGTTTGTCATTTGAACTACTCAAGGCTGAATTTCCAACAGGAACACACTATTAGACAAGTACTTTACACTCATCTAAAAGCTTGATAATACTATTGACTTAGCATTCTAATTTGGTCCATACTTTAAATACCACCTTACAAATGGTGAACTTAAGCAACAGCATCTGAAACCTGCCTTTTGATATATCTTACAAGAGCTTTTTTCACACAGACCTATCTTCAATACATCTGTAAGGCACCTCTCTAATTCCTAAATTCTCTTTAATTCTCTTTTAGCTAAGCTTTAGATCAGTACATTCACATCATGGCTATGCAGGCGTCCTGACAGCAGCGACAGCTTAAGCAGTATTTGCTCTCAGCTCCAAATCCCTGTTTCCTCCCAATGTGGTAGAGCAACAGAGATGGATAGTTATCACTGGTACAAGTGAACGCCTGAAGCAGAGGCTGCTCATCCAGCTGATGAGTAACTCAAATTCTACTGAATTATACAAGCAGAAGATGAAGGAATACCAAAAGCCAGCCTTACTAGAATTCATAATGCATGTATGCAATCTGCACTTGCCTACTGGGAGATTGCTGGCAATCACTTACTCCCTTGTTCTCCTGTAACAGACTGGAGTTATGCTTAGCCTAACTCAAGTACAGAACTATGGCATCTCCTTTCAATCAGTTATGATAGCTTATCAAACATCCAGTTTCAGGAATACTGAAGAGAAAGGCCATCCAACATGTTCCAGTAAAAATATTCAAGCAGAGAACTCTTCCATTTTTAATTATCTGATCTTTAGCTGAACTAAGGAGAAGAGACTATCTTCAACATATTAAATATTTTGCATTTATATATTAGTACTAAATTACAAAAGAGTCACTATTAAACCTACAGATAACTGTAAGCAGATTCTATGTTCTACTATGAACAAACACATTTATTGGAGCTGCCAGGACTTTCTAAAGAAGAGCTTGCAAAAGTCTCTTCCCTAGCTTTTATGATATCTTACATTATAGCTATAGTGTAAGTAGAGTTCTAGATATGCATTACACCTTTCACAACATCCAAGAGCTGCAGATTGAGAAATATGTGGTCATATTCTGCATGGGTTTGCGCTTCTTCTTACTTAACAAAAAGGCAGATTCTGCAAACATCCATCTACTTGATGGGGATTTAAAATTCCAGCTCAGACACACCAGAGTGATATGCATGGGCAATGTAAGATGTTTACCATTACTAAAGTGTTTATCTTTTGAGCACATTCCTATGGTGCTTCCCCATGAGGTAAATTCAGTATCATCTTACTAGCTAGGATATCTAGGTAGCAACAGATAATGAGTCCTCATTAAGACAACAAAGATGACTGAGCTCCGAAATTTTGAGATGCTCTAATTGTAGGATATAGTCAGGAAACTTTCAACAGATTAATATCACTGAGTCTCTTGTAGGAAATGCTTACAAAGGGGAACAAAAGTTTCTCTGAAGAAGGTTATCTTGACAAATTCTTCTCTGAGCAGTGTTTAGTGATTTTTAAGCCAGCTAAGATCTATAGGTCCCAAAAGTTTACTTTCATCTGCATGGAGAATCTCTCCCTAGCATCTAGCAATGTATTTAGAAGAAGTCAGGTTTTGAATCAAGTCTTGTACTACCAACTAAAGCCAGCAAGGAGGTTTTATCCTCAATACCACATCTTATTTTTCTGCTGCTTCTGACAGAAAAAAACCCTTAAACCTCGTTTCTACAACATGTCTTTCTGTACAGGTCCTGTATTTAGTGCAAATATCTCACCCAGGATTCTTGAAGGCACAATAGCATCCCATTTTGTCTATCAGAGCAATTAAGCCATTAAAATAGATGCATAATAACAAATCATACTTTTTCCTATGTTAAATGTATAATACATACAATCCTACATGGCACCAGAAGCATATCTAAAATTTAGAAGGAATTTACACTCCAAAGTAAACTAAAAAACAAGTTAAATGATAAAAATTACAACATTTCCTTTAGTACCATGTACAGAAAATACAGCCAGAATTCCCTAATGTTGATACTATTTGATTTCTGTCACCGTCAAACATAACAAATTTATAAGGGATAGCAAGAGTGGTTTTTTGTTTTTTTGGTTTTTTTTAATTTATTTACATACAATGTTGACAGTTAGGGGAAAGACTTTCCTTTTAAGAAGGTTCTTATTCTTCCCTCATCTTCTAAGTTTTCAGAGACAAATGAACTAAAACTGAGCCATCCCAGCAGATAAACACTTGGATACTGCTGATTTAAGACCTGGGAGTCCTGAGTAACAATAAACTAGCCACGAGCGAGCAATGTGCCCTCGTGGCCAAGAAGACCAATGGTATTCTGGGATGCATCAAGAAGAGTGTGGCCAGCAGGCCAAGGGAAATTCTTCTCCTCTTTTACTCTGCCCTGGTGAGGTCTCATCTGGAGTCCTGTGTCAGTTTCTGGGCTTCCCAGCTCCAAAGGGATAGAGAACTTCTGGAGTGAGTCCAGTGCAGCGCCATCAAGATAATCAGGGGACTGGAACATCTTCCTTATGAGGAAAGGTTGTGGGAACTGAGGTTGTTTAGTCTGGAGGAGACTGAGGCAGGATCTCATTAATATTGCATCCCTTTTTTCTGTTGTATCTAGTGACAGGAGAAGGGGTAATGGGATGAAGCTGGAACACAAAAGTTCGATTTAAACATAAGAAAAAATTATTTTCCTGTGAGGGTGAGGGAGCCCTGGGACAGGCTGCCCAGGGAGGTTATGGAGTCTCCTTCCTTGGAGGTCTTCAAGACCTGCCTAGATACATATTGATATGACCTCATCTAGGTGGACCTGCTTCTGCAGGGGGTTGGACTGGATGACCTCTAAAGGTCCCTTCCAACCCCTGCCATTCTATAATTCTATGTTCCTGTGCAGACAATTACAGGAGGCATAAATTCTCTGCATGCTACTTAAGCACTTAGATTTATTTGTGGCTTTTTTTTTTTGACAAATGACCACTTGCTAGGTTCATACACTAAAGGAGCTAAACGCAACAAAAAGGTCATTCAACACCATTATAAATTCACCAGCACATTCAAATCAGTAACATAAGAACACCAGTACTACAAGCTTCCAAATATTAACACTCACTATGCTATAGGCGTCTTAGTGTTTACTGTGAAGCACAAAACTTGGAAAGAGATAACTCAGGCATCTGTTATGTCAACTAACAGCCTACACACACACACAAAATCTTTCAAAAGAACTAATTTAAATAATACAGGAACTGAAGGCTACAAATAGGAATTGTTAAAATACACAGTTATTTTTATACTTCATTTACAGTTTTACAACATCTTTTTGTTTCCTTTATTTTTTTCCATATTTGTTTTTTACCTATTTCAGTAGCTAGTTTATTCATAGTGCTGCATTAAGATGAAGAGAACTTGCATCTAGAAATGCAAGATGGTTTATTTCCTTAGAAAATCATTCCCTTATTGCTAACAGATTTTTCACTTTCCTAAATCAACCCAGCTGAACTGATTTGATTACATTCAATTAAGACGTATCTCAAAGCATTTTTAAGGTAGTGATGAAGAAATGCTTAAGAGAAGCTGCTGATCCTGCATGATATGTTATAATCTATTGTCACACTGTATCAGGATCAATATACCTGTAATCACATGATACATTCTATTCATTCCACAGTATGGTATAGAAGGTAGGTTTCAGATCACAGACGGCTTGTCAGACTACTTCAGAGAACACAGTGCTCCCCCCCTGTGCTTTTATAGCATGCTCTACTTTTCCATCAGGATAGAAAGTTTTTTTAAGAAAGTCTGAAGTCTAACTAAAAAAAATACTGTTTCTAGGAATTGCAGAGTGAAGCGAATTTCCATTACCTTTTTTTCTGGCAGCAGTCTCCAGTATCGTTGCCTGGACACATGGAATCTTTTTCAGGTGTCTGCATTGAGGCTATCTGAACTGCTTCACTTGTCATCTAAACAGAGGAGTACTTAGCAAGAAGCAGCCATTCGGCAACTTGCAAGCTTAAACACTCAGAATTTTGTCCAATTGGTACTGCAACTTCAGTTTCACAGTAAATCACTTACTTTTAACCAATACAGTTTAAACTCTCTTGGTTTGCAAAATATATTTCAATGCTGAAGTTTCAGATATATCTATTGAGTAAAGACTGTTTTAATTTTGTCACTATGCAAAAGTATCACAAAACGTGTCGAGCTATACCTGCAAAAATTCAAAGGGCAATTTTATCAATAAGAACGTTAAAACTAACATGCAAGAAGACCATGCCAGTATTCAAGAAATCAATGTTAGAGAAGGTGCTTAAGGGTATTACAGGCAGTCAATGCAGTAACAATAGGTCTACATAGACCTGACAGCAAAAAAGATTCCGGGAAGCAAGCATGTTAATAATTCAACATTCATTTTATGTTACTCATCAGGTCAGACATCAGCTGCAGGCAAATTTGGATAACACAGATTAAGGCACCACCTCCAGCTCCACCAAAGGTTACTGCTCCTGTACCCTGCTGGCTGCAAGATGTGCCCTTGCTGGACTAAATGGTGATGGGAATATCTTAGCACAAAGATGTATTTAAAAACCCACCACATTAATTGTAGCAAGGGGGCAGACACCCTACTCTGTCATCCCATTTATAGTGGCAACGTGTCAAGATATTTTAAAGCTATTTCAGTCTTCCAAAGCTCACATCTCAGTCTTATCACTCTACTACATGTAAAGCTTAACATGCATGTATTCTACACTAGGTTTAACTGTCTCCATTAAACTAAGTATCAATAATAAAATAAAATCAAGACACACAAAGGAACATTCTTAAGTATTCAGGCTTTTGCAGAACGACAACTGAAAGAATCTGATGAATTCAGCAGTTTGAAAAGAAATGTAGACATTTCAGCTTAAGGATTAGATAGATAATTCAGTAAAACCTACTATATAAAAAGCAGAACCACACAGTCATAACAAATCAGTAATAGGTACACGAATAGAAGACTGCTGATCTGAGCCTTCAAATAGGTGCTGAATTCAGCACAACAAGTGCCAATTTCGGCAGGTTTCCACCCCCTAAAAAATTCAAGAGCTAGCATCAGGCAACCATCTGCCTATGTTAAGTGCTACGTGTACTTTCTAGTCACCAAAACAGCTCCTACATCCTTCTGAATGACTCCATGCAAATTTATCCACCATCTGTCCTATGACTGGATATCATAGTCCTGTATTCCCCTTCTCATACAAAACACCAACACTGCAAGGAATAGCTACATGCCTCTCCATTCTTCTCAACCACTTTTTCAGTTCTTGCCTTTGAGTGCCAGATCATGATCCTAGTCCACTGAATGGGACAGTCTATCAACATTCTCCCCAAGACTGGTGCCACTAGAGTGAATTCCACTTGGTCTGCTACAGGCTTAATGTTCCTGGTTCTTGTTATATCCTCCACTCTGCCCTGGGAAGTGGCATGGGAACACCACAAAAACTATTATTAAACATTTTGTTAAACTGCATGGAAACTGAAGGCAATGGTATCACTCTAATGAATCATGTTAATGGTTCGTATCACTTGATTGGTGCTCTACCTTAGAGACAGATCACAACTGTGGCTTTTAGAGAACTGCATCTACCACCCCTTCCAAAATGCAACAACCTGCCCTCCAACTCCCAGTTATTTCCTAATATTTTGAAATTGGCTATGTCACTTAAGCTATAGTATTGCATTCACAGAGAAATTATATCTCAGCACAGGACTTAATGTAAACCAGAAAGAGACACTGTCAATTTAGTACAACAATCTGATTGATATCATGCAACTTGGTGTATCAGTTTTAGAAGTCGGAACATCCATGCTACCCAAAAGACAGCTTTGCACAGTAAGCATTAGTTACAAGTAGCAACCTGCTTAACTTATTTTAGTTAAGGAACAAAAAGCCACAGCTAGTTTATATGCCTCTGATCATGAATGCATTTCCCATAGAAATATTTAATAGTTAATATTCTGCAGGAATAATACAATACGCATCAAGAATCAAGAAACAGTATCATTTTTTCAAGCTTCAGTATTCATGTTTTATATGTCATCTGATCACGGATATTGAAAGTCTTACCTTGACCTCGAATGTAGTAAAAAAGTCACAAGTTCTTCCAGATTTTTGTCCTTCTGTTATTCACTTTAGAGACTCTTTCGTGTATATTAGGGGTGAACAAGGCAGAAGAGCCTGTAAGTCTGAAAGTAGTAAGATGAAAAAATTGACTAAATTCTCTCCTAGTTCAACACTATATTCAATAAAATCTATAGCTCAAGAAGCACTTGATAGCAACTTCTACACTGAACTAATAAAATACACGAACCACTGGAAGTAGCCAAGTTAGTAAAGAAGTTCCTACTTGTCTAAAGTAATGCAGCAAAAGATCATGTGAATGTCTTTCACTGAAGATTAAAGTATGAAGTGATCTAAGCTGCAACATTCAATGGCCACTATTTGCCAAAAAACTCCCACTGACAATATGTACCACCTTCACAGACATCGTGTAAGCAAATCCAGTTCCAAACCAGGCATATGTACAACCACATGACAGAGAGCATGGCTGCATATACTTATGTATATGCATGAATGTTTAAGTGCAAAGAGGATGGAAAAGTCTGGCATTTATAAGAATATATTCTGATTCTGGACATAAAAGAAAGAGTAAGTGTTGAGATTCAAACTTATTCTAAAGCACAGAAACCACGACAAAGAAGCCTCTTACTAGCCACTGCAGATTTCTTTAAAAGCAAAAGCAGAAACATGCCTCACCAAAGTTATCTTGGTTATGAGAAAGAAACAAAGTTGCTCTTCTCACAAAAGCTTGAGAAGGGCTATCTTAGTTAAACCCACCATGCCTAGAAACAACAATACACAATCTCTGCAGCATTAATCTGACTAGACTGTTCTCTATTTTGGAGGTGTCTACATGTAGCATCTAAGATGACAGTTTCTTGTCATAGGCCTTTACAAAGAGGGAAATGAACTAATTTCAGAGAAATTGAGATGTAGTTTCCAAGATCTTTCTTGCTATCTGAGTAACTTCAAACAACAAATGCTTAGGTTTCACAACAATGTTCAGAATAATGTGTGAAGCCAAGTGAGATGCAAGATACGTTGAACACTATAAAGTTCTAAAACTTCTGTTTTCAATATCCAGAAAGAATATTTTTCCTTCCTTTCTTAAAAGATGAGCTTATTCAAGGAGTGTTCCTTGCTTATTTCACACTTACTCCAATAGGTAAATTTCAAGTAACAAATAATTAGTATCAAAAATAGACATCAAGAGCAACTGATATTGTTCAAGCTATTTTATTAGAAGCACTAGAAATAAATGCCACCCACACAAGGAAACAAGCTTCCAAATGAAACAGAATTTATTGATTAGACTACTTAGGTCTCTGCCATGGGCGATTCTTCACAGAATGATTCTGAGTGGAGGGGACCTACAAAGTCAATTTCCGTCTCACAGTGCAGTCAATGTTGAATGCACTTCCACTCGCTTAGGGCTTTATCCACTCGGGTCTTGAAAACCTCCATTGAGACTAACAGTTACATCCTATAATCTCTTAATAATCATCCCTACATTACCACATTTCCAACTTGTATCCACACATTTCAATTGATGTCCATTCTATTGTTTCCCACTGTGGACCTCAGTAAAGAAGGTGGATCAACCTTCTTGGTATCAATCCTTGTATGTATCGGTTCCTATTGGGTCCCTCCTAAGCACCTTTTCTCCAGGGTAAACAAGGCCACTCAAGGCTCTCAGCATTCTTCCACAAGTCACACACTCCAGCTCCCTGACTATCTTGATGGACTGTCCCTAGGTTTCTCATTGTTCTTAGTGTAGTGAGAAAAAAAGCAAAAACTGGACACACTACTACAGCTGTATTCTGGGAACACAGAATCATAGAATGGTAGGGGTTGAAAGGGACTTTTAAAGATCATCTAGCCCAACCTCCCTGCCAAAGTAGGTCCACCTAGATCAGGTCACACAGGAATGTGTCCAGGTGGGTTTTGAAGACCTCCAGGGAAGGAGACTCAACACCTTCCCTGGGCAGCCTGTGCCAGGGCTCCCTCACCGGAAAACAGGTTTTTCTTAAGTTTAAATGGAACTTTTTGTGTTCCAGTTTCATCCCATTACCCCTTGTCCTGTTGCTAGATAGAATAAAAAAAGGGATGCCACAACCTCCTGACATCCATAATTTATATAATTGTAAATACTAATGAGATCTCCCCATCATCTCCTCCTATCTAGACTAAACAGCCCCAGTTCCCGCAGCCTTTCCTCATAAGGAAGATGTTCCAGTCCCCTGATTATCTTGATGGCCCTGCACTGGACTTACTCCAGAATTTCCCTCCCCTCTTGAGCTTAGGAGTCCAGAACTGGACACAGGACTCCAGATGAGGCCTCATCAGGGAAGAATAGAGGGGAAGAGCAGAACCTCCCTTGATCTGCTGGCCACACTCTTCTTGATATATCCGAGAATGCCATTGGTTTTCTTGGCCACAAGGGCACATTCTTATTATCAACCAGGAGCATCTGCAGCAAATGTCAGCTAAAGGGAAGTAAAGGTGTTCTCATCACTATTAGAGTGCACTGATGACTTGTTCACCATAAATATGTCCTTCTCAGTACAGTTAAAGCCCAAACAGTCTGTAGCACTGCAGGAGGGTTACCTACCCATCCCGAAAGCAGAATTTTTTATCAAGTGAAATAGAAAGCTTTCTTCACCACATAACATAGCAAGGATGTTTGAAACAATTCTAGTTAAGAGAATAAGTCATCCTACTGGGTTTAATGTTACAAGCTAGATATTGATCTTCAGTAGCTCTTAACCTCCATCACTCACATTCAAATATAGGAATAAAACTTAAGCATAGACAAGGTTTAGTATATAGCAAACCAAAGGAGAAACTGGAGTGAAATAAGCTCCATTGTTTACTATGATATAAAAGTAAGATATAAAATACCAATGTCTCAATGGCAGAGTCCTAATAAGCCTTTCATCCATGTTACACATAAGCCTAATTATTATCTAAAAACAAAATATATGAGAAAGTTGAACTATAGCTTTTACCATTTATAAAAACCTGATGAGCTCATGAAGCCTGCCTGCAGAAGAGACTGAACAGGTACTTGACTATAGCAGATACCGTGAAATATTATCTTTCCAACGCAATCATCAGAAGAAGTGGTATGTTTGTCTTTTCCTTGAACCTAGAAATGACCAATAAAAGAGAGAGTCACCTTAAACTGTTGCCAGTTTCACAGAATCATAAAATCATAGAATGGTAGGGTTGGAAGGGACCTTTAGAGATCATCTAGTCCAACATGCCTGCCAAAGCAGGTCAACCTAGATCAGATTGCATAGGAACGCGTCCAGGCAGGTCTTGAAGACCTCCAAGGAAGGAGACTCCATAACCTCTCTGGGCAGCCTGTTCCACTGCTCCCTCACCCACACAGGAAAATAGTTTTTTTCTTATATTTAAATGGAACTTCTTGTGTTCCAGCTTCATCCCATTACCCCATGTCCCAACCTCCTGACACCCACCATTTAGATATTTGTAAATATTAATAAGATCTCCCCTAGTCTTCTCTCTTCTAGACTAAACAGCCCCAGTTCCTGCAGCCTTTCCTTGTATGAAAGACGTTCCAGTCCCCTGATCATCTTGGTGGCCCTGCACTGGACTCTCTCCAGAAGTTTTCTGTCCCTCTTGAGTTTCCTTACACTGTAAGACACGTACACAATCTGAAGTAGGGTTGCCTGAAAAGCCTCCCACAAAACAAGCAACTGCTGTTTTTAAAGCATCTTTTAAATGACTGAATAGCTACAAACTTCTAAGATTATCTTTTAAAAATCAGTTCAAATTATTTTGCACTTACAGAGGATTTACAGAACAGGTTTCACCTATGCCCTTTCCCCCAGCTCTATTGTTTTTATAAGATTGATTTCATTTTGATTACCTATAAAACCCCAACTATTTGAAGCTTTATGTACAATTTTATATTAGTTTACACAATGTTCCTCAGAGTAACATAATCAGCCACAACCTAGATTTTGGATGATTGCAATAAATTAATCTACCAGCTTCTGCAATCAATAAGGAAAAGACCAAGAAAGACATCATCTTGGGGAACAGGAAGAGTGAAACAACAACCAAAAAAACCCCCTTATTGTAATAAATCTCCTGGAAAAGTGGCAAAGACACAGAAAAAAACATGACAAGGTAACAAATGGATAAATATCACATCTCAGGAGTCAGTTTCAGAGACCTATAGGTAGTAGTCCCATGAGTATTGGACAACATTTGTTAAAGATGCCTGTAAATTCCACCTGTATTTAGACATTTTTAATAACCTCCTTAGAGGCATCACTTCAGGTCTTACTGACGACACCTGAAGTGAGACATTTATGAGTCTTTAACTGTATTGTGCGTGTGGGCTCTACTGAGACACGTGGATCTTCTTAGCCTTTTAAGATGTAGGACTGATCACTACCTAGAGGAGTTCATGGACTACCTCTCCTAGGTCTGTATTCAAATCCTGCAATAGATGAAACAAGAAAAGCACTTGATGTTCGTCTTGAGTATGCACATTAAAAAGAGTACCCTTTTATTGAAAAAACAGCTATAAACAACTTATCAAATGTCCCACAGAGAATCAAACTTAATGTTCAACAGTAGAAACAGAAATAAGTGCCTGCAACTAGTACTAGAATATATGAAGAGAGGTCTTGGGCAAAAACTGGTATGCAGAGTACGTCTTGACCAGGATGAAATTTTCCTGTTGGGAACTAGAACAAGTAGAATAAGTATTTTATTACTGTACTGGGGAAACAGAGAGCAGGAGCAGAAAGGACACAGGACAAAACTAACATCTGTGCTAGATTTACCCTTCATGCCTTTACAGCAACTCTCTGAAGTCAGTACTTTAAATACAGGCACATTTAAAACAGAAGCAAAAGAAATAACTTCTTTAGCTTTGTACACTGAAGACAAAACTCTCAGAACTCAGCCTGCAGTACCACATAGCTTCAGTACAGTACTTATCTAAAAAGTTTCAAAGCACATTACAGTTTCAGCAGCTTTTCAAGGTCACAACAGTGAACACAAACAAAACTCCCTGTGATAGCAAACACGAGCCTCTGTCCTCTCCAATTCCTAATCTATCACCCACAAAATCCAATGCAGCTGTACTCTCGAGGCCTCAACACGTCATTTTTAAATCCTTCATTTACTTCTCTCAGAATCACAGTCCAAAAGTACCATATGTGGTACTAGTGTGTATTACAAAAGGCTACAATACAATTCAAGAGCAACTTCAGATCTGACTACTTGGAGGTGGTTTAATCTTAGCTATCCTATAGAGAGCTTTTTAGCATTCCTTTTGAAGTTGTCATTAGGAACATAATTTCCTACTGCTAGATATGTTGCCCAAAATACATGGGTGGCAATACTTTTAACTCTTAAACTTAAAATAGTGGTAAATATTACTTTTTTTTAATAAAATATCAGTAAAACAAGAGATAGCACTCTTTAGTGGAAAATAAATAAAATACAACCTTCGGGAGCTAAGCTTCAACGTGTATCATTTCCCCCTTCAAGTTTTATGGAAACTGGCTACAATTCAGAAGTTAATACAAGGGTAAATATTTCAGAGATTATCAGATCCTAAGAGTTTTGTGGAAATAAATCGTCATATCAAGGAGACATCTAAACTAGTGCCCCTTGAGAACAAGTGCAGCAGGAATCACAGAATGGTAGGGCTTAAAAGGGGCCTGTAGAGGTCATCTAGTCCAGCCCCTTGTCAAAGCAGGTCCACCTAGATCAAGTCACACAGGAACACGTCTAAGCAGGTTTTGAAAATCTTCAGAGAAGGAGACTCCACACCCTCCCTGGGCAGCCTGTGCCAGGGCTCTCTCACCCTCACAGGAAAATAGTTTTCCCTTATTTTAAAATGGAACTTCTTGTGTTCCAATTTCTTCCCATTACCCCTTGTCCTGTCACTAGATACAACAGAAAAAAAGTGATGCCCCAACCTCCTGATGCCCACCTTTCAGATATTTGTAAACATTACTGAGATCCCCCCCAAGTCTTTTCTTATCCAGACTAAACAGCCCCAGTTCCTGTAGCCCTTCCTCATAAGAAAGGAGCTCAGATATGTTACGAAAATAACTTCCCATACAGGACAGCAGGACAGATAGTGAACACATGAAAATATTTTCAGAGCCTCACAATACAGTATACCCAGAAAAATCCAACCACAGACAAAGCCACAGGAAGTCAGGCTTCATAACCTGTTGCTCACACAGCTAGTTTCATTCTTAATTAACTCAAGTAGAATCATGAAAGAACTACTTTCCAGAATTCAGTGTAGTCTTACACAATTTCAAAACTAGAGACAAAAATTTGTGAACAGTCAGCTACCAGCCAAGATTAACAAACCATCCTTACTCCAATTTCTGCAGTCCTGACAACAGCAGTTATTAGGCAGGAGAAGGCAGAATCCAATGTCCTGCATAGCTCAACATCCTCTGCAATGCACCAATCTGCCTTTTAGAGACTCAGTACCTCTATGTTAGCACTTCAGTTTGGATCAGGATCACACTTTTGATGTACATCCAAGTCACTCCACTTACTGTGCTTGGTTCATGCCTCAAAGAAGTTTCTGAACACATGATCTGGACACCTCTCAGATTAACCTAAACTAAAACTCTGGGAAAACACCTAATACTCAGTAACGTTTAGGGTATATTCAGTCCACAAAGCCAGTCTACAACTAAAAATAAAGCTCTGTAAAGTACACACACCATGGACACCAGGTCTGCCTAACTTACAGCTTCACCATACAATCTTCTTCAATAGCAGCATAATTTGCTATTTGCTAATGTAAATATCACCAATGTGGCAGATAGTGCTCATTCATTTAGGAGAGCCTCAAGCAGCAGTAACTAAACCCGCAGAATTAAGTTGCCAACGCACACCTTTTAAGTTCTAAAAAGGAAGGCTGAGCATTCCTTTTCCTGGAGTAACTGTAGCAGCAGCATCTCACCACTCATTTACTTTTGCTTCCAGCCCTTTATGAGTTAAGAGTATAAAAAGGTAGTGAGATGTTCTGAACAAAGTTAAAAAAACCTGAAGACCTACACAGTCCATGCAACATCTGCATGTACTGTTGTATAAGACTCCCTAAACAGCACTGAAAACATAGCACAACAACCCACATCAGTGACTTCACTGTAGCTGGTGATAGGGAAGGAAGAGCAGCACACACTCGATAACTCTTTATATTACTTGCACATCAGCTTAACAAAGTACCCTAGAAAAGAAGGGGTTTTGTTTTTTAATAAGCTGACCAACGTTATATTCATCATTTCAGTTTTCCACTTGAACCAAAATATCACTTCTTTACAAATAGTTCCATCATTGATATTTGTTCTCTCCAGTCAGCACATTTTCTTTCAGTATACAGTTTTTTAAATAAAAGATCACGAGTTTTGAACAAATAGTATCTGGCCTTAGCAGGACAGACGAGCTGGCAAGAACAGGCCAAAGCACTGAGTGCATAAATTACAATGAAGTGCTACCTCCTCTACTCAAGTCATCATTATCATAGTTCATTATCTCCTTGATAAAAGAAAAATTAATTCATATAGTAACAATGCAGAGCCATGTTTGCTCTACATTCAGTAAAGGTCAACTTCCCACACAAGGATGCACACACAGAAGTAGGATTGTTGAAGACAGTATTTTCTATTTAACACACTAATGCCCTGAAAACTTCCAAGACAGACTGATATCTTCCTTTGTGATTAAACTGCATGTTGGTGGTCATAGACTTGCCATTACCACACACACTGAAGTACCAGTAGCCTAGTCTGAAACATCCTTAATCGATGTTTTTCTGAGTTGAACTTCTGTTAACTCTTGTGAAAATGGACTTGAGCACATAGTTGTACTATTTATTTGAAAGAAAATTCAACAAAAAAAGTTATTTCCTATCAAATATGCAGAAAGTCTACACCACGAGTAACACCATAAAGAGACACACAGGAGTAAAGTTAATAAGAAACTAATATAGATGGGGAAAAAGAGTAGTGGGTGACTTCTTTTTCCTAGCAGAACGATACCTGGGCCTGAATAATTTCCTCCGAAATTATAAAAAAGGCTGTTTTCCCTTCTACCATTTTCTACGTTAAAATATCTTTGTGCCTTCTCTCCCAACACATGTATTTCTAAAAAGCCAGAAGACTAATTTAACCTCCACTCATTGGCAACCCTTACGTTTCATCGTGCCAATAGTGTCTCAAGAAAGTTGAGATGATCCAAATTGCTCATCTCAGGAAACTGAGATGAACTTCATCAGCTTAGTTATTTCTTATATCTCATACAAAGCTTTTCAGACCAGCTTTCTTTTTGAGTGACACTCATTAGTTCCTTAGAATTTTTATTTGGCTTTAGCACATGATACAGATACAAAACTGTACAAGATTTATTTGCCAAATTTTAAGTTTCCCATGCTAGGTATCTGCCCATGACTGAAGGACATCAGTCAAATACCTGAGGAGTTTGCAAGATAGTCTGTTAGAGTTCTGATGACCTTTTTGAAAACTCACCATCTTGTTCTTGCATCAGGACACATTTTTCACTGTCTGTGCAATCCATTTGTCTTTTGCTGGGATTTTATAGTTCACTGTTATTTGAACTTAAGTGACTTTTTTTAAAAATAAGGACCTGCAATGACTTGTCCAGATTATGAAATTAAATTCCCTGAAGATTATATGCATATTTGATATGCTGAAGACCAGGGCTAGATCAGACCCCTCTTAAGTTTCACAAAACATTTATCCTGCATTCACAATAACAGAGTGAGAAAAAAAGAAGCTACAGTTCACACCCTGTGCACCAAAGTTCATACACCAAAACTTGAAGATTACCAAGCATAAATAACCAAAGCACAGAATGAAAAAAGTGTCAGAGAAGTTAAGATGGCAACAATTTTTTACTTTTAACAGTTTTCTAAGGTAATCATCATTGCTCTTCTCTAATTTACCAAGACCAATATTCAGATCAAATCACCTGGGTTATTAGAAAGCACACAATCTGAAGAATGCTTCCTAATTTTTACAGAGAAGTGAAGAGAAACACTAGTGCAGGACTGAATTCAGAGAGATAAGAAAACTTGTAGGACAAGGTGGTGAGAATTAAAAAAAAAAGCTAACAAAATAGAGCCTACTTGGTAAAATTAAGGTGGTGGGTGAAAAGAATCAATATTGGAGAGAAAACCACCATGAACACAAAGATATACATGACCTGATATAGTAACCACCCTCCACAATCCATACATGGAGACTAAAGATTCCGATTCACTTGGAAGAGACTGTGCTTGCATAAGAACAATGGTAAGCTAGTCATCTTCCAGTGCTGACTAGAAAAGAACAGCTATTTACTACTTACTAAGCTACAGCAGTATGCTTATGTGGCATATTTAAATGTTCCTACTGCACTGACAATCCACGGTACTACCAAATCATCAATCTGAATTTTCAGAGGTGTGTTTTTGTTTTGTTTTGTTTTTTAAAAAAGAGAAACCAACAGAACTAACCAGAACCAAACCAAACTCAACAACAAGAACTACACTAACAAAATACCACACACATTTCCCTAGGAACAGAATGGTGACATTTAGCAAGGTGTGCTGCAGTTGGCTTACTCAAGATGGACGGTACTCTGTGAATAATGCTCTACATACAACACCATCCCTTGCTGCTGTCTAAATAAACACTGATCCAAAGAGTGATATTCAGTATTGTAATGCAAATATTTCAGAGACACAGATTTTTTTAATCCACTATTAAGACTGTGTTTTTAATGCGTTTCCCTTCCTGTAATATGGGAGCAACATGTTCACATAAAAAAAGACTACTCTTGATCATCACTTTGAAGAGCAGTAGCTCTTTTACACTGAACATCTTAAAAGCCACATTTCAATTGTGATGGGTCTCAAGTTTAGTAAGTCAGAAGGACACACTAGTGATAACCACTGGAGAAGTTAATAAAAACAATTCCACACCAGAGACAAGAAGGGAACTGGATTATCCAGGACAACTACTGAGACTACTGTCCTATTTCTGTAGTCCCCTACCTCACTATCTGACCACCTCACAGCTATCACAATAAAAAAACAAGGCTTCTATACACTCTCTATACAGCTCTCGCCATACTACTTTAACTCCATCTCCTTCATCTTGATATTATGGGCCTTAATTAAATGACTATCCATATAATAACCTTCTCTAAGCATCTGTGCAGAACACGATATGAAGGGCCGTGCAAACAAATAATATAGTCTATCACAAACATGCAGAACATGGAATACACAAATGCATTTTCCTCATTTTCACCTGAGTCAAACAGTTTTCAATTTCAAATGGGTCATATTTTTACAGATCTCTGAACCTCAACTGCTTATGCACTAACCCTCTTTCAATCACAAGCACGCATCCAGTACAGAAGACCTTATACCTTCTGGACACATGCACTCAGTTACAAGTGTTAAGGTATATATAATTAATACATTTGAGCCCAAGCTGACATATAAACTAGGCTTGTATATACTACATTAAGTGCTTTTAGTTAGCTGCTGGCCTGTCAACGCTATTCTGTGAGCTAGTTTCGGCGAAAGTTTGCCTTTAAAGTTACTGGACAATTTCCCTCGTGGAACAAACAGTAAGGTGAAAAAACAGGAATCTCTTAACTATTCTGTAGCCTCCTTTAATCTGGTAATATAACAAACTGCCTTACCTTTGTTCAGGTTTTTAGTTTCCACTGACTATCATAACTCTAAATTACTTCATTCCACGAGGAGCAAAGAATCCACACAATCTCCTACCTCCTCAGGACACACCTGGGACCCCAGATCCAGTTCATCATCCCTCCCCCACACATTTGCAACTTTTCATAGCCTCAGCCAGAAATGCCTGCCTCCTCTCTGACTAGTGTTTCCTACCAATTCAGCAATATGAAAACTCCAGTTTCCCTTTTGCACAAATACCATTCCCCTGATAGACACATCTATACATATCTTAACATGATCTCCACCCTGTATATGTATAATCCCCACAAATTCATCCTATTCCCCCCTGCCACTTTTCAAGTTTATACAAACCTTTCAAAGACTCTACCAGTCATTTCTACCTCTAAATATCCAACCAAGTCCCCTCATTTTTCTTATAATCCATGGTAACCCTGGAAGTTTACCTACTGGAAGAGTGCATTAATACTCTTACAGATAGATTCACACTATCTTACACCTGTCATGAATATAGATATACTCAGTTTTACAACTCCCCAGGACAAGCAGACTTTTCTCCAAACAGTACTATGATGATCCCAACCCGTGACACCTGCTACATGTTTTCCAATTTGTATCCCATGGCTCAAACTACAACTATCCAGCCTTTCAGTTTCATCATGGTTCCTTGCTGTCCTAGCTCACCTCAACACACAAGAAACACAGCTCACTGAGCTGCAGACAGCCAGGCATCTCTCTCAACTCTAGGTGAGCAGCAGACAAACCAACTTCTATGCAATAAGAACGTGTGCGCCTTTCTGTCCACAAACCACCTCATATTACACGCCAAGGTCTCAAATATTAAGTCTAACCACGCTGGCCACCAAACAAAACAAGCCTGCAACCTTGTAGCAACCTGTTACCAAATCTTCCCACCTCCACAACACTGAGAAGCCAACCAATTTATCACCTTATTTCTCACAATACACACAAGACTGTTTATCTATCATTTCTAAATTCATGGGTCTTCATGTACCACTATTCCTATATTCATGTGGTTTCACCTGTCATCTGCATCCCCACACATACACATATTCCTCAACCAACCACAGCACACAAAACACCAGGCATATGAATTTTTCCAGCTGCCTCCAGTTCACCAAAATGAATCCCTCCCTTCGACTAGCTATAAATTACAGAAAAAGCATATCCACGTTTATATTCACTATGTTAGCAGAGCTGGCAAGCTCCACACAACTAGAGGGCCTGGCTTCAACTTCTTTCCCCTTACAGGCTACGGGCGCCTAGGCATTGCTTGTCTGTCCGCGGTTTCATTCCCTCCCCACGCCAGCAGCTCGTTACAAGCACCCAGGCCTAACGACAACTTCTCCTTCCGACAACGGGGCCGGACCCGCAGCTCGCCACCTCCCACATCCCACCCCGTCGGTAAACACCGGGCCTCGCCGGCCCCGGGCCGCCACTCCCCCGGCCCCAGCCAATGCACGTGCATGGGCCCGGCCCGCTGGCCGCCCCCTAACCCCGCTCCGCACGCAGCTACGGGATCGCCGGCCGCCTCACACACCACGACGCACAAGGGGCCCGGGCCCACAGGCAACGGCCGGCGTGCAGGGCCTGGGCCGCCGGGGCCCCTGCCGCCGCCCCAGCCCGGCCCGCCCCACCGGGGCGCACAGCAGGCGGCCAGCGCCGACCGCCCCCGTCCCCAGATCCACCAGCGGGCTCGGCTTCCCCACAGCTTCCTCGCCATCCCTCGCCCGGCCGCCTGCCCCGCCGGGAAGCCGTGTCACCGAGGCCCCCGGCCCTCTCTCCTCGCCCGGCGGGAAGAGATGGAGGCCGGCCTGTGCGGCGCCTGCCCACTCCCCGGCATCGCGCACGCAGAGGCGCTGCTCGCCACCCCTCCGGCCGCACAGAGCGGCCCGGCTCCGCCAGCCCCCGCGGCACGCGCGCAGGCCCCACCGCTCCGTAACGCACGCGCCGCGGCCGGGCCCGGGCCGCCCGCTCGGACTCTTCCCCAACTCTGCCCACCTCAGACTGGCCCGGCGCGGACACGACCCTCTCGCCCCTGCCCCACGGCCGGCCCTGGCCCCTTTACCTGTCGGCGGACGCGCGCCGGCGTCTCCGGGCGCTAGGCGCGCCTGCAGGGCCCGGCCCGGGCGAGAGGGCACCTGGCTCAGCCTCAGGCGCGCGCCGCCACGCGCCGGCCGCCACCGGCCGCAGCTGCCACCCGCTCGCGCGCTCCGAGCGCCGCCAGCAGCGCGGACATGTTGGGAGCCCCCGTCCCGAAGGCCGCCGTCAGGCCCGCCCCCCCTTCTCAGCCGACGTCAAAGAGCCCCGGGAGGGTGGGGCGGGCGGGGCACAGCCCACGGCCCCGCCCCCGCCGGTCCCGGACGGGCCGCCTCGCGTCCTTCCCCAGCTACTGGCCGTCGGTGCCGTCGCTCAGCCCGGCCCGCCCCCTTCCCGGTAGCCATTGGCCGTCCGTCCTGCCGATTCTCTCCTTCCTCAGTGTTACTGGTCGACCCCTTCGCCGCTCACCCACCAGCCCCGCCCGAAAGCTCTTTTCTGATTGGGCCTGTCCCCTCTGCTTTAGCAACTATTGGCTGCGGACCTTGTCAATCAAGGCGCGAGGACACGGACTCTTGTCTCCGCACATTTTTTTTTTGCCGGCCTCGCCGCCTGGGCAGGACTGACGGAAGCGGCTGCCAGCGAGCGGCCTTGCCCCTCCCAGCCTCCCTCCCCCCGCCAAATCCCTTCCCTCCCGGCGCGGTTTGCCTGCAGGCCATTGGCTCTCGGCGCCGCCAGTCCCTCCGCCGCTCTCGCCCCGGCCGCCGCTGCGCGAAATGGGCGTGAATCGCCCGGCGCCCGCTTTCTCCTGATTGGCCGCCGGCGCTGTCAATACAGCGGGGCCGGCGGGCGCGGGGCAAAGGCCGGCGGGCCCCGGCTAAGCTGCAGAGTGCGCCCCGGCGCGCTGCACTGCTTCGCAAGGCGATTGGTCGCGGGATCGGCGGGGGGGGGGGGGACGACGAGAGACGGAAAGAAATGCGCGGCCTCCCCCCTGTCCCGCGGGGGGCGGTGAGGAGTACCCGTATGTTCGCGCGATGACATCACCGCCAGCCAATGAGGGAGCGCAGGGCAGGTCACCTGGGGGCGGTGGGGCGATGCCCGGCGCCCGCCCGCGGGAGTCGTTGCGGGGTGGGCCACCGCTGGCTCGCGGCTCCGTGGGGCGGCCCCGGCCCCGGCCCCACAGCCACGGCACTGAGGGAACCGGCGGAGCTCCGCTCTTTCAGCCGGCGGGGCGGCCGGTCCTCCGAGGGAGCCTTCTAGGGGTAACGGCTGTCCGGGAGAGGCCGCCAGTGCCAGAATGGGCAGCAGCGCTCAGTCGCCGGCCTCTCCGACTACAGCAAGAGCCTTCCCCAGGGAGGCCATGGTTAACTCCCTGCGTGGGCTCACGTACCCTTTAACTCCTTCCCGACGACAAATAAACGTTCGTTCGGGAAGGAACTCAGGGGCGTGTAAGTGATGTCCTTGTCCTACAGTCCCAGGTGCCTGAAGTTTCATAGGCCACCCATGCAAAGGGCAGACGGATTCCCACACGGTAGTGTGCTGATGGCTGCGTACATTGAGGTGTTTCTTCCGCAAGTACTATATACATCAGCAGGAATGAACAAAACAAGTTTATGGAGCATGTTTGTTTATCTGTCTTCACTGGAGTGTTTGCAAAGGACCTGGCCCTGACAAAGACAGGGACTTTCCATTCTAGAGTTGGCATTCTCTCCCAGTCTTCCACATAGGCACACTTGGGATTGTTTTCCCGTGTTACGTCTGCAGTACAGAAAATAATGCACAGCTTTTAGCTCTAAGGTCAGCAGCAGCACTCGGATTAGAAAATCCTTGCACTGAGCTCTGGAGGCACTTTGAGCTCAGATAACTGATACAACTGCAACTCTTAGGAGCTGAAGCTTTGCTATGTGTGGGTTCAAGTGAATCAACTCCACAGTGAGAAGATGGGAAAGGTCACTCTAGCGTGACGTTCCTGCTTTCCACAGCATTTTGCGAGCTGATAGTTGATTGAGAATGAAACCTAGGTTGCCTCAGCACAGGCATTCGTGAGCAAGTTCAGAAACGGTGAGGACACTGAGACTGCGATTAGCCTTCTGTCATAGAAAACTTGCTCATACACAAGCTAATTTGAGTGCCCAGACCTGGCTGCCAATCAAGCTAGTTCACTTTGCAGTGTCCACATGATCTGAGACTCAGGATACTTAGCTAGGGATTTATTTTTTTTGTTTTTCCTCAGGCTTATCTCTCATAGTCATTTAAACACAAGTAATGTATTATTAAAAAGATGACAAATTTGGGTAAAAATTGCTACATCTGCAGGTTGATGAATGTTACATTCATTCAACCTGAATACTTCTTCAACTTTTAAAATATAAACGATTTCAAGTGATTCACCAGGATTTTTTTGAGAGACTGTCACTCTTTAATGGTAAATCTTGCATAGATTTCAGCAGGTACAGAACTGGGCTGTAATTTTTTCAAGTCTCTGTTTGTACCCTGTACTTTGCTTCATGGCCACCTGCCAGAGAGATACCATAGGTAGCATTAGATAATTCTGCTCAGTATGACCAAGATACTCTCAACTGCTACTGACTCTTACAAGTAATCTACAGTAGCAGCCATTCTTCCCACAGTGACTACTAAAACAAAAATGTACTGAAATACTGAAGGAAATCACAAGGATCAGTTGTCATTTAAGCCTTCTCATTCTGCCTTTCTCCTTGCTTCTATGTTTGATGCTTTTGTTCTTATCCCCTTCATGTCAGCTTCAGCTCTAACTGCATATACCACTTTATAACAAATAAAAAAAATTGAAAAGCTTTCTTATCATATCACCTCACTACCAGTGCAACCTTTACAGAATTGACTTCCCAAATAATAAATATTGTCCTTTATTATCTGTCATGTAATAGATCATATCCCCTATTGCTTCTCAGATGTGACCTGCTTAAATGTCAGCGATTAACTAAAAATCTACACCATGCACACTACTCCTTAACCCAGCATAAACAGCACATTCCTAACCAGTAGAAAATGTGCATATCTGTCTGGTTTATGTGGGCTAAAACTAAACGCTGGCATTGCTCAAGAGCTGTGTGTGGCAAGAGGCAAGAAGCACAGTGACAGGCAGGAGGGGTGGTGGGTGAAGTAATAAGTAGGTGAAATAATGGTCATATGTGGCAATGTGGAGTTAATGGCTAATCTAAGGATTTGTGCCTTTTTGTGGCTGGACCCAGCTAAGCTTTGTGTAAGATTACTAAAGCAGGACATTTGTTTGTGAGAACACATATCTGTTGAACCTATTGTAATGTGTGTGTGCTGGAAAATGTGTGCATTTGTTAATACATGCAATGCCCATTTGATTCTTAAGTGGTGTTGAAAATGACTATGAACTATAGAAATGTTAACCAATAAAACGGAAACATTGTACAGTTTTACAGTAAGAGTAACTGGCAAACAACTTCACTTGATACTGCACTTAAGAGGAATGAAAGTGACTTCTTACCATGAAGAGATTTTAAAACTCCAATTTTTTAATATGTAACTGTTATTGGCAAACAGATTTGCCTTTTTAGGAAGAGCTGTTGATGGATCTCAACAACTAAAGTTGTTTCATAGTCATATGAATAAGCTGCAAAACAGATCTTGACAAAATATCAGTAACTTTGGGAAGCTACTCTTGATCTGACAGGGTTTTCACATCGTTATCTCCACTTTTGCCTTATTTCTTGAAAAAGTTACTTTCTCATCTGAAGCATGTGTCCATCTAGTGTTTTTACTGTCCTTCATGCTGGTTTGACCACAAGTGGCAACTGCTCTAGTTTCACAAGAAAACATTCTCAGACACTGAGAATTCTCATGGTGTGTGAATATTTTTTAATGTGCAAAGCAAACATGCTCTTTCGTTTTCAGCTGGCTAACTTCCCATGGAAATTAATTCACTAAACAACAGTAGTTAAGTTCACCACTTCCCTGTGTACCACTTCTAGATTACACCATCTGTGAAGATAGGAAGGAAATCACCACAGATAATAAGGTCTTCTTCGTATTAAGAAATAAGCAGAGAAAATTTGAAAGATTCGTGCCATATTTCTCCTTGGTTTTGCTTGACAAGAGGAAGATTAAATGTTAATACAGCAATAGGGAATAGGAAGAATATAGGATGGGTAGCAAAGAAAAAGGCACAAATACAGACAAAGGAAAAACCCAAAGAATTTTGATGTGTCAAAATGAAATAACTAAATAGTGGGTATATAGGTTGTTTGGGTTTGGTTTGTGTTCTTTTTTTTCCCAAAATGCCAGAAAAGAAAAAAAACAGAAATTTCACACAACAGTGTAGTATACCCACCTTGTGATAAAAGAAAACTTGTGAAATTCCTGTCTGGAACATGTGGATTAGAGGGGATTTGCAACTGAGAAAACACATAAGTGAAAATAAAGATGGGTAGTAGCATAAGGAAGCCATATTTTGCAAATGAAAAAACTCATAATTTAGTTACAATTTTTTTTTTTTATAAGGTGGTTACAGAATGTATTGAGAGGAAAGAGCTGCAAGATGGTTACAGACCCCTGGTGGAAGTTTTGGAGATATAGAAAACTCCATGTTATTACAGAGATAGTAACACTTGGATACAAAAAAACAGTCCATTCAAATTCCCAGTTAATAGGTTGGGAACACATGCTACTCATAATTGGGGCCAGACCTTCTGGACTGTGCTACTCAACGAATTCCTCCTCCAAACTGTCACTGAGCCTGTAAGAAGTAAAGCCTTTGGATGGTTCAAGAATATGCCCTCAAAGGCCTGACTGTAGACAATAACATTGGAGTAGGTGATCACAAGTTTTGTGATGAAAGTTAGGGGTGAAAGAAGGTAGAACGTTCTCAATTTCAGAAAGATAAACTGTGATAAAGGGACCTGGCAATAAAATCAGCTTGTATAATGACAATGGAAAATTGAATGTGGAAGAAGTTAGATATCTTCAAACTGAAATTGCTAATTCTCTTGAGATTCTGTCTCTCACATAAGGAAAAAAGGTTTACAGGTCAGACTTCAAGGCATAACTAGAAGAGAAGTGGCATCAAGAGAGAGGAAAGAATTATAAGAGAGCATATAACAAAACAGGAAAAAAAAAAGATCTGGTTCAGGAAAGATCTCAAACGTCAATAAATGTGAGAATGAAGGGAGAACTTAGATGGAAAATCATGTTAATTTAGACCTTGAATATGATATCCAGAAAACCAGCAAGATGTTATCCAGCTGTGACATAATATTGTAAGAGAGAAGTAATGTTGCTTTCCAGTGAGGAAGGAGCAAGGTTCAGAGGTAGTCTACATTTGACTTGATTTTAAAACTAAATGCATATTTTGTCTCAATTTTCAGTAACGATGGTGATGTTAAACATGGGGTTAGAGGGCAGGATGGCTAATAGCTAGGAAGGAAAGGAAATTACTAGTATCACATATAAGATGTAAATAAAGCACAGTCTACTATCTCTAGGCAGAAAGAAGAGATAATGTCCATTCCAAAGTCAGAAAGCAGTGTCAAACGAAATCACTTGTTTCATAGTAAGCTTTTAAAAATAAGTATAGCAGAAAATGAGAAAGTAATATTTGTTTACAAAAGGTGGACCTTGCCGAATTAACCTAGTGTCTGTCTTTGATAATATCACTCAACTAGTAGGTAAAGCAAAAGATGACAGGAACTAGCAGACCTAGTCTGCTAGTGAAGAAAGAGAAATGCAGTTAACTTCAAGAGTATAAAAGCAAGACCTTTGGGGATTAATATCAGGTATTTCCTTAAGCAGCTGAGAGCTCATCACTCAAAAAAAAAAAAAAAAGAAAAAGGACAGAATATTCTAGTTTATCACAGCATGATAGGAAATACCATTCAGTTTCAGCATTGGAATGACAACTGCAATCTTAAGCATGGCTGGGCAACAGGTTAAGTACCTTCACAGAGGCATTTAATTGGCAGTGTGGCAGTACTTATTCAGAGCTCTACACAGGCAGCCATGAGCTGGCTTTGAGATGTAACAAACTGAAGGGATCAGTGTGCCATTATTATTTGTGTTGCCTTCATTTGAGCTTTGTTCGTGTTGTTAAATTGGGTAGGGACAAACAGCCACAGGCTGTCAAGCCAGTTTGTAATTAAGCCATGACCTAGCATGGCTTAATAAGTTACTACTCCATAGACAAGCTGTAATAACTGCCTATGTGCATGCTCACAGCTCGTCCAGCTACTGAAGTAAAATGTGTTGGTTTAAGCTACTATATGCTGCTATAACATCTCAGCTGATAAGCAATAATTTGCCTTGGTAACCCAGTCACTTGTGAGCATATGTTCACACTTTTCCTCTGTGCTGCTGGGAAGCTCAGAACTGAATGCAGTGTCATACGTAGCATGGGAGACGGACTAGAAGTGTTAATTTTGTTAACTTCTTGGTGAGATGTCTCCTACAGTCTTAAAACTTGCAGAACAGTTTACTTTCATATTAGAGCATGAGTTTTTTGCTTAGACTACTCTCACCCATCATCCCTAGCGTGTCTTCATCATTATTTCTGCCCTGGTTTGTTCTTCAGTATCTGGACTTTAGATTACTTTTTTCTACTCTTCCACTGAAGTATTTTAAGAGAGATAAAAATGTTATAAGGGAGCTTAAAGTACTTTAAAAGAGTTCAAAAGCTTAAGCGTAATCAACAGTAATTATATTCTCATCATCTTTTAGTATTATGTTGTTGAAAATGTCAATCAAGTTTGGCTAGCAAGCATGGTTTTAGGCTCCATAGAATAGATGACTTCTGGCAATAGCATCCTCTCAGTTTTCAATCATCTTTCAAATGTTGTATAAATACAGTGTTATATAGTACAGAGCATTCTAATAAAAATTCATCTGTAAGTATGAAATGCAAAAAGAGAAAAAAACCCCTCAAAAACTGAAGAGATTATCATTGAAATATTTAGCTACTAACTGAGATGTATTACTGTTGATGCAATTCCATTGCTTGTGTTTTGCTGGTCACTTCTGTCTTAAGCATGTCTCTAATAGTAATCTAATGACAACAAGTTAACAGCTTCCTACTTAATCTTTGTGATATTTTCCTGGTTTATATCATCATTACTGTTAATTTACTATTTTACCTTTCCTTCCGTAACTACAAGAATTAATTGCCTGGGAGAGCGGGACATGGTTGCTTCATAAAATCACCAACACTTAAAATATACTTTCCCCCATACATATTCACCATCATATCTTTTTTCTCTCTGTTGTTAGGGGAGAGCAACAGCTTGAGAGCCCCAGTGAGAAAGAGAGCTTGTAAACACATGCTGTTATCATCTACCTATGGGTAAAAGAAGCTAAGTAGACTGGGGCTACACATCAGGCAGAAGCAATCTGATATATGTGAGTGGTTTGTATTGTTCCATGATGTTTCTGTTAAGAGGGCATTCTGTTAAGATCAGACTAGCTGTTAAACTGGAATGGATGTGACTCATCCTTCTGAGGGGAAAACAACCAAACTGTGCACAGTGCGAAATGATTGCCCTAACACAGGCTTGAAATTTTAACAATGAGCAAAGTGATTCTTGAGAAGATATATGTATATCTATCTATCTATCTATATTTTTTTTAAGTCTGAGGGGTAAAAATGTCTTCTTCTGGCAGAAACTTCGTATGTATTCAGTAGATCACTGAACCTTTTCCCAAAGCACTGAATTGCAGCAGAGGCTGTTGACTATTTATAGGTGCATGCAACTGCTGAATATCAGCTTAAGTAGGAAGGAATGGTGGCAAGAAAAGTAAACCCACAGCAAAGGTGGGGCCTCTGTTTCTCTAAAATCCAATAACATATAAGCAGTGCTCTCTCATATCCATCTCAGTGGTGCACAACCCCAGAAGTGGCTCAGCAGCCTAGAGTCAGAGACATGACTGGTTGTGAACTTGCTAATGGAAACTCTTAGGCATGACTCAGTTAAAACAGTCACCAATAGCAAGCCCACCCTCTAGGATGAGCAGGCTGCATACCAGCCTGTTGGGAGGTAAAACCAATAAGCAGGTTTGGCAAGAGGGATAACACTGACTCCCAGTGGAGTCAGTCACTAAGTTGTTGCCAAAGAGAGGTAAGTCCTACTTTTCTGCATTTCTGTAGGGTGGTTTGATAGGTGCTGTCCCTGATTATCTAAATAGCCTGTGTCAGATACTTTATGATGTTGTGGCCATTTCAGTTTTGAGCTCTGAGCCAAAAGCATAGCCTTCTGCATGCTAAATCCTGGTACGTCTTCTGCCTTGTCTTGCAGTATCTACAGTTCAAAAATTAACACTTTTAATGTTAAAATAAATAAGCATGTAATTAATCTTCTCAGAGGAAAGCAAAACAGCAGTTATGCCAGGTTCCACATTGTTATTTATTAAAGTGGAGAGTTTTTTCCAATTAACAGTGTTTTGGGGTTTTTTTCCCCAGTTACATACTAACAAAAAGAACAAGGGGTTTAAGGAAAATATGTTATATTTAGTTTTGAAAGTTTTGTTAAATTCTGCCTTGTCTAGTTACTAAATCCTTCCTAAAAAAGAAAATGAGTGTATTTCTTACTAGTATGTCCACATGGAGATTATTCACGATGAGGGTATTAATTTATATAAGCTGTTCTTCTGGCTTCTAGAAATTACATTAGTGTCTGATCAGAAAAAAAAAAAGAAAACTGCAAAACACTTGGATACGTTCTCACTATGGTGACCTACAGGAGAACTGTCACAACAGAAGCTGCTGTTGCTACTACAATTTCCAGAACTCCTGCTGTTCATGTTGTTACTGAAGAGAAAATCCACTGCCCTTCGCTGCACTTAAAGCTCAGTAAGATCAGATTGCAGCTTAAAGATAATGTTCACACATTACTGTACATCAATATCAAAGAGAAAATGAGATGATCAAAATATGCCAACCATAACAATAGTGTCAACACTACGTATGCTGTGTACTTTCTTTGAGGTACTGAGTTCTCTGACTCCCTTCTGTTTCAGCAAAGGGAAACAAGCATCATGATCACAGCCTTTGGGTTCAGCTCTGCTCAACTCGAAGTGCCGCTGATCTCAGTACAAATATAAGCCAGATAAGAAGCAGAAGACTGATCCCCTAAAGGAAAAAAATAAAATCTAGTGGCATTTTTGAAACACAAAAATAAATTAGTAGTTGCAGTTATCGAAGAGAAAATATAAAACAAGAGTAAGCATGCTGTCTCTCTGCACAATGAATGTTACGAACTCTGTTTCCACACTCCACTAAAGAATGGCCAGGTAGAATGAGCATTTGTTACCCAAATAAATAACTGTATTTCCATTTATTAGGAAAGATATTCTAATTTCAGAGATAATCTAAAGCTAGTGACAGGAGGATGTCAGATTCTGAATACAAATGCTGAACTTTGGAGAAAGGAGCAGTTTCAGGAATTTTACACTCTGCAGTATAAAAATGAAACAAAACCAACAAAGTCTGGATGGTAGGACTTGAAATTTTAAAAGCGGTATTTCTGAAACGGCATGCAGAAGACCTCTGGGATATCTATAATTAACTATGGCTAAGGGAATTAGAGTTGGAAATTACTATGATAGTTGTAAAACCTCTGATATGATAAAGTGAGGAAGTAAGAGGAATAAAAATTATTTGGGAGAATGCTCCAAATCCTAAAATGATCATCATTATTAGTGACATCTCCTGTGTGAACCCTATGAATAAAGTAATCCATTTTTCACAAGCTGCAAGTTATGGTCTGATCTACAGTTGATGGTTTTATTACACGTAGTTTTATAAGTTCTTAAAAATTCATGAAAAAAATGTTCACGAGTTGTACTGTCTGAGAAACGAAGACCTAAATCAAATTATAATTCAACTGACTTTCTAAGCAGGAAGGTAAAGCCAAGATTGGAAATCTGTATGTCAAAGGCTCACTCCTTATCAGAGGTAATTCAGTTTGAGATGAGTATAAACAGATTTCATTTGCATTCATCTAAATAGCTCAGGTTGATCAAAACTACCATACAATGTATTAGAATTTTCCATTAATTGCAGGAAACAAGGGAAGGGAGATGGTCCAAAGAAATGTTCTGAGGTTTACCCTCCCTTGCAGTAAGGAAATTCTTCATACTTTGGGCAGAGGATGGCAAAACCCCATCCTAGGTGTGGTTGGACTGGCTCCTTGGCTCCCAGAAGCAGGCTGTGACCGACTGCCAGAACCAGGTACATAGTGAAATTTGATTTTCTTGTTTCTTGCTTTGTGTGCTTAAGTTTGTTTCCATTTTGTAATCAGGGATTTAAACTTTACTTTGCTAGTATAACCTTTTTTTTCCTTATTTACCTTCATCTGGTAATAATACTGATTTCAAGTAACTGTGGCAATCACAAGGCACATCATTTCTGAAGAAGCATCAAGCCCACATAAATGAGTTGCCACACATACTCCTTTAGGATACTCACAACTTGGAAGACATTTGAAAAACCAAGGCATTTCTTAACAAATAGCACAAGTCAATGTTACACTATGCGGAGAAGAATCTTTCCAGTGGGTCATTTGTTGAACAGGATCACAGGTGCCCCACTGAGATTAAATCATTTGGATGTTACACAGTGCTCTAGCACTGCTGAGGATGCAACATATTGCAGAGAAGGAGGGATGAGGCAAAAGAAGTAGAAATCCAAGACAGCCAAGCAAGAGTGCCACAGGGAACCACCAAGTGTACGACTGCCAGAATAAACCAAGTGAGTATCTTACATCTAGAAAAAAGATTGGAGAAATATAAATATTAGATTACATTGCAAAATGGTTTAGGAACAGCAAAATTCTGAAAGCTGGAAAAGAAAGAATGACAACAGACACTGGAGAGCACTATTGTGCAAACCTCTTCAATGGTAACAAGCTCAGCTTGCTCATAAACTGTTTGGAAAAAAAAAATAAAAGGAAAAAAAGGGCTCCAAGAGCTCAAGTCTAATAAGTGTAAAGTGGATGAACACTGTCGAACACACTGCTGGCACCACTGTATCACAGCAGGATACTTAAAACTGGATGCCAGCAGTGTATAAGCTATAGAGATACAGAAAACCTCGGTGTCAGTTTATTCATCTAGAGAGGCACCGTTGGATATATGGCTTTACAATCATGTATATTTATCTAAGATAGGCCCATGTTATCTGAAGCACCATAAACTGCTTATTTGCATTTCTAGACAGGCCTTTGGAATTTTCACTGCTTGAAAATAAAGTTACTTTTTCCAATTACTGGCATGTCACTGTTATATGATTGTTATGTTTTTTGCAACTCTAGAGTAAAACAAAGGAAGATACAGTATTCACAAAGACATCAAAAAGAGCAGGGGATTTCAGTCTCCAGTGGCTCTGACTTACAGGTTTACTTATTCACTTTGTGGCTCCCTGGAATAGGTTATAGGGAAGACATCTTGCTCTGGTAGTGGCAATAGACTACATCTTACCACAATTCCTTCCAGAGGCCCTTGCCTTGCCCAGCAATAAAATGTGGGAAGGACCAGATCCCCTTGAGAAAGAGGGCTTTTAGAAATGAGCTACTGTTAGAACAATTCAGTAATCACTCTTTTCTGTTCACAAGTCTGTGGCACCTCTTGGAAAGAAGTACACTGAGAGTGAGCTGTCTTCGTAAGTTGGCAATACTACTCTACTCTCAGCTGCTGTGTTTCTTGGGCTAGCATCTCTTCAAGATGGGAAACTTGCTACAAGCAACCTGTTGTATATATCCAATAATTTTATGGCACTTTCAGGAAATTGCTGTGTCCTGCAGCAAAGGTTGGACTGCAGTATATGGCCATCTCCTGTCACTAGAGGAAGGTGTAGCATCTCAATAGTTGGCATCTCTACTACAGAGCATCTAGCAGAAGTTCAGCAGAGTCCTTTGTTCAAGCCTGTTTGATAAAAAACATAGATGGTCTGAGATAAAATGTAGACTGTGACTGGCAGTGCTACAGCAAATGGAAGAACATGAAAGGACTGGGATAGAAACACGTATTTCAACTTCTATTCAAACTTTGTCATACAGCTGTGGGGTTCTGCTTGTTATCATGCCCCGTTATATATAGAATCTTAATGACAACTGAGAGTTGAAGTAACAAGAAGTCATCATATTCTATTTTCAAGCACATTTAACTCAAACCACAAAACCAGCAACTTCTGAATTCTAGTAACAGAATTACAAGAACGCCCTGTGTGAGCAGTGGTGCAGGCAGGAAGGTGTGACTAAAGACTTAGTCTGTGATTTTTGTTTTCCAAAAGCAAAACAAAGGCCTATATATCCTAAGTACAAGGAAGTAAATGAAGCAGAAACCACAGGGGATGAAATGTCCATTCATCCAACACTTTCAGGTTTAGAAGACAGGGCAATTTAGTGAATCCCAGAGATGAGACGATAGAATCGTAGAACTTATGCAGATTACGAATCATGCCTGACTGACTGCAGGAGCAAGAGAAAGAAAACACATAGCCCCAAAACACTGTCAAAGCTGGCATACTTTTGAGAAATTACATAAATTCTGGGGAAAGATGGAAGGGCGTGTGGCTTGGAGGCACCAACTGTTCTTTCAGAATATTGGAATGGTAGAGAAAAATGTAGAAAAATCCATTTACTGAATGATTTAATTGTGTTTCTTTTGGAGGAAGATACGTGCATCTCATTTTCTGTTGCTTGAACGTTCATTAGTCATTTGTCAGAAGAGTTTAAAAAGAAAATAGTGCAGGAATAGTCCAAGCAAAATATATTTTTTTCCTCTGCCTTAGTCTTTGTGTGGAAGGGAAAGAATCCTGGAGTGAGGGTGAGACTATCATAAATCCTGATTTAACAAATACACAAGTCTGTATCAAAGAGATTGAGATTGAAGAGAAACATTTATTTGGTTCCAAGAGAGAATTTCAGTGGCATTTGTCTCTTTAGTAACTGTAGCTTGTACTGTAACTACAGGAATTACTTTTCAGGCTGCTACATCTCATCAGATTTTAACCAGAACTTGGAGAGACAAATAATTGGACTGACCCTATTCCCATTAAAGTCTACCATAGAGATTTATTATTATTTATTTCAGAAAAAGCGGAATTGGTCTGGAGATATCTGTAGTAGCGTTTAAATAATTGCTTTTACACCTAGTTCTGTACTATTTAATTCTGTTGACTTCAGTGGGGTAACACATGTTTTTCACTCTCAACACCCCCGCCCCCCACCCCCCACCAAATCAGGTCAATTTATCTTTTTATCTTTTTATTCATTGCCTAAGCCTAGGGACTTATTGCAATTGAGGCCCACACACACGGCTGCTAAAGCCATAGCAAAAAGGCAATGATTATGTGTTAGGCCTTTAGGTCCATAACATCAGTAAATTATCACTGCTTCTATATACCTGTGGTGTTTTCAGACAGGCCTTCATATTTTGAAAGTACACTTGTGCTTATCCACATTATTTTAAAAATTGCTTTCAAAGGATTCTGCAAAACATAATCTGAGCACACATTTAATAATATATAAATACAAATTAAGGTAACCATTGAAGAAGTGTATCTGTCTCTGTAGTTAAAGCCTACTAAATTAAATTTTAAAGAATTCACTCAGACTGGAAATTATATCACTGTGTGTGGGCATAGAAGAAGGCTCAGTAAATTCTGGCTTGGTGGGTGAGTCAGCATGAGTCATCAGCAGACATACCATCCTACGGTTATATGAATCTGCAAGGTACATTTAGAAAGATTTCACAGTAACAAAATAATGCCATCCTCCTGCTCTTTGTCTAGATGACATTAATGACAGCCCCAACTTTCCTAAAATACTGTAGGTGTTCTCAGCTCAACATGTGAGGTTAAAAAAAAAAATCCCATTTTGGTACTTTCATTAAGCAAAGCTAACACAAATATGAAAAGCTGTTAGGAAAGCCTAAGGATGTAAATAAAATCATTTACATAGTTGCATTACACTGACAAACAAACAGCCGAGAAACATCTACTTTCCGGGTAGATTTCTGACTACTTGGTTAAAACACATAGAGTTTCTTTTCCTCTCTTCCAAAACTCTTTCCATTACTCAAGATTTCAAGTGGATAATACAAATGAAGTTATTTAGCTGACATCACCAACTCTGCAATAAACAAAATGTGTAAATTTTATTCCGAAGGACTTTTAAAATGTGGCATCTTATTGAAAGACTGTGAATGCAAAGTAGATGGGCATTTGTAAGGCTGAAACTATTCCTGCTTTTTCTTCTGCCACTTAATTTCCGTGGGAAAGTTAAATTGTATAATCTATATTTCGTTTTTCTAGGAAACAGATTGCATTTTCTTCCAGCTTGTCATTCCATATATGGTATATAATTAGCCAGCAAATGTAAATGTACAGCTACATAGGGAATGCATTTTTCAATCCTTCTGGTATTAATTTTGAGAACTCTAGTATTTACTTTTTACCTTTGCCAAAGATCAGGGAAATTTCACAAGTAATATGGCTGTGCTTATGACTTAGTGAATGGACTAGGATTGCTCATGAGCATGTATGTCCACAGCTGTTCGGCCGACTGACCACCTCACAACCCAGCCTGGAAATCAATTCCTCTGCCATGATTAGTCATTCACTCAGAGCGCACTTCTTGCAGTGATGCCACACAGATGCAGCCAAATACACGTCAGCTAATCTAGTTACAAAACAGAGGCCCTGCTTCTATCAGATATGTTAAATCTGTGTAAATAGAAATGGCTTAACCTCTTATTTTATGCTGCAGATTTGTTTCCCGTACTCCCAATAGCTTGGCAAGTGCATTCTGAACTTTTTTCTCTCAGTAGTCTCAAGGGGAGGATGTTTCCTGGATTTACTCCTAACTATTATGTCTTGGTTTACTAAATAATTAATTTCCCAGTTGACTTCTGTCTGTATCACCTACTTAGTATTTTCAGGGAACTAATATTGCCCTTTGTTTGCTCTTGCTATGTGCTAATAGTCTTAGTAAAAGCTTGTTTAATTTTTTTTTTATTCTGTGGATTATATATTAACTTCTAAAACTGAGTAAAGGAGGGTACACTTGCCAATGCTCTTGCCTCTGCCTCTTTTTTTAAAGGCATTAACCATAGCGGGAACTTGTTTACGAGATTTGGCCCTTTGGCTAGATGAGGAAAGATCAATTTTCTGTATTTTATTGAACTGAGGAGTGAACTAGTGTCATTAAGATGGGTAACCTTAGGCACATCTTGCAGAAAGGTGTAAGCCCCTTGAAAGTTTTGCAAGAAACTCTGACAGCAAAGTGTCCTGTGAGTGTCAGAGGCACCTTAATGCTGGATTTGGGCTTCCAGTCAAGGACAAATTCAAAGCTGCATTTACCAAACATCAACACTGTTTACTTACTGGACTATCAGTCTTGCCAACTCCCCACACACAGCCCAAAGATTTCAGCACTTAACCCAAGTTGTACATACATTCACTTAGCAACATATCTGTTAATAACAGCTATCGTGTTGCAAAACATGCACACAGAATCACAAATACTTTCTTCAACCATATGCACTCAGTAATACTATTCATTAACACTTTTACTTCAAATATTTTACTCAAAGTCAAATCTTGTAGGACATTGCTGTTGGAGACAGTGGAAAAATGTTTTCTACAGAAAAAAACAAAAACAAAACCAAACCCACAATTATCATAGAGGTGTATATATATATGCAATATACACTTAGGTACATACACATCCTTACCTTCTCAGATTATATTCTCAGCATGTAGTCTTTCCACAGAAAGTCAATATTCAATATGCATTGTATACTTTAAGCTGTATTTTATACAAAATGATAGAGTAGTGTCCATTTTAGTAAACTCATTATCAAATGTTGCTGGAAACAACACTCTGTCATCTGAGATATTGCACTTTTTTCAATGTTATGATTCAAGTGAGTTGATAGAACACTAGTGTAAACTATCAAAAACGAGGAAATTCACCATTTCTTATGCTTTCTATTAGCTACTGAAATTAACATTTTCTGTTGAGGGAGTTTGTTTCCAAACTTGATATGAGTAGAGGAAATCCATTCTGGTAACCATATCATAGACTCAGAACAAAGGATTTGTCAAAGATGATTTAATAGCTGTCTGCAGCAGATGACAAAACAAACAATCATTCTTGAGGTACCTTTGAGGGAAGATTCCTCTTCCAGCTCAGCCTGGAAGAGGTGCATGGAATTTCCTTTTGTTTCACCACAAGTTCTCCTAGGAGAAACCTCAAAACTCATGTTCACAGACTCACACATAAAAAAAAAAATCCAGTCACACCTACAGAGATGGAGACCTCATGAGTAATCCAGTGAGCAGTCTTACAAGAGGGAAAACGATAGGTATATTTACCTTCTTTCTGCTATTATATGCTTTCAGGTGCGTTTAAGAGCAAATTCCTGAGTCACGTGAAAGAGCCACTGTCCCTGCTCAACATCTTACCTGCTGGGCAGTGGAAGCTCCTGAGTGCTCCCATTCAGGCTGCCTAGAAGGATGGGCCGGGTTTATGTCCAGGTCTTTGGTATGTCTTGGGATAAGGGCTGCTCTTCAGCCATTGAATGGGTATCCAAAATAGCATTTCAGTATCTCAGCCACCTTGAGACCTCACATAGGATTCTGGATGAGGAAATTCCAACCCCTGTGAGAGCTTACTCCAAGGGTTTGGGATGCTTATTCTTAAAATTTTGTACGGAGCCCATAGTGGTTTTCTGATTTAAGTCATTCCTGAATGCACTTAGTCTATCACTTTCTGTCTAAATAGACAGTGGATTAACTCAGCTGAGGAGGCGTGTGGTCATTCAGTATTCTTATTAGAAGGAGGCTAGTAAAGGCTTTTTCTGTTCTAGCAATAGGCACATTTCCTAAGATGAAACTGCTGAGTAATCTTGGTAATTTTCCAGTATGCTGATTCATTTAATGCAATTTAGAGCTTTATTTTCATGCCCGTAGCATTTAGGCAATCATTAGCTAAGACTTGCTGATAGTATCAAACATTCAGTTCTTCCATGCAGATCTTCTGCAATGTTTTCCAGCTTTGATAAATTAGAAGTCAAGATCAGGTAGAGGTGCTGATATTTCAAGTAAAAAAGAGAGGGGGAAAGGAAAGGAAAGGAAAGGAAAGGAAAGGAAAGGAAAGGAAAGGAAAGGAAAGGAAAGGAAAGGAAAGGAAAGGAAAGGAAAGGAAAGGAAAGGAAAGGAAAGGAAAGGAAAGGAAAGGAAAGGAAAGGAAAGGAAAGGAAAGGAAAGGAAAGGAAAGGAAAGGAAAGGAAAGGAAAGGAAAGGAAAGGAAAGGAAAGGAAAGGAAAGGAAAGGAAAGGAAAGGAAAGGAGGAATCTTCAGAGAAAAAGATTTGACTAATTTTTTTCATTAGTTAATTTGTTACATAAAATAACTTTTAACAAACAGACATAGGTTATTTTTCAGCATCCTTTAGCTTTCCTACTTGCTTGATAAAAGTCAAATAAACTTTCTAAAAGTAATATGAAGTACAACAGAATCAAACTAATCTTGTTCATTGACAGCAACCTTTATACTCTGGCAGCATTCAATATCACTTCTTTTGCACAAATATGATGATTGTACAAAATGTAGGACAGTGGGGAATCTGACAGTATTTTACAGATCTAGATGTGTATTTGCTGACTGTATGCATGTACATACAATAGCATAATAGCGTAAACATCATAGATTTGACTTAAAACTAGTTGATGCCATCTGAGTTAATTTGGATGTCTAACTTTCCCCCCTGAAACCTATGAACTTAGCTACTGCATAGCTCAGGCTACTGCAGCTATGGGAAGAGTAGAGGGCTGGAGCTGTCAGAGCACTGGAGATGTGGACACGAGACAGAAAGGCTAGAGGTGAGTAAGTGATGATGAGGTCCTTAGAGCATAGCTGTAAATCAGAAGTAGCTAAATAAATACCAGTTGTTTCATTTGCTCTTTTTACACATCAATTTATTTATGTAGACTGACTATGAGTAGTGCTAGTGTCCGGAAAAAAAAAAATCAAGTGTCTGGGCTAGCTTTTACTGGTTGGGAAAGTGGGAGGCATTGAGGAGGCAGCAGTACAAATTGCAGATTTTACATGCTTAGGAAAAAAAAATGCATCAAGCACGAGCATGTAAAAGCTACTGGGTGTCACGGTGCATAATGCTGAGCCAACATTGTCCTACTCTCTGGACTGCTTGATGAGCAGATTCGACACTTAGCGATGCCAGCCATGGTACATGGTGAGCAATTTTGGAGTGAAAAAAACTCAGCACAGGCAGGGGAAAAGGGAATACTGGCTAGTCAGCATAGTCAGTATAAGGCTAGCTCTGGCTCAGTCAAAGCCACATCTTTGTTCTTTTCCCAGTGAGAGTCTGACAGGGAATTGCTCTGTGGTATGAGCACCCATCCTTCCATAGATGTTACTAACAGTGCAAACCAGCTAATGAAAGGCTTGTGTGTGCTGCAAGTTTTGCTTGGAAAGTGCAAGGGCATGGGAAAACAGAGTAAAAGAATACTTGTGCTGCCTGTGGGCAATGGGTAGATTGGGACAATGAGGTGCGTAGGATGGTCGAATTGCTTGCAGGGCTATCCTGCATAGTGCTGCTGGGGCTGTAGTCTTCCTTGGAGTGTGCCAGTTCACACGCTCTCCTGCTAACAGCTGCTTTGCTTGGAGGCCAGGACAGAGGGGGCAGCCATGGAGCAGACCTGGGGATAAGGACTCTTAAAGAAGCACTGCCAGAAGACAGAGCAGTGGAAACCAATGTATGTAAAACTGCTTAATTATATAGTGCTTAATTATATATATTATATCTAAATGTAGAGAACAACGAGTAGGAGTAGCCCATGTAAGTTAACTGCCTGCAAAATAAAAAAAATCCCTAGGTACTGCAGTTGGGTAAGTGAATTTCATCTTGCACATTTGTTTCTTCTTTTCCTGTTTTTTTCAGAAATCCAAAAAGCTTCTCTTTCAACAGCCGTCAACTTGCCAAGGGCAATGGTGCTAACTATGTTGCCAAGAGAAGTCCTCCCAGAAGACTAAAACCCGTGGGCTTTATTTCTTTTCACATCACTGATTCATTGCTTGCTCTTCTCCCTCAAGATTTACAGTATGTCCAGACCTGACTGGAGGAGCTGTCTGTCATACTTCCAGTTAATCAATGACCTACTTTATTATTACGTTTAAAGCATAGGCTCAAAGAGAGGCTTTTTGCATCGAGTGCAGATTGGATCAATAACTGGCATGAAGGACATGGCAGAGAACAAGGCTGTGGAAGAGGGAATAGTTTTTACTAAATGTCATTTCATGACACCTCCCCTTAGCAGTCATTTTATTTTAGGGACAACAGGATGTCATCATTCTAGTTACTCTTTCAAATACAGACGTGCAGATTGTGGAAATATACCGTGCACTGAACTGGAAGCCTTCCATTTAAATATTAGCACATCAAAAGGAAACAACCTATTTTATTTCCACTCACCATCATTTTATTGTATGTATCTTTCCCAATACAGTGGCAAGTACAGTCCAACTCAGCCAGCCTCAGAAAGTTAAGTGGAACACTGTGCCAAAAATTTGTTTATTTCTGGACTAACAAAGGACAAGTATGTTACAAAATTTATTTTGTAAGACTGCTACCATTTTGAGGGAGGGTCGTTCTTTTGTGTCTTCTGTATCACAAATACCTCATTTCATTACAAAAGTAACCACTTGTTGCATTTATGCACCTCTACAAAACAACTAGGAGAGAAATGAATTGGGTTCTCCTTTGTATCATGTATCAGCAAGAGGACTGCTACTGTGTTTCTTTTACTTATACTGAATATCACTGATATGTATATATACACACATACACATGCACACACACATATTTATGTTGATCTCACCAGAGATGGAAACCAGCTGTGTGCAAGCACAGCTGAGGAACAATTTAACAGTCTCCCTTGTCACAACCACGACATGAGTTGGAATGATCTTGAGTTAGAGATCCAGGATGAGTTTGCATGTTTGATAATGTCTTAGGTCTGGATTCATCTCATTGATCTGTAGGCAAACATTTGAGGCAATCAGAAGGGTAGGCAGTAATCCTCATATCAGCATAGGGTTAGTCATAAGTGATGGGCTGAGTTAGTCCATCTGAAGTCTGATGCATTTTCTAAAGGTGTCTACCTTTCTCCAGGAGTCAACACATGAAGACCAATGAGACCCTGTACCTAAACAGGCTCTTTGGAAGCATCGGTGCTGGCTGTTATTGGTCAAGGCCTTCATGCACTCAAGGAATGATCCTGACCTTGGGATGAAAAGACTTTCAGATCCTCTCTCTGTTGTAAGAAATCCAGGAATTCCCTAAAATCTTGTTCCACTAGCAACTTCCCCAGAAAACCCAATCTCTTACACTTGCAATGTGTGAGTTTTCCAAGAGACAAGGCTGGTTCCAACAGTAACCCCTTTCCAATGATAGCAAGCTCTATTCAGGAGAATGGAATCTTGTGGAGCCGGAAGAGGTACATGCTAATGAAATTGGGGTGAAACCCTGTTGCTCTTAGATTTTTGTTCCTGCCCTTCTTTACATAAAGGGAGGAGTTCCAACACTTGCAATTTATACTCTTTGCAGTGCAAAGCCTCCTTACATCGTCTGCCTGACCTGTTATTCTGCAGCTTGGAGTAAAGGGACCAGTCAGAAATGCAAGAGAAGACAGATACATGCTCCTTCTTCCACAAAGTAAGAATAGTTTTAGGAGAGGTGAAAGGATGAAAAGGAGCTGAAAATACCTAGCATCTTCTGTTCTCTCCTCCTAATATCAGTGTTTAGGCAGGGTAACAGAATCCTATCACAGATGACAGCAAAATACAGGTAATGCCTTTAAAACAGGGCTTTAATAAGAGCAAGGCAGGTTGCTCTCCCTGCTCTTTGGATTCATTATGTGGGGAGAATAATTACTGTTCAGAAGCTTTGTATATTAAGGCAAATGCCAATACCTGAAGCTAAGTACCTAAATAAGCATCTCAGGTTCTGGTCCTTGCTAACCACACAGCTCTGGCATTTTGCAAAATACTGTTTCACAAAAATATATTGGTATAGAAGCAAACTGTGATTTTAAAATGCCACAGTAAGCTAGGGGATAACAGGAAAACATAGGAGTGGTGGTTAAAGTGAGTTGCTAGGATGTTACAATGATGACTTTGAGATTGTTCCAAAGAGTGTCTCTTCTTAAAATGGTTCAAACACAGTTGGGCTGAGGAGTCAAAAGCAGATAATTTAGATGCTAGCTACATGTCTCTCTGGTGTGCCAGAAGTTGACATATCTTAACTGTTGTAGCTCAAAGGGCTTCAAAGATCAGTCAGGCCATGAATGCTGATTATTATGAAATTTATACGATAAGTTTATGCAGAAAGAAAGCCTATTTATTTAGTTGTAAATGGAATAATTAGATATGGAAAGGAGTAGCCATGAGTCACATAACACCATCATTTTGAGAATAACCTCATTGTAAGCTCTGATCTAAACTGAAAAGCATAAGGAATAACTGAAGAGAACATAACACATTAAACACAGGAATAAAATCACAAAATCACAGAATTACAGAATCTCAAGGACTGGAAGGGGCCTCAAAAGGTCATTGAAATGATCACATTCCAGGGGAATGAAAATCTACTCCCAAACTCTGACTATATTTGTTCAGAGTCTCATGCTCTGAATCTCCCTGAAGGGTGATTTTTCTTGCACAGTTCAGACAGATGCGCGTCCATATTGCAAACTCCTCTCATATCATTGCTGCACAGGGCAGAGCTACCAATGGCCCTCTCCACCCTGAGTGTGGAGAGGCTTGCCAGAAATACATGGTTCCTTCCAAGGAGAGCAAACTTCTTAGTTCCTTGCTCAGTTAAATGCCAGCTGCTAGGCCTTTCGCACCCCTTTTTATTCCTCCTACAACTGTTCTGTTCTGTGAATAAGATGTTTTGACACTGAAGTCATGCAAGCCATAAAAAGTGATGTGGTGGTTCCTGTACCGATTCCCTGTCTCAGTGTGACACAGATCCTGCAGGCTCCAAGAACCTCTGAAGCCTTTTGATCTGATGTTGGTAGAGATGGCTTCCAGCAGGCTATGGTGTATGACATCTCTGAATCTCACCCTCCTCCCTCTTGCACTTTTCACTCTTTCAGTTGTTATTAGTGACTCAACTTTCAAGTTTCCAACATCTCCGAATGTGCTGAGCGTCTTCAGGACTCAGTGGAAATTTAAGCCCCTCTGCATTTCTGCAGCTAGCACCAGTAAGCACCAAAGGGAACCGAGATCTATGCCTCATTGTACCCATGTGGAAGAGGGAAGAATGGAGATACCTTCTGCATGGCTGATTGCTGAGTACAGCATTTCTTGGCTTGCTCAGACCCACATGGCCTTTCCTATACAAAAAGCCTCCATGACTAGTCCAGAACAGGGATTGTGCAGCTTCTGGATAACTCATCTGTGCATGAAGAACAGCAAGAACAGGTAGCCCTGGAGCATGAAGAACAGCAAGAATAGGTAGCCCTGGAGCAATGGGGAAAACATCCTGGTAGAGTGAGGACTATGAGGTGTTTCTCGACATGCTGTTCTGGACTGCTGACTCACAGCACACATCGATACTCTTCTAGACCAAGGCATACAGAATCTCACATCAGAGATGTGGCCACAGCTGCCCTCGTCCAAGTTGAAAACCTGTAACAAATTTAGGAGAGCCACCATCTTTTCTCAGTGTTTGCATCAGATTCATCATAAGACAAGTACTGAATCTCCACCCCGAGTATTTACCTCCTTTTTCCATGGCAGTGATGTTAATCCAAGTAGTTACTTCAATTCACACAGAGCTTCTGACTTACTCTGTCATAATGTTAAGCAAAAAGATCCACTGGAAGTGCAGCAGTAAAAATCACAACAAAGGCCATTTAGGTTCTTTTTCCTCTGACTTATTCACACAAAGAGCATTCTAAAAGGTGAATTGCTGACTGAGGCACCACTCCAGCTGGGATTAGGATAATTTGGGGTTGGTAACAGGAATAGCTTCTAAGTGGAATTAATTTGCTGCCAGCAGTGCAGGTCTAACTGATTTTCATCTGCACTTTTAATAAAGCAATTATAAAACAGTGTAGTCTCCAGTATTTGAAAGTGTGCAAAGCTGGGACAGAAATTAATAATGTGATAGGGTAAGGTACCTAGGGTCTGCATAAAGTGCCCTGGAATTAGAAATGCTAATGTCTTGTCTCACAGATAACTGGGCTGGTAAAACAGTGGGCACAGCAGCCTGCCACGAAGGCCACTCTGCACTTAAGCCACTCCAGAGCCTAGGAGCCAGCTCTGCTGCATGTCCAGGTCATCTAGCATCACCCACACTTGTACAGAAATGCCAGGAGTAGGACCACTGCAGCCATTCCCGAGTGCTGGTACTCTGATGCATCTTGCAAAGAAGATAAGGAAAAACTTCCCTGCCTGCTTTTAAAAGGACGTTTTGATTCAGGACTAGATGTAACATTTGAGCTGAGACTTCCAGTGTCTCAGAAAGGCTGAATAATCTGATTACAGCTGAGGTAAACAGGACAAGATTTTGAAAAGCCTTGCAAATTTCAGGAGTGTTTTGTTTATCAGAAAGAGCTATTTCAGCAGTCCACAATTCCAGGCAAAATACTCATTGATAAGGAGGAAGAATAGTTCTGCTGTGACTAAACATTTCTGGAGAGATCTTCAGCTCCTCTTCTAATAAACTTTAATTCCCAGAATATTGTTCCATCATTTCAAATAACACATGTTCACTTTTTCAGGAATACTGGGCAAGTTTCTTAATTCTCTGTGCTATAGAGTTCTTATTTGTAAAAGCATCCTACTTGTCTTAAATGAAGCAACTAAATGCACTGGTGTTTGTGGAGCACTTAAAATACCTGGATGTCAGTGAGTCAGAAATTAAGAGCATTTGGAACTAGTTATATCCTATGTCCTTTCTCCACACATTTTAGTCATACAATATATATGTAAAATAATAAAGGCAACTAGGATTGCTTTCCTTAAGACAAGTAAGTCTTCTGTCTAGCAGCTCACAATCTGGCCCTACAGCTTTGGCTGTATGCCAGACAAGTTAGTGCTGATATCATGTAGGCTAATGTAACTCTTGAATCACTTGACTAAATTTAGATACTTGCCTCAGAATTGCCTCCAAACATTTAAATAGACCTCCCAAAGATGCTTTTCAGGTTTTGCGGCATTTTGTTCTTTAAATCGGACACACGCTTTTGATTTGGCTTTTAAAACTTCTTCAGTAAAAATAAGTTATTATTCATAGTTACTAATTAAAAAATATTACTTCTGTGTAGTTGAGAAGTGCTTTCCTAGCATGGCATGCATTCAGCAGCAGGGATGCCTGAGTGCCTAGATGCAGGAGCAACGTGCTGAGTAGCTCGTTTGTTTTCTTCTCTGGCAGCCTCTGGCAGAAGCATGCAGGGCAAAAACTATGCGACTCAGCAATATATAACCCAAACCACAACGGCTAAGTCGGTATTGTCACTTCAGGGCATGTGCCCAGAGATACTCATTGAGAGAGTGACTTCAGGCTCCAGGGAAATCAAAGGGACCCATCTGGGTTATCTCCTTTCTATCCTTGCCTCCCTGAGGGCGGGGGAGCTGTGGGAAGGGGAAGAGTCCAGCGGAGCAAGTTTGCAGTCACTGACTCACCATCCTCTTTGACTGACCCCACACTGAGGGTCCTTGAGCTGCCTTTCTGCATAGTTGATGGTACGGTTGTTTTACGATGAACTATAACTGTGGGCAGTGTAAAATCAAGCCAGTTAGCCATTATGAGGGGATCCCTGGCAGAAATGCACCAATTCACTTTAGGGTGGCAGTCAGGCCCAGTGAAACATCTGACAAGCAGTCAGAGGCTGAAATTTGGTTGGCAGTACCCATTCTCTGGTGTGAAATTGTAAGTTAACAGAAAGTCCCACACGAATCACTGAGGAAAAATCAAAAACCGTGACTCCAGGGCATTTCTGAGCCTCTGGGAAGGAAATCTCATTTTCTGAGCCCCCATATCATCACTTTTTCTTTAAAGGATATTAGAACAAAGCTGTCCATTAGATTATAAGCTCATGGACATTTTAGAGCTCATTATACACTGTACATATTGGCATCTGGATGTCAGTGTACAGAAACTTCCCTCCTGCAGAGTTTCAGAAACTTAAAGCAGACACAGTAACTGGTGTGTTTGAGAAACATCAGAGAGAAGAATTGGGTAAGTGACCAGCAGAATGAAGAGAAGAATGACTATATATATGAATGCTTCAGTTGTAAACAGCTAGCTATACCACAACCACACGGAGACAAACAACTCTGCAGTTTAAATTAGTAACAGGGATGTGCAGTCTGCTGCCCTACTGAGGCGAACAACACATCTGTGTGAGAAGCAGAAGTTTGGAGTGAGCTGGAGACTGTGTTGACCTCCTCAAACTGCATACATTGCAGAGTGGTAACAGCTGACTCCACTCATGTTTTATGTTCTTACATGGTTAATATTCACACACTAACTGTGGTGGCTTCATTTGGTTTATTCTGTATAATTAATGAGTTTATTCCAGAAATGCATACTGTAGCATCCCTTGCATTTTTCTCTGAAGCATCTGATATTGACCAGGGTCAGATCCTAGATTTTTCTAGACCAGCTTGGAAATTCTTCCTTGTTTTATTAAACAAAGTTGTAATATTTTCCTTGCATATGGCAAATGGCCATACTTGAAGCTTATAAAACAGTATGTTTGCAGCATTTACCCCAAAAGAATATGAACAAGCTCTTACATATATTAGTACATATATACATATGCACATAAATATGTATCTGTAGGAAGCACTGCCTGACAAACTGCCCTCCCTAAGGAAAAGCAATCAGCTGGTGCTAAACTCACCCAATAGAATCAAAAGGAAGGGGAATTTTGTCCCATGCCGACTAAGGTGAACTCCAAAAGCCAATTTCACACAGGTAGCATTCATGCAGAGCACTTCTCCTGCATCAGGCCTCAGCCAAGAGTATGCAGAACCCCATAGAGCAGCACTTCTGAGTGCCTTGGAGTTGAGAAGGACTGAATTTGCACCAAAAGACTGAAGTGTTCATTCATAGACAGAAGCTACAGAAAGCTTGCCATAAAAAGCCCACAGTGGAAGGTGTAGCTAGAGAAGCAAGGAGTTAGAGAGTACAAAAGGATGAGACTAGGCCCAGAGATGTCAGGGAAGCTGACCTCTCAGATCTGCTGATGTCCATCAGTGTTGCACCCAGGCTTTCTGGGTAGTGAGAAAGTCTCAGTGACATGGTGTGTTTGGGGAAGGAGAGTTGAACTGGATTACTCAAGATAAAGCATTGGATTTGTTAGTGAACAGAGGCTTCAAGCATATTGCCTAAAAATAGCCAAAATTTCAAAGACAATCACAGTCATTGACTTTCTCTGCCTAAGTCCATTATTTAACTATGTAATTCTTTAACTTCCTCCTTTCAAGAAGGGAAGGTAGAGTTTTTAGCTAGAGATGAATGTGAAAACGTGAACTTAGATCTCATTTGGAACATATACAATTTATTCAAAAGTGTTAATTTCAGTTTGGAAATTAATTTTACTTCTGATCACCTATAGCATTTAAAAATATTTGAGCAGCTGGCAGAAAGATCTTTAGGACTTGCAGTGTTTACATGTGGATTTGAATCTAAAACCATACTTGTCAGGAACCTGTAGTCTATGCATACACTACAGAATTACACTTTCAAGATGCAGACTTTCATTTCCCTTTGTGGTCTGTGGCCCAGACTACAACATAGTGGTTTTTGCTACGTACCAGAGCTGAAATGTCAGCTTTAATAGTAATTTCCCCAGCGAAGTCATTGAACTGGTCAATGTCATCCATGTTTACTTTCTACAATTACATTCTGTCTCAGATTGAATTTGATTACCTAAAGCTTTATTGTCAAAGTAAAACAATAAACTAATTAAAACTGCAAGCTGAATGCTAGCTGGAGCATGGTAATTTTTTGTTCTTTCAGTAAAGCCTATCTCTTTTGGTACCTTCACTATCATTATAGCATGGTTTGAGACCATCTATAGGAGCTGTAGTCACTATTAAAATGATCCTTTATTCAGTCAGTTTCAGGGGGCATGCATTGTAACTTCAATACACTGCATCTTCATGGCATGGAGGGGGACAAAAGAGTCCAAAGGAAGACCTACAAATCCTTGTTCCAGCGGTGAGAAGGATTCCTGCTGAGCAGGAACTGAAGACACAACTATAAGGTATTGTTTAATGATCTTTCACAAAGTCAACAGTAGAAGGCATAACATGGCACTGCTGATGATTCGAGACAGGCATATTAGGCTAATTAAGCTGCACTGCTGGCAGCAGTTCAATGTCAAGAGGGCATAAAGTTGGAATTTCTGCAAGGCAAGAGAGAAATGAAGCAAAAAGTCCTTTATGATATACTTACCCATCAAGAACAATGGCAATTAACTAAAGAGGAGAATAAGAGGCTAAAAATAATGTCATAAATTTAATTTTCTCGCAGTATTTTTGCTATGGAACTTCATTCTCCACTACTCATAAGCTGGAAAGCAACTTTCCCTCTACAGATCTTTTTTAGTATCAGTTTACAGGTAGAAGCTCAGCATATGAGGTATGCTGAGCACTGCTATTCACTGTCCATTCCTTGAAGACTACTCAAAACATCTCTCCCAACAGTTTGAATTACTTGACTTTGGAAAATACTGCTGTTTATACAGCATCAAGTATGCACATACACTTTACAATGCATATTGACAATGAGCAACTCAGTATCACTTCCAGAATGTGATGCACAAGCCAGTTATTGTTGGTGAAGAGATCTCGCAATTTTTCTTTCCAATGGTAGAGTGTTAAAGGAAGATTGAAAAAGATGAATGGTGCTTACAATCTGCAAAGTAGTAGCCTGTCCTAAGTAGAAGTGTGATATTAAAAGAAATGCAAGTCACAAGTGGGAGAAGATGACAAAAGAAGTAGGCAGCAGAAAATGCATGAAACAGATCAGGGTTGACTCACATGTCTTTCAAGTTTGTTTATTTCTTTGGAGGACTACTCCAAAATCTATTTGTGTTGTGGACAATTGATTCCTGTGCAGAGCCTTGCTTTCCTCACAAAAAAACAAGCTGGGAGTGTGAGAGGAGGGAGAAGGGTATTGAGAGACTTCTGTTACTTCCTTGATCTGCAGAAAATTGAAATTAACATCTTTGTGTTTCTCTATCCTTTAACCATACTGATGTCAGTGTTATCTTCTCAGTATCTCCTTACTACTGAGAATGAAATCCCTAGAGCACCCAGTACTGTCAGGATCCATGTACAGGGAGCAGGGAAACTACAGCCCTCTATGTTTTATGGCCTTTCAGGGACAGCTCCTCATCAATCACATGCTGGGAAGCCAGACGACTGAGATGCCTTTAAGATATCACATGGAGAGAGTGTGGATAGAATTTGGGGCTTAGGTAGCCAAAACCAAAAAGGGCTTTCAGGAGAGCACTTAGACTAAACTTTTTACAGCCTGGAAACTTTGACATCTGCAGAATGCAATGCTTAGTTATCCAGTCTCTGTTTACATCTCCTTCAGATCTAGCCATCTGCTACACTTCAGCTGTTGTGTTTTGATGCCAACCTTCCTGTAAGCAGACTTGCGTTGATTAGATTCCATCTAGCACTGTAGCCACTTCTCTGTGAAAGCCTAGCTTAGTAGTTCCTTTCTTTTTTTCACTTGGACGTGTGAATATTGCTTTCTTATTGGAATCAGACTGACATGTCATGCATCTCTTAGTTGCCCACATCCATTCCAGTAAGCACATTCATTCGCCGGAAATTCTTACTGTATTACTTCATGTTACACTGCTGCAGAACAGGAAAGTACAGGCATTCCATACATGTGTGGATATGGCAGTTTTAGAAATGAGTATACTTTCTTGCACCTTTCACTGGCATCTATTATATTCTAAGCAAAAATAACTGTTCAATATATTAAGAGTGGGTTGTTTTCAGAGGCTGTATTCATGGGCCTGAGCTGGCTGAGATGCAAAGCTGCTAAGTCACAGCCATGCAAAGAAGTCAAAGGAACGGGGAGAGGAAGAGTAGAAAACTTGAAAAAGGGAGATAAATGTAACGGATATAGACCAGTAGGAGTCAAAATTTTGTTTTCTAATATAGTTTTGATGCCTCAGAAAGTAATTTTTTTTGCTGAGACTCCGAGTCTTTTCTTGTATACTTCGAAGCTGTTAAAAGTTAGTCAGTCAGAAATGTTCTGCAGTTGTTCCCCTAGTTTTCTAGAGCAAAAGGAAGAACAGGTATTTGAAGACTGGAAGTACATCTAAGCTTATTTTCATGTTTCGTCTGCCTTCCTCCCTTATCCTTCATCCCTTGTTTCATAATTTTTCAGACCATTACACTTTGTAGAAGGGGCTGTTACTTCTAAAGCTATCATTTAGGGCGTTGTGAGCTCACCAATAACATAAGCAATGAATAATAATTCTACCACAGAGCAGTTAATCAGCAAAATATGCAGCTCATCAACAGTAGATGTAGGGTCTTACTTCTGAAAACATTTCCACAACGTTGTCTTACATAAATCAGTCAGAAGATCCATGGTTGTGAAGTGTAGCACATGCATATGCGCTTTTGGGATTAAAGCCCAGTAAGCAACAGGGGACTGTTTATTTTAAGACTGCTCATTGCATTTAGCAAGTAGCAAGACACCATGATTTTACTTTGCTTTGGTTTTGTCATCACAGCAGCTTCCAAGATTTCAGGAGTGAACTGCTGGTGCTGTTGAACAAACTGCAAGCTTTTATTGACTTCACTTAGACCTTTTAATCATAGTGTGTCTTACAACTATTGCTCAGAAATACTGTTTTTTTTCCACACAAGGAAGAAGACAAAAAGGTTTCTTCAGGAGAGTTCCTTTACTGAAAAAATGCACAGGAATTACTGTGTGTATTTTTAACATTGTGATTGGAGTCTCGGCTTTTGTTATAAAGCTTAATATGTACTTCTCCCCCTATCCTCCAAAAGCTGGTTAGACATGTCAATCAATCTTTCTTTTGAACATAACAATGGCTAGTATCCACCTGTTCACAAATAGTTGATCAGATTCTGAAAATACATAATTTCATTATGTGGGGAGAGAAAACAACAATATTGGTTTAGAGATCTGAAGTACTAATCAGTAATTGTTAGTACTAATCAGTACTAACCACCGTTCTGGGTAGCAGTTCCCTGCCATGGATTCCCTCAGGTGTCATCATTCAAGGCACATGTCCCTCATGCCATCTTCATATTACCTACTTCAGTTGTTCTATCTGAGTTCATGTTAAGTTGCTGGTTTTCAGCATGACACCATTTGCAATTATATTCAAGGTTCTCTAAGGAACCTCTGTTTAAGTCAGCCATTTCAGCTCAGGGCATACTAGACAAAATTGTGCCCCTATTCACCTGCAGTGAGCGATTTTGGCCTTTACATGTTGCAACATCACATACAGTCGTGAAGCTCCTTTCACAGTATTTGAGATCTCTGTAATTGCAGCTGTGGGAAAGCAGCATTTTTGAGAGAGAGGTGATGTACCCTATCAAACCAACTGACAGGGTTGCAAGAAAAAGGCAGACCAGCTTTTGGACCCACCAGGCTTGATCAAAGTCTCATACTTTGAATGAATTCTGTACTAAGGATAGACTGAGCTGCCAGTGCCACATAACAGTATTTTAAAACAAAAATTTAATCAGTTTTCTTAAGTATAAAAATCAAAGATTTCAACTACCCTTAGAATGTGGAGGAGACATTAAAAGTTACAGAATTAGATATTTTGAACTGAGTCTGCACTTACGATGCTAACCATCTTTCACAACATGAACATTTTTTCCTAGTTCTGTGTTGTTCAGATCATTTCACATTATTCATAAGTACACAGATGAGGCTTTACTACAATGAATCAGTTGCCCAAGCCATAGCATTGTAAGAGATGAGGATAATTTCATTTCATCTCCTGCAACACTTGCATGAAGAATAACCAGATTCTTTTCAGAGGTTTATAAGGTGATACTAAAGCAAATATTATCTCAGTGCCTTCCTACAGTTCATCAATATTCTCAATTTCTTCCTACAGTTCATTAATACAGATCAGCAAGTCTTTACTTCATCCCAAACTATGTAGAAATTTTCTATAGAACTAACTACCAAAAAATATTTATTTACAATGTTATTCAAGAGATCTGCTCTCTCAGAGAGACAGATTTTGAGAACAACTGTGGAAAGAAAGAAAAAAGCATTTGTTTTCTAAGGACTGCCTCTACTGATCATAGTCTAGATGTTCTTTGTAATAAAGCTCCAAGTCTAGAAGGCTGTGCAAAGGTCAGGACAGCATGAGGGAAGTTTAGGGTGTATTCCTTGCAAAGGCTGAGATGAGAGAAGTCATAACATCACTCCAGACCTTTCACCTCTAGATACCAAATGACCTCTGATTTCTGTATGGTGTTTCAGGAGGCTCTAGCAGGATGATGGAAAGGCTAAAGTTTTCCTGCTTCAGAATGGAGATAGATAGTTGTGTGCAGGGCTTTCCTCTATTCACAGATACAGAAAAAAGTTAATTATTCTAATTCTGCCCCTTTCTTTGTATCATCCTTTTCAATTCACACATTAGGGCAAAGATCCAGAGTCTCAGCCAACATGAGAAGAGGCCTGTAAATGTGATCTACACAAATGTGTGTGACAGGGGTTCGTGAATTCTAAGGCAAATAAAAACGTTTAATCCTGGCTATTTTTTAACAAGTGTTTCCTGACTACAAGACTATTGGCAGAGCCTGTACAAAAATATTGCATTTAGGTGTTTGTACTTAGACATAAAGAAGGCATTTTGCCAAAATGAGAATGAAAACCATTGGCCAAATTAGCATCGTGCGATCTTAGCTTTAAAATGACCCTGATGCTGTACAAACAAGATTACATAAGGGTTGGAAGTATGTGAAGCAGTTCAGTAGCGCCATCTTGAGGGAAGCTCCTAGATGTGACGTACAAATCCAGACTTCTAATCATCCGCATTTGCCCGTGTTTTATTAGTTGGAAAGACGTCAATGAACTACCCCAGAAGAACAGGGTACAGTAGATTCAGAAACGCATTAAAACATGCCCTTGTTTAGCAGAAGAGAAGTCAATGCCAGCACTAATGCAATTCTATTGCTTCAGAAAATTACAGTCTGGGAAACAGAATTGTAATGTTTTGTACTTTTAGCTGTTTATCGCAAAGCCATTTAGTAATACGAATTAAGCTCTGCAAAACATTAGCACTAATTTAGACCATAAATACCTTTGTGTCAGAAGGGAGCCAGTGGAGGTAAAGAGCTGATGTCAGAGCCTCACAGAACATTATTTGTTTTCCATGATCTTTATTTTCATCTGGGATGCAGAACAGGATCCATTTATCCAAGTCTGATTTTCAGTACAGTTATAGCTATACATTGGAAATCAGATTGATTCATTTACGAAGCAGCAAATGGTCAGAATTACAAAAGAGGATGCTTACAATTACAATCTGCTTTGCTTTCCATCCGTTCCTGTCTTCCCCATCACATTGGTCTGGGAGTGTCATACACCATCTGGTAGACTAAGATCAGTAAATGTCAAAAGTGGTTTACATTTTTCAGATCTGTCAGCTAGTGACAAGTAGGGCAGTTTAGAATCATGCAGATTTTATTTTTACTGGGGAGGGCTCTCTCTTTTTTCATAGACATTTCTGCATTTCCTGACCACAGCCAGACCTGTCAGCAAGCAATGGTTCGATATGGAGTTGTTGGGTTGTTTTGTTTTCTTTTTTTCCCTCCTGTTTCATTCTTTTAGCAAGAACAGATTTACAGCTCTTAAACCAACACAAAAATAGTACACCATCTTGAATAGCATGGATGCTGATGGCTTGTTACTTGGCATGTACAATCACCAGAGCTGACGTATGATTTATTGATTATCTATGAAGGGACAGACAGCTGTGAACTTCAATGCTGCTGTAAATATCAACATCACCCTCATGTGAATGGATGCAGTGTGTGATCTTACAGCCATACACAATTCCTCTGAGGCCCACAGGTCCAAACATAAAATTCAAGTCACTTCTGCACAAGATCCAAGCGCTTTAATTTCTTGCCGAGGTTACCAGGATCAAGGGCATTTTGGACCCTTAGGAAGCTCTGACAAGTCATAAGACTGTCTTGGGAAGAAGCAGGAAGGGAGAGGGGAAAGAAGACACTTCTCCTTTTAGGAGAAACTTAAAGGAAGAAGTGAACACCCCCTTGAATGTAAATGCAGATAGCTTCAGAGCAATTGCAGGCTGAGATTCTGATACACTAGCATGGTATTAATTTCACAGAAACAACTCTTTGAATAACCAGGACAAGTTGTGGCAAGGTAAATGCTGCCGTAGTGTAGTGATAAGATACCCTGCTGTGACCTTTTGGTATCTTGTCATTATTCAGAGCTGGCAGAGCAGTCAGTCCCTATATGATACTGTATGCAATGATGTTTTACTCATGTTCTGATTTTAAATAAATGGTTAATCAGCCAAAAAAAAAGAGAAAGACACATAAAACACCTGTTCATAAGTCTCTTTGAATGATTTCCTGAAAAAGTGCTGAAGAAAAATACTGCATGTATCCTTTTGAAATGAAATTTACTTGAAAGAAGAAGAGGAAAATGCAAGTTTTTTATTAAGTGGGAAGTATGAACGCCCAGCATATCAGCACGTGCCTTCCTTTTTTTTCCCTTCTTCCTCCTGTATTACGTCATTTCCACTCTTCACCCTGAGTCAGATTCTTGGGAATTAAATATCCTTGGTAGCCTATGAACTGTAGCAGTTTACCAAGGTGAGACCCTGCCTTCTGCCTTCCTTCTCTTTTGTACCTTATTGTTAATAATTCTAGCATTTAGAGTTGAATTTTCAAATCAATATTACCATAAGGCTGTGCAACCAAATCTTAACTGAATGAAATCAAAATGGTAGTGCTCATTAGAAGTGGATATTTTTTTTCATTGACAGACATTTCTACTTTAAAAAAATGTGTTAATAAATCTTATTTTCTTTATTTAATGTTTCTCTGAGAAATTGTCAGGAAAGATGAAAGGACTGTGACTGTGACAAATATCTAGGACTATGTTTCAAAGTCCTTGGTATGTGATGATTGCATACATGTGTCAAATCATTACGAACTAAAAAGGTAATGACATTTTTGCTATGATTGAGATAATGCTCTACTTTTTTCTCTGTGGAACTAAAAATTATTTCCATCGCATACTTCTCCATCAATACAGCATGCAGATAAACAATTATCAAAATTACCATGTAGGGTTGCTCTTTCACACAATCCTCTCTATAATTAAAAACTCTACCTAATCCTTCTGTGGGAACAAGGTTTGAGTGCACATATCCCACATGCACATGAAAGGAGGAAATTTATGGAAATGTTCTGTATTTCTGCACTTTTTTGTAGCCTCCCCATTTCAGAAGATTGAAAATACTGTTCAGAAGACTGCTGACCCATCCCTTGGAAGAAGGAAACATATTAATGGAGAGAATATGGCAAGTTAATATGGTTTATTATGCATATTTTGGAAATGAGATCATGGATTACAGCAGGATTTCTATCCCTCCTTATATATCCAGCGTATCCACAAAAGGTTATATAGAGGGATGAATAGGGAGGTGCAATGTATGCTGCGACTGGCTTTCTGTCCCGTGCCCACCAGGGTAAGGCTCTTGTTTGCCTCTGGAAACAGAGGCGACAATTTCCCAGAATCTAAGGGCTGGAAGGGACCTTGAGAGATCATCTAGTCCAACCTCCCCTACCAGAGCAGGGTCACCTAGAGTAAGTCACACAGGAACGTGTCCAGGAGGGTTTTGAATGTCTCTAGAGAAGGAGACTCCACAACCTCCCTGAGTAGTCATTAATGAATAACTATCTCAGTTGTTTATGTTTGTCTTCTTTTTCTTGTATGAGCAAAGTAAAAATACCTAAAATCCAGGTGGGAATAGTAGTGGTATGTATTGATTCTGTTTCTTTTTTTATCTTGCTCTCTTCTTAATCAAATCCATTTCTATAGCCCAAATCCTACCAAAGCCTGATGTTAGATCTGTGGTGGTCAAGAATGTATCAGAAAACAGGATACCATGAGGTGTCTTCAGGTTTACTTCAATCAACCTCCTAAGACACTTTTGCTAACACAGAAAGATAAGGGTTAGATGTTATTCGTAATCTGCAAAAGGACAAAAAACCACAACCCAACAAACCCACTTTCCCCCTCAAAAGATAAAAAAAAGTTTGTCTTTTCATCTTATTCATATATTTATGCTACAGTCAGAAATTTGTATATGTGGTGGTTATATTTATTTTGTTGGTATTTAAGTGCCCCTTGCAGCCAAGAAGCTCTTTCTCCTAGTAAGCATTCTATTCCAGCAAATCTGCTGTGCCAGGACTGTGCTTTGCAGCCATTCAGAAAAGGTGCTGAACAATGTGAGGAGAGAGAAAGCATCAGGAGAAGAAAATACTTAAAGCATATTTTAGAAGTACAATATGATAAATACTCAATTTTTTTCAGTGAAATACACAGATTTTGAATAACCCAGAAAACCTCTGAAGACTTTGCTTATAACTGACTGTCTCTGCAAAACATGGAATTCAAGATTTCCTTTACCAAATGGCAAGATACAAACAGGCACCATGATTCACTGTAGGGAGGAGTCTACAAGGCTGTACATAAATCTGAACAACAAAATTACACATGTTTAAATGAGGACTTAATTAGACATAATGTTTTAACTGTCTCCATGAAATACTCTATTTGATTTGCAATTGCATTTTAACATCAGTTATTTCTGACTCTACATACATTAAAGCCTTATTCATTCATGACTGGTTGCAAACAATAATCTGATAAATATCAGCTTTAACCCCTTGCATGACAACCTAAGAAAATAAGACCCCGATCTTGACTAAGGTCTTAGTAGGCTATAATAAGACAAAATGATACAAGTTTCTCCTATAATTTTTGTCAGAGGTCATCAATCTGTATTCAACAAAACCATTATTGATATTTGATGCCGATGAGTTCCTAGTTCACTCTCTAAAAAAAAGTCATGTGACACATTAGGCCTATTCTTTTTCTTATGTGAGACCCATAATTAATAGGGCCAAATCATTCTCCACAGATAATTAATTCTCATATAATTCCACAGGGTGACTGACATTTCATGTAAATACTTCTTTGGATAGGAGGATGCAAAGAAAAAAGGGCTTAACTGCCAAACACAGTGTATTTTGCATCCAGCTAAAGCTCTACATCAGTATGCTGTTGCAGAGCTGCATCAGCACACATTTCCCTACTGCATCCCACCCCAGTCCTTTTGTCAATGGTTGGAGAAATCGTCTGTGATTTAAGAGATGAGAGAGACTTAAAATGTTTAAGGAATCAAAATGACCAAAAGACAAGATTGTTGCAGCCTTGAAACCACATCACAAAGAGTAGTGTCTGTGTAACCCTCCTGTAATGAAAGCATCTCTGCACAGTCTGCTGGTGGTTTTAAGCAAGATGGCTGAGCCAACCCAAGACACCTACTGCTACCAAAATTTACAGTCACTTTCTTCCTCTTCTCTGAAGCTCAGGTACACACCACACTCTTCACTTAACTGAGTTTTTTCACCAAAACCCTAAGAAGTGACCAAACACACCTGAAATGCCACGTTGTTAATTAAAACAGCCTACTGAGGGAGCCTCTGAGCACCAGAGCTTGCCAGAGACGTGGTGGGTGTGAGGAGAAGGGAACAAGGGGTCCCCCTCCTGCTAGCCGTGACCCGACTGCAGGGCCCACTTCCTCCAAACCTGCCCACCAGACTCTAATACTCGCGGAACACTGACAAACGCCTTTCCCGGCCCAGAAGAAAAGTGAGGTAAAGAGGACATGAAGCACTCTTGTGCTTTCTTGTCCCATCTATCTTCAGAAGCAGATAGCATAACTTTGCATACTCTCATAGCACAGGCAGCTGTGCAATTAGGTGGCTGCTTTTTCCACATAGTAGCTTTAAGTTGAAGTCCTGAAAACTGCAGGAGCATGTCCTGTGAGGCAGTTTGTATCGGCTGCTCTTGCAGTGGAGGAAGGAGATGCTCTGCCTTACCTGCAAATTATCTGAGGACAGACACTTTGTAGATGCAAATTGTTTTAATTACAGGACAACAAAACCATAGCATATGAAAGCTGAGGATCTGAACCCATTTTAGACAGTCCTTCTGAAGAAACTATGCTGGCGAGATCATACAGTGTGAGTGCCTGCATGTCTGCCTGTATTTCTTGTTACTTTTTTTAAACACTTCCAGTGACATTTAGGCAAAGGACAGAGGTCTCAGGGATGTTAAGCTCCTACAACCTCTGGCTAGCAGGAAAAGACAGTGTGGTGATTAATCAAAGGAAAGGCTGAAGAGTAAACTAGTAATTGTTAGATGTGACTGAGGCCATGTGAAAGCTCAGCATCAATATAAGCCTTGATAGAGGCTGACTATGTAAAGCTGACTGTAACATAACTCAGCTTTTCAGGTCTATAGACCAAAAGGTTTAGTTCCTTGCTTACAAAAAGACAGGCAAACAAAGTAATAAATTATAATATTTTTCACCTTTGCAGACAGGTTCTTCATTTTCCTATAAGGTGTATGAATAAAATACCTCACAGATAAAATACAAAAGCTATATCTCAATTGTGTGTTTATAAAGCCTCCAGGATTCATGCAAGATTATAACGAGCACCGAACAGAAATCACAGTTTTTGTGGTAAGGCTCCCAGGCACTTAATATGTAGATTTTTTTTGTAACAAAGAATGCTGGATTTAGCACCATCCTGGTCAATATAGAGCCTGACATTTTTACTCACTGTCTTTTGGAAACTATTTAAAAATCAATGTGAAGGCATGGGAATAAAAATTCAAGGGACCTATTAGGTCACCAAATCCATCTACGTGACAGATCAGAACAGTTCTCTGTGACAAATCCACCCAGCTGAGTGTAGCAGTCTTAGGCAATTGGACAACTAGCACTTTCCCTTACATTGTAATTTTTTCAGACCTTATGTTGTGTGCTTCATTTCATTAATTCAACCATATTTTTCCCTCTTCCTTTTAAATAAAGATTGCAGCACTCACATGTCAAACTGAAGAAGATGTTATTCTAACAGTAACATCTAACATCTGTTTTTGGCAGGCACTTGGGGCAGTTGGCAGCAGCTCTACAGTTCCCTCTTTATGTAAATGATCATGTGCTGGTGGCTGTCTGAGCTAACATTGCTGGAAGACAAAGGAAGAAAAAGTCTTTTTCCTTTTACTTGATGCATACTCTTAGCTAGAACATAAGAGTTTTGCATGTTGAGCAGACAGCTTCATTTTCACTGTATGTGGGCCAGATCTGGCTTCAGGGGAACCAGAGAGAGCCCTGTGCAAGCAGGAATATTCACTAAAATATTTATTTTGATTTTTAGAAAATTATTTTTAGGTTCTTATTCATGCACAGATTTATTTACTTGAAAGAAGGAATTCTAGGGAACACTGCCTGACACAGAGGCAGGGAAGAAATTACGTTGTGCACCTTCCAGCCTACACAGCAGATGAACCAAATCTTTCCAAGACTGGAATGCACTTCTAAAAGGTAGAACGATGATTGCTCAAACCTTTTTTTAATATGCCTGTGAAAGATAGCAAATAGAGAGCCCTGCTTACTATGACGTTCTGACCTTTGTTGTGCATTGCATGGAAGTACACTATTCACAATTCTCCCTCTCATTTTATGTGTTGATATATGGAATAAAACCAGAAGATATTCTGTCCTGTATTGTACAAGAAGACAAACTGGAAGGTCCCTTTGGCTTACCTCTGTAGGTCTCTGACGTGCAGCCTGTGAGGTCTTGGTACTTTTAGCTCCTGCAGGGATACAGTTTCTGAAGATACTGCTTCTCTGTGATGCTTTGGAAACTTTCATAATACCCATGCTCCCAATTGCTGAGACAGCACTTCCCAGTCTTAATTCGACTGAAATTTTATCGCTGGCTGCAGTGAGAACACGAGTAGACCTAAGAGATTACCAGAACTGAATAATGCAGTTTTAAATGAGGTCTTCTGCTCCAAGGAGATGGAGTTGGACCAGAGCATAGTTTCATGTTAATGAACATAAGGTGTTCTAGGACAATACTTCTGTAGTCCTGCCTTCCCCTCTCTACTGCTGTATCCTACCAACTTGTATCTCTGCACCTGCACTTCTTCAGGTGCGTTTTAAACTGGGACAGGTGTCCAAGCATGTATTCTACAGGAAACATGGACTTTATAAGCCTGAGCACAGCTCTGTGCTAAGGTAGCAATAGTGTTGATCCTTAAGTCACTTTAGCTCATATTTCTCACCTCAGAACTGCATTGTGCAATGCTGATGTACCTTATATGCATTGAGGATTAGTCAGGAAAGCTTCTGCACCACCACTTTGCAGGTTCAGATTCTGGCTAGATATCTCTGATAAAGACTGCTGTTGACTACAAATGGTTTTCCCCAGTTCTCAGCATACAGCCTTGCCATCATGAAAAGCCTTCAAAGCTGTTACACCTATGGTTCTGCTTTGCTACATGTAAGTGCTGTCATGCAGTTCAGTCAATCTTGTCTTAAATAAAACCAAGCAGTCCTAGTGTTTAATATCTGAGGGACATAAATCTTACTGTAAGAGGATATCACAGTTGTGATGCTATGTAGTAGCAAGGGCCCCAAAAGAAAGAGAAAACCGTGGAACTTGAAATAGTGCATGAAGAACTGTTTAGATTTGAGTCTTCCAATGATGCTACTCTTTGTAAAAAGACAATGAAAATGTTTTATAAGCTGTCAAAACTCATACTTTACCATGTTCATACATGGAAAGTTACTCTAATGGTTAAAAAGAGAAATGTGACATAGCTTTAGAGTCCACGTTCTTTTTTGGCCTAATCTTCAGTTTATTTTTCAACCCTAACTATTTTACATAGCAGGAAACAGAGTTTCTTTGTTAAAGTGATCAAAGCTAAGATATACAGCTGCCAATTATGCTCAATACCCTCAGACTTCACTGGCAGGGTAAGAATGCCCAGCCACTTGTAGGACTGGCCTTTAGTTGTTTGCAGCAACTAGTTCCCCTCTACTGTAAAATGCTGCTAATTTCTCCTTTCCCTTCTTGTGTGTGCATTGGTTAAGCCTGGACATTGCTTTGGGAACTTCTTCCGCATGTTTACAACAATCTTTCTATCCTAATGCCATCTTAAAGTATGCTGAACAATGGTGGGGACATGCTGTGCATACTGCTGTGAGAAAAGAGAAAAGAATGAGCAGAAGGACAGTAGGAAGCTGAATGGTGTGTGAAAACGAGAATATGACTAAGTGACTTATCATTCAAATTGCCTTTCACCAAATGTGTGTAATCAATTCCAGCGCAGTAGGGATGGTTAACATTACAAAGGCTCTAATCACAGATTTGTCCAATATCATCCTTCCCAAGATGTAGCCGGATGCCTGAAAAGCATATGCATGAATTTAGTAACAAAGACTTGAGGTTGGACCACTTTGCCTTTACAAAATGGTTTATATTCTAGATTTTAGATGTCCCTGTCATAGTGATTTCATTCTTAGGGAGCAAGTGGCTTCTCAGTACTTGCAAAACTATGCCTACAAATTTGACTGAAGCCAGTACTTTGCACCAACTGAGATAACAGTACAAAAAGAGTTTTATATTTTATTGCATTTGAGTTGTCTACAGATTTAAAACAATAATGCTCTCAAGTATGCCTTACTAGGAAATAAACCAATATTTGGCATAGTCACCAGGAAAATGATTTATTGCCTTCCAAAAGAATTCGTATCGTCTAAAAGTAACATAAACAATCACTTTAGATTTTTTAGTAAAGAGGAAAACCCTTGTATTCCAGGTTGCATTACAAATGATAAGCCAAATATTTGTGGCCTTTATATTCAATTTATCAGGGCCAGAAAATCTACAAGATCCTCATGAGAACTAGTCTAAAATGCATTAAATCAGCAACTTTTCTTCATTTATCATTTTATAACAAGGTCCCTCTTATATGGAATTGAATATTCCCTCAGGAATCCAATTCCCCACTAGTTGTTTCAGCAGAAAAATCCCACCATCTCAAATTCACATCCAGAAACTGCAAACCAGTTCTGAGTCTCTAAAATAGGAAGCTTTTTGTATAATTTTTAATGTATTTGCATTTCTATCTTGAACAGGAATACTAGAGGAAAAAAAAAAAGCCTCAGGGACATCTAATCTGTCCCAGTTTGTTTCAAGCAAGGGGAAGATCTGTATGAGCCTTTAGCTTGCATGTAAAATAGAAATGAAAGATGTTTTGAAAATATGCTAGCTTTCTGAAAAACTGAAAATTAGAGGCTCTGAGCACTGACCAACTATAGGTATTTGGTAATGGCCTAGAACAATTCCTTTGAAATTAATGGAGTTTCTCCGTATTTACCACACTACAAAGCAACACCAGAACTTGGCCTAATTTCTGAAGTTACTTCCAGGACTCATGGCAGAGGCAAAAACCTGTCATTATAGCTCTCGTAAATGAGTTCAATATAATTACATCACAATCCTAATAGAATATGTCTGAATAATTTTCAAGATTAGTGAAAAACAGGGATACAAGCAAAGAAGCCTGAACTTCCTTACATAACTCTTCTATTGCCCTTTTTTCTACCGTCATAAGTAACTGCTTTTCATTGGTATGCTACAAAAGAAACCTCTTTAGACAGCCTTCTGCTGACTACTTCTTTTATCTGTAAATGCTTTCAGTGACTTGTTCACATTTCTTTTTTTAATTTTCTCCAAGCAAAAGAATCTTCTATAGCCTGAACGAACCTGACAGTGAAAAGCACTAAAGTTGGGCTACATAGGGTTGAATCACAGCTCACTGAGAAACACAGAGCCACCAAAAGGAGATAACTGTAGATAGTGCACAAGAGCCCAGGAAGGCTCCTGCTTCAGCCCTGCCTCAAGGTAGCATCTCATGAGTACCCACTTTCCATTTCAGTAATCCATCTTTGTATAATATACTTATTGTTTATGGCCATCAAGTAAGGCAGGCAGCCCTCATCCCATTACTATTTTAGCTGCAGGGTAAGGCTTATTTTTCTTATCTACAAGGAGGAAATTAAGAAGTGGAATACATACACATAGTTGTCCATAGGTTTATTGTGCTCAGCCTACTTCCCTGTCAATCACGACATTTTTGTTTTGTTATCACTTTTCTTAGTTTAGTGCCATAACCTCAGGCTCTGATCTCATCAGATCTCACAAGCTAAATAGGGTCAGGTCGGGTCAGTATTAAGACAGGAGATTTTAAAGAAAACTCAAATGTTTAAGGAAGAAGTACTTTTCCTCCCATCCTATACTTTTCAGTCTCAGTCAGTACCTAGCAATACTGAATCAGCACCAGTGAAAGAAGTTACAAAGTTGCACTAAAAGATTTCAAGGTATTTTCAGTGTTGACAGTCTGAAGAGAAGCCAGCTTGAGTACACTCAGTTTAAAATAACAACTATTATTTCAGTGAGATAGTTCATTCTCCACTTATCCTATGAGTCTGTGGCTGCAGGTATTTTCACCAATACCATATTTTTCACTTAATTGATAATGGTCACTGAGAGCTCCTAGCTCTGACCCAGTATAAACTGTCCTGCTCTAGGTCTACTGTAACTCCTAATGCTGCAGGATAAGGTTTGTCCTCCAATTAACCAAGCAATTACTCCCTTCCTCTCAGGACACTGGCATTCCACTACATTTATAACATATATTCTTACTCCAGTAGCAAATTTTGGTTCTTCTTTCATGTCATTAACTGGTGTTCTGCTACTATGAATTCCTACAAGCTTTCTGTCCCATTTCTGAGTTGGTAAATAATATAATTTCCACCGGTATAAATGTTAAACTAAACTGAGATCCTTCTGAATGAAAGTAAATTACTTTAACTATAAGTTTAATTCTAGATCTTTTTATCATTAGTAGCTTTTTAACCAACTTCTAGTTTTATTGGGTTAGAGCATCATCCTACGACAATCTACGGTCAGTTAAACCACCACAAGATAAGGTATGAAGTAATATCATCTGCCCACAGTCTTTGTTTCACTGATTGCCTTTTATTGCCGTTCTGAATATCAAGTTCTACATTACATGATCCTGCCTGTGACCTTTCACCCTCACCAGCACATCATTGTCTCATTATCATCTAAGGTTTTTATTTTTTTCCGCAAATGAGAGCTATAGGTCAGAGTTAGAACCTGAGCTTCTGCTGCCATGATCTGATGATATTTTTCACATATTTTCAGTTTATTCACATTATTCTCAGTTTGTATTTCCAAGGAATAAATAGATGCATGAGAACTTTCTTTTTACTGTTGAAAGCTAGCAACAGGACAAGGGGTAATGGGATGAATCTGGAACACAAAAAGTTCCCCTTAAATATAAGAAAAACTATTTCACTGTGAGGGTGAGGGAGCAGTGGCACAGGCTGCCCAGGGAGGTTGTGAAGTCTCCTTCCTTGGAGGTCTTCAAGATCCACCTGGACATGTTCCTATGCGACCTGATCTAGGTGAACCTGCTTCTGCAGGGGGGTTGGACTAGATGATCTCTAAAGGTCCCTTCCAACTCCTACCATTCTACAATTCTATGATTCTATAGAACCATAGAGTCATTTCAGCTGGAAGTGACCGTTAAGATCATCAAGTCCAGCCTTTGTCCCAGCCCTATCAACCACTAGACCATTTCCCTAAGTGCAACATCCAACCATCTCTTAAACACCTCCAGGGATGGTGACTCCACCCCCTCCCTGGGCAGCCTGTTCCAATGCCTCACAACCCTTTCAGTGAAGAAATTCCTCCTAATATCTAACCTGAACCTCCCCTGGTGCAACTTGAGGCCGTTTCCTCTTGTTCTCTTGCTTGTTACTAGGAAGAACAGACCAACCCCCGCCTCCCTACAACTTCCTTTCAGGTAGTTGTATAGAGTGATAAGGTATTCCCTCAATCTTCTTTTCTCCAGGCTCAACAGCCCCAGGCACTGAAGTCAAACTGACAGGCCTGTAATTTCCTGGATAATTCTTCCATCCTTTCTTATATATGGGTGTTATATTGACTGACTTCCAATCAGATGAGACCTTCCCAGTGAGCCAGGACTGCTGATAAATGATGGACAGCAGCTTGGTCAGCACCCCTGCCAATTCTCTCAGTACTCTAGGATGTATCCCATCCGGCCTCATAGATTTGTGCACATTTGTGTGCAACAGCAGGTCATTGACCATCTCCTCCTGAACTGTAGGGGGGACATTTTGCTGCTCACCCCTGTCTCTTCGGCTTTACTTTCCCCAGTAAAAATGCTGCTATTACTAAAGACTGAGGCAAAGAAGGCGTTAAGCACTTCAGTCTTATCCTTGTTTTTCAATACCACATTTCCTTCTGGATCTAATAGGGGATGGAAGCTCTTCCTGGTCTTTTTTTTTATTGTTATAGAAACTTTTCTTACTATCCTTTACCTCTAAAGCCAATTTAGATTTCTAGCTGGGCTTTTGAGTTTCTAATTAACTCCCTACATAAAGTAGCAATGTTGTTGTACTCATTGTGAGTAGTCTGCCCCTTCTTCCAGAGGCTGAAAACCTCTTTTTTTCCCCTGATTTTAAGCCAAACCTTCCTATTCTGCCAGACTGGTTGTCTTTGCCTCTGACTCGTCTTATGGCACGTGGGGATGGTTTGTTCCTGGGCCTTTAAGATTTCCTTCTTTAAAAGTGTCCAGCCTTCCTGGACTCTTCAAAACTGACTGCCAAGCAATTCTATCAAGTAATCTCCTAAACAAGTCAAAGTCTGCCCTTTGAAAATCCAAAGTATCGGTTTTGCTGCCCCACCTCCTGACATCTCTATGAACAGAGAACTTAATAATTTCATATTCACTATTCCCCAGATGGAACTGCCACATCCTCCACAAGAACTTCTCTGTTCACAAACAAGAGGTCAAGCTGGGCACCCTGCCTGGTCAATTCACTTACCAGATGTGTGAGGAAGTTATGCTCCACACATTCCAGAAACTTCCTGGTTTGTTCGCTCTCTACTGTGTTGTATTTCCAGCAGATATCTGGGAAGTTGAAGTCCCCAACAAGAACAATGGAAAGTGACTTTCAGATTTCTCCCAAGTGAATGTTTATAGAATGATTCATGCACTTCACTGCTTTGATTGGGAGGTCTATAGCAGACTCCCACAGCAATATTAACTTTATTGGCCTTGCCCTTTAACCTAATCCAAACACTCACAACCCCATCATCCCTATACTTAAGTTCTGAACATCCATAACAGACCTTTAAAGTACAGGGCCACCCCATCACCTCCCCTTCCCTATTTAATCCCTCCTGAAGAGCTTGTAGCCATCGACTGTGGCACTCCATCCATGTGAGGTATCCCACCACATTTCTGTGATAGCTGCAATGTCATAGTTTTCCTGTTGCATCATGGCTTCAAGCTCCCCCTGTTTGTTGCTTGTACACCATGCACGGGTATATAAGCACTTCAGATGAGCAAATGATCCCAACACCTGTTTGTGAGTGTGGGGGCCATTTCCTACCAGATGCTTCCCAGGTGTTTCTCTCACTTCTAGATCATGAACAGTTTTTGCCGCTTCATTTCTCATCATATGTCTATCACTTGTATCCACTGAGAAGGCAGAGTCTTCACTAGCACACCATCCTATGAGCCCTGGCATACTTCAAAACTAGTTAAAGCTCTATCAATGAGCCCTGATAACTTCTGCCCTAGAATCCTTTTCCTCTCTGAGATAGGTATATTCCATTTCCTGTCAGCAAGTCAGGTGTCTTGAATATCCACTCATGATCAAAAACCCTAAATCCCTGTTGATAATACCAGTCCCAGAGCCATGAATTTATCTGATGGCTCTTCCTTTTAATTCCCTCATTCATCCCTGTCAGTGGAGGGATAGAGGAGAACACAACCTGTGTATGAACACAAGGCAGCATGACCTTGTAACTAGAAAAGAGTTGAGGTATTTGGGTATTTTTATCTTGATTTTGCCCCAGTTATCACTGTTATCTTGGAAAAATCACTGTTTCAGACTGTGACTTCCAGCTTCCAGAGCTTCAATTACTTACAAGTAGGTAGGTATTTGTTGTGGTTTTGCCCAGCTAGTAACGAAGCACCACAACATTCTCTTGCTTGGTTCCCCCCATCCACCCCCACCCTCATTAGGATGGTGGAGGACCCAGTGAAATGGGAGGAAAAAAGACAAACAAGGTTGTTGTGGATTGAGACAAGGGCAGGGAGGGCTCGCTGCCAATTCCAGTTCCAGGCAAAACAGACTCAAGTACTCAACTTAGAGAGGAAAGTAGGAAAGTTTATTCTACTACCTACAAGAAACAGAATAGAACAAAAAGCAAAAAGGGAGTAGGATGATGAGAAAATCATCCAGTACTTTAAGATCTCCCTCCCTCGTCCCTCCTTTCTTCCTGGGCTCAGCTCACTGCTCCCCATATCTCTACCTCCTCCCCCCTCAACTGCTCACGGGGGCAGGGAATGGGGGATGTGGTCAGTCTCTCACAGATGGGCTCTGCCACTTCTCTCTGCTCAGAGAAGGATGACTCCTGGCATTCTTCCCCTGCTCTGATACGGGGTCCCTCCCCCGGGACACAGTCCTTAACAAACTTCTCTGGTGGGGGTTATTCCCAGCAGCTGCAGCTTCTGCGGATACAGGGTCCCTCCCATGGGACACAGTCCTTATTGAATATCTTTGGTGTGGATTCTTCCCCACAGTTGCAGCTCCTGCAGAAACAGAGTCACTCCCATGGGGGACAGCCTTTTCTGGGCATAATTTTAATGAGCTTCTTTGGCGTGGTTTCTTCCCCACAGTTACAGTTTCTGTGAATATTGGGCCCCTCCCACGGGACACAGCCATGGTCACTACCCCTATCACGGGGTCTTTAACAAAGAGAATGACTGCCCCTGATGCCAAACAAATCTCAGCTTCACCAGGCCTCTCCACAGGATGCAAGTGAGTCTCTGCTCCAGCACATCTCCTGCTCTTTCCCTGACTGACCTTGGAGTCCGCATGATTGCTTCTCTCTCTCTTCCCACTCCTTGCACCACCACCAGCCAGAAAAGAGGAGGGGCCAAAGAAGCAAGGAACAGAAAAAAATTTTCTCTTCCAGCTTCGTCTTAAAAACCATATAATTGGCTCAGTCCCAGAAGTGGGTCTGGCTCAGAGTTGGGGAGAGTTTTGAACCACTTCTTACAGGAGCCATCTTTACAGCCCTTTCCCCTTTACCAGAAATAGCTTCATGTCAAACCATGACAGTAGTCAAAGAGCTGGGGAAACAAATGGGCTTATCTTAGGCATGTCAGCCTCAGTCAACATCCTCACAGCCTCCCTTCAATTACATTTAGACAATTATAAGAGAAGTTAATGTAGTGAAGTTATCTGCCCTCAGCTTTTATGTCACTCAACTTCATTTATAAAATGAGGATAAATATACTAAAAAAATACATGTTAGAAAGTCCTTTGAATACCTTAAATCAACAATTCTGTGCAATGTAGTTTGCAAGTACATGATACATCTTTTATAGATAGATGTGACATGTTCATGTGCGTACTAGCATCTTACTCGTTGGAAAGCATCACCAAGGCTGCCCAGGGAGGATGTGGAGTCTCCTTTCTGGAGGTTTTCAAAACCCATCTGGGTGCATTCCTGTGTGACCTGATCTAGGTGGACCTGCTTCTGCAGGGTGGTTGCACTAGATGATCACTAAAGGTTCCTTCCAACCGCTACCATTCTGTGATTCTACAATTAACGATAAGAGAGTGGCACCAAACACAGAGAATAGTGCCTCTTAGGCTTGAATTTGGATCACAGAGGTTAAATAGTTTGCCAAAGATTGCAAAGAATTTTTAGAAAAGAAGCAAGACCTCATTAATTTCTTTTAGCATTCATTTTTGCTTGATTTAGATAATTTCTCTTGAGTATGCAGTAAAATCATTATACTAAAATGTACCATAATTTCAGAAATTTATGGAGATATAAAAAAGGAATCGTGAGTCTATAATTTGAAAACAAAGGGAGAAAATGGACAAAGGACAAAAAGCTTTGCAAAATATTTTCACAGACATTATGCAACATGGGCCTTAAAGAAGCTGCATGTGATTTGTTTTCTTAATTCAAGTTTTCTCAGTATATAAAACCTAATAGAGAGCTTATGGCTTGTTTACACGAAAACTTCAACCCAGTAATGGAACTCCACAAAATGCCACAAATGTAAATGATACGGGAAGACATCAGAAGAATGGGTCTGTTGGGATTTGTATTTATTCTAAACAGTTCTATATGTCAGCATCAGTCTAAAGTTACCAGTTTTTATCCATTAATAACCACTGACTGTTAAAATGTGTCACAGATTGTGATAGCTCCCACACTGCAAACACGCTGCCTTCTTTTGTCAAGAACCACTTTTACATAAGGGCATGTGGCAGATTACTGTTTCTGCTGTTCCTTCCTCGCCATTATGAATCTCAGCATGTAGTCCTCATGCCTTACAGAATTTCACAAGATCCTCTATGTGATGCAAAATCTTCACTTTACATGGACTAAACTATCCCACAACAATTCCCAAGCGACAAACCCTCATCAACTGACAACACTTAAATGTGAGATACAGAATGGAGAAAACTAATACAGCTCCCATCTTATTTTCACAGCTGGACTCTTATGAATTTTTGACCCCAGCATGTTAGACATTAACAGGACCGATTTTTGATTCAGCGTTTAAGCTTCACTTTGACTTTTTATTCCCACTGCCAGATGATTACTATCTCTGATCACACTATGAAAGTTTACCAGGCACAAATCCCTACAATATGTAACCTTTATACTGCCTTGATTTATGTTAATCTAATCTCCCAACAAATGGACTCATCTGTTTCATTCTGACAAAGTTGATTTATGTTGACATGTTGACTTTTGTACTTTCCAATGCTGCATTCCCTTTATTAAGTTTCTGACTTTGTGTCAGCTAGATGGGGCTGCCTTTCCTGTGATTTTTTTATCCAGCTGAGAGACATTTCAGTGCTTCTAAAAACTAGAATGCTGAACGACTAAAATCAATAGATTTGTTATTAGTGTGCACGGTACAATAAAGTCTCTTTTCACTTCCTAAGATTTCGGTGGCTTGATTTCCTTCTCACTTTTGTTGGCGTAAATCATTAATAATGCACATAAAGCTATTTAAATTACAGTGGTGGAAAGGCAGAAATTTACAAGGAATCGCTGTCTAAATTATTTTAAAACATTTAGCATGAACGTTGGTAGACTGCTACGAAAGTGCAAAAAAAAAATAGCTTTACACTCTGCTCAACACCTGCACTTTCCAGGACAGGAATCCCAGCTTCTGGGAAAGACATGCTTTGTGGCATGATTATGCTCCTTTGAGAAGAAACATCTGAGCCAGGGCACTCACTGGGGAGATCATACCCTGATAATAACCCCAGTTGAGTAGAAAAGATTTATAACAGAACAGCAGAGGTCTGTACTTGGATATCATCAACGCCGCATCAGGATTGTGTAGTCAGTTCTCTCATGATGGAAAAGGATGAAGCATAAATACCACAGAGATATACACATTTTCACATAAAGATGAGGTAAAGAACAGCTAAAAATGGTTTAGTGAGACCAGGATATCATGAAAGCTTCTATTCCTGGTAGCGAAGTGAAGTGCTTTTTTCTACAGCTGAGTGACAGAGAAACACAGAGAAATCCTGCTGTTTGTTCATTCTGTTGATGGCATCAAAAACATTAATTTCTAAGAACTTCTAAATAATATACAAGGAAATTATAGTACGTGCTTTTCAGGTATAACCAAAACAGGCTTTGAACAAGATTTTGTAATACTGTCATCTGGAAAGGCTCTCAAGAGATCATCAAGGCCAAGGCAAAAAAACCAGAGGTTTAGCTCCAAGACCTTACCTGATACATAGGCATTCAGCCCACAGGACCAGATTAGAACTGGTAAAAGTAACCTCCCTCAAACTCATTTTGAGTGGACATTGGATCCTTAGCGTCATTTATTTTGATCTTTAATCCCAACCCTCTTACTAGTTCCTGACATAAGTGGAGGCTGAGCATATTGAAATGATGGATTTTTGGTTCAATGATCAAATCAAATTATTGTAATATAAAGTAAAACTTTGATTTGGATCAAACTGACATGAAGCATTTTAGTTTTGTCTTATGTAACCATCTTTAATCTGACAGTATACGAATAAGAGATGACAGAGATAGAATGGAGGAGGAGGAAAATGCCCATTGAAAACATTTTTGCATCTCTTATCTCTCTTTTTTTAAAAAAAATAAATACTGTTTGCTTTAAAAATGTTACTGTTCTTAGTACTCTACTGTTTTTAAAAAGTCTATACTAGGGTGGCCCAGCTGTGGTCTGAAACATCAACTACCTTTCTTAATCTAAAATCACGGAAAACACAAAAATGTCAGGACATTTAGGCAACACATGGACGGGCAGAAGAGGCTGTGATTCTGAGGCCAAGCGTGCCATCTAGTGTTCGGTGTTTGTCGAAGGAGAAGCGTTAATTAATCTCTGAAATGGTTACAATATTCGTAAGACATCCTTCATCATTTACTGGACAGGCTATTGACAACACGCTTGGTTATGAAGTGTGAGGCTTATCAAAAACAATTTTTCACCTCTACGATGTTTGGGCAGTACGTATGAAGAGCCTGTGAACACCCTGTGTTTGAAAGCTGCCCATCTACATCTGATAATAAACACATCCAAAGAGTCTTCTGCAGAAACAGCAAATTGGTACATTTTGACGAGTAGAGGTGCCCATAATTTCAATAAAATACCTTGAGCATACTGCGGACGTTGCGATGATCAAGTATTTCAGTAAACTGCTGGAACCGATAGCCCAGTTTGCTGTGCAACAGATTGTAACATACCATTCCTGAAACTCCTCTAAAGAAGACAATATAACCCAAATACCACCCTCATACAACAGCGAAATGGGAAATGAAAGTTGAAGACATGCAGACTGCCACTTTTTGTTCTTTTGGTTCTTGTCAGCTACTCTATATTCAGTGATGAGATATCAGCAGTAACAGATACAGAAAGCCAAACCCACAGCACTACTTTCATTCTGACATTTCTCTTAGAACAAATATTCTTTTATCACTGAGGAGCATAAACTTCTAACATATGTTACCATAAAGTTCCCCTAAACAATTGTCAGAACCTCTCATGGCACAGTAAGGGCAAATTCAATTCCTGAAATTCAATGCATTCCAACAAAGATCAAAATCTATATTCTCTGGGGTAAGCTGTCATCATTTTTTCATTTGTTTCATTTTGGGCCTTTCAAATAGAGAGGCCAGAAAATGTTGTGGGTGAGGAGGGTTGGAGGCAAGAAGTTGTATAGCACTCAGAGAGATGTAGAAAAGACTGCCTGTGAAAATCTATGGAAACAGTTCTTTTAAGCATCACTCATCTTCTTGATGTATTGCTAAAATTAAGGCTGATGTGAACACAGGCACTGCACTAATGGGGAGAGTAAGGGGCGAAAGAGGGTAATTGAGAGATACTGAATCTCATTTCCCCTGCTTGTTTATTGTAACAAAACAGCACTGTTACTCACTGCAAAGTGACTTCATGACACATCTTACCCTGTGTAACTTAGACTGCTGCCCAAAAAAGTCACTCAGATTGCTGTCCTGTGGTGCCATGCTCCCACCACTTTCCTCATGTCATATCCAATGATCCTGTAGCATCAGATTTTGACGGGTCTGTGAGCTGATCCAACTGAAAACTAACTGGAGGGGAGGGGGGGAGTTTTCTACCAGATAACCACCAAAAATGGCAGCCTGCAGCAGATAATGGGACAGAAACAGCAGCCTCATCACTCAAAGAAAATCATCCCTTTTTGCAGCAGCCCACAGTTCATCTAGTTTAAGAACAAATGAAACTACATCCAAGAACGCAGTACTACAGACCAAACTATTCACTCATGGCCATGAGGTGTAACCCCTCAAGGAACATATAACATCAAGGCACAGGAGGAAAGTTTCTTTTGATCCATCGATACAAAAATCAGAATTATTTATAGTACAGAGAAAGTGATATTTTTAAATGTTTAAGCTGCATCGTTTGAAGAAAAAAAGTGCTTCTTTTCATTGAAATCAAATCAAGAGACAAAAGAGATACTGAATTTGCAGTGATCTTCTCTGATTTAAAGAAAACATACCTCTGTACAGCTAGGAGAGCATCCACACTAACAACAGCATTATTCTCCCTCAGGAATAGGCTGGGAGCCAAAACCACTCCCTGAGTAGGCTGGAAATTTCTGTGTATCCCCTTCCCAGCAGTGATCCAGTTTGGAATCACTACTTGTACTAAGCCTGAATGCCAAGGTCAAGTAGGCAGTGCACAGCCATTTGCAATGTTCCTCCCAGCATCTATTTTTGAAGCACATTACAGCAAGACAACTCTGAGAGCAGTACATCTTCTTTAGGAAGCACTGTTTCAGACTTTGATGTGCAGCAAAGATGTAGGAGAAAAAGCATATCCTTTCTCAATACTGTCACCAATGATCACAGTAGTAATTCAAAGACTAAACCAAGGATTCATTTGCACTGAATATTAATGTATGTGTAATAGATAAAAAGAAAAAAAAACCCAACAGGCAGGAGTAGTTTTCAGAACAATGAATCTGCCAGGCACAATCTTTGAAACAAATCCAAGTCTAACAGAGCAGCTTCTTTCCCTTTCTTGAAAAAGAGACTCAATATGATCAGTTACATCTTCTTAAAAGAAAACATTTGGACTCTTTTCTTTTACAGACTTTGATTCAATGTCAGAATGGCAGTGATTTCAGTGGAGGTAAGCTCTTAAATAAGGCTCGGGCATTTAATTGTCTTTGAGGCTAGGTGTTCGCTTTTGTGCAGGCACTTACCTGACAGTCTGAAGACGAAAGCCTCTTTTCATGCCAAAAATAGAATAAATACGCCGTTTTGGAAGACTGCTCACAAGGTCCTGCCAGCTTGCCTTGACATTTTGTTGAAGAAATCACCTTAAATTTCACAAAGAAGCTATTTCCCGTGTCATTCGTCTCCTCATCTCTGCTAAAAGGCCAGTGCAGGTGCTTAAATTATAGCAGAGGGTGTTGTTTCAGATCTGCCTGATGGACAAGAAACAGGCTACTGAATCATTTGTTAAATATCAACAGTCACTATGGGCTTATGACCAGATCCTGCAGATGTGACTCCATTGAGGTAAATCAAGTTCTGCAAGCAAAACCCTTGACCCAAGGACTGATTTCATCAATGATTTTAAAGTAGTCTAGTATAAATATTTTTCCACCATTCAAGCCACCTGCAAAAAACTGCTTTTAACCCAAAGAGACCTTGGAGCCAACCCTGCTTACAATTTCAATCTTTGTGTGAACACACGTTAAAAATCAAGAATGATAAAATGTACATTTTTAATGGTAAAATGATGAGAATTAAAGTACCATTTTTATGTATGAATTCTTTAAGACAATCCTTCTAGTAAAAGGATACACCTTTTCCTGTCAATATCTTGAAATATCCTTTCTCTCTCTCTCTCATTATACTTTGATGAAAGAATACTTCATGTCCTCTCCATTACTTTCATGCTTAATAGCATTGCAATGAAAGAAATGACACCTTACAGAATTAGGACCCAGACTAGCATCCCTTGGAGGCTGACTTTCAGATCATTATTTCTGCTGACACCGTGCAGCTGTTGCAGAGGGGTTTTTTTCTAGGAGCAACTTCGGGTGTTTTTTCATCTTTTTCTTTTTTTTCCCTGCCACAGAAGTCTTTAGCGGGAAGAGGAAGGCACGGCTTGTTGGATCAGTGATGTAACACCAGCTGACAGGTGGGTTTCAGGGAACTCTCTGGGGCCATGGCCTCTTTAGTGGTTTTACCACTCTAAACTCAATTACAGTGGAGTTTCACGCTCCACAGCAAACTCCAGTCCTTTTTTGATAAAAACTCTACAAAGTAAATAAGTCATGATGATGATATGGGTCTACCATTTAATATTCATTGAAGTACATATGTTTGAAAATTGGAAGCAGAGTTTAATCCATTTTCATATTTATATCAACATGAAGCTTTAAAAAGGATATCTTTCCTTTTCTCTGAGAATCCTGATGATTTCTGGTGCGACAATATAAAGAAAGATGTACAAAACTCACATTCAATAGAAGGAGAAGAACCAAGGAAATTTAAAATGCAAATCTTAAAGCATGTATCCTGAATCTACTCACTTTCAAGAGTGAGCATGTGTCTCTCCTGTGCGACTTCCAGCTTGACTGAAATGACATAAAATTCTACAATTCTTGGATCTATAATTCTTGACACAACTTCAGAGTGCAGTGATAGTATAAAGGACAAGATATTTTATAAAGGCACTTTTACATTTATGACCAATTTCTTCTTTCATTTAGATACATTACCTTGAAATAGCTGTCCTGTCTTTGATATATTTAAATTTCTAGCAATCACCAGAATTTGGTTATGTATAGCTATGGCAGTTAAATCACACAAGATGAGCAGTCTAAAAGAAATACATATAGACCTGGCAAAACAAACAATACATTGGTGTAAAATAACTGTAGAAATTCTAATTTGCAAAAAACCCCACCTCATACAGCATTAAGTTTAATCATTTATTTATAATATCAGACAGGTTTTACTGCCCATGTTTATACACTCAGAAGAAATTAAAAGAAAGATGTAGCAAAGTTTTCTTTGTCTTAGTGTTTTATTTGACACCACACAAAGATAAATGAAGATGGTGAAAAAAGAGTTAACATAATGATGTTGTCTTTTACTTGACTGAATGTTTAAGCATGGTGCTACGGCTGATGGCACCTTGTTTAATAATGCAGTACATAGCTTCCTAAGGGGACAGGGCTTGATCTGAAAACTGAATATGGTGCACTCTAAATTCTCTTCCCTGAGGAAGGCTGACTAACTGATAAGTGCCATGAGCTAGCGCAGGGACTGATTCTGTCAAATCAAGCTCAAATGGAAGGCACAATGTAGACTCTTCTCAAGTCTTAGTGAAGTAATTTGAGCAGACATTTGTGACATTAGACAGTGCATCAACTATGGAATGCTGTAAAAGTTCACTGTCTTACTACAAGGTGGTCTTTAGATGACAGGATAAAGAAATCAGTGCAAATTTGTTAATGTAACAACTTGGAAAAGCATGCTAAAAATGTCCCTCTATTGGGATATGTGATAAAATGTATAGGGAAGTGACTGCCAGTTGGGTTTCCTTGTGAATCCCTCATTAGAACTCATGTAAAAGGCATAAAAATAGGTAAATGCAATAAATATAAAATTTGTATTAGATGCTATCAGCTAAACTTTTTTTGAGCTAAAAGATTCCAACTGACAGCTGAGGCAAGCAAGCAAGAAAATCCATTGTTCAGCTTTTTACTTCTCACTTTGAGATTATACAATGATTCTTCCAGGTAAGTCACTAAATTCAAACTTCCAGTACTGAAGTCCTGAAGCATCTTGTGTAAATGGAGACTGCAGTCTTTAAAGTTAGGGAGAAAATTGTACAGGTTAAGAAGGAGATGAAATGTGTTAATCAGACATAAATTATGTGATATATAGCATGCAAGGACTAAGTTTCAACAAATCATCGAGAAAACTGGAAATGTCTCAATAAATAGAATGGAAAAAGGCAAAAAAAAAATTTCACTGGTCATTCACATTTGCCCAATGTTCTTTTTTTCTTCAAGTAAATAATGTTTTCTTGTTATAAGAACTGAGGAAAATATTTATCACATTTCCAGTGAAAAATTTGACAAATTGAAACCTGGGAAAACCGAGATGAAATTCGTAAAGGAAAACGTAACACACAGCTAATCAAACAGTAGCTGATATAATAGCAACACAACGTTGAAAATACTCAGTTCAATTTGTAAAAGGGTTATTAGTGGGTATCTTCCAGGACAATTTCAAAACCAAACTTTGTCAAAAGTTCTGTGACCTTTACAGAGAAATGACAGTATGCTGATTAGATGGGTTGACATTGCTCAGCTAAAAGATACACGAGCAGAAAGAGTCAGCATGTCTCAGACAAAGCCTTGATGACTGCAATAATAAAACTGAGGAAACGGTGTATCACAAAACACAAAAATGTGCAGTTGGAGACTAACAACAAAATCTTTGTTCTAAACCTGGAATACATCAGCTGGATAAGGAGAAAGATTCTGGTGTAAAGAGTTACTTACAGGATGAGTAACAGATGACAATCTGATATTGGCATGAGAAAGGCAAATGATACCAAGCTGGAACCAGATGAGATTTTTCTGTTGAAGAGTTTCAAATACTTTTGTAGAAGACAGATGGTGAAACCCTACTTGGAAGCCTTATGTGACACCCCACTATGAAGCTTTCAGCTCATCTGGTTCAGGAAAAACTCCTCAAATTGGAACAGTCCTTCAAGGAGAGACTATCTGATAAGACGAGAGTGACCTGTTGATGCTGATTACAGATATCATTGTCTTCTAAGAAATATATCAATTAGGTGAAGAAGCAAAAGAATTTTCATTTCATCACCATGACAGGCAAATGAATGACTGGCTGTGAGATGAGGGGCTGCTAGAGGATGTTCTCATGATCTGGAACTTGGCTTCTCATCTGAATAGTGAAAGGAAAAGGGCTGTTTTCCAGCATGATGAATCTCGACAAGGTCAGGAAAAGTGGTATGTGATATGGTATGTGTGTTTTTATTTGATGTAAAGACCTAAAAGGTCCTCTACTTACATTATCTTGGGCTGTATGAAGCTCTATAATAATAGTATGCTCAAAAGTATAATGTACTATCTCAGAAGTGTCTTCAGCCCAAAGCACTTTACAAGTAAATGCATTAATAATTGTGGATTAATGGACTGTGGGGAGAAATTTCAAAGTCATTCAGCACCAGCAGAACTTTACAACCAGTGATATTTAAGGCATTAAATAAAATAATTTGAAAGAGAGATCCTCGGCCACTTTGTTCTGCAGAGATGGAGTAATCCAAGCATTCATCCAGTGCAGGTGACACAGCTTTTGTAGTTAACCTGTACTCAAGCTTTAAACCTTGGAATTCCACATATTTGGTGTGGAAAAAGGCCTAGTTTTCACCATTCTGGTGATTCTGACCACTTTTAATCCGGGGAAGAGTCAGTAAATCATACAATCTTTTAGGAACAAGACAGATCTATACTACATCTAGCCTTTCCATTTCTAATAGATATTACCTTTCTGTAGAACCATGTATGCACAGATACACTGAGAGATGGGGAGAGAGGCTGAAGGAGAGATGATCTGCTAATTGGGTGTATTTATTACAGGTCTGACTCAAAGCACCAACAAGCAGTGATGCTCATAAATGTTAAACTGGAATGCAATAATTTAACTAATATAGACAGCAAATCATATGAGATAAGAAAGTGTTTCTGCAGAACAGTTACTAATATATATTTCATAAATTAATGGAACATATATACACTCATTTCAACTAATTTTATTTTGAACTGGTTTTTTGTTGAACAGTTCAATGGTTCAACACTTTCAAGATTTCCATAGATTCATAAGGTAGCATGATCAGATTAGCCTGGCTAATCTTTTGAAGGGAACTGCCCCACAAAAACTTTAAATAATTATTTTCAGAATAAGCATTTATATTAAAACTGATCAAGTCTTCATTGCACTCAAAGCCTTCCCATCACTGAGTCTTAAGGAATGGAAATCCAATAGCCTTTAAAAAAACCCACCAAAACTCTTCTAGAAAGCACTCCTTTGAACACCTCAGAAACAATTTGATTAAATAACTTTATTATAGGGCTCAGATTCTGCTGCTCAACTTCAATGCTTTCCTCTTCTTAGACATCAACACAATGGAACTGAATCCTGTCCAGCCAGAATGGAGGGTACTCAGCAATAGCTTACTTAGCAAGCCAAGGGAAAAAACCCACAAGCAGCTTCCTAGGTACAGATCACAGAATCGATCACAGAAACACAGAATCACATAATCTTAAGGGCTGGAAGAGACCTTGAAAGATTATCCAGTCCAACCCTCCTGCCAGAGCAAGGCCACCTAGAGTAGGTCACACAGGAACTCATTCAGATGTATTTTGAATGTCCCCGGAGAAGGAGACTCAGCAACCCAGCTGGGCAGCCTGTTCCAGTGCTCTGTCACCCTCACAGTGAAGAAATTCTTCCTTGTATTTCTTTGGAGCCTCTTGTGTTCCAGTTTGTACCCATTGCCCCTTGTCCTATCATTGGACATCATTGAGAAGAGCCTGGCTCCATCCTCCTGATACCTGCCCTTTACATATTTGTAAACATTAATGAGGTCACCCTTCAGTCTCCTCTTTTCCAAACTGAAGAGCCCCAGCTCCCTCAGCCTTTCATCATAAGGAAGATGCTCCACTCCCCTAATCATCTTGGTGGCCCTGCACTGAACTCTTTCCAGCAGCTCCCTGTCCTTCTTGAACTGAGGGGCCCAGAAGTGAACACAATATTCCAGATGAGGTCTCACAAGGACAGAGTAGAGGGGGAGGAGAATCTCTCTCAATCAACTGCCCACACCTCTTCTAATACACCCCAGGATGCCATCGGTCTTCCTCGCCACAAGGGCACATTGCTGGCTCATGGTCATCCTGCTGCCCACCAGCACTCCCAGGTCCCTTTCCCCTGTACTACTCTCTAAGAGTTCATTCCCCAGCCTGTACTGGTACATAGGGTTATTCTTTCCCAGATGCAAGGCTCTACACTGGCCCTGGTTGAATTTGATTAGACTTCTCCCTGTCCAATTCTCCAGCCTGTCCAGGTCTCGTTGAATGGCAGTACAGTCTTCTGATGTGTCAGCCACTCCCCCCAGTTTAGTATCATCAGCAAACTTGCTGACAGTGCCCTCTGTTCCCTCATCAAGGTCATAAATGAATATATTGAACAGTACTGGTTCCAGCACTGACCTCTGAGGGACTCCACTAGATACATCCTCCAACTAGATCCTGCCACATTGATCACAACTCTCTGCCTTCTTCCTTTCAATCAGTTAACAATCCACCTCACTACCTGATCATCCAAACCACATCTTGTCAGTTTTGCTGCCAGGATGCTGTGGGAGATGGTGTCAAATGCTTTACTGAAATCCAGATAAACCACATCCACTGCACTACCACCACCTGTCCACCTGGTTACGTCTTCATAAAAGGTTATCAGGTTGGTCAAACATGACTTCCCTTTGGTAAAACCACTTTGACTGCTCCTAATGACCCTCTTGTCCTTTAAATGCCTGGAGACAGCATCCAGGATAAGTCATTCCATCACCTTTCCAGGGATGGAAGTGAGGCCGACCACTCTGCAGTTACCCGGCTATTTACCCTTTTTGGAGACTGGAGTGACATTTGCTTTCCTCCAGTCCTCAGGTACCTCTCCTGTTCTCCATGACTTACTGAAGATGATGGAGAGTGTTCTAGCAATGACTCCCTCGGTACCCGTGGGTGCATCTCATCAGGGCCCATGGATTTATGTACATCCAGACTGCTCAATCCTTAACCCAGTCTTCATCAACCAAACGAAAATCCTCCTAGTCAAGTAGGAAAAGATGAGAAAATGGTGGTACTTTCCAATCAGGGAAAACATGGTGGAAGAAGGACATTCTGATTTTTCAGGGACTGAGGTAGCCTCTCTGGGAAGCAATATGAACCAGTTTTTATTTTACATCTTGAGATTCTGAGTCAATGGAACTGGTTTCACTGTTTCACAGTAACATCTATCCTGCAAGCCCCACTAGCATTTGCAGGACAGCCTCAACGTGAAAAGAATAAAATAGTCCTCAGAAGCCTTAACTTAAGTTAGTAAGACTTTTCTACCCCAGAAGGCTGACAGACCAACTAATTACATTGACACAGAGCTGTTTTTAAGACTGCCAACAGACACGAGATACAAATAAATCAGAATTGATTGTGCACAGACCCCTGCTTTCCATTTTCTTTAATTCATTTACTTACTTAATTCTGTTCATTCCTTGAGACATAGTGTATCAGTGTTAATGCTCAACTCAATAGTAAGTGCTCAGTTTCAGGTAGAGCATTCTGACTTTCATCTGCAGCAAAGTGATCTAGAGTGCTGCAAAACGAATGCCCTGTTATCTAGTGTCAGGATTTCAAAGGCTTCAAATATGTTTGAAAGTACCCACATGGCAATTGGTATTAGCTAGTGTCCTACCCTGGAATTTGACATGTGATCCTTCTGCTGGAAACTATTTCACTTACTTACAAATAAGTCATCAAATAGCTGAAATAAGGAGCATATTCTAAATCATGAAACAACACTAATTACTAGATGCACAATAATGATATATTTGTAAAGAAAAATTTGTCATATTTGAAGAAATTTATGAATAGCTTACACATTACATTTTCCTTTGTTGTTTTGCTGCAGAGGATGATACCCCATGTAGCACAGGCAGGCTTCTAAAGCGGCAAGGATATAAACGCTTATACCACATGCAGCAAACTTGAATAGAAGTTTCCTACAAGGACATAAAGCACTGCATCCTTCACAAATGAAGTGTAAATTTTACACTAGGACATAACTATGCTACAGATATTTTCACTAAGGGCTGCCTTCAGCTCTGATCAATTTTTGTGTCCATTCTTACACCTCCAGTAGCTCATCTCATATTTTTTGGTACAAAGAATTGCAGTAGCTTCGGAGTACAATCAGTAAATTCCATCAAGATTTTCTTCCACAGTTCGCTGAAGTAGAAGCCAAAAAATCAAGACAGCTAGTATAATCAAGTTAAAAATATACCAACCGTGTTTAAAGCCAAAAGGAGCTTCATGTTATTGTAAAGATTCATGAGCTTTGATTAGCTTTCTCATATCCATGGAGTTGAGTTTAAATCAAACTTTGGATGCACCTATGAGCTACAGTTATAATGGAGTCTAGTGCATGGTTCTCACTGCTTATTATCCATCGTGACTGCAAAATCTTTTAATAACTCATGCAATGTCTTCCCTTTGGCTTTTAACCCCTGAAATATTATTTTTTCCCTTGCATGAGCAAAACTGAATATCTGCAGAACTTGTCTATACCTTTCACTTTGTAATATTGTGTTGGAGTTATAAGGATATTGACCTTTTAAAATATTTCTCTGCCCATTTAAGATAAATGTTTTTAAATGCATGTCTAGAAAATTTGGAATGGATTTATTATCAAAACATAAAATGTTCACAACGTATTTTTAAAAGTCTTCTAAAACTTATGTTCACAAATGTACATTATTACAACTCATAAATATCATAATATTTAATACACTGTATTATGCAAAAAGTCTGATGATCATGACAGCCCTTTTGAAGTGATTTTCTTTGAAATCCTTAACATTCTCCTAGACTACTGCCCATCTTCCAAGCAAAAACAGTGTAGAAGTGATGACAACATCATAAAACTTTTTACTTATACTTTCACCAGTTTGATAATGTAGTGTTTGATAATGTCATGTCATTTTCTTTCTCTGCAAGAAAATGGAAGCACCCCAAAGTAATGCCAGTGGCTACCCTTGAGTCATTTTGCTTTAATACCTCTATGCCTCAGTTTTCCTATTTTAAAAAATGTTCATAATATTCATTCACATCAGCAGGGCGTTGTAAAGACAAATTTATTATTGTTTATAAAATGCTTTTAGAGCATCCAACTGGAAGAATGATAGATATGCAAAACAGAACCTCTTGTAGCCACTATTCTCAGACAATTTCTGTTGTATTTATGTAAAAGGAATACTGACTCTCAATTATTCTCAAACAATTGGTGTTGAATTTCTATAAAATGGAATATTATACTTACAATATAAATAAAACTTGATCATTAGTAATTAAAATAGTATGATGTTCTCAGATTTTTTTTTTCAAATAAGCAATAAAAAACTAAATTGAAAATACGTCAGATACATTAAGCCTCTGTTAAGATGCACTGAACATTTACATCACACTGACATTTGCTACATGAACATAGGCCCACAGTCAACCTTGGTTGCCTTTTCTTGACAGTAAAACACGTACAAAGATTTTTAAGTGGGTGTTTGCTTTTGATGTGCAACTTTCAGCTAAGGAGAAATACAAGACACTGCCCACTAGTTTTTATTTCTGGTACTCGTCTGTGAATCCTGTCAAATTCACGCTTCAAAATAAACATCTTAACATAGCATTCAGAGCATGAGGAGACTCTCATTTGCTCATTCCAATCAGTTCAAATCAAGTAAAAAGAGGCAAGATGTCCTCATAAGCAAGAGATTTGGTTCTATAAAGCACCAAGTGAGTCAGGCAGTAGTAATTATTATATGATCTAGGATTATCAAGCTTTCATCCAAAGCCTTCACCAGGCTGGGTACAAGATTGCAGACACATGCATGTGTGCACATGTGCACTGATGACTCTTTCCACTCTTTTCTGACAGAACTCTGTCTGACACTGTCAACAGGAGGGAGCAGGAGCCTGGGCCAAAGAGACCCTCTCTGCTTGGGCATGGAGAGAATCACAGAATCATATTAGTTGGAGAAGGTCTTTAAGATCATCAAGTCAAACAACTAACTTAACCTTGCCAAACCATCACTCAACCACATCCCTCAGCACCTCATCTATGTGTCTTTTAAATTCACCAGGGACAAGGACTCCACCATTTCCCTGGGCAGCCTGTTCCAATGTTTAATAATCCTCTTGGTGAAAAAGTTCTTCCTAATTGCCAAACAAAGTTCCTGGTGCAACAGGAGGCCGTTTCCTCTCATCCTATCACGTCCTACATGGGAGAAGAGATTGACCTCACCTCACTACAACTTCCTTTTGGGTAGTTGTAGAGAGTGTTGATGTCTCTCCTCAGCCTTCTCTTCTCCTTGAGGCTAAACAACATTGGGTCCCTCAGCCCCTCCTCATCAGACTTTTCTCTAGACTCTTCACCAGCTTCTTTGCCTGTCTCTGGACATGCTTCAGCACCTCAATGTCCTTTGTGTAGTGAGGGGCCCAAAACTGAACACCCCCAGCTCCTTTTCTGCAGGACAGCTTTCCAGCCAGTCTACCCCAAGCCTGTATCATTGCATGGCGCTGACATGGCCCAAGAGCAGGACCTGGCACTTGGCCTTGTTGAACCTCACACAACTGATCTCAGCCCTTGGCTCTAGCCTGTCCAGGTTGCTCTGAAGAGTCTTCCTGCCCTCAAGCAGACCTCCGCACTTACCTCTCTCTTGTCCTGGCCATTCAGCCAGTTTTCCACCCATCTCAGAATAGGTCCATCCAAGCCCTGGGCAGCCACTCTCTCCAGGTGGATGCTGTAGGAGATTGTGTCAAAGGCCATACTACAGTCCAGGCAGACTACATCCACAGCCTTTCCCTTACCCACTAAGAAGGTCACCTTGTTGTAGGAGACCAGGTTAGTCAAGCAGGACCTTGCCTTGATAAAGCCACATTGGCTGAGCCTGAACCCTTGGTTGCCCTGTATGATTTGTTCTGTAACCTTGCCTGGCACCCAAGTCAGGCTGACATGCCTGTAGTTCCCAGGATCCTCCTTCTGGCCCTTCTTGTAGATGGGGGTCACATTTGCCATTCTCCAGTCCAGTGGGACTTCCCCAGTAAGCAAAGGACTGCTGGTAGACATAGAGAGTGGTTTGGTGAGCACTTCCACCAGCTCCCTCAGAAGACTTGGCTGGATCCTATCTGGCCCCATTTACTTGAGCGCATCAAGGTGGAGCAGAAGGACACACACCATTTCCCCTTGGACTAAAGGAGCTTCATTCTCTCACTGTCCGTGTCTTCTTGCTCAGAGGGCCAGGTACTAAAAGAACAGATAATTTCACCATTGAACACAGAGGCAAAGAAAGCTTTAAGTACCTCTGCCTTTTTCTCATCCTTGGTCACTAAGCTTCCCCCTCTGTATATTAAAGGATGAAGATTCCTTTTAACCCTTGTTTTGTTACTGACACATTTATAGAAAATTTGCATTTTTTTTTTTACAGCAGTGGCCAGCTTAAATTCCAGTTGAGCCTTGGCCCTTCTAATTTTCTCCCTGCATAACCTCACAACATCCTTCTAGTCCTCCTGAGCTGTCTGACCCTTATTCCAAAGATCATAAATTCCCTTTTTCCTTCTGAGCACAAGCTCCCCGTTCAGTCAGGGCAGTCTTCTGCACCATTGGCTCATCTCCTTGCACATGGGGACAGCTTGATCCTGAACCTTTAAGATTTCCTGCTTGAAGAACGTCCAGCCTTTCTGGATTCCTTTGCCCTCTCAAGAGACTCTAGTAACCAACTTCATGAATATATCAAAGCCAGCCCTACAGAAAACTAAGGTAGCAGGTCTGCTGACCACCATCCTTGCTTCTCTGAGAATCAGGAACTTAATCATTTAATGATCACTATGCCCAAGATGGCCTCCAACCATCACATCTCCCATAAGACCTTCTCTGTTCATAAACACCTGGTCGAGCAAGGCACCTTCTCTCATTGGCTCCCTCACCAGTGATGTGAGGAAGAAAAATACCCTGCACAATTCTTAATTTAAAGATATTTAGGAGGAAATCAATAATGAATTGGAACGAAACTAAAGAGAGAAGCCATATTTCTCAGTCCCCAGTCCTTTTATGTGTTTATGTAGTGGTATAGGCAGTGACAATTGTGAAACCCTGCAATCTAACCCCAGGCACTATTGTTTTGGCACTATTCTATTTAGTTTTCCCTAACACTAAAAGAAATGCCTAATAACAGCAACACTTGCCAAAATGTTTATCTTTTTAGCTTTGCTCAGTTGTCTTCACATTGAGACCTTTTTTTCCTCTTCTGCCCTACCCCTCTGATTAGATTACATTCCTCTTGCTTGTGGGAACTGTGATTACGCCTGAGCTGGGAACTGGAGGGAATACAGTAAAGCAGTCTAAAGGGGAAGGAGGAATGTATTCCTGACATTCCTCCCAGTGAAAGCAAGCAGCAATTGACCAAACACTGTACATCCACACTCAGTGCTTACACACTGGGTCAAAGGGTCAGACCTTGATCTCTCTGTGTTGTCTTATTGCATTTCCCATAAGGCATTACCTTTGTTGACAGATTCAATCCTTCTCCTCAATGCGGACTGTCATCTCGTCCCTCAGGCTGTGCTCTCAACTGCTTCAATTGATCCTTTAGTTTGCATTTATTTCTGGGTGCCATATTATCACTGTTGCTGGGATTTTGTATGTGCAACTGAGTAATATCATAAGTCTAAATCATAAATCCTCAATTTTAAAAATGAAGCTCAAATTATTTAAAAATAAGGTTATCCAAGATCCTTTAGCTTTTCTTTTAATTGTATTTAATCTTTCTAAATATTGTATCCCTCACTCTCTTCATTTCCCCCCGTACCCCGCCATCAAGTAGCTCTGAATGTCTTTCAACCTCCCTGCCACTACTGCAAAAAGAATAAATCAGGTAGCAACTGGTTTCAGTGAAGTCTACAGTGATTCTTACTGGCATTGCAAAGCTTACTTGAATTCACAAGGGGCTTAAAAAGCACTGAGATGGCAGAGATTGTTGTGGCAGAAGCAACTGGAAAATGTCCTGAGATTGAAACACAGACATATTAACATCACCCTTGTGGACGCTAATGACTTGCACTTTAAAATGCCAGAGGCTCATACTGCCAGCTAAAACAAAGAAAAAACACATTTTTAGTCTCCAAAGACTTTAGATCTTTCCAAACTCTGAGGGCAAATTCAGCCATAATGTATTTTTGCAGTAGAGCAGGGCAGCTCATGCATGCCACTGGGGGAATCATTGCCTGGAGTTGCTGTAGGCAGTGTAGTCGGTATAGCTAAATAAAACAGCAGCTGAAAACCTTTGAGAGGTTAAACTCGTAATGAAGCATTCTATAATGCAATGCAATCAAACCTAAACAGTTTGAAGGCATACCTTGCTGACACTTGCAACCCTTGTCTTTCTCACTGAAATGTATTTAAGGAAACTACCAGCAAACACAAGGATTTCTGCAAGAGCTTTAGAATTTTAATTGATGCATAGTTAGAAAAATATTTTAATCTTTTGTTGAAGTAACAATGTCCTACTTAGATGTTCCTAGATGTGGAATTCTTTTAAGAGCTTAGTAGTAATGGCAGATTGGAAACTTTCTGAAACTGTAAACGTTTAAAGAGTTCTACTGGAAGAAATGGAAAGGTAACAGGAAAGGAAGGAAAACAGATGTTGCTAATAAAGAAAAGGCTAGGAAAAGGCTTCAAAGCAAATGTTTTGGGGGAAAAAAAAAGCTTAAAAATTGACTGGTCTGAGTGAAAAAATAAGTGGATAGGAATAACACAGTGGCCAAATTCATTCTCAGGATAAGTCTAATGGTGAACTAAACCCAAGAGATTTTAAGTGGACTGGAAAAAAAGTGTATGTCTTTCTCTTTTTATTCTTTTTAATATGTAAAGGAAAGAAACGTGAGCCATGTGCACTTTTTTCTTTTTATCCCCACAGATTCTATGGATGGCTAAAAAACAAGCAGGGAAAGACTTGCATGCTATATGGATTGTGTTAAACCTGAGTAATCAAGAAAGTAACTTACACCTTGCCTAACTGAAAATACATTTTCTTCTTCTTAAGGACAAAAAATACTAATTAACGTTTCAGAGTCTTCTTAGAGATCTACTCCTACCTCCAAAAATTAAACAAACCATTCCTTTCTATACATTTTACAATAAAGCAAAACTTTTCAACCTAAACGATTATATGATTCTATAAGAGCTTTCATTTCCAAATGACATTTACAATAAGTTAATTCTCAAAATAGAATGAGTCTGAAAAAAAGAATGTTTTGTCAAAGTGAGAAAGTATTGTAAAAGAGGCAAAAATGCAAAAAGATATAAAAGAAAAACTTTGCATAGTGATCCCTGTATCAAATATTCATAATGGAATGTGGTGTTGGTACGGGAAAATGTTTGCTGAATGAACTTCTGGGTCTGCACTCCACAAATATTTAGGCATGTCTCTGTCCTCACATCTATCTTAGTAAAGAAAGATACATTTAAGCCAGTTGTCAAGTGAGTAGTTTGAAAGGTGAAAGTAAAAGGTCAAATTGTGATGCTCACAGTATAAATGAAAACAAAACCAAAATCCAGACGAAATTAAATCACCTTCCTCCCAAAAATGAGGAAATAAAGTGTAGTTCATGGATAAAATTCAAAAAGCAACACATACACAAGACTAAAAACCAAAAGAAATTTAAATTCTGAGGGCTACTAGTGGGGAGTAAAACATAGATATGAGCTTACCAAGATCCTTGCTACAAGCAACCAGCTCTATTATTCTTTTGGCTTATTTTGCCAACAAGCAAAACCCTTCCTATAGCAGTCCTAACACATTCCAGTTATTTCACTGTACATGTTCTGAATTCACAGTTTCATTTAGAAGTACTGGAAGTGGTCTTCTTGCTAAAATGTTAAGATTCCAGTTGTTCTAGTAAAATTTTCTTGAATTTTGTCACATACACATAACCTTTTCCAAAGACTTGGGAAAGGTGGTGATTCTTGAGATTAAATAATAAAATAATGAGAGTTAACGGTAATTGAGCCTGCAGGAAAGTGGGCACGCTTAACATGGCTGTTATTCTAGTTGGTTTTTAAACTAGGAATAAACAAATTATCCAAGACTCAAGCACAATCTGGCCAGAAATGTGTATACTAGTACCGAACTGAAGCAAGTGAAGTAATTTAAACAAATGTGTTACTGAGCTCATTCATAAGTCTTTGCACATCCTAGAACACTACTGATGAAGTCTTTACACTTAAGTTCCAGAAGGACTGTAAACACAACTTTGGGCCATGACCATACAGATTTCTCTGCATGTTTTAACTTTAGAGAATGTAAATTTAAAGCACTTGTACGTATCATGAACTAAATCTTTGTGAAGTCCTCCCTATTCTGTACAAAGTATGTGCTCATTCTCAGTTTATGCTTTATGTACTTCAAGGAATTTTTATGCCACAATAAAAGTTTAAACATGTTGAAAACTTCTATCAAGCTTATCTCCAGAATTGCATTCAGTGCTGAAAGATGCAAAGTAAGAACTATTAATAAAGATTATACCGTATATCCAGGGAATATCCAACACAGGAATCCTAGGTATGGAAAGCTAACAGCCAGCAACAGGATCCTTCTCTTCAGTACTTTCTCTCCCTCGCTAGGAGTCAGGAAAATATTCTACTTGGCCTGACTTCAGTTAGAGCATTATAAAGCAGTAGAACCTGTCACCAGTATTAGAATCATTTTTAGTAGGTATTCTACTAAAATTTGCAGTTACATAAAGACTAGTATCTCACCAAATCCCATTTTAAATATTGAATTTAATATCTAGCTTCAGTTTCACCAGCACCTGAACACAGGATAAAATAGCATCAGTGCTTAAACAAGACATCTAGCCACCATCAGTCTCTCAGCTTCCCATTTCTGCACAGGCTCACTCCTTGTCATCACTTTGTGTTGGCACAAACATTTATCTGGCTGTGGGAGTGTTAAGGGCTGGGGAGACGATGTGGCTTAAAACTAATCCAGACTGATACACTCATCTGGTTCATCAAGCAGCTATGTAAACATTTGTGCCAGCACAAAAGGATGGTGCGGGTGAGGAAGCAAAAAACAAACGGAGGGAAAATATATTTAGTATATCCATATTAGTACTTGCGTTGGAGGGTTTCTCAGCTCTTAAGTGACAGACTGATTTCCCCGAAGTCTGTTCACACAACAGCCCCACATTTTGATACATACTCCATTGCCTCAACAGAACAATCACTGTTTGATATATAAAGATCAGGCTTATTTTATTAATCAAAATTCGTTCAAGCTTTTCTATATTACTCTAACTCTTGTACTGTCCTTGCCTTTCTTCCGTGAATTTTTAGGGCTACACAGTTAAAATCGGATGATAATGTTAATTAAACAAGTGTGTATGGAAGGATTTCAACATCGATGTCTAGATTGTCTTAACATACTCTCTAAGCAAAGACACCGAAGCTAATACTTGCATGCACCAAGCTGCTGACAAAACAGGATGTGATCTCAGCAACAGCAACATTTCCCTCCCAATCACCTAGTGCTGCCTTGACACACCCAGAGGATATTTACAGGCCAATCTCATGGAGGTAACTTTGTATCTCTGTAGAGAGCGCACTTCCAAAAAAGTCTTCTTAACCAGTGACCACTCATTCCAACCTACTTCAATTTACCTATGCTGAAATGTTGTTGTTCACCTGTACCAGCTGACAACATGATTCAAGTAATTTTTTATAAGTGAGACCTTTCCATCACTTAGTGCTCCATGGTTTTCCTCATGAATTCTGACAGCGGCTTTTCCTTCAGGCTTTTAAATACTAAGCTGAGAATGATCATGAGAATGATCTACTGGTAACCTCAGTAGATTATAATTTATTTTGCTAGCTATTCTAGCAAATACATTTTGAGTATTACTGTTTAACCCTCTCTGAATTTATGGATGTCTAATAGCAATCATTTTTGAATTGGTGTCAACAAGTCACATGCCCTTACAAAAGTGCATCGATGCAGCTGTCACCTTTTTCAACAAGGCTCAAAGTCCTGTTGAAAAATATCAAATTCATTTGACAAGACCTAATTTCTGTTGAAATCATGCTGGTTAACATTAACTGTATTCCCAGCATTTAATGCTCTACTGATGAAGTCTATCATCAGTTTACCTGTTACTTGCTTGAGGCTTTGTGCTAAATAGCTATCTTATATTTCATTTCCCGAGTCAATCATCACTTAAAACACTGCAGATCCTTTCCTCAATTCTCTGGAACTTAGCAGATTTTCATGAAAAATTAATATCATTAGTACAGATAGATTTGCTAAGAATCTCTTGGGATGACTTGTTTCAATCTGCTTAGACAAAAATATTTAAGGCTTTAGCAGTCCTTTTATCCTCTCCACTGTGGGGCAAAGAAGTGTTATTACTCATGCATATATGGAGGCATCCAAGTTTGTTGTAAATTACAACCATGACACCATTAAGGGCTTCTACATTTTTGGCATTGTAAAAAAGCTGCCTTTTATGCTGAGAAACCGACATTTTACTAACAGAATTCTTCTTTTTCATGTCATGTCCTTTTTCCTACTTTTGTGTTTAATCAGACAGTCTCTGGGATGAGTTTTAATTTAATGACTGGATCCCAATCATTAGGTTGTACAAGTGATCTGAAACCTTTTGGCTAGATAAATCAGAGAAACATCTTCATTCTGAAGCGCAGGTAGTCGAACATTTTTCAAAATGCATGTTTAAACATGACAGTTACATTGCTAACATTACATAGCAATGAACATAATTTTTTTCTCCCTTGTTTTTTTGTTTGCCAATTGTAACTACAGAGTACCCACATAACAACAAGGCCTACTATCAGGTATTAGGTCACTAAGAAATTCTGAATAACTGCAGATCATAGAGTGCCTACCCTTCAAGGAGGATTCAAGACAACACAACACAATCTTCATCAAAGCCTAAACTGTCACACAGTGCACATTGGAGAGACATTTGGTCCTTTGTATGACAGAGAAATTTTCCAGAGATCAGATGTAGCCAGAAGCTCCATTGCATAAAGCAGAAGTGCGAGAAGAATCCTTCAATCTCAGCTTGTCCTGCAAGTTTATAAACCTAGTCAATTAAAAAAATCGCTATTTTGAGGTTTTTCCTTTGCTAACATTTGTTAATCTCAAATATTACAAATATGTGTGAAGATATTCTCACTGCAAAAGGTACAATATGCTGTTCCCTCTGAAAATGACCAACTTTTTCCAGTACTTTCCAAAGAACAGCAACAATCAAGAAATAAAACAGATGGTACAAAGCTCTTTTAAAAATTTTATTGTAGGGCAAGTATTCAGTGTACAACATCAGATTTAGTGAAGCATGAAATTCTTGTCCAAGTCACCAATTCAGTAAAATAATAAAAAAGTGTTTCAGGCTTCATCAGAACATATATTTGCCAATATTAAGCAGAGGATTTTGCAGAGTGAATCCATGCTTGCAGTATTTCTTTCTGCACTGCTAAAAACGTAATCTTTTTTGCATGGTTTTGAGGAATGCTTTTAAAACACAAGTTTACCGAAATATACAAATAGTTTTATGCCACAAAGTCATGTATTTCAAATAATTTATTAGACAAGTCAGAGAAGAGTAAAAGGGACTTTTTTCATGGAAGATATGTTTAAAACATTACTAACTTTTTCTTCTTTTGCAAGGATCACTTGTGTGGCACCTTGGATAGCCTGATATATTTGACTGATATTTTATCTTAATTTGTCCAGTTTGTATCTGCCTTATGGGAAATACTTGAACTTTTCAGCCTTTGCACATTGTAGCAATGGGAAAATATGAGCAATGCAACCCATGTTGCCAAAACAGGTTACTCTCTCCAGTTACATGATACCCATTCTGGTCAATGCAACTGAAATTTATGAAAAAAAAAAAAAAATCTGTTGGATAGGGTCTGCAGTATGTAATGACAAACTTTAAGTAATATAAGAGTTAGGAAAATATAAAGTACTCCAAAACACCACAAAGAGAATTCAAGTTGTTTGTTAAGCAAATGTGGAAATTGCACCTGGATTTGATTTCCATTAACTGAAAGACTTATTTCAGTTCAGCTAACATTTTGTTCCTAACTTACTATGTGCATGCACAGGTTAGCTACAAAGATGATTTACTAAAAATACACACTTTATGAGGAAAAGTGGTTTTTTTTTCCTTGACACACACAAGAAACCATATAGAACCCATTCAGGGGCCTAAAGTAAAATGGGCAAGGCCACCACCGAACCCTGCTTATGGGAAATGCATCTGCTTTTTATACTCAGCAGCTCTTGAGTTCAAGAGTAAATGCTTTCATAAAACAATTAAAGCCAGAGGAAAAAAATCCCCCTAATTTAATCTGCCAGAATTCCTCTTCTTTGAAGAGACTATCTATCAAGTTGTTCAATTTGTAGAAATTTTCTACATGACTAATTGACAATTATAAATTCTGTCTTGTAACATGACTGGTGCTTGTGCTTGAAAGAAAGTATTTTAAAAAAATCTCTTCTCTGAAGGTCTTCAAAACCCACCTGGACACATCTCTGTGCAACCTGATTGACGTGAACCTGCTTTAGCAGAAGGCTGGACTAGATGATCTCTAGAGGTCCTTTCCAACCCCTACCATGAAACTAGAGCAAAAAACAACCAACTAAAAATAGTAGATCAGCTGCCAAAAGAATTATCAACTTTTTTCCATCAGTAGCTGATTTGCTTTAAAAGATTTTTGCTCTTTGCCCTTCCAAACGCTTATTTGCACCTTTCTAGATATTTCTGCCTTCTCAGTCTGTCAGGTTTGTGACCTTATTGTGAGGGAAGAGTAATAAAGAGAAAAATGGGAGTTCTTAGAACAACAAAATATAATTTGATTATTGTAGATAAAAATATCAATCTAGCTATCACTTGAGATACCCATATTATTTTTTAATAACCTGAATGAAACTAAATTAAGCGTTGTTCAGACAAATGAGCTGTACAAATGTATAGTAATGTGCTATATCTGTCCCTGGCATGTACACCAGTGAGGCATGCACTAAACAGATACTGTATGTGTACACCAAGGGATTTGGTATTTGATGTTAGTGGATTAGGTTTTGCAGATTCTAAGTGGCCTTTGGATTAATGCTTCTAGATCACATATGCTTAATTGGTCAACTCCTAAGAAACCACTCAGTAACCATTAAGATAAATCAGAACATCTGTAAGAAAACCTCAAATATTTTGAACCAAAGCAAAAGTCTAGACTCTAGATATTCTCACTTGATCTGTTTTATATCCATAAATAAATATTTTTTCATTGTTTGGAATGGGAGATTTGGCAGAAAGAATCACCCAGCATGCCACTGATACAAAAACAGCATAAGGATTCTTATCTAAAGTAACTCCTGTAAGCTTACGAATCATGTTTTACTATAATTTCCCAGTCCAGCTAGCAATCTGCATAATCTCTGAATCATCCCTTTCTTGTTTGCAACCAGAAGTTAAAGCATGCATCAAAATCTGAAAATGGTTTCTTACATATTAGAGCTACAGTTTTACCATTCCTTAGACTCATTTTACTTTTTTTTTTCCCCTCCAACACTCATACTAGCCAAACCCTAGAACATGATATTCTTTGCAGAACAGCAGGACCACAAGTAAACATGCAAAATGAAGACAATGACAGAAGAAATGCAGTGTGTGATGCACATGCATATATACCCTAATCCTGACTTTGTTATTATTCAAAAGCAACAGATTTAAGATACTGAAGGACTATTAATCAGCTAGAGATTAGTTCTTTACTTTTCACTAACAGTACAACATGCAAATCTCTCAACTATACGATTCTCTACAGCTCTAAGAACGTATCTTCCGACAGAGGCAGCTACCTCAACTTCTCATTTGTGCAGCTTATAGAAAAATTTCAAATGTGACCCAGTTATGTCACAACCATTTTCAAATTGTCATCCTCTGAAAAGTAACTATATAAAAAAAAGCACCTTCTTACTCATCAGATCTACTCCCCATAGGTAGCCAGGGTTAAGATCTGCTGACTTGGTTACAAAAATAAAGGCTCTACTACTTATTAAAATTTCTACTAACCTTGCAAAACCAACATCGCCGAAGAGAAAAAGGAGCTAAATTTTTTTGCATCTTCAGTGAAAATAATTCTTTTACACTGCAGTACAGCTCTAAAAGAGCTCATCAAAAACTTTCAGTGGGATCAAACAACAGCAAGGGCATATTTTTGCCTGCAGAAACATTTTAAGTGACGGATACATACAATAAAGAATTAGTTTAGAATTTTGTTAGAGATTAAGTCATCATTCGCCTTTGGAAAGGAGTAGTTTTAAATGAAAACTGAGCATGGAAATCAACAGGACTCTCAAGTACCAGTTTTCCATTCAAATGATCTACTATCCATTTTTCTCCAGTTCTTGAGTTTTCCTTCTTATTTATTATTTTAGCAAGATACTTAGACATTATCCTACAAATCCTAAGACTTGGCCCTTCTCATTTTTTTTTCCTTACTACTGCTTTTTCAGTACCTCAGGTTTGGTTTTTTTTATCACCCAGGCCCAAAACAAAGCAAAATAATATGCCATAACATCAGAGCTATGCAGTCTGAGATTAGCTTTAAACTTAAGAAATTGAAAGCATGGATAAGGGGAGCATTTTTTTTTGCTGTTGGGAGAAAAAGTAGAAACAGTTGACACTTGAGGGACAAAACAGACCCCAAAGGTATCAGAGCAACAAAATTTCATCTTAAAAGTGCATGAAAAAAACCCATGGATCCTCCCACTATCTTCCTGAAAGTAAGTTGTGCTTACTTTCATCTTGTTTCTGGGAGGTGAGAATCTCTTTTTGTTGTGGTTTAACCCCATTCAACAACTAAGCACCATACAGCTACTTGCTCACACCCCCCCAATGGGATGGGCTAAAAGTGCAGAAGTTCATGTGTTAAGAGCAGTTTAAGAGTAGAAATATTATTACTATTATTACTACTACTACTACTGCTATTATTATTTTAATGAAATGGGAAATAACAAAGAGAAATAAAGCCAAGGAAGATAAGTGATGCAAATGAAAACAATTGTTCACCACAAAGAGACTGATGCTCTGCCAGACCCTGAGGAGCAGCACCAGGTAACCGTGACATCATATGGTATGGGACATATGTCTTTGGAAAAAAGCTTTGGGGAGGTAGGGTCAGCTGTGCTGGCTATGTTCCCTCTCAACCTCTTGTGCACCTCCAGCCTACTCACTGGCACAGCAGGGTGAGGGGCAGAAAAGGCCCTGATGTTGTGCAAGCACTGCTCAGCAGTAACAAGAACATCCCTGTGTTATCAATAGTCTTCAGCGTGCAAATCCAAAACACAGCCCCGTACCCGCTACTAAGAAGAAAACCCTACCTCAGCCAAAACAAGCACATTTTTCCATCCACTGCCAGCAGCCTCACCAGTTACTCTTAGATTTCTTCCTCTCAAACTATTCTGTTGTCACCTTTTTCCACCTTCCTTCCTAACAACACATATTTTTGTATCATCTCCACTTCTATACCTCTTGAACTTATTACTTATTTTTTATCCTCTCAAAATAAAACCTGACTAGTTCAGAAAACCTGTTGACTTGAATCTTATTTGCAACTACATATTTTTTGGAGCCCTTGCTTTGCAATATGTTAGGTAACATTAGCCAAATTCCAAGACCTGAAGCATACTGAGGTAATAAAAGCTCAAGGCAGTTGGGATCCTGAAAGATGTTTCAAACACGGGAATCACATTGTTGCTAGTGATAAGCAACTGAAGCTCTGAAAATCACACATTTGTTTTAAAAACAACTCTTTTAACATTTTTTTTTTCTCTAATTCATCAGAGGCTCTCAAGTTATGCTTGAAGTTTTTTTGTAGACGAAGTGGAAATATGCATTTTCAAAAGACCTGAGAATTACTAACATATTCAACAGAAAAATGTGAGGGTTTGCAATTAACAATCCTATGAGTATTTTAAGCTGATTCCACTTGCTCCTCTCAGAACAAAATGGAAATGAGATATTTAGAGATATCAGCAAGCGTGAATTTAGACTTAGGTTTTCTTTGGTATCACAGAGGAGTATCTGTATATAGATCTATCTAGAAACAGAGAGAGAATCACATTCATCATTATCCTTCTATCTTTTACTGCCTTGAGAGTAATTTCTTTCAGCACTGCTACTGCTTCAGCCTGAACTGCATGCCTGAGATTAGGCAAGAGGCTTAAGCCAACGAGGCAAAACGTTTAGACAACAAGTCATAGGGAAAGGTCTCTTTTTAGGTTTTTTTCCCCATTCCCTCAAGATGTATTAAGAATGCATCTTCTTCACACTAGAATCTCTTAAGTACCACACTGTCTGAAATCTAAGGTTATCCTTACTCTGCCATCAGAAATGAAACTCCTATTGATACTACCAATACAAATATGTATGTATCTCGTTACCTTCTCAATTCCATGGCCAACCTTCCCCCAAAGTCTCAAGTAAATGCCTCAGATCAGTCTCTGCATGGCAGACATTCCTGATACTCCATTTTCCACAATGAATGCAGACACTAAATGAATGCTGGGATCTATGTTCCCTCTTCCCATTGCATAACACAGAGCGTGCTCCAAACTGATTTATATGACCTTGGTGGGAGGATGGATGTCTTACTGCACTGGTGTCATCCACACAGAGCTGCCTCTTACTACAAGGCCATATTAAATTAGGGAACAGAAGAGAACAGGAAAAAATATCTGGAGGTTCTGAGCAAGAGGTACCCCCTACACACCACAAGATGCTTTGCACCCACCTGAGAACCTCCTGCCTTGAAAACTTTAGAAATAACGCCCACGCTTCCAACAGGGATTTGATGGCTCTGCCAGACAGCTCCTGCCAGTAGAGGGCACCTCTGAGACCCCTGAAAGAACCATGGCGTTCTCCTAGACCCCCAGCAAAGCAATCACAGACAAGTTTGACTTTACCAAAGGTTAACATCTTGTAAACCTCTTACAGAAGATAGAGGGAATTAGCCATGATCCCTGTCACCGTCTTACCTTCTGACACACAGCATCCACATCCAAACTGCCTAAAGGCAACACTCTGGCCAACCCTGACTCTATTCTGCATGTCCTCTTATGTTTCCTTCACTGTTGCAAAGGCATTTTGACACAACTTAGATCATTCACTCCAAACATTTTTACTGTTCAGATTGTAGGGATGCACTTATAGCAATATTTCTACTTTGGATTTCCAGATTTTCCAAAGCCAACTGTGGCATAAGCTATTTTTTAAGCTATTTTGTACATATGGGGTTTTATTTGAAAGACAGGAAAGTGAGCAAAGACAGCTCTAATACTCTGTATTTTAAGTTTCTCTTTGGAAACTTCCATGTCACACCTCAATTACATTTTAAAAAATATTCCAAAGTGTTTATGATAAACTCTCAGGGAAATTAGCAGAAATATTATCAGAAATTACAAGTTTTGGTGGCAGTAGTATGTATATAATGCCCATTCGTACCTCCAATAAAGAGAACCATTCTGTGGCCTTCAAGCGGACTGGAAGAGTTTGGCCAGAGTCCCTACTTCTACATCACTCTCTCCAGCACAGTGTGGCCATCACCAAACTGCCTACAGGCAACAGCCTCAACCTGACTGATACTAATTCCTCTAACTATGCAAGGTAATTGTCTGGCATAGCTTGAAACTGTTCTATAGAATGGGAATTTAATACTCGAAAACCAGCATCAGAGTCCAGGCCCATAAAACCTGACGCTGCTTAATTATTATCCCATGGGATAGTCTCCTGGGAATTATAAACAATATGAATGAATTCCTTGGGCAGAGTGAATCAGGCCAGGAATCTTGGAGGATGTGGTCTGTTTAGAGAGGAAAAACCAAAAAGTCAGCAGAGGATTTCCTTTGCTTGTCTTGAGCTTTCTATATATTCCTTTGGTGGTGAGACCAAGGTTTTCTTTTCAGGTCTTGATCTGATCTAGATGCTCTCATCCATTCAGAGAACTTCTGCAAATGTAATTTCCTAAGTCTTCTGTTTCAGCTATATCACATTTTGAATTAATTCCTCATGATGCCCTTTCCTTTTCCTATTAAGCAAGCAAATAGCTGTCATTATCTCTAAAGCAGAATCACAGCTATGACCTTGCACTCAGTAGTGAAAAGACTCCCTGAGTAGCTCCTCTTTCAAATCCTGTTGTCTCCTGGCTGGATTGTCAAACATACTCGCATTTTCTTTTGTCTTGGAAGGAATTTCTAGGCAGCATCTCTACCACTCTTTTCCTTCTAAGTCCTTAATCTGTTCTTTACTGATTCAGTAGCAGTGAAGTTTCAGCAACTATTTATTATTCTGACCAATGCCATCTCATTATTTTATCGTACTGTTCTATTCATTTGTCATTTCTGGTCCTTATTGTAAACATTGTTGACATTTTTGTATTGCAGCATTCCAGTGAGCTCCCAGGAGCTCTATTCCATAATTAAGTTTGGTGGGCATATGCCTAAGCCAGTCTAACAATTAACATCTATGCTACTAGGTTTGTACTTAAAAGATGAGTTTTGGTCTTCCTCGTTAACATTGAACTCTGAATTCCATGAAATATTTTAACACTATGACACAGCAGAATCTGTGGTAACATCACAAATACTGGCTGCAACTCATGCCTTACAGCTTGACAATGAGAAGTGTTGAACACCCAGAACTTTCTTATAAGTAAAAAAAAAAAATGAGTGTTTATAACTTATAAAAACCTGAGCCCTTTGCATCTTGATTAGACAAGTCTTTCCAAGTAAAGTGTGATCAGAAATAGCTGGTTGTAGTTGATTTCATAAAAATCTATCTGCCTCCTGGAGTAATTATATGCAATCTATGACAAGAATAATTAGCTAGACTTTGTAAGAAAACACATACTTAAAGTACCTACTGTTAACGTTTTACAATTACTGCATAGGAACTAGCTTAACTTGCATGCTAAAATGAAATATCAATGCAGCTAGCATCTTTCTAAATATAACCAAGCTCAGGCAGAGATTTTCTGTTTTTTAATTCAGGTTCCTCTCTTTGCCCCTTGTTCCCTTTTGCTCCCAAAAGGATGCAAGGGATTACAAGCCTTCAGAGGCCCTCCGCAGCCCCGTGAACGCCGACCCCTAGCACCGGCTTCCCCTGCTCAACTGTGCAAGTGTTGCAGTCTTGGAGCAATAAATCCAACTCAACCACTGGCACAGTCAGGACAGAGATTCTCTTACTATCGACGAGAACAAGCTCCGGGATACTTTGGGGTTATTTATATTTATACGTCTCCTGCCACGTTATTAGTATTGTCTGACATAAACCACAGTGAGGGGCTGCTCCGTCCCCTCTCAAACCCCGAGAGAGTAGGAACCACCCTCCTCGCTCCGGACACAAACGACGGGGGCCCCGCACACCGGGATCCCCGGAGGGGGGAGTCGAGGTTCCCTCCCGCCTCCTGGCCCAGAGAAGGGGTCTGGCGGCGCGAGCCCACTGAAGGCCCGCAACGGCGGTGCTCGCGCCGCTCACGTCCTGTGGCCCACGTGACTTCCTCCGACGGACAAGCACGGGCAGGGACAACCCAGTCGCCGGACCGACCCAGGCCCAACCGGCATTTACGGCGGCGGGCGCGCAGAGTGGTGCCCAGCTCTCAGGAGAGGCTGCTAGAAAAGCCAGCACATCCGCCTGGCCCCTTCCGCCTCTGAGAGCCAGGCGAGACGCACCAGCCCACGCTTCCTCCCCAGCTCACTGCAGCCTCCCGGTCGCCTTCCGCTGGAACAACTCCGGGTTGGCTGCCGATCGATCCAACCCGCGATTGAGGCTGCGCCGCCGACCTTGCGTGGAATGTCCCATTAGTAGTTCGGGGTGCGAATTAGAAGCACGCTGGTGGCTGAAAGGGCCCATTCCGATAGCGGGGCCGACGACCCCCCCTGCAGGCAATGGTTCCTCACATCACATGGCCCAGCGGGGGCGGAGCGCCCGCGCTTACCGCCCCCTCGAGCCTCTGATGCGCATGCGCAGTAGCGCGGCGCCTGGCTCACGTGGTCCTCTGCGTCCGGCGCGCGCGGCGGTCATGGCTGCGCTGCTGAGCTCTGCCGGGCGCCTGCGGGCCCTCTGCCCGCGCCTCCTGCCCCTCCTGCGCCCTCCCACCGCCGCCGCCGCCCGCCCGCCGGCCCTTGCCAGGTGAGACCCTGCGCCGCGGGGTTGCCCGCCGCTCGCTCGTGGGCCGGCGGGCTGCTGAGGCGGCGTGGGGCCGACGGATGTGGCGGCCCTCGTGCCCAAGGGCACTGTTGGCGGGGCCCTCGCGCGCCCCCGCGGCCACCGCCCCGCGGCCCTTGGCACCTTCTGCACCAGCTCCCTCGGCTGCCGGCGGGAATAGGCCGGCTCGGCCCCGCTGTCTCTTGCTGCATGTGGGCGGCAGGGTTAGCGCGGGGTCAAAGGCCGCGGGGGGAGCCCGGCCTCCCGCGCCAGCTGAGTCGGCGAGGGCAGACTACTCCTTCCGCAGCAGTGCCTCACTGGGCTCTAACAAAAGCAGTGCTCCTGTCGAGGGAGAGCAAAGGGCGCTGTCCTGCGGAGGGTACTGCTGTAGTGAGGGGCAATCATCGGCAGAGACCAGGCAGAGATCAGTGGTGATTGTGGGCAACAGCCCAGGCGGGATCCAGCCTTCTTCCCCGTGCCTGTCTGACTCCCCTGGGTTTGTTATCAGGAGGAATACTTTCATTCTTTTGCTATGATTCCCTGTCTTCTGTCACACAGGTAGGGTGGAAAACTCACCTGACCTGAGTGCATCCCTACCACCGTTTTGACCACAATAATACATAGTTGGGACCCTGCAGAAAGTTTGGAGACAACCCTTTCAACCTTTGACATGAGTGCACCTTTTAAAAATTTTAACTAAAAGTTGGTTTGGGGAAAGCTAAGCTTTGCCTCTTGCAGTGGTATACCATGTTTGGGATGTTGCCTGTCTTGATCACATACTTCTTGGATGTAGTAGTGCAAAAGACTTAGCCCTGAATACATAAACATGTCAGAATCCATGTAGGAACATGATATTTCAGGGGTTTTTATATGGACTGTTTTTTTAATAAATTACGAGGGTAATGTTACTGTTCTGTTATATAGGCAAGCTTGTTGGTCCCCTGTTTTCCTTAATTACTTGTTCAAAGAAGGTAGCAGCTGTGCAGACAATGACTATGTCAGAGTTTTGTATGATGCTTTACAGAATTCCGTGTAGCGAGTGTGCTGTTAGAACTACATGAAGATTTATTCAAACTTTTTTAACAGTAGAGTTTACTTCATTTTGAGCAAGTTCTCTCAGACTGCCTATAAGTGAGAGAAGGATTTGTTTATTACTTGAGTCTTGATGGGATTGGATTTTTGATTTCCCCCATGTCAAGTTTTTAAATCTGAGGGAGGTGGGAAAAGGTTGACAGTTTGTAGCTTTCATTTATGTCAAATGACTTGCTATGGTTATAATCATAGTTGTAATTTGTACAAAACTGAACAATTAAAATAATTACAAATAATTTTTTACTATAAATGGCTAGCTAAATAGAAGTTTAGATCTCTTTCCTCCAAACATGTAAACATTTGTCCTATTTATTGCAGTGTTGACTAAACCTGTTGAGCATCAGTGCAGGTAGGTAGGAAGGGTATACAATGCTTTTGGTGTGTAGATGTGTCACCTTACAAACTAATGGCAACTAATATGGCCATTAGGTCCAAGTACGGGAGTACAGCATTACTATCTGCAAAAAAAGTATCACCATGAAGCTATAGTTGGTATTAGTAACTGAGCTTGAAATCTCTCATTTAATGGCCAAATGATACTACACACTAATTTCTGCATCAAATCTGAGAATATAAAAGCATTAAATATACACACTGAGTTCTATATGACATAAAATCTTAGTGCTACCAAAGGGAGAAAATTCTTCTGTTCACTGTTGCTTATGCCTTATTACAGCTCTGGTGATCCCTCTAGGTCTCCGTAACTGAATTCCTAGTAGAAAACTAGAATAGCTTTCTGCCATTCTAGATAGATAAATATGTTCAGCAGAGGACTTAATGAGTTCCAGAGCTGTTTCAGAGGAAGGGAAGGGAGCATACTAGAGTCAGCAACAGATTGCTCCTAGAGGAAAGTCTCACCATCAGAAATAAGTTATTACTACTTGTAGTAGCTTCAGTGCGTCTCAAACCTATGGTGCACTGATTTTATTTGGTAGCCAGAACAAAATCTTACTTTAAAAAACCAGACAGTTTTCTACTGATTTTCATGTTTGAAATTGTTAGTGCTAAAGTTGGTGGTGTGAAGGATGGATTGGACATGTGCAGGGAACTGGGAAGATGTCTGTTGTATAGTTTGCAATAAAACTATATGCCTGGTTAGCTGCAAATCAGGAATAAACTTTCATACTTGGTGGTAATGCAGCTAATACTTGTTTTCCCCAGCTGTAAGCTTAATTTCCTAATGTAGTTTCTTGTGAGAAGTAATAATCACTGAAATACATGTATGACTTTATGAAAGACTAACTTTTTTGGTTTGTTTTGGTTTTAGAACCGTGTTCCTGGAAAGAAGTGCTTTCTATCATGATAATTTGGCTTTTAATTGCTGACTGTTTTATTTGATGGTTCCTGTTTTATTGCACCAAGTTACACTCTTCTATACTTCTGAGGATAAATGGGGTCATCATAAGTGATGATGCTGAAAACTCTTTAATTCTCAGGGTAGACTTAGCTAATATATGAGGAAGGTGCTTGGTAGAGAACGAATACATTTACAGGAAAAAGCAATGATATTTCTTCCATACCTTTTATGTTATGGTCTAACTGTGAGTTATATTGGAGTAAGACTGAGCAGCACATGTAAATTTGTGTGGTCTTCCTGTCCAGTAATTTAAGTACAGAGGTAAATTTTCACCTAAGTTCTTTGTCTTACTGTCACTTTACTATATGTTTTTTTTGCATCCTAATGGACAAGCGATGCTCTAGGACCAAAGTGTAAAGGAAAAGTAACATTTTTGAACTGAAATTACACATATAAGCATATAATCTCATTTAATTTTTTTAACTTGTCAATACTCAGTGTTGTTTTTTTCTGCTTAAGCCTGAATTTCTGGAAAGGAATCTCTTTTCAGGAACTGGAAGGATATATGGACAACATTTAAAGCAGCTGTATTCTCTGTTCAGGACTTAAGATGTTATTTTGGGAGTGAAATGCAGTCTGCTGCAGTAATTTCCAGAGAATATTGACGAAGTTCTAATTGTAATAGTGGGATATACCGACCTCCCGAGTTCTAACAGTAAACAAATAACAGGAAATAATCCAACATTTTGCAAAAAAATTGGGTAAATGACTATATGTTTTCATGCACTTGGTGTAGTTGCTTTAGCACTGAACATAATAAAGTTAGTTTGGAGGCACTTTTGAGACTTCTGTTACATTATTGGTTACAGAGTTGGAAATCTGTTAGAGTCTTTAGAGATGTGGAACAGCAATCACTCACATTCAAGCAGAGGTTTTATCCTCTGCATCCTACTGCTCAATTTTTTTAAAATCTCAACATGGTCTGAAAATGGGTTAGGACAGTAGATGGATATCTGATTACATTCGATGGTTGAGAAGCATTTCTGAATCTAAGGCAGATTTACTATTTCACTTGACTGTCTGTAATATGGAATGTGAAATAGAGAGTGCTATATGGTCACTTTCATGCCATGCACTAACAAGGAGATAAGCTATGACACACTCATACAATAAACTTCAGGTATACGGCAGCAAATTTTGCCACTACACTAACTTATGTGGCACAAATTATTTACTGGAACTTTGTTCGTAGAAGCTTCATTAAGGAAGAAATACATCAAGTCAGCTAGTAGCTGGCTGTCAAAATGCTGTAACAAACATCTCAGTCAATGAGTGTTCAGAGTAGAGTTTGAATTAACACCAGGAGATCTTTTGGGGACTTTAGTCTGTGTATTGTAGGTGATTAAGTTAAGCTATGCTTTGGGAAAGTTAGTGTTGGGAGGAAGGTTATTGGCTCCATTCTTCCCACATTGACCACAGAATCACAGAATCTTAAGGGTTGGAAGGGACCTCAAAAGATCATCCAGTCCAACCCCCCTGCCAGAGCAGGACCTCTTAGAGTAGGTCACAGAGGAACTCATCCAGATGGGTTTTGAATGCCTTCAGAGAAGGAGACTCAACAACCCATCTGGGCGGCCCATTCCAGGGCTCTGTCACCCTCAGAGTGGAGAAATTCTTCCTTATGTTTCTTTAGAAACTCTTATGTTCCAGCTTGTACTCATTGCCCCTTGTCCTGTCTTTGAACATCATTGAGAAGAGCCTGGCTCCACCTTCCTGACACCTGCCCTTTATGTATTTGGAAACATAATGAGGTTGCCCCTCAGTCTTCTCTTCTCCAAGCTAAAGAGCTCCAGCTCCCTCAGCCTTTCATCATAAGGGAGATGCTCTACTCCATTGATCATCTTTGTGGCTCTGTGCTGAACTCTGTCCAGCAGCTCCCTGTCCTTCTTGAACTGAAGGGCCCAGAAGTGAACACAATATTCCAGATGCAGTCTCACGAGGGCAGAGTAGAGAAGGAGGAGAACCTCTCTCGACTTACTAACCACAGTCTTCCTAATCCACCCCAGGATGCCTTTGACCTTCTTGGTCATGAGGGCTTATTGCTGGCTCATGGTCATTCTGCTGTCCACCAAGAGCCCCAGGTCCCTTTCCCCTATACTTCTGTCTAAGAATTAATTCCCCAACCTGTACTGGTACGTGGGGTTATTCTTTCCTAGATGCAAGACTAGGACCACGCTCCCATTGCAGGCCAGCTTGTTCAGGGTGCTCCCTGGACCTGTTACCCAACTATAACAGTATAGCTAACTGCTCCTAGGGGTGGAAAAGTATACTTGAGCAAAATCAAGTGGAATCTCTATGTATATGTCTTGCAAGGCTTTTTTGGCTTTGCTGTCACTGCTTCAGTTTGAGCGAAGAGTATCTCCCCAAGCAACAAATTGTGCTGCAGTGAAACCTGCTCTTTTGCAAGACCTGTGTTCTATTCAGAGGAGTAATTGCTGGTGAAGTTGCTAAGACAGTACCGTGAGAAATGCTTTCGAAGTTGTATTTTGGTATGCAGTGATGTGTTTGCACCAGATTGAAGCATGTTGGTAAGATGGGAGGGAGAATACCCGTTCAAAGAACCTTGTTTCAGATTTGAGGGAGGGGAATTTTATTTGAGCTTTGAGTAAGCCACAAGTTAAAACCCCAAGTGATTCCTAATTTAATGCATGGTACTTTTTGTGTTTGGGGTTTTTTTTTAAGTTACCTGCAAAGTTGCTTTTGGCTATTCACTATCATACTTGACCATCCATCGCCAATGGGCTATAATGTAGAATTGCATGTTTAATTACTTTATATTAGCAAAATGATAGAATTAATGGACTTGAAATGTAGAGAAGGCATTAAGTAGATTTGTTTTTGTTAATTCTGATGCAGTACAATTTGACAAGTTGGACTGTTGTAGTTGTTGTATATGTGCAGAGTTTTGAGATAATCTCTAAGAAACTTGAGGTTTCTCAATCTACATGAAAAAACCTTTTTTTTTGTTTTTGTTTTGTAGGATCCTGCTCTGTCATTGAAACAAGGGTGTAGTGGCCTGAATGTTGTGGCTTTTTTTTGTAGGTGACATAGCTAGGTTGGGGGAAATAACCTTCAGCAGTCATGTTAATCCTGCTGGGATCTCAGGTGTATATTTATTTAGTCTTATATTTAGTACATTTGTGTCTTTTTAAGTCTGTAGTGCTTTTATGTACAGTAATTTTAGCTCCCTTAAGTTCACCATTATTCTGCTTGAATCATAGCTTGTATTTTGAAAGCTATTTCATACGTGTTTCACCTATTTGGTTCAGAAAGAACAAAATATTCATTAGAAAAAGCATAGCAACTACCTTATTGTGGCTCTGTTAAAGGGAGGCAAATTTTTTTTGAATGTTTGAAATTGGTTGACTTGTACAGAAAGTAAACTTTCTGCTACTGCCAGAGAGAGCACTAGAACTGCTGACTTCTAGATTTTGGGAAAGATAATGCACTTTTAATGCAGTCTGGTGTGTAAGATGTGTTCTTGTAGGAAACTGAGGGCACTGCTTTTAGTTTGCTCTAGAAACATGGAAAACGTAGGTACATTAGCACTGTGTACATTAGTGCTGGGATTCTCACTAAGTCCTTGCAAACATAGAAGAACTTTACTAACTGGATTGGTATACATTTTCCAATGCATACTTCATCTCTGCGTAACTTTTTAAATTAGTTTATCCTCAACTACTTTCCAAATGTAAGCTAAATTGGAGGTGAAAAGTTACAACTAAATAGTGTGTGGTTGTGTGTTGGAGTTGCAAACGTTTAACTGGTTAACCTCTCCTATCTAGGGAAGGTCTACAGTTTTAATTCCCACAATTGTAGAGTCAAAGCTGAAAATGGTGTAAAAGTACAAAAGCCTCAGATATTGAAATGTCACTTTCCTGATATTGTGATTGTGGATGTACGAAAGAGATCACTTTATTAGGGCTTAGTACATCCTTTTGATCTTCTCTGGGTAGGTACAAAGAAACTTAGCTCTGAAGCACAGTAAAGAGAAGTTACACATTTTGGAGAAGAACCAGATGGTTAATTCAAACAGATCTGAAGTTTACTGTGCAGCTGCATGTGCTTGCAAATACAGTTTCATATGGAGAAAATATTAAAAATGCCATTTAAAGGTAATTAATGAAAGTAAACACTTGGCACTCATTGCAGCCCATGGAGAAGCATCATTCATTTAGCTGCGTAGGATAGCATTTAATTCTGAACAAAGTCTATTAAAATAATTGGAAAAGTATCATTCTATCATAAAACTATGTAATCTTAACATCTTTCACTGAGGCATGATAGCTTTTTTTTTTTCCTCCCTACTAATGTTATTTTATAAGCTTCCAACTGAGAAAGTTAGTGTTGAAGTACCCCGTTCTAATATTTCATTAAAGTTACTATTACAACAATCAATATTATCAGTGTGATGCCATTACTTCTCTGCTTGGAGAGTAGGATGGGATAGATGAGACTTCAGTCTTTTAAACTTGGGCTGTTTTTTGGGTTTTTTTGTAAATACACCATGACAAGCAGAATAATACTCTCTGTATTTTATCTGTGTTGCTTTTGTTAGGAGTTGAATTGAAGTGGTTTTTTTTTTGCTGCGTGATGTTTCATTATGTCAAGTAATCAAGATGACTCTGAAATCTGAGGCTCTTCTTCAAAGAGTTTGCCACCATTATGGTGTTGTATACAAATTTTATAAGTTTATTAACTCTTCTGCCATCCAAATTGTTAATGAAATTAGTGAATGGATGTGGATTGCACCAGTCTTTTTCCAGTTGGGTCAGGAAATAACTTGATTTAGAATCCCATAAAATATATTCAAAATTTTGCAGCAAACTCTGATCACCCATATTTTTGTGAGTAAAAGTACACTGTAAAAATACACTAGTTTCTTCTTTTGCGTATGACATTGTCAGGTAAAGATGGTGCCAAAAGCCTGCACATCCCTCCATGTTTTTTTTATGGAACATGCTGGTGTTTTTCCCCAAATTTTAATGAGTTTTTTAAGGTATTTCGAAGGGATTGCAGATTGACTAAATTCCATTCATATGTCCTAGATATAATGTGTCTTAATGTTCCAGAAATTATGTAGCTCATTCTTCCCTCTTCTTACCCATTCTCATCATCATCTCCTTGTCATGATTTAGTCATTGCAAACTGATTAACATGTACAGTTTGGTTGCAATTAACATTTTTTTTGAAAGCTAAACAGAATACCATCTGTGTTTTTTTCCATTTAAAAAAAAATGTGTGTTTTGTAAATAATATTTCTTAGAAGCTTTTCTTGCCAGCTTTTTATGTTACTTCCAGACGGAAATGGTTAACGTGGCACCCTTTGACTTTTATCATTGCTTTTTTAAATTCCCCTTAATGTGTGTTCTTTCTCTGCTTCTAAAAATTAAAGAGGGAATGCATGAGGTTGTTGAAGGTACCTGATGGATGGATAACTCCTGTATTTTGTTAGTTTCTTTTTATGTTTTGATGGGAAGGTTGTTAGTATTAATTTTCTGTATGTCATCTATGGCATTCTTCTGTCCTTCACTTGATTGCCTGAAATCAAACCTGAGACTGTGTCTCAATTTAAGTTCACAACTGTTTTTTTTGGAAGCTATCTTATTGTTCTGCTCAGTCTTTCATTTTTTCAGAATTGTGAGCTCCTAACTTTTTAAAAGTTTTCTCCAAAATTTTGTGTTCTTTAATTTTTAGTGCTGACAACGAAATTCCAAACAGTAGGTGCTTGCAGCTTCATCCAGCATTTGAAGCCACAGTTGTTTCTAACAAATTCTTACTATGGGATTGGCTTAGCATTATGCAGTAGCCTAAATCATGATAAAAGGTGATTCATCCAAATAATGAAAGCCTACAGATAATAAGGTACACCCAAGTCTTAGACTTGACATTATATTTTGAATTCATAATAGTAATTTAGTTGGATGCCAGTGGAACTTTGAGGTCTTCAGGTTGTTTTATACTCTGATACTGTTTGACCCTGTCAAATTAACAGAGGCATCAGTACCATATTTTAGTGTGTGTGGGTAAATAGAAATACCCAATTCTGCTGTTTTTTTAGAAGGTTAGGTTAATGTATAAAAATAACACCTCATATGAGAGTATAGTAGTTTACAGTGTGGAGCCATAGCAGTTGATACAGTATAATATTCTAAACTTATATTTTCAACAGCATCAGTCTAAATGCTAAACAGGGAGTGTTCACTAACAAATGAAACTGTTATATAGAGTCCTTTCATGCTGTTAACCAGTGCATTTTGAGCATGTACATACTGTTTTAATCGTCATACTGAATTTGGTGGTATTATGCAAGCACTTTAAAATATTTATGACTTTTGACAGATGGAGATATTACAAAGATGTCTTTCTTAAAAAGTGCAGGGCTTCAGAATTGTAGACACCAACTCGTTTGTGGTTGTAAGTGTGCTATGTGGCATAAGATAGGATTCAATAATTTACAGAATACTGTAGAACAATAGCAGATTTTTATTTAAAAAAGACATTTCAGTTTTAATCTGAAGTTTAGGATTTGGTCCACTTGTGCTTTGATTGTTATTGGAAATCTAAGTATAAATTTCTGTTACCAAGACAGTAAGTCCAGTTTGCTACTTGCTTCTGAAGCATTTATTCCAACCTTAGGAAGTATTCTGAAAACTTTTCAAGTAACGTTTTTAGTGGATATAGGAGTGGATGCTACCATTTTATTTTTTCATCTCTATCTTTATAAAGATAAAGAACTTGCAATCATGACAGTTTCATTCTTATAGGTATCCAGTGGTTAGCTCATAATTGAAATGCTAATTTTGTGTTATCAAAGAGTTTGTCTAAGTTGTAGATATGTCATTTGCTTGTTACACCCAAGAGGACTTAAAATTTAGTATTGGTGTTATTTTTACCTCGTACTATGAGATTTTACCATAATTAGTCTGATGGTTTCTGTTTTAGGGAAAGAACCCTGTCTCTGCTTATATGATAATGTAGAAGGTGGAGAGGAAAAGCAGGCAGGCATCTTTTCTCATCTCTAATTAGTTCTTGCTCATCGTTTCCCTAGCCAAATAAAATGCATGTAATTTGCTGGCCCTCAAGGAAACTTGAGGAGATGAGGGAGTGTAAAATTTGCCTGCTTGAAAAAGATAATGCAAAATGATACTAGTGTTCCTCATGACACAGGGTTGTTTTAATGCCTTCAAAAATCAAATATCTGCTAAACTGTTTTCATAGCTCCATTAGGAAAGAGATTCTGCTTCAGGCTGGTTTTATGTAAACAATATTATTCCTAGAACTTACAGCTTCCTCTGTTATCAAGCTAGAGTTTCAAACAGCAAAGAAAAAGATGGTCCTTGGGCTACTTCCTACTAACAGGAGGCAACCAGTATTGTAACACCAGTCTGTTTTTTTTTTCTTCACGCTGATACGCACGCCACTGATGATTTGTCTACTGTTGAGCAGCTTGCTGCCAATGCTGCTGAAACACCAAATTCCAAGCAAGCATTTTCTCCTCCACTGGACTTCCATCTCATAGGGCCTTAAACTAGCACTGGTTGTTGAGTGAAAAAGCTCCAGTTGTGGCATGTGGTTTACTTTTAGACTGCCATTACTACACAGGACTCCTGGAGCATCTGTAGCAGTAGGGTGTAAAACAACCAGGTTTTTAAAAACTAGTCTAGAGACCTTAGAGAGATTTAACTGAAGAGATGACCAGAGAGCCAGAGATGAGGGAGGGCAATTTCAGAAGTTACTGAATCTTCTGTTTGCCATCCAGCACATATCACTTGCTTTGTTTAAGCTTCTGGAAGAGGATAGTATGTGTTATTTTGGTTTTTTTTAGTTATAAGGACAATTGAGAACAGGGTTCCAAGAATACTTGCGTGTAATGATAATTTTACCTGCACAGGGTGTTTGTAGTTCCACTGTGTCACTGTTTTCTTATGTACATAAACATGTTCTTATTTTTTAAAGAAAAATGTCAAGCTTCTATTGTTTTGCTAGAAATGACATTTTCTCATTACCTTTCTTCTTGTCATGCTTTACATGGAGAAAATAAATATTTGAACAAATGCAGTGTTGATGTTTGGTTTAGGCTGCAGGATTGCTGCTTCTTGCTCACTAATGTAAATTCTGCAGAATGAGAAATGATCCGATTCTTCTTGAAGCCATTGTTGTCTAAAACACTGGCTTCTGCCTTAGTTTTTGTGTATTTTAATGGAAAAGAAAGGTATGATTCGCTGCCTTGTTTGCTGTGCTCTGGAAGAGATGTCTGTGACTGTTCTTGGAGTGATTTTCAAAAGATGTGAGAGCTTTTGTGAGAAGCCATAATGGGACAATAGACTTTTATAGCAGTTGGATGACTTAAAAATTTTTGGTTTTCTGAGAGCAGTATTTGAACCATTTCACTCAAGAGGTGAATCCAACTGAGAATCTCAGGAAACAGTTGTCATTGTGAGAAAATGCACGTGACCATCTGTTTTTGAGTAGAAAGACACTGAAATAAATTGCAAGTATTTGTTCATATCAGTATGGAATGTTTGAGAAACTGTTCATCAGCAAGCAGTGAAGTAAGTGGATTATCTTTTTGACATTATGTGACTAGTGTAGTTGCAAAATAACTTTCCCTGTTTTTTTGTTTGTTTGTTTTTAAGCAGAAGCATTCTGTATCAAGTAAGGTTCCTTACTGTTGCACCTCAGCAGGAGGGAATGGCTAAAGAAGAACCAGTTTCAGAAATTCAGACCAGAAGAACCTGGCATTTTGACTGGGCGTTAAATAGACTGGATAATTCTGTCAGAAAAACTGGCCGCATACCTAAAGTCCTTCTACTAAGAATCTTCGATGAAATATGCAAAACAGGTAAGTTAATTCCAATTAAAACAAAAACCAGCTAATTTTAAAGCTGCGATGGATTTATCAAACCAAGAAAATTAATTGAAGGAATTCTGATTTTTAGTTCATCTTTGTTGTTTAATCTGCTGCATATATTGATGAACAGATGTAAAATGCCTTAGAGATGTTATTTTTGCTTTGAATGCATACATTTACTTTTCCATGTTGTTTTGTCTCAGAGACTTTATAAGTCTTGTGAAAATTCAGAACATACTTTGAAGAAATCTTATCATATTGCCTTTTTGTGGATTTGTCATCTTCATGTAGCTGTTCTGCACTCTGAACAGGACTCATATCTGTCTGTTTTACACAGTGTATCTTAAAAATGGTTTAAACCATAATGTCCTTACGAGGTTATTTGTTTTAAAATGGAACTAGACAGGGAAATGTGGAGGTGATCCTCAAGTTTCTATACTCCCAGGTAGTTGTACAAAACAAAACAAAAAAAATCAACAACAGTGAACAGGCATTGTTCATTCTGACAGATTCAGTACCCTTTTGGCTAAAAATTGACAGACTATATTAATATTTTCCAAACCAGATACCATAATTGTTGAGGTCTGGTACCAGTTAGGATGAGTCAATGAAGATATTTGCTAAATATGTTCACTAATTGCTACCACCAATAATTATAATTGACACTGTGTTGTTTTTTGTTTTAGTTTCAAGTTTTGCTATATATTGCTCTAGACTGTTAATGCTGTTGTATACCTGAGATTGTGCTTCTACAACTTTTGCGGCTCACTGCTTTAAGAGCTGAGTTTTCAATTCATGCCACCTTTCTGTTGAACTCTTAATTTTTTCTTTTTGCTTATGATGTCTTTTCTGAGTCTTACTACTTGATTTTTTTTAAGATAGAAGTGTACAGTTTTTGAGTGTGAATTGGTGAGAGTTTTATGTCTGTATGCTTATCAGCAAATCACAGTTCTTAGTGATGTTTGATTAGTTACAGTTTTTAGGAAGTCATTTCAACAAAAAGATTAATGTTTGTAGTAGTTTCCTTTGTGTAAGTGTATTTGTTTTAAAAAAGCATGGAACTTCACAGGAGGTATAAGTATGATGCAGTTAAAAATAAATGTCATACTTTCATATGAAAAATTCAGTCCTTTTTTATTAATAATGTTGAAAACTAATGTAATAAAAGTAAAGGAGATTAGTTAGTGATGTTTTCGTAAAAAAAGGTTTGTCTGTGTTCGTAACATGTAAAAGGCCCAAAGAAGGTCTCATCTCGTATCTTTCCGTTCCCATACTGCCAAACCTATTCCTGTTTCTTTTCCCTTTCAAGGTATTCAGTCACTAATGCAATATTGGCATCATGAAACTGCAGATTAGTTGGTGTTTTTTGTTGCATGAACTAATTTTATGCTGGGATTTTTCAGTTATTCAAGTACGGCTTACCCCGCTACTCCATTGTATCTGTAGTAGTTCAGTTTGAACAAGAAGTTCCAAGTTTGCAATTTCTGCCTAACTCCTTATTTATTTTCTTTTCTCGTTACTGTTTATTTTTTCACACTACTGACTCTGTTGCTTCCCAGATGTAGAAACTATGTATTGTTACTTTTCTGCCTTAGATTGCATTCTTGAAACATAGTTTACAATAGTTACATGTTATCATAGATTTGCTGGATATTTGTCACCTGAATATCTCATTCTAGATGGTATATAGCTTTCTACTGTTCAGAAATTTTTGCTTGATTTTGCCGTTATTTTATAGCTGTATAGTTGTTTCTACAGTTCTGTATAATTAAGAATTACAATGATCAGCAGTAATTGAAGAGGTCTTTACTGGCAACAACTCCTGCCTTTTTGCTGGACTGTCCACAACTTTGGGGTGTTGGCATGATTTTTAGAAGTAACTTAGCCTCAATGGTGCTTCAGGCTTCAAGTAATTTTAGAAATCTCAGTCTTTCAGATCTTCGTAGACGTCTCTGAGATAAAAAAACTTCACTGATTTTTTTCTTTTTTAATCATCATTTCTGTTGTACGTCTTGCTCCTTGTTTGATGATATTATTTCTGAGATACACCTTTCTCTGTGATAAAGGAATACACATTTTTTTTCCTTTACAATATTCTACTTTCTAAAGAAATTCCCCTTTTTATTAGAAATCGATGGGTTTGAATATAAATATGTGATTGAAAAAAACATTATGTCTCCTACTTTTTGGGTAATCTGTGATAAATTCTGCAGCTCTGCCTTATTTGCCTCAGGAGCAGTAGTGAAGTCCAAGAAAGGAAGATGAGTTTATAGCTTCTTCTATATGCACTATTCTAGTGCAGAAGTCAGTGAAGGCAGACATTCTTGTTCTCTACATGTAAACAACCTAATTAATTTATATTGAGCATGAGCAGAAGCAGAAATGGAAATTAACACGTGGCATGTCTCTGAATACCGGTTTTATAATAATATAGAATAACTGAACAACACAGAATGACACTGAACTGTTTCACAAAAAACAGAACAGTAGGAGTTGGAAGGGACATTTAGAGATAATCTAGTCCAACCCCCTGCTAAAGCAGGTTCATCTCACTCAGGTCACACAGGAACATGTCCATGTGGGTGTGAAAGCCTCCAGAGAAGGAGACTCCACACCCTCCCTGGTCAGCCTGTGCCAGGGCTCTGTCATGCTTGCGGGAAAGAAGTTTTCCTTTGTGTTGAAGTGGAACTTCCTGTATTCCAGTTTTTGCCTGTAACCCCCAGGTGCAAGACTCTGCACTTGCCCTTATTGAACCTCATGAGGAGTCTCTCTGCCCAACTTTCAAGCCAGTTGACATCTCGCTGAATGTCAGCACAGCCTTCTGGTGAATTAGGATAAAATATTTTACCATTTTAGAAATTTACCAGAAAGATATGTCCCTGTTAAGCTTAAATAATCAGTGAATCTTGGACTGTGAAATTTAAAGTACTAAATTATCTGAGTTTAGTATTTGATATTATACTTTTGAAAAATTTTTGCTCATCTAAGTTCATTGTACTAGAGGACATGTTTTATCATGAATCTTTTTCACGATAGCACGTAATAGTGTCACTGTTTAATGATTTGAGTTTCCTATTCAAAAAAAATCTTCCATCTTGGAGAACATTTTATTCTATAGACGAGATTTAAATATTTCAGTGGTCAATCACAAATATTTTTTTCTGATATTGAATGCATGTGTTCTGCTTGCAGGGTGTCCAGGGAGTAACCAGACCTTGCTTTTATTGCGAAGTTGTGGTGCTCTTTTACCAGAAGTATTGTCACCTGAAAGAACAGAACTAGCCCATATGATATGGGACAAGATGAAAGAGCTGGGTAGGTTGGTTTTATTAGTCCCTCTTGCAAGAACAGCTATGTGCTTTACTTTCTTTCTAATAGAAGACTGAATGTATTTTAATACCATTTGAATGTTATCACAGCAGATGTTCGTTGCTGAATAAATACTAGATTTTATTCTTCAGGTGAGAGACCTATTTCCAGTTCTGGGAGTTATACTGACATCTAGGGGTGTTAGCAATAAATCTAAAGATTTTTTTTTTGTTAGATGCCTATATTGGACATTTCTTTGATGTTTAGTGTTGCAAGAATGTATTTTACTTTTCTGTTAGATAATCTGTTGATAGTGCTACCTGCTATTTTAATATTTCAGTTAATCATTTCTCTATAGAAGTTGCATAGATTAACTGCTTCTTGATAGTAATATTGCTGAATCTGTAAACTAAATACATCTGTAGAGACTGTGGAATAGCATGCACACAAGCATTGATGTTACTCTACTCTTCTGTGTTTTAGCTGTCTATAAAGGTGTGCTGTTAAATAAATGATATTTCAAAGGTGAATAAGAAGCAGCAACCTGATTATAGATGTTTATGCAGAATAAAACTGATATGAAATTATTTGCCTGGCAAAAATGATAAAATCGTGTTGAATGTGGATACTCTACATTCACTGACTGTGAAATTGTCTGTGGTTGAAATGTTTCCTTAGGTGCTGTGTATGATACAAGCCATTATAATGCTTTACTTAAAGTTTACCTTCAGAATGAGCACAAATTTTCTCCGACAGAATTCTTAGCCAGAATGGAGGAAGCTAATGTGCAACCCAATCGAGTAGGTACCTTTTATGATATCTTCATTTTTAATAGTATTATCCATTTAATGGATCAAAATTGTTAACTTCCCCTTTTTTGTTTTCTGTAGGTTACATACCAAAGGTTGATTGCTGCTTATTGTGATCAGGGTGACATTGAAGGAGCAAGGTATTCTTTTGCATTTACATGTAAAGGGGTTTCTGCAAAATCTGTTTCTCATATTCCCTACGTGGTAAAGTTATTTTCACTGTAATTCTTATGAATTATGAAACAAAGTGGAGATTTAAGTATGGTTTAAGAATGCAAGCACTGAAGAGCAGTTTCTCTGGAGACAGCTGTAACCTACACAAGCAAAATAAAAATCAGTGATAGACCAGTGTGTTCAAATTGTATTCAAGTTGCTCAGAAAATAATTGTCATTTCTAGAGCCATCATGAAGAACTGTAAGGTTATGAAGGCTTGCTGTCTAAAAATGGGAACTGGGAAAGGCATTTGAGAAAAAAGTGGGAAAAGGAGTAAACACTAGTAATTCTGTTTTTCCTTGTCATTGTTAACAGGACTTGCTGAGTATCTGTGACGCATATTAATTTTAACAGGGTTAAGCAGCAACAGTGTGATTGCTGGGCATGAGAAATAAGTAAAAGGAAGATATAAGTAAAAAAAAAAAAACTGCACCCTTGTGTCTGCATATTTCAAAGTGAGAAATATAATTCATCTGAAAAAAAATGAAAATATGAGCAATTTATGCAGCATCCCCAAATGTAATTGCTCAGTGACATCAGGATTTGGGTTTGTTTGATGATACAGTACTTGCCCAGTGGATTATCCATAGCTAAGTAGTTTATCTTTTCACAGGAAAGGAAATACCTAATCATTCATTGTCTTCTGTTTTGCAGTAAGATTCTTGGATTTATGAAGAGCAAAGATCTCCCAATCACCGAGGCAGTTTTCAGTAGCCTCGTGAAAGGCCATGCGAAATCAGGGTAATGCTTAATACCTTTTTTCTTCTGTTTTCTTTTAGTTGACTAAATTATATAGTGATACTTTACAGAAAAATTACATGCTGCAAAATAGGGTGATTGTTTTGATTAATAAATAGAAGACTGTCTTTTTATACAGTTTTGAAGCAAAACTGGGCTATTTGACAATGAAAATAGATTTTTCTTGTGTCTGAAAACTTTCAATTTCAATGTAAATGACTGTTTCTGTATTGTGTGAAAAAGACTTGCTGCTCTTCGTTTTGAACTTTTCCAACTGTTAAAGTTGAAAGAATATTATAAATGCTATCGTAATTAAAAGATTTGCACTTTCACCTTTAAGGACTTGCTTAGTTATAATAACTTTCTCAGTGCTTGTTGCAGTCTTTGTTTCCAATTCTAATTAATTTAATGAGGAAATACAGAAGTCACAAAATACATTATGATGATGAAATCTACTGAGGGTCTTTCTTTTGAATTCTTTCAGAGATATGAAGAGTGCAGAAAATATTCTTTCTGTAATGAGGACAGCCGGTGTTGAACCAGGTCCAGACACCTATTTATCACTGCTCAATGTGTATGCTGAAAAGGGTGATGCTGACAGCATCAAAAAGGTATTGCAGATTTCAGTTTAAATACAATTTGGTTTATCTTCTGTTATTTGGAATGCTATCTATCCATTCAGAAGGAATAAAACTGGATTTTTAGAACTTGTTTCTTCTTAGTCCACAGCAATTGACTGATTTTTAATCTGAATAGATGATTAAGTGAAGGCAGCCTCACACTTCATGAAAAATAACTTGTCCTTTTATAGCTGCCTTTCACTCTCAGAAGATGTTTACCAGTGAGTGATTTAATAATTCAGGATTTTTTTTTAGAGACAAATAGTTCACATCAGAGATAGATTATTGGTGAAAATAAATGTAAATTAAACCTTGATTATCCTCCTGTCATTGAGCCATTCTTTGGCATCTATTAAAGCCACAGAGTCTCTCCAGTAAAACTGAATTTTTTAAGTTTATGCCAACAATTTAGGTATTCATGAAGTACAGATAAGATAATGCTGCCTTACAGCCCTTGGTGTAGCTGCTTTTTTTTTTTCAAGTGTTCTCACTTACTTTTTTTAAAATCAAAGAAATATTCAGAAAGGAAAGTGAGAAGAAAATTGGTTTGAGTTTAATAAATAGTATCAGATGGAGAGGATCAAATCAAGGAAGAAGATGTGGGAAGCATAATATTGTTCTGTGACTTTCAAATTAGACAAATCATCATCAACTAACCTTTCAGACATGAACAGAAAGTTTGATTAATAATTATCTCATTTTCAAAGTAATTTATTTAGAAAGTAAACTCTCAGTGGGAATACCTATGATTTTGTATTTTATTAGATACTAGAGAAAAATCTGGTATATCCTTTTAATCTGTCCCTTTCATATTTAACTGTCAAAAGGTGTTTGAGGCCCCCTCTGTAGATCTTGAGTATTCTTTCTACCATATTTCAGATATCTAAACCCATGGTTTTAAAGAAGGAAAAAAACTAGCTTTTAGAGACTTTAAAAAATAATATTTTTTTATTTTGAGACACTTCAGAGTGTATTAAAGTTAAGTTCATTCTGATTTACAGACTCTAGAAGAGGTTGAGAAGACTGAAAGTTACCTTATGGATAGGATTTTGATGCAGGTGATTTTTAGCCTTGCCAAAGCTGGATATCCTCAGTACATTGAAGATATTAAAGAACGTGTCAGATTTGAAAAGGATTTAATTCCAGGTATGTCCTTGTTTACTGCAGCAGTGTTTTTCTGCTCAGGGTGAACAGGAGAAGCATTTTCTTTTTCTTGGGTTTTTTTTGGACAGTAACTTATGTTAACAAAAATAGGTAGCTCTTTAGTTTTCTCTTGAATACTTAAGGAAGATACTATCTTTGCGATTAGTTTTGACTACATTTGTGGTGCTGTAGGTCACATTTTGTCAAATTTAATTATAAAACAGTTTAAATAATTTACATGGAAAAAATAATTGTCAGTTTTTTTAACTCCTAAACTTTAAGATTTTATAGCCAAGCAGTAAGTGTGAAGTCCTTTCTTCAAACAACACTTGGAAATGTTATAGAAAGGAAGACTAAACACAATTTATTTTTCTTTTATCAACCATTGAAGTCAGTTTTGGATCTCAGTATGTGTATTCTGGTTGATACTTGTTAAGTATGCTTTATGCATTTTCCACTTTTTGAGGTGTCTAGAAATGTGTTTCTTTAACTATCCTGTGGTGCTGCAGTGGTGATGCTTCTGCAGTTTTTGGCACGGTCTTCTAATGGAAAAGTGAATTTTATTGATAAACAGAAATAATTCTGAAACAGGTGGTCTCAAATTTGATTGGTTAATCCAGTTTATAAGTATGCTAATGACGCTTATAAAAGGTTTACTTTCCTAGCTTTCACTGATGTTAGTAGTTTGATGTAAAAATAGTTATATGCACTTCTGTAACTTTGTTGTTCTCTTTGTTTGTTTTTCAATTCTTAGATGCAATGAACCTGTGTTTGACTCTGATAACTCATGGCTTTGAAGACATAAGTTTCCATATTTTGAAGTCTCTTAAACATTTATCACGTGATAATGTGGACCAGGGTAGCTTCTTCTTGCAACATTGTGTAAATAGAGACGTGGTATGTATAACAGTGATACTTTTTTCCTAACATACTAGTAATTATGACATACTAGTATACTAATATACTAATGATTTAGTATAATGTAAATGTGAAAATGGGAAATATTTTTGCACAGTTCTTGAAAAACAAAGATTTTAATATGTTAAATCAACTTGTGTAGGTAATAGAAATTCATAAAAGAATCTTGTTTTGCATACGTAATGCCCATTTCCTAACCATCAGAAGAATCTCACTTTCTTAACAACTTGAGAAATTGAAAAAGAAATTAATTTTTTACATTCTCTACAGCCTCTGAACAAGCTGAAGCAATTTTGTAGTGAGTTAAAAGAAGCAAAAATGCATTCAACCCCATTAGCATTTATTTTGCGTTGCGCTTTGGAGGCCAACAAATCAGGTATTATGCTTATTTACTTATTTTACATATACTTACTTGAAGTACTTGGTCACTGTTTAATTATCTTGTGAATATTTTCAGCCTTGGCCATTGATGTGATGAAGATGATGAAAGAAGAGGGCTTGCCACTCCGACCTCACTATTCCTGGCCACTGCTAGTTGGGTTCCAGAAAGAGAAGAATCTTAAAGGTTAGTTACCTGATAAATGCTCATATAGCTTTATTGAAAACCTAGTGCACAAATCATTATTAAAGTGTTACTAGGAGATTTGGTGGAGTCGTAGAATAAATGAAGACCTTGCCCTAGCTGTGTATCTTACTTTGTTGCCAACAATTTTTCATGGGAATCAGAATCAGAGATTCTCTTCCTTTAGAAAGACTTTTATTTTTAATATTTCCTTTGTTACTTAATTATGATACAGTTCTACAAATTTAAAGTCCACTTTTGCATAGAAAGATGTGAGAATGTTTGATTATCTTTTTAACTCTTTACATTCTTTCTGCCTTCACTGTCTCTTTTTGCTGCTCAGTACTTTTACAGAGTTTGCTCTTGAAGAAACTGAAATCTGAGTGAAGAATTTAAAAGTAAGCTTGTATTATAGTATCTCTCTTGAACTGCAAGCCCAATCCGTTTTTCAAGCCAACTTCTTATTTTCTACCTGGTAAACCAAATGTGAGTTTTGTTACAATAAAAACTGCAGGCGAACTTACATTGCTGATTGTGCGAGCCTGACCTGACAGCATACTGATTGAAGGACAGAAATGCTCAATCTTTGGGATTCTTAAGTAGGTTTAAGCATTTAGCATGCTTTCCCCTGTTACACATGGGGATGTCTACAGGATATGAATAAGAATTGAACAAATATTAAATTTTAGAGTACAGTATCTAATTCTTTGGTTTGCGTTATTGGTAATTCAGAAAGAATGGTATTGTAAAAAGATGCTTTTAAGAGAAGTACTTCCCCCTTGGGGAAACAAAAAACTGTCTTTTTCATCTTATCTCACAGTATAATGCGCTTTAGAATGAGATGCAGAGTTGTTAGTGTGACACTGGGTGACAAACAAAATGCACAAACAAAAAAAAAGTGCTTTTAGCAGACTCTTCATATCGCAATTTTATCTTAAATATACAGTCACATTCCAGTTTAGAAGAAATGCTGAAACAAGTATTCCCTAATTGTTTCTGGCTATAAAAATGTCTCAAGTATTTCTCAAAAAGCCTTTGTGAAAACAATATGCAGTTTTTATTAACTCTTTAGGCTCTGTTCCTGCTAGACTATTTCCCAAGTTTATCTTCTCCCAGGTTTTCAAATGCTTGAAAGTTCTCTGATATTTTAAAAGTCTGGTAGCGTTGTTTTAGATGAGTCCTTTGTGACTTATTGGAAGTACAATGTTGTCAAAAATAGGTAAATTGAAATCAGTGTCATACTTCTTAATATGGCTGCTGCCTACCGAACAAAACATGCATTTGGTTACTCCATGGAAAAATTCACCTCACTAACACAGTTATAAGAGACATCATAAGTATTTGTAGATTTAGACTTAGCTCCCAAAACTGAAGCAATATCTGTCTGTCAAGAGAAACTCAAGTTTCCGTATCTCTTTTGGTCTTTGGCAACATCAGAGATTGCTTTATTTTGGATTCCTACTGCAGAAATTGACTAGGCTTTGGCAAGTAGTTCTGCTGCAAGTCATGTAAGCAAATTGAGGAAAAAAAATGATTAAAGAACTCTCTATTCTGTCTTCCTTGGCCATTTTCTAGAGAACCTCTCTTTCCTTCTGCACAGGCATTGGATACATTAACTTTTCTATGGATGAATGATAATACTGTGGATTTGAAAACACAATTTTGTAACCTGGTACTTAGTCTTTAAGTTTGAATTGTCAAGGTTGAATGCTGCTACTGTGTGCATACCTCCAATGGTCAGTGATTTTGCAAGTCTTAATAAGATAACAAAGTAATTTCTTCTGCAGTGAAGAATCAGTGGAATTATTCTTGCTGCAGTGAAAAAAGTGGTCGTCTTCTTTCCCCCGTGTAAGCTCACATTCGTTTTTTACAATTCAATAATGAAAAAGTGAATCAATGGGCTTTGCTACCTAAAAGTACAACCAATGTGCTTGAAGAAAAGTAAACAGGGAAAAATACACCGACCTTGAAATTCATAGTAATAATAGAGCAAAAAAACAATACTGCAGTGAGAACCAAAAGCTGACAGCAGATACTAAATGAATGGAATGTTGCTTTCTAGCAGCAAACAGTAATCGACCTGTGAACAGTAGTGTAGATAGTCACTGTATCACATCGCTTATGAAAAATGAAATAATAATTCCCATTTCTTCCAAGTAGTACTGCCCAGCCTAATGTGTGTATTTTCCTTGTGGGTATAGGTAATGCTGAAAATGGAAAAGAACTTGGAGGGAAGAGTACTAAAAATCTGGTGTGATGCAGACATTGGACTAAATAATCATTAGAGAGTATAGAATATAAGCAATAAACTATCTAGAACTGCAGGGTACAAATGTCGGAATCATTATGCATAATGTGACCCAAACAAGTATATAACTAGTAGTAATGTTTAACTATATGTTTATCTCATATTTAGTGTAACAAATGCTGACACTGGATATCAAAGGAAATTCCCTGACTTCTGCATTATGGAATTGAGTTAGAAGAAAAGTAACAGTCAATTGGTGACTAGGAGGAATGAAACTAAGCAAGGCCATTTTTAAATACACAATGGAGAACTTAACCACTTCGAAATAGCAAAACAGCTCTTTTTAGTCATTTTACGCACACAAATAATTTCAGATGGAGTATTCTTTCTTTTAAGTGCATCTAAGTTGATAACTACTTACTTCCATTTTTATTTATTTATTGAAGTAAATGCTGTAAAGCTTTTAGGAAAGTGCTTGTGCAGTTTCAAAGATCACTATGCAGTGGATCTGAAACTGTTACTGGCACTGAGATTCATCTTGTGTCAGATTATACAGTAAAACCAGGAGAGCCGAGTATAAATAAGCACAAATGATTTACACTGTGACTGAATAGTCTTATCACTCCCCTTCCTCTTTTATAATCATTTTCTTTTTAAAGATGATTTTTAAGTCAGCTGTGTATTTCACTTTTTTATTAAACTGTTATTATGTACACAAGCCATAGTTAGTGAATGGTAATTAAATTTTTACTTTGGGGAAATAAACGAAATAAGAGTCGGAGTCCAGAGAGGAATAAGGGTGGGGATTTAACAAAGTAACTGTTTGAAATGTTTTCTTGTAGACAGACTTTTCTGACAGAGGAGGAGTGCATCTGAAACTAACAGCACAGCAAAAATAAGTAGTTTTCATGAATGAGACGTCACTTTTCAAACTGGAACTTAATTTTAATGCCTGATTTTAGTGCCCTTGTACATGTAGAACTGTATATAACTGCCTTAGAAACCCCCCTTATTCTGATGAGTGTGCTTTGTGAAGAAGGCTCAATATATTGAGAAACTTAGGAAATGAAAAGTGGACTGATATGCAAATCTCAACATTTCACTTCTTGAAAAGCAGCAACTTAGTTTGCTGTACCATTGAAATATTATGGCCATCTTGTAATTAATCTCTTATGTATTTGATCTTGGAAATATGAATTTGAGTCTGGAGTCTGTTCTGTTGTGGTGTTTAAGTGCTGTTTTCAGCATTGACAAAAAGATGATCAGAAGTTTGGCTGGGTCTTGTTCCCTATTTCTGTTCTCTTTCCACTCAGTCGTTTAGTTTTAAATACTCAACTCCTGCAGTCCTTAGATACCTCGGCCCAAGATCTCGAAAACCTACTCTTGGATTAAGCAGGGAGATGACTGGAAGACTTTACAGTGCATTTTAGTCATACCTAGTCTTCTGGATCACTAATCTCCCAAGTGAGATGTGCAAGATAATCCATTGGGTTGTGAGTAGGCTGTTAATAAATATTTAATACTTTTTTTACTTTCTTGTTTTGTATATGTTTTAAAACAAGAAGATATCAGCACAGTAGTACCTGTATTAAATTTCTAAAGAAACTAACATGTATTGGGGCATTGTTTTCAAAAAAAAGTTTGGGAAACCGTTGTTCTAGATAAATGCGACTGCACTTCTGTCTCTATTGCCTAGTCTATTCTTTGGTTTGGAGAGAGAGGAGAGATTAGAGTGTTTTCCAATACAAGGAGTAAAGAATTTATAGAAGCCCACACACATAATGCTCAAGTCTTATTTCATGCATATATTTGACATATCTATAATATTTTGATTGAAGTGGAGATGTTTCCTTGCTTTGTATCATGGAAGGTATTTGTGTGATAAGAAAGTAGTTCTACTCTTGAGGTAGGAAATGTGTGGCAGCATTTTTTTTTTATATAAGTTTGAGATTAATATGCCTTTGTGCAGTATTGTTACTGGTGTTTTTCTTTTATCTGCATCTCACTGTTGTCGTCTTGATACATGCGTTTTCCTACTCAGGAACTACTAGGGAAGGGGATGCATAACAAGCCTTTTTCTAGTCTGTTCTAGATACAGGAGATTTCAACTGAAGTCTGTATTTGCCACGCTTTATTCACTATGGTATCTAGTTCTTGGTCTTCAAACTGCTTTCTAGAGATATAGTTATTTTTGAAAAAGTTTCAGCACAAGAGGACTTAATATATTTTCTGGGAAGTTGAAAACGTGACATAGAAACTAGCTGTCAAAATCTGAAAGGTATCAAGAAAGACTTAGTGTAATTAATTCTTCATATTTTTGCAGATTCTGGGCCAAAATCAGAGTTTTGTTTAAGGCAAACTCGAGCAGATGATGCGACTTTAATCTAGTGTGACTTGTCTGCATGTATTTTCAAGTGCTCAAAGGGAATTCACATTTGATTATTTGCACCATAGTGCACTGCATAAAATATTCATGGAAGTGTCACTTTTCCATAGGTGGCACTCCAGGGCAAAGACAGGGACTTTGGGAAACTTTACAATTTTGAAGTAATAAGTATGAAATGAAAGTTGAAAAAAACATATGCTATTTGGTACCAGTGTCCTGCAGCAACTGACAAATCATTTTTAGACCAGCAAAAGATGATAATACCTGTATTAGTTTTGACAGGCTTTCAGAGTTCGCTAGTTAGAGTTCCTGTAAGAAGTTTCTGTAAATCATAAGAGTGTGAGCAATTAAAAAGCATGATGTATACTCTTAGAACTCTACACTAACTGCTGAACTATTAAGATTTGCTGTCTGTTGTCTTCAAAAGCATATCTATAGTAGTCATGTACAGTCTAGTTGTGTGAATTATCTGAACTCTGTTAAAGTTACACCTGGGGCTTGGGTGCAGCTTTTCTCCAGCATTTCTCTGAATTTCCAGTTTGAAGCTGATGCATTTAGATAATCAACCTTTTTGCTTATAAAAATGTTAGTTGTTTTAAAAAATTGAGACAGATCTTGAAAGCTTGCCTTGCTAATCAGTGTTGGATATGGGAGAAAAAAAAGCTAAAAATATGTTATGTATAGAAGAACGCATTTCTGTCTTGAATTTTGCTATATACCTTACACCAAATTTCATATTTGTTTTATGCACAATAATAATGAGCATTTTGTAATGTCTGTCAAAAATGTTTTGCAAACAGGGCTAAGAGTTTACTGTTAGAAAATGACTTTGTACGCTAGCAATTTTAGACTTTGCCAAAAGTTTTATGGTTTTGACAGCGCAGCACACAAGAGGAAGTTTAGTAAATATATTCTGAGTTTCACAGTTAAGAACTTTATTAACATCTAAAATAAAAATGCAAATTTTACCTGAGTGTTTCACGGAGGGGAATTGAGGACAGAAGTTGTTTTTTTGAAAAGCAGCATGTATTTTTAACTGTTGAGAGTCTCAAGTTTTTATTATCCTGAAATGCCACTTTGCCTGACCAGTTTTGCTTTGATAGGTGTCTTTGAGGTCCTCAAATTGATGCACAAGTTGGGGGTGGAAATTGATGCAGAAACATACACAGACTATGTTTTTCCAAATTTTGCTGATAGTGAAATTGCCCGTGCCCAACTGAAGGTGAGTTTACATTTAAAATTTGTCAAAATGACTGTTGTATGGGTTGTTTTCCTATACTCTGCGTGAGGGCTTTAGAACCCTGTAATGCTTTAAACGTGAACCTAGTATGATGAAGCCTCTTAAGAATATTTAGATTACTTTAGAAACAGTTGTTGCACTGTTAGTCTGTTTACTGTGTTTTTTCTCTTACTGCTTTTGTTTCTCACGTTCAGAGCTAACAAAAATACTTTGCTTGACATTTACTATCTTTCTCTTTCCTGGAAGTGGAAAATTAAATAAATTCATGTCCTTTTTTTTACTGGGGATTAGAGGCATTACAATTATCTGTGATAGTTCTTTGGGTGGGTTTTTTGGCTTACTGAAGATTTCAGAATTGCAGACTAATTTTAACTGTCTCATTCTTCTGCCTTTGGTGACTTTGTCTCTTGAAACTGATTTCAATAGAAAGGCTGGATAATTTTTGATCAGTGGCAGCTTACCTGGTGTAGCCATGTAGACTTCTGTAGTGCACCCTCTATGTTCTCAGCAATTATTAATGCAAGATTGCCAATGTCATTTGTGAAGGAAGCATTTAAAAACATCAAGTTTCAGAAGGTCTTCTCTGTGTGTACTTCCAATGATTGATTGCTTTATCTTCAGAAAAATGACTGCCTCTTCGAAACTGTGGGACTCTCTGTGGCAGAAATAAGATACGAAGCGGTATGTGGAAGACTGAACAATGTTCTTTCTCTGTGTAAGTAATGTTGCATATTGCTACATACTTGGTCATAGTGTTGATTGGTTGTAGGTTGAGATTTACATGTATTAATACATGAGGTTTAGAAGATATGTGAGCAAGGTTTTATTATGTGAAGTCATCTATGGTGAGATGTCAGACCATTTGAAACTACCAATTCTGGACAACGTGTCCTGGTAAATTTTTTTTTTTACTACTGAATCTGGCCTTAAGATTTACATGGGAGGCAATTACAAGTCACAGTTTTGCTGTGATTGTGGTCGGATTTTGAACCTCTTGTAATTAGGGAGTTTGAAGAGAGACTTTGCCTTGCACAGTGACTGTTAATTTGTTTGGGGAGGGATTGCTTTTGTTTGTAGCATCAATTGGAACAGGATGCTAGTCTAACAATAATGGCAGTACTTTATACTGCAGAATTATTAATGAAAGCACCAGCTTTAAAGAACTGGTTGGCACTGATGTTAACCTGAGGCTGCTTTGCTGATCTCTTGTTCATGGAAGTAGTGTGTATAAATTGGATAGGTGACAAAGTTGCAGCAGCATTAATTAATCACTTTTTAAAACTTTTACTTGAAAAATTGTTCTAATGCTCAGTGCTTGCAGAAGCTAACTCATGTAATTGCAGCTGTTTAGTCTAGAGAAGTGGAGACTGAGGGAGGATCTCATTAATATTTACAAATATCTAAATGGTGGATGTCAGGAGGCTGGGGCATGCCTTTTTGCTATGGTATCTAGTGTTGTCACCTCTTGGGACAAGGGGTAATGGAATGAAGATGGAACACAAAAAGTTCCATTTAAACATAAGAAAAAACTATTTTGCTATGAGGGTGATGGAGCCCTGGCACAGGCTGCCCAGGGAGGTTGTGGAGTCTCCTTTCTTGGAGGTCTTCAGGACCCACCTGGACACGTTCTTATGTGACCTCATCTAGGTTGACCTGCTTCTGTAGGGGGGTTGTAGTGGATGAACTCTAAGGGTCCCTTCCAACCCTACCATTCTATGATTCTAATTGACTGAATAGATGGGATGGATTTGCTTGTTCAAGGAATATATGTTTCTCTTAAAAAATTAAATACATTTTTTCTTTTCCTAGTATACTGAGACAACTAACTAAACCTAAATTTGGGCTAAATCTGATACAGAATGATCTTTTTTTAAACAACAGTTTCATGTGTTCAAGATGCAGGGAAAAGCTTAAGCAGTCTTTTGCTGCAGTTGCCATTAACTGTTTTTAACAAATGTAGAAATATGTAGTCTGTACACCATGACCCTAAATGAGTGTTTACCAATCAGTAATTTTTTTTCTTTTATCTGGGAGATTTATCAATTAGTGAATCTTTAATATTCATTGTATATTCTGCCATTAGTTTGTGCGTTCTTATGACAGAAACAGGAACATAAAACATGAAAACTGAAATACGTAAAATATATCTGAACATTTGTTTGAAAGGATAACTATTAGGAGTCATGAAAGTCAGATTTTTTGTGTTGTATGGCACAAATACATGTGTGTCTGGTTTATGGTAAATGTACATGATATCAAAAGTATACAGGCACATGCAGTAAGCTGCATTCTGTGTTAAGAGTTATGAAATTAGTCTCACATACTGGGTGATTTAGCTGTTGTCTGTGTAGTAGATTTAAATCTTGTAGTGATATTTCTGTTTACAAAGACCAGGGTTAATAATTCATGGAGACATACAAAATTTCTTTTGAACTTGAGCTTTAAAGGAAGGTACTCTTGTAAATAGTTTACCAAGCTGAAATGAATGCTAGTAAATCTAATTAGCACCTATGTAATGATAAGGCACAGATATTAAACAGCTGATTGTTTTTTTGTTTTTTGTTTTTTTTTTTGACTTGGCTCCTTTTGCAGTATTACAAAGAGGAGAAGAATAAATGGAGTATGGAAAGTAGTTCAAGATTGTCTCATCAGTGTAGTCAGGGTAGGCGAATGTTGGTTATTAATGCTGGTTGCTATCTAGGTGTATTGATTCAGCTTCTCATGCCTTATAATGTATAGATTTCTGCTACTGACAAGATGAAAACTACGAAGCATCAGCTGAGGAATCTGGGTGCATAAGGCAGTGTACATGAGAGCTGCTTTTTCCCTTTATCATGCCGTTCCATTCCACTTCATTGTCAGCCCCTTGATTTTCTCAGACTTGTTTGTTGCTAAGGAAACCAGGTTGCCGATTGTCAGAAGCAGCTGAGCATACTAAGATGCTTTTCTGCTCGTCTTTTTATGAGCAAAAAGTTTAATATACTACTGGAGGAGGATTTGTATTGAGGGTTTCTTGAAACCAACTTTACCTGAGATTTTCAAACTAAAATAGATGTTCCAACATGTACAACTTGGAATTTTCTAAATGGCTGCAGTTACACTAAGGAGTAGTATTAATGTTTCTGCCTTTTATTTTCCAGTTTCCTATAGAGCTGGTTTTTTTTATTTCAGTTCTACCATATATCTGTATCACAGCCTTTGCTGAAAGGGCCCAGTGCCTTCAGGTTTTTACAGGGCTTAATTTTATTGTGATGGTGTAGTCAGGTGATGATAACTTCACATGGGACTCAAATGCATCTACTACTGTATTTTTTTCTTTGTTGGACTATTGTGCTGGAATTAGACACAGCAGTTCTAGAGGAAGAAGGTAGAATGATTTGGAGTATTTAGCCAACAAATGATGTAAAAGTGAAGACACAGGGCATAACTGTAAATTTAAGTAATTTTACAGTACCCTTTGTGTTCAACCGATATTATAAACAGCAATATTTTGAACTGTGTATCTTTCTGGTTTTTTCTCCTTTTTATTTTTAACTTAATTCAGTGGATAGCACTTTACATGGAACTACTTTTTCTTGCTTGTCAGGCAACTTCTATCAGCAGAAGGCAACACCTAAGAAATTACAATTTAGTTGTTTGGTTTCAAAAAAGAAATTAAATGAATGTAAAACAAAATAGAAGACAAAAGCCTGTTTTAAGGCAGATATTCTGTCTAAAACAATTAGCAAACCATTTACATCTCATGGTTCTTTTTTTGTTCCAGCAGTACTGTCTGAAGATTTGATTAGGATTGTTTGAGTTCTATTTTGCTTTTTTGAGCATAGTATTTTCTTCAGTCTTGAACTTCTTTACATATAAGATGCTTTCTGCTATTACTAGTTTGTATAAAACACTAATAACTGTTGACATTAAAGGCAATGAAGAGGGAGAAAATGTCTTTTAGAGTATTTGATCCTTTTCAAAACAGAGCAGATTTAGCACTGGTAAGATCAGGACTATTTCAAATACCCTGGCATTTGAAATTTTGATTTACAAATGTTTGTGAGCAGTAGTTAAACTAACAAAATAGTTCTTATGACACCCTGTTTATATAAACTACTGACTTGTTGCTGTTCAGAAATTATTTTACAATGACTATTCAGACACATTTCTTTAATTTACAGTGTCTTCAACAAGCACACCTGCTATTGATTCTCGTCAGTTTAGAAACAGCCTCGTTTTGGGTTTTAAAAGGTAAGGTTGCTATAGAAATACTTTTTTTTTCTTTTCTTTTTTTTTTTAATTTATAGCAAAGTTCCCTCTTTTTTGCCTTGTTTAAAACAAGTCTGCATACTCCTCCTCACATCACATTTGAAAATTTACAAGTAGACTTCCAGGTGTAGCAGAACTGAGGGATATCCTTTCTCTTCCTGATTTCCTTAACTCTGCTATTTATGAGCATACCTTTGAAGTTATGTATACTTTAGATTTAGACGACCTTGGTTCTGTGGTGGTGAACAGTGTATAAACTTCTGAGAGTAGTAAACATTCAGGGGGTTTTCTTTATTTAGTTTTTTGTTTGTATACTGCTATGCTAATATAAGATTTCCTGAACGATTATCATCTGTTAACCATTAAAGTTGAATGAGTGCTTAATGAAGAAAAATACCAGTAGGAGCCAGGTGTATTCTACTCCATCTGATAACTTTCTGTGCCCTGTGGGTTAATACGATTCCTGAATGCTCACATTAAACACCTAGTATTGTGCTACATTGCCATAACTTGTATTCACAGCCTTTTGGTCTCAGTCTGCAAGGGGAATTCTTTGCTACATTGCAGACTTGTATTATGCAAGTAAATGTGAATTAACAGAGCATTTATGTCATTCACTGTTTTCCCTAGTCAACATCTAGATGTTTGCAGCATACCTACACCACTGAGAACCGGAGAAGTCACTTAACAAAATCAGCCTTCCAACTCTGGTCCTGAATAATATTAGTTTCTAAAATTTTGTAATGACCACAAGATATGACTGTGATTAGGTTGTATATTTTATCCTGGTAAATTGGAAATTCTATTAAGCTCATCCTGCTCTACCGTGGGAAAAAGAGAAAGAAAAACCTACAGGTGTTCAAATTTGGTTTGTTAACTAGGCTGTAGTTAACCTTGACATCCAAGGGACTGATAAGAGTACTTTACTCTTTCTTTTAGTAGTAAACAGTTTCAAATGTGTAAATTAAAAGCAACATATTTTGAAACATGTTTTCTCTTAAGTATAGATAAATATTCAGTTGAATTAGGACTTGTACTAGAAAAGAAACCATAAAAACACAACCAATATTGCCATGAAACACTCCCAACAATTAGAGAGTTGTGCAGGTGTTCAGAATGCGATTTAAAGTATCTTTAAAATATTGTCAATTTGCAGTGCGAAAACTAGCTACTGAAGAATCATACTCTTTTCAAGTGAAACCGTTTCTCTCCCCAGCAATGAAACCAATTACTGGTCTTGTGATTTCAATAGTTATTGAACATTTGGGCTAAAACATCAGAATTCTGAGGGAAATTAAGGTTAGAGGAGGGGGCGTTGTTGTTTGATTATTGTTCTTTTTTTTTTTTTTACTTCAACTCACTGTTTCTCCTTTTTCCTTGCCATTTTTAAGTGTGGCTTAAGTTTTTTCTTATTTCTTAAATACTAATCTCTCTTGTTTGCCTTCATTACTTTGTGGCTTCAGAAGGCATGCACAAGGTTGACTGTGCCTAAACGTCACCCCGGTATTTTTTCTGAAAGCTTGCTGGTTCATATTTTATTTCATATTTTAAAATGAATGGCTAGAAATGAAGTTAGAGGTTACATTAGAAGAAAACAATTTTTTTACCTTTTGTAGAGATTGTAGCAAGATTTTATGACTACATGCAGTTTCTGATGTTCGAATGAGCTGAGTTTAGGACTGGAGTACAAAAGTACAGGGTATGGACACTGAGGACACACGAACAATGTTGTGGCAGACTGCTTTATAGATTTCTGTTGAAGCTGCTCTTCTCTAGTAACTGCTTCGAAGTACTCCCATTCTGTCTGCCTGATGTACCATTACTATTTCAGAGTCAAGTACTTTAGGAAATTGATGCATTTGATATCTGCAGTTCATTGTCATGCTCTCAGTGGTGGAGCGAGTTCACACAGCAGAGCTTAACTAACCTCACAGATGGCTTTTTTTTTCATTCTCCCCTCTGTGTGGACCTGCATTTGACTCATTTTCAAACACAAATGGTAGTAGCTGCAGAAAAAGAAGAAATGTTTCGTAGGTATCAACCTTGTAAATAAAAATCCTAAAATTCTATGAATACTTTCAAGTTCCTGTGTGACTGTTCAGACTGACATCTTATTATCCCCTTCAGAGAATTACAGGAACAGAAAATAAGGTCATAAGTTTTTGTTCCCTTAACCTTATATAGGATAATGCTGCTTTATATTTGGCAAAAAGTTATAGCTTCTAGTAAGAATTTTGATCTTCTACAAAATGAAGTATTATGTCAGGTTTTTTATACTTCAGCTAGCTGATTAACATTCTGGTATGTCAAGTTTTTTACTTTCATGAGCCAATTAACATTTGATAGCCTGATAATGTACAGATCAGTGCTCTCCAAGTAGTTTCCAAGTAGAGAGGTGAAGTTAGCATTATTTTATGTTTTGTTTTTTGTGTTAAAATACTTACCTCAGTATAATAAGCATTATGCCTTAAGTAAGGTATTTGATTCCTTTTTTAAAATCTAATTTTAATGTACAGGAATCTAGATTTTTTTGCCCTAGCAAATTCCACTTAACGAATGTTTACTGTGTCAAGTGTGACTTATTTCAGTGAATCTGAATTTCTTGAAATGCTAAATAGAATGAAGTATAAAATAAAAAGGTACACTTAGGACATGTTACAAGATTGAAATAAAAATAAAACTAAAATACATTTTTTGTAGTCTTAGTTATCTGTTGTGATTGCTGCATTAGTTAAATTTATTTAGCAGAAACGATAACCCTATGTGCAGAAAGAGTACAGTACTTAACTCTGTACAGAGTTGGTTTAAAAAATGTGTGGCAATTATTGTGTTACTATGTTATTTAAATAATTTAGTTAAGATCCTCAGTGTTAATGATCTTAAAAAAGATACAAGAGTGGAATAATTTTGTTCCTTTTAATTTGTTATCCTTTGCTGCCCTCTTCAGCTCAGATGATGTACATCTTTGGAGCAAGGTAAGCTGAGATAATGCTGTGAATAAAATCCAGCTCTTTAGGTACTGTATGTTTGTGATACATCCCTTTAAATCTGAATTCTGAGCCTGATAATTGTAGACCTGATTAATTTGAGAGAGACTTTCATCAATGGCAGATGGTACAACTGTATGGCGTAAAAGTTTTCAAATTGGATAGTTAAAATCCAGTGTGGAGTTACTGTGTAGTTTATGCTACTCCTATTTCTAGGCGAATGTTTTTATAGCTGAAGGTAGTATGTAGTTGTAGGTTCTGGAACAAAGTCTGCCATGATTGTGCAATCTGACATTGTTTAAATCTCTTTCCTTCCTTTCCTAAACTTTCATCCTAACCCTATATTAGTACTAACAAAATAAGGCATTATTAGCATTGTAAAGTTTCTTGACTTAAAATATGGAAGGCAAAGCCATATAAAAGAAATCACTTAGATGAAATTAAAGGTAAATGACTGATTGTCTTGTCCTCTCTGTGGTGGGCTACCTGAGAAAGATACTGCAATATAACTTGATCTATAAATTTTGTGGAGCGCTACAATAGAGAACAAGTTGGCCAGGGATGTGGTTACAGAATTTGGGAAGGTATTCACTGTGCTTTTTGTCCTTTTTCTCTGATACTGTACCTGCTGACTAACAGAGTAGTACATGGCTTTCAGGATATTTTAGATTTTGCAAAGAAGTCCTGGGATTAAGTGGAAAATGTATTTTGAAACCTATTAATGACTTATATTACTCTTTTCTGTTCTGTGAAGATTATGGTGAGAGGATCCTCTGCCTCTATCCTTCCTTTTTTGCATTTAAAAACAAGAAGAGGGAGTGGAGAGAATAAAAAAGAGATCTCTTACTACTGCCATTATGGAACTAATTTGGAAACAGTCGAAGGACTGAAGTAATGGCAGTCTGCCTAGGAAGCAGTATCTAGAGTTACTTCTGCTGTTCTCCAAAATGGAAGAAAGATGCATTTTGTTGTCTTTGAATTTATGAGTGAATACATGTATTAACCTTCTAAAATAAGAAATACTAAATAATTATATATTTAACATTGGAAATACTATCAGACATTCTTTTTTAAAAAAAAATTTCCTTTTTGGTGTTCTCTGAGATTTGATTCAGATGGAGAACTGTTATGACTTTGTTGTACTTTATTGTAGTTTTAGATTCTTCTGTGTGTTGATTTGTGGTAGGAGGACAAAGGCAAAAGAGCAGAAGCTAAGGAAAACAGTAGTAAGCAAGTTGTAGTTTAACTGTGCACAGTGTCTGTGCAGTTAGAAGAATGAGAAGTGATAGATACGATATTACATTGCACATTTGGTATTTTCAGGCAACAACAATTGAAGATGAGGATTGTTTTTATTTTGTCATTACTTAAAACACAGCACTTTCACAGTGGGAATATATCTCCCTCTTAACTTTTTGAAGATTGCATTAATGGCAGATAAACCAAAATTCTTGAAATACTTAAAATCTCAGTTTTTAAGTAGAGATGGTGTAGTTTCCTTAAGAACAGTCAGACAGATTTTTAAAGTGATGGAGTTTAGATTAAAGGACTTGTAGGTAGGATGTAGGAGCTTTGGGGTAAATTCTTCTTTTCCTCTGAAGTAAAATTATGTATTCCTTCAGTTTGCATGTCTGATGGAATGTGTGCTAAATTAAGACAAATGCAGTTTGTTTTTGTGAATGCATATTTTTCCATTCAAAACTGGATTTATTTACAACAGCTGTACTCATTACCTTAAATCTAGCAGAACATGATAAATTATATTCCTCATTTTTTTTTTTTTAAATGCATTTGCTTCTTTCAAAATAATTTTCAAAAAAGGCTTTGCGGACCAATTTCAGCCTTTCAGTAAATAGGAATGCAATTGTAGCGTCTCTAGGAGTGACACTAGTTAATATTTGCTTTAAGCAATGTCTTATGATAGCTAACTTGGTGTAGAATGATGCATAAACAGAGTAGCAGAGTGTCTGTCTTACTGATGTACCTCAGAAAGCATTTTTGTTCACAATATTTTTTCCAGAAAAAGCTATTATTTTAAAGAAAATGTCTTTGTATTTCTTAGGGAATTACTATGATGTGGTAAAGAATAATACTTTAACAGAGAAATGCTTTATTATTTTGAGAATTCAATTTCAGATACTGTTTGTCCTTGCTTGCTTCTTTTGGCTGCAATGTACGATTATTCTGTCTTACCAGATAACAGAACTGTTGTACAAGGATGAACGTTATTGCCTGACGCCTCCAGGACCAACTGGTAGAGTTTCAATTTCTATGATTGTAACTTATCCACAAATCCGTTCTTCTGTGTAATGATGGGTTTGAGGGATTACAACGGTAAACACTGATTGCTTCTTTTTGAAAGTGAAATTTGAAAACATGTTGGGTGAAATCCTGATTCAAATAATCAGAGCATATTTTGTGAGATCCATGAGATCTTTTTTTCTAGAATTATAAACAAATCTGGCTGTTAATTTGTTTTACTAAATTTATTGATGTAGAATGAACAGAGTATTGGTGCTTAAATTCTTTCTTTTATTTTTAAAAGCAGTCTTGCAACCTAGTTTTACCTTTAGTAGCTTTTCTGATTTTGTAAAATAAAAAACCTTCTACTTTGAAATAAATATACTTTTTTTTGTATATGTATTTAAAAAAAAAACAACATAGGGTTTTTTTTGTCCCTCTCTTGGGACCAGAGGGGCAAGGTGGTATGAGGAAAGCTAACCTCTGAGAAGACTGTAATTTGATGCTTTTCCTATCCTTGGCCCCTCTTGGATCAATAAGAAACTTATCACTATTTGTTAAATCTGTTAATCTTGACTTCTGTTGGCTGATAGGTAGCCTCTTTGGTATTAGTTGATCTAATAAGTAAATTTTTTTTTGTTTCTATTAATACTGCAATACTTAATGTAGCTTGGTGAAGGAATAGAATGGGTAAAATGCACAGAATAAATATGCAAAGTGTTAGAAATCTGTTTTTCTTTTGACCAATGACAAAACATTTGTGGCAACTATTTGGGGTAGCAGGCAGGAAAGGGGGGGAAGGCCTTGGGCAGTACCACTTCTGTCACACAGTAGTGGAAAAAATAGATTGAAGTAAGATTCTGCACTGAAAAGCTGTCACTAGGTCTGAAAATAATTAATATTCCTTTCACTCACCAGTTAGATATGTGCTCCCAAACCACATAATCTCTATGCCTCAGTGATCATTGTTGCCATTTCAGAGCCTCTCATCAGGGTGACATCTCACACCAAAATGATTTCTTATAAATTAATCTTGATAACATGACAGTCTCGGTAATTTTAGTGGAATGCTTTCTCTTGTTTTTTTCCACAGAAGCTGTTGGCTATTTTCTTTATCACTTGATTGACAGCATGAGTGACTCAGAGGTACAGGCCAAGGAGGAGCGTTTGAGACAATACTTCCATCAGCTGAAGAAGATGGTACCATTTCATTTTTTGCTACATAATGCCTGTCCTGCCTGACATGTATCTATTAGATTTGAAATTGCTGCTTTTAAGTACAACCAGACCAGTTCTCAATGACATGCAAGAGCTGGAGACTTGAATTATGTCTGAGATAATTTCTGTTAGACAAATTTCAGTTTGGTTGTGTTTCAAAACTCATATAATTTTTTTCCCCACCTCTTGGTACAGAATATAGTTATCCCAACAACCTACTGCAGCGGCATTTGCAGACTGCTGGACTCCTCTCAAGTTCCTGAATTAATTAAGGTCTGTGGTCCTATAGCAATTACTTAGAAACAAAAAAATGGAGTATCAGTACTCTGTGAATATGTTCTCTTTTGTGAAATAAATATCTTTATGCAGTGATTATAAGTAAGCCTTTTAACCTTTCCATGATTTTTTATGAAGCTGTTTTCATTTCATATATGGAAGGGATACATTTAATAAGTGTTTTTCAAGTCAATGTAATAATGCTACAGAATACAGCTTTTTTTAAACTTTGCAATTATATCATTAACTTGTACATTTTTAGTATTTATATGCTTACTTAGAGGTTGAACTTTTTTTTGGAAGAGGATTATTGATATCTTTGTCTTGCTACATTTTAGGATGTAAAGTTACTGTCTTATAAAAGATCCCTGCCTACAGACAACATTCCAGAAGTAAGTAAATTCCCAGATAGCTATGAGTGTTCTTTCTGTAATAATAATGTTTGGATGTGGGTTTTAGATGAAGTGTAATGACTAGCTTTCAGATCATGGAAGTATATTAATGTTATTGAAATCTACCATTTGAAGTTCAGAGGTTGCTTTCCAAAGTAGGAGTAAAGGCTACCCAGATTCTCACATAGACCTGATACTTGACCTTGGAGTTGTCTGAGGTTTCATGCCTCAGTTTCCCATTCTATGTTTTGAAAGTTCTAGTTAGTTAACAGTGGTGATGTGAGGTTTAATTCATGCTTGTAAATTACAGTGATCTACTTGAGTGGCAGGAACCATATAAATCCATACTACTTCTAATGGTGGAGTGTCAAGTCTCCACTCTGCTGAGATCAGAGATGTAGAGATGGAAAAAGAAAGAGGCTTCTATTCCCTGCTTCCCTGTACACAAAGAATTGGGTACGAGAGAAATAGTTATGTTGACCTTTGTAGATATGCTTCTTAATGCTTTTTTTACTGTCTTCTGACTCAAAACTTCAATTAGTGTGTACTATTTAAACAGATAAAAGCACCTTAAATTATTAAAAAAAAAATCTTAAGAGTAGGAAAGAAGAGGATCATTTCATGTGTCTTTAATAAAAATGATCCGACAAGTTGTTCAGGGAAGGGTGTTTTTGCAATTGACATTCTTTCTGTTACTTCCATTTAGAGTGCTAAATCTGACGTGTCTGCTTTGGAGAAGAAGCTAGAAAAGCGAAAATCTGAAAACCAGCCTATTACAGATGTCTTGAAACAACTCATACGTGCTCTTTGTGAAGAAGAGGTATCTTAAGTAATGCAGAGATAATTGGAAACACATAGCTATATTTTAAAAGAGGCATAAATGACTATTATGGAAAGACATAGTTAAGCAAAGACAAGTGCAGTGCTTGAGGTTTCATGGTTTGATGCTTATAAATCAAACATAAGTGCAAAAAGCAATTAAATCAAAAGGTTAACTAATTTCAGCAACACCTTGAATGGCATGTTTTGGGGTTGCTGAAGTTTGTTTACAATAATCTGCAAAGTGAATGATAGTAACAGCTGTGATAGGTTTATCATACATGCCAAATGTCCTTTCAAGCCATGGCTCCGGTCTCTTATATCTAGATTGTCAAGCAACTGATACATGCACTAGTCATTTGCAATTCAAATATTACTAGGTTGTTAATGCAGGGATTGAAATTCCATTTTCCTGCAGGAGGAAAGCTCTTCTGAGATAAAGGGCCTCTTGCCTTCGTTCGGCAGGCGTCCAGCTGTAGTTTACATTCATTTAGTGTGTGTCTGTAATTTGTGGGGTATCACCACAGTTTTATTCAGTTTCTTGTTCAGTTTGATCCTGCCTATAAAGCTGTATATATAGGAACAGTAACAGTTGTGCAGATGATAGCACAATATTCTCTGTTACTAAGAACGCAGTTTAGAAGGAGTGATTCTTAGCTGTCAGTCTTTACAATTTTGTGTATAAAATAAAACTAGAAGCAAACACCATTGTAAGTTCAAAGTGGTCAAATGTTTGAATAGGAATGTGTAAAAAAAAAAAAAAGCTTTCTACGGGATTGTTTAGTTTTTCATTCTTCAGAAAGTAGTTTTATATGTTTGGCAGTGTACTAGGTGAAAAATGTTGCAAATTCAAATAAATACGAACTATTAATCATGTTTATGGGAACTATCTTGATTTTTAAAAAGGAAAGATTTTTCATAAACCGTGCTACAAATGGAATGACAAAGTAAGGAAATTCATTTAAAAATCTACTCTCAGGTTAATCTGAAAAGTGTTTTAGAAAAATAGTAATTTCTGCACAAATAACTTTCACTCATAAAATTAGCTAAAGCATTACAGCACTCTTTTTCAAATGTGGTCTTACACTACTAAAAGCACTAAAGCAGTTGTATAACCACACACTGAACATACAAGAATCATAGTGTCATATTGACTTTTCCTCTAGTTCACATCTTTGCTTTGTTCCTTTTTTAGAATATGCAAAAAGCCCTTGAAGTGAAAGCCAAATACGAACCGGACATGGTTGTCGGTGGCTATGCAGCCTTAATAAATTTGTGCTGTCGACATGATAATGTAGAAGAGGCAATGAACCTGAAAGAAAAAGTGTAAGTACACCGGCACTGAAACATGTCACAGAGATTTATGCTGATACACAGAGCTTGTTGAATTAAGTAGGTTGAGTATTAACCCCCTCATCCATTTTTAATTAGTTTTCCCTTCCAATGTATGTGCATTTAAAACAGTCACGGGTGTGGTTTTCTGAAACAAAAAATTTGCTTTCTATAATTGAACATCAGAAACAGCTATTTTGTATGGTCAGTATCTTTTTTTTTTAAGGCAAATTGCTATATAGGATCTGTTTTTATTTTAAACATAATAATGTCTGAATTGAAGTTTTGCTTAATTTAAGAAAAAAAAATGTACCTGTATTATGTGTTGAGAAGCACCTAGAATGCTTAGAATATGCTGTACCTATATTGTCTTTAGAATAGCAGTGTTTCAGAGTGACATTATTTTAAGACGGTGAACAAACATTTTGCTTGAAATTTTTATTTTCAGAGTTTTACGTCTTGGCTTTGAAAAGTAGCTCCTAGCTAAAAACTGCTATGTGTGATTTAGCCTGGAACTAATTCTTATGGATCATCTTTCTTTTTTGTCCCCTTTTCACATGAAAACCTCCTTTTGGTCTGATGCTATAGTGAATGTAAAACAAGTTACACATTACTTAAAGGTTCTCCCTTTCACATGCACTCACAGAATATTTGCTTTGGTTTTACACTAGGTTAGAAGGCAGGTACTCATTACACCTTGCTAGTGTTTGAAATTTTGTGAGATGATTGAGCTATGAATAGCAAAAAATTTGTCCCTCTGCAGGTAACAGTCGCGCGTTGGTTTTGGCTGTACTGTCACTCTCAGACAATTCCCATAGTGAGCTTGCATGAAGTGAAATTGAGTCTTCTAGTGGAGCTACACTGCAGTAGCATGTTCTTACTAATCTGCCTCAAGTGTAGCATATCGCTAAGAAGTGACTCTGAATTGTTCCAAAAAGAAACAACAGAGAAGGAATTAATTTTAGAACTTCCAGGAAAAAAAGAAACCAAATGCATAGCAGAAACTTCGAAGTAGTAGCTTTTGAATTGGTGCTATAGGTGAATAGTTTTGTGTTTGTCATTGAAAAGAATATGGCCCTGCTTGAGCCATGTGGACTTAGTTTTATTCACAGAAATGTAGAAATAACCTATTTTCTGCAATAACTGCCAAATAATTAATTAATTAATATAAAATATAACTTTTGATTTTGAAGAGTGGGAAAGCGTATGGGATAGTATTTTAAAAACGTGTTTTAATAGCACATCTTTCAAAGTATCAGATTTTTCCTTTAATGCTTCTGATAACTGTTAGCTCTCAATGCTGTTACATGGTTTAAAAAAAAATAATCTTTAAGCTGAGTATGCAAAATGTTAACTTCTGTTGATACAATTCTTAATGTTTTAATTTCTAGCTTCCCTAAGAACTCACCTGTTGCTCTTGACACTGGAAAGTACATAGCACTGATAGAAGTCTTAGTAAAGCATGGTAGACAAGAAGGTAATCCATTTACTTTCATTGTGTGTTTCTGCTATATAATAAAGGTATCTTGCCTCAAGAATAAAAATGTGAGTTGATATTAATGGTATATCATGTCCTGAAAAGTGCTTGAACATTTTGCATACAAATTTGCATGTGAATTCAACCAGAGATGCTTGGACAGTGCAGGCCATTAGTTTTAATGGATTGGCAAGCTTGTCATTTACATTTGCACAGCTCAGTGCTTTTTGCATTTCTGCAGCTAGTTTTTATTAGCATTGCTGTTTGGATTGAGTTTGAAGATCATGACTTATGGCACAAATTGCGTATGTGCCTAGACTAATGGCTTTGTTTTTGCTTAAGAAGGTCTGAAGGCTGAACATAAAACCTATAAACATAACCTTCTCATAAGAGCCAAGTACTGAAAAAAATCATGTAACTTTGTATAAAGTATATATTTTCCTGTTAGTATTCTTTTAGGTGTGTGTTTCTGAATTTTAGAGTCACTCTGTCAAAATGCCTGGAAATTTTGACTTCTAATGGGTGTTCTGCAAACTGTCTGTTCTGTATTTCTAGCTGTTTGCATCAATTTAGGTAATACAATTTAATATAATTCTATATTTTACACGGTTTGGTTGATGTTTAAAAGAACTCTAAACTGTCATCAACTTCAAATGATGATTTTGAGTATCTAGTTCTATGATTTTGTAGAAGACTTGACATCATAAAAGACACAGAACGTTATGGCTTTACATAAAAATTTTAAAAGCCGATTTATTTTTTTGTCTTGTAAGATCTTTCTTTGACATTTATCTTTGCCTCTTATTAAGCTTACTGTTAGAAAAAAAATAAACAAAGATGATGTTTTCTGAAGCATAATAAATCAGATCATGACGACCTCTACATTAAAGCAGTTTGAAAAGATTAGCTTGCTTTTAAGAGTGTAAATATCCCTCAGAAAATAAAACAATTCATAAGTGTAGCCAAATGTAAAGTGGTCAAAACATTCTATCTGTGCAATAATTAAGAACATTTTAAAAATGCAGTTATTCCATACACCAAAATGTTTGTTTCTGCCTTACTAATGAAGCTTAATGAACCTAATGTTTTAACATGCAGTCTGTTAGAAAGCTTTCATTGGCTCTCCTTGGCTAATTAGTATCGACACAGCAAACAGGCCCTATCGGTATCAGACCATTAGTCTGGCTGTATATACAGTGTAAACATATCTTTATTATCTGGCCTCGTGACAAGCCATCTGCTGAAGAAACAATGGAGTGATTTAGCAGATGTTAGCATTGAACGATAAAAGCATCCATTTAGTAGAATCTTGCAGCTATAGGGCAGACTGTACAGGGTTATGTGGTGCAGAGTGGGCACAGAGTTCCTATCTATAATTTGTAGTCAAAGTTGCAGCAAAATGATAAAACCATGCTATTGTGGATTTATAATTGTAGTCTCGTTTAGAAATGCAAGTAGTAATTAACTTGAAATCGGCATTATACGCCAGAATTTACATTCCTGCTGGGTTTGAAATGCTGTTTTAATAGCAGTTTGTTTTCCCTACATGAAATTACCTAAGGGTCTTTTGTGTTGTTTCATTGTAGATGCTATTAACATTCTAACGGAGATGAAAGAGAAGGATGTTCCTATCTCAGACAGAACAGTTGCATCTTTTTTCCGCATTCTTAATGCTGCTGCCTTGCGAGGTGAAGTTGAAACGGTGAATCGATTACATGAAACCATTGTGAACCTGGGGTTGGCAGAAACTGCTGTCCTTCATTCCCCTCTGATTACAGTTCACCTTGAAAAGTAAGCTGTGTTTGGGCTCGAAATGAAACAAGTTATGATATGATATTTGTTTTGTGTTATATGTCCTGTGTATGCTATACACAGCTGCACATACATGTTGGAAAATGCTCATGCATGTAGATGTGCACAATGTATGCACATGCAGTAATGAAGTGGTCTAGGAATAGTAGTAAGAAATGAGTGTTTCCTTAAGTTAGGTAAATTCACCAGTTACACATCATGTCATAGTCTCTGGGAACAACAGCAATGTTTTTTATGGACACATCAGAGGTGAACTGGCTATATATTGAAATATGCTTATAAGTTAGTTGGTTCTAAAGTCTGTTTGACAAGATGGTTAATGAGTATATTCTCAGCAACATCCCACACCACTGTTTTACTGTGCCGTCCAGTTTGTCTCAGGTGAATTTTATTGGGTGATTGTTGAACACTGAAATATTTTTAATTCAGATAATTTGATGTTACTGCCAAAAGATAGTTACGTTGCTGAATTTAAAAATCAAAGAAAGTACTGTCTAGTTTGCCTGTTGTGATTTTATTTTATGCCACTCCCATATGTGCTTTTAATACTATTTAATAGAGAAAAGAAAGTTCATGCATCATTTTGGCAGGAAGTGTCTGTAACTCTGTGCGTCATGTTTCCTTGCATGAATTTTCATTAGGAGGTGTAGTTTATTTGAATTCATGTACATATGAACTGTGTAACAATTTTGTGCTAAAACTGAGCCAAGAGTATCTCTTTACTTCCTTTATCATGTTCAAAATACTTTTCTTTTTTCTTATGCAATGTATGTAGTTGCTAGATTTTCATCTTTTACAGCTAGAGTGACTGATCAATTTCTGTTGATTTGGTCCACATATATAAAATGTTCTTGGCTTAAGTAAAATACCTATTTAGTAAGAATTTTCCATAGTATTGTTGAAGTCAGCCTCAAAGATGCATGTTAATGATTCTATTAAAATGTAGAACTTTCCATTTCTTGTATTTCGGGTTTGCAAGATCTGTGTAATTCACCATTCTTGTGAAAACAATGCGACTCTTGGTAGGTGTGTGTACATTCTCTTATAAAAATAATATTTTAGAGTAGTGGTCAACAATTCAGAATATAGCATACGCATTTTCCATCAGCAACTCAGCCTTGGTTCATCACAAGAAAAGGCAGATGTTTATGAAAGTAATTTAAGTGCAATCGTATGTAGCTAATGCATTGGAAAAATATCTAATATGCTTTGCAATGTGTAGTAAGAGCAGCTGCACTTTACATAATTGCTTTATGGTTGTACATGGTGTGGCTTGGGTCCTTTTCACTTGATAAGTAGTATGTGATGATGTAAATAAAGACGTGATCGTGTGTGTATGCTTTGAGGGACAGTAGAGTGTTACTTCCATTAAATTCCACATCCTTTTGGGTTATAAATGTTTGGTAAAACTTCCTAGAAATTCTTATTTTGGGTAATGGGACTTTTGATGAAACTAGATTGTTAAAGGAGAAATTCCAGACTCTGGAATTGTATGGCTACAAGTCAGTGCTGCACAAATGTATAACTTCAATAGATTTCATTGTATATAAATACAACATGAAGTGAGTTCGTTTCCTATGGACTTTTTGCCACCTTGTGAGTGCAGAACCCTGCTTCCTCTCCAGTGTTAGACAGAATGGAGAAGTTTTGTCCACATAATTTGCTTGGAAGGAATAACGGAGTTTTACCTGTTCTTTTTGTATATCTTGGATATACTAAAGGTTTTTGAAAGCTATGAGTGACTGAAATAAGCATTAGTCAGTTGTTTCAGCAGTAGTGCTTACTATTTGCTGTCCTACAGCTCAAGCACTATGCTGAAATGCTGTCATTTAGCTGCAGGTTGTCAGCACGCCTCTGAAATTAGCTCTGGGATATTTCTTCATGCTCCACAGCAGTAGTTGTGCTAGTGTTTTGTGGTTTTAATTTATTTAAAACTTTTGAATTGCCTGTAAAGGAATCTGTGATTTGCTTCTGAAGATTTCGGCAACTGTAGGTGTAAAATGTTTTCATCTACCCCTTTTCTCCCTACCCTATCGTAAATATTCTGAAATTCTTGTGCATTCCTTATGCATGTTACGAGTGACAATTTGCAGCAGAACACGGAAAAGAAAAAACCTATTAAAGATGAACAATATAACTTGACGAAAGCTGACAAAATCTAGTCATCTAATCATCAACATTTTGCATTTCATATTTTGAGAAATACTTCACTTCAGTAACTAGAGAGTTACTGTATGTTTTTACCATGAGTAAATTAAAGGTGAACTTACCCCCCTGCTTTCAATTGTATGATCTTTATTTATGACTCTGAGCAAGTTCTCAAGATGGTAAAATTGTGTTAAAAATTGGGACAGTTGACCTGTGGAGTCTTGGTCTGTGATACAAGGTGATAAACCTGCCTTAGACAGTATCATGCTTAGTTTCTAAAGTCTGCAAGGGTATACGTTTTCTTAAAACACAGCTTACTTTTGAACTGATTCTCCCAATTAGTAATAATTAGAAAAAAAGTTATGTTACTGACACAGTATGAAATTCCTTGGAACTTTAAGGATTGTAATTTTGACTTTTTTTTCTACCGTCAGGGTAACTTGTTTGAGCTACTTTACAAAACTGAAGAAGTTTTTGAAGCTTAACTGCTTATGAGTTATATGATGCTGTAATACCTGTTTGCAGGATGATAAATTTCCAGATACAATAACTGCCGATGATTTTTTCTTCCTGCAATAAAAGTGCACAAGCTAACTTTTGTTTGACTGAAAATAAGTGTACACATCTTGAAAGTGTGCTAGTAACTTTTTTTTTCTGCTATCCTTGAATAATATTAACTCTCAGAAAGGAAGCAAGAAAAAATATCTTTAGGTTGAAATTTATAAATTCCCTGTATCAGAAGTGCTCTAAAGCAGAGGGAAGAAAATTTGCAGGTACAGTATGAAAACATTATGTAACAGACTATGAACAAAGTATTTTCTAGTTTTAAGTCAGTGAACACAGTCGTTAATATCTGTATTTTAAACAGTCAAACTGGACTGTGTCTCTTTAAAAATGGTCAGTGTATTTTAATACACTGGTGTCCAGTTAAGGATTGTGAGCTGGTTTCTGATGGATCTTATATAAAGCCTATATGTTCAGTTTCTTATGTTGCAAATACAGCATGAATCCAGTACCCTGACAATTTTTCCTTCTGTTGTGATCACAGAGTTAAATTCACCTATGATGTTGTTTGAGGTGGTTCTTTAGGACATACAAGTGCTTTTAAATTGACTTTTAAAAATAGACATCTTTTTAAATTAGGTGATATTTTTAGTAATGGGGAGAAATTTATCTGTAGCAGGGAGAGCCTTTTCTCATTATTAGCAGTTTTATTTCAAATATTTATATTAAAACTCTGTACGTATTGCAACGAAATTAGGGATATTTGGCTCTCTTACTCCATTATTGCAATTAGGAATTTAGCATCATCAGTGCCAAAGGACAAAAGTGTCTCGTTTGCCCTATGGGGACAGGACAGTGATAAGATGATTTTTCGTCAAGGATCGTTGGGTCGTAATTAAGTTACATTCATGGCTATTGCTTTTTGAAGGATGATTGGTAAATGACAGGCTTCATGTGCTTGGTACGGACAGTGTTCACTAGGTTTTTTCTCCCTCTGTCAGAAAATCCTGTTGAGTCTGATAATGTAAATGTGGCATTTTATTCTGAACAAAAGAGCAGGGAAATGAGCTATCTTGTCTAATCATTCAGTTGTTTAACACCGACTTCCAGTTTAGACTCAATTGGCTGGAAAGCACTTGACATGTGAAGTTAGTGCTGTTCGGAACGCATGTTTGAGTAAATTTTAAAGTAAGTGACAGCTAAATTGTACCTAGGGAAATTACAAAGCCTTCAACACAGTTAATTTTTTGGGGAGGATTAGTTGTAATTGCAACACCAGTCTCCTTGAAGATTCCTTAGTATAGCAAATGAACAGAAAAACATTTAGCTCTTTCAAGAGCTCGTTCTCTTTTAACAGAATAATTTCTGTAAAGCTGGTTCTACCTTGCTGAATTGACTTCCCTCTACACTAACATCTGCTTCAGATTTGTAGAGAGGGATTTGTTTTACCAGTCTACCCTCCACCCCCACCCCAGAGAGTCCTTTTTTTCTTTTTACCTCTCTAGTGATTTCAGATTTGAGAGCTTTTCAATCAGTAAACCCCTTAGGTAAATTGCCACTTCACTAAAGCTTTATGCATAATGTTGCAGCACTTCATTCCAATTAAAATCAATATTTGGAGTCTTATTTTTATCAGACAGACTCTCTGGTCGGTAAAGTTGTTTATTGCAAGTAAAAGGGTTAGATTTAGTGCTACATTCTTGAATCAAGAGGGGAGTGGCTTGTTGAAACTGAAGAGAGACGTTATATCCATACATGTTATAGCCGGTCCTGCTGCAGAGCATGTTCTGCAAACACTCAGACATCTGAATAATTTTGTCTCTTAAAACAGCTTTATGTGAGTGAAATTGCCCATGCAAATATTTTGGAAGATTTCTTGGATTGTTAGATATCGTGGATTCCATAAGCATCCTAAACAGAAACCAAATCAAACAAAAATCTTAAACCTAGCATCAACTTAGTTGGAAAAATAATGACAGAGAAGGATTCTTTCAGGATTACATAAGGGCTAACTGTAATACAGTTGGTAACTCAGGCTCTTACTGTCATTCAAAACCAATAGTATATTGTCTTTTTCAGACAAGAAGTTTCAATGAGGGGGAAAAATGCACCTAATTTTTAATTGGAAAGAGATATTAGCTGTGAACAGACACTTGTGAGTGACATATAATGTAATATCTAGCCAACTTGAAGTGTGGGACATCTGTGTTCACATTTTAAGTACTGTTTTGTCCACACTGACCCCGGAAATCTGATTTTTCCTTCATGGTTGTATGGGCTTTATTTCTTTTTCGACTTGGTCCATATAAATTAAAAAGCAATTTTTCACCAAGATTTTAATGTAATAGTAAGTAGTAGTAATAGTAAGTATCCTTTCAGAAGATAAAAGAGCGTTGGGCATGCATAAGTTTGTACAGAAAGATTGACAATTTTTTCAAACATATGGCTGGTTTTTAGCTTTAGATTCTTGTCTGAATATCATTTTCACATTTTCTTAAAATGTGGAGAATATTTTTGTGCAGTTGTTTTATTATTGTTTTTAAGTTAATCATAACACATTAAAATGTTGCCTAAACTTCAAATTTAAAGCCCACAGTAAGTTCCTAATTTTCAATTTCATTCATTTTCTAACAGGGTTGTAAAAACTGCTTACAGAAGCAGTTGCTGGTACTAAGTTGGAATTAACTGCAGCTTGTGACAATTAAGAAATACTGCAGGCTGTTGAGTATATCGTGATAAGTACAAGCATAAACTTGATGGTTTGGGGTTTTTTGTTGTAGTAGTAGTGCAAGAAATTAGTTTGTAGTGGCTGGACTTCTATTCACATTATCGTTTTATAGTTGGTTGTTGCTAGTTTTCTAACATATCTGTTTTATAAGCCCCATTCTCTAGTAAACTGTGTGTGGCTGGTTGGTTGCTCGAACACACCTGAACAAATATATCAGATTTCAATAGATTCAAAACAAATGTCTAGTAAATTAGTGTGCAGATACTGACCTCCCTAAATGCAGAATTATTCAGGGGCCTTTGAGCAGTAAGTACCAGTAACAAGTACAGTATTTCCATTCTTGTTATCTCAGTTCTATGCCGACATTTTTTGTCTGTGTATACAGTGTTAATGCCTTCAGAAATATACATTTAGAGACTAGAAAATTGTTAAAGTTCCTGTTTGAATGACATTCCAATTATTCATTCATTTATTGATAGCTTTGACCTAAAAACAGTCACTTTAATCCTTTAGGAATTCAGACGAAGCACTACTATGGCTGTTGGAGCATCAATCTGCAAAGCTAGATTTATCGCTGCAAACTTTAATTTGAATCTATAAATGTTGTTGTGCCTCTTCAGAAATTGAGTAGCTTTCTGTAAAACTGTTATTTTTAGGATGTTAACTGAACTTGCATCTAAGGCAGGAGAAAAATAGTGATTATATAAAGCTTTAGATCTGTCTATGGAAACTACCATAGTATTTCTCTTTTATGACAGTAATCTAGCCTGCAACATCTACTCGCAGTTTTGAAATTAACCTGTAATTTAGTCTTCACCCCAAATGACAAAAATTCAAATGACTCCATGGGGTGCCAGAAGATGCACTGTAAACAAGGCTCGGTAAGGGGGATAAGGTAGAAATCCATCATCTTGGGTTCATTTTCAGAATGCCAGTATTACTGAACAAAATTAATTCTTCTGGGTTTTAAACTTGAAATGTGTAAAATATTAACCTAATAAAGATAGTAGTGGTATATAGTAGTCTGGGTAGTTAATTATTTGAAAAAGTAAAATTTGTGCTACCCAAGAATTGCAATGGGAGGAGAGGACACCTGAATTGGACTTGCTTTAACAGTAATATCTTAACTTGTTAAGGTTCAGTTCATCAATAATGAAATTGTTTCAGGAACGCAAAATCATTATTTCAAGTTGGTTTTATTATGGCCTTCAGCTGCTGTTAAGTGATCCTTTTATTTCAACTTATTACAAGTTTTTTTTTTTCCTTGCCTACTTCCACCACCCTTTATTTAATAATTTGCAATTAAAATGGAGTCTTACTGACTGCTTGGTTACTTAGCACATTTTGTGCATGGTGTCTTGGTTAATTTCAATTTCAGTTGAAATCTTCTTCCAAGAATAACTTGTAACGTTGTTTATCAGCGTTTCCATGGTTGTCTTCTGTTGCTTTGGATTTCATTGTTTTGTATTTGGTTGTAATACCTTGAAAAAGGATCTGCAGGAGATAATTTAGTTCTGTGTTTAGTTTCAGTTCGGTATGTTGTTATTTTAAGTTCCAGATGTGATTGAAGCTTTTCAGTTTTACAGTTCAACTATGTGTAACTCTGAGGTTGTTGTGTATGTAGGGAAAAATTCATCAAAGGACGATGATAACAAAAATGGAAATATTGTACTTGTTAGTGGCACTTAGTGCTCAGAGACTACAGAACAGGAAGTCACCATCTTATGCACTAGCCACAGATATATATATACTAGTGCCATGGCTGTGTATGGCATGGATAGGCCAACAAAAAGTACATTTTGGTACCTTTCTGCATTGTTGGATTAATTTCCAAAATTACATTTCTGTTGCAGAAAATGTAGGTTGGATTCAGACCTTTGTATAGAATGGAAAAATGTTAGTACTTCAATTATGACAAAATGGAAATCAACAAATTATTTATGGCTAGTCTGTTAAGATGTAAAACAAGTATAAAGCCATCCAAAGAGAGATGGTTATCTAAGTTGATTCTGGAGATCTATGCTGAAATAGAAATGCTGTGGAAAAATTTTGAAGAGCTTAAAAATTGTAAATATCTGTTCTGAGACATTTGCAGGTAGTATAATGTGAACTATATAACTTACTAGGAAGAAAAATAGAATTCCTTAATACAAACTGAAGTTTCCATAGAATTGGAATTTTGTCTTAGTACTACATAGCAGAACTTAAGAATTCTACATAAAAGGAAATGCATCTAATGATGAAGAGCTTTTGCACCTTTGGTTAGTTTGTAGTGGACAGTGATTACACAATCAAAAATTACAGAACCAAGAAGTTTAAGCATAAATCTGTAGTTCTGTTTTAATTTCTGTGGCTGTCAGACATACGTGATGTTTGTAGGAAAACTTCACCTGTTATATGAAAGTAATTATAACATATTTGGGGGAAAAAACAATACAATCTTGGATTATAGACGGCTGAATAAATTTTCCCTGAAATTTGTGAGACTTAAATGGGTTCAGCATGCATTACTCCAACTTGGAATATTTGTTTTTATTCTTGTTTTGTTTCACTCCACAAGGGATGACATGCCTGCAGCTCTGGAAGCTTTGATCAACTGTTATAAGAAATATGGTAAAATTCTTCAGCTTCATAACATCTACTGCAGACTTGTGGAAAAAGGCGATGCTGATCTTCTACAAAAGGGTTAGTTGCACGTAGTCAAATGCTGTCTGGTTATATAGAGGGTTTTCTGGAGATTTTTCTTCCAGGATTTGTGTATCATTTCTTTCAACTGAAAAAAAAATGTTGCATCCTTATGTATGTGATTTGAAAGCACTTAAGATTGAAAATTTATATTAATGTTAAATGGGGAAGAATCCTGATGTTTGAGTAATACAACACTGAGCTTTCAAAGATTAGTGCTAATACTTGTAGCTATATATATTACTATGAAGAAACAATTTAGTAGTAATACAACACAGTAGTAGACAACACATCTGTCTTTCAGATAGTTGTGTAGTAAAGAAATCCTGTATCGTTCCTCTCTCCGAGTAGAGAGTAGCAATATGTAATGTATTGTCTGTCTGGTTTATTTAGCGTAATTCAAAATATAATGCAGATAAACACAAAAACATTTAAAATGTACTCAACCAGAAATCTTTAACTGTGTAGCATGTTGAAATTATTGTGTATCTTTACAAATTTATCTCCTTAGAGTTTATTCTTGGAGATGCTTGGAAAACACAAGATTAAGAATATATGATGTGTGTATTAAAAAGCTTCAATATAAGTAGCAAATTAATGAGATTTATTCTCTCTTTAGTTTCAGATTTTATAAGCAGAGAATATGGTGACATGATGGCTCTTTACGATCTCTTCTTCGCCTTCTTGCAAACAGGAAAATACAAAGAGGCCAGGAAGGTCATTGAGGTGGGAATTTAACTGTAGTACTCTAATCGTGTAGCTATTTAGACTCTTAATTAGAAACATTTAAAGTTTTTAACCTTCAATTAGACTTGTTCTGATTCATGTTAATAGAATTCAATCCCAATAATAATAAAAAAATCTCGGCCAGCTTTATTTTGTATAATTACAATTCAGAAGAGAGACAGTCTTGTTGCATATTGAAATTGTTTCCTCACTTCAAGTTCACTATTATATATCAAAATGATATTTGCATATTAAATATCGGATTGTGGAACAATTAAATTAAACTGGCATTCCTGGGTGTAAAGTTGCTAATCCTCTTTCCGAAGGAATTCTTTGTTCTTAAAAGCACTGGAATTTAATTTGCTGCAGACCATGCTCAGATTTATTTGTAATGCTTGTCTACAAGTTAATCAGCCAAACAAGCGCTGTCTGCTACTGTTTGGCATTTAATTTAGCATTTCTTCTCTCTCTCTTTTTCAGTATAGTAAGCAGCTTATAGGAAGTGGTAGGTGACAAACTTGCTCCATTTAGGATTAGTATATTTTATCTAGACTTGATTGAAATTGTGCTTACTGAAATTGATAAGTCAAAGGGGCAGCTGCAGAGTCTGCCCAGATTGTGATTATTTTTCTTCGTAACACAGTTTTATGTTTTCAAACTGCTGCATAAGTTTCCCAGTTAATGTATGGGAGCAGGCATCTTGCAGAACAAGTACTACTTTGTCTTCATCATTTTTTTGTTACGTGCTTGCTCAACTCTAACATAATTTTTTTAATGTTTCTGTTTCTAAGACAAAGTATGCTATTTTCCTAATTTCCCCTAGAAAATTTGAAATACCGGTTACCCCTATTTCAATTATCTAATAGAATTCTTACATTTCAGAAATCTTAAGAGCTGCTTGTCTCTGTGTATTGGAACAATACTGCCCTGCTGTAAACTGTTGAGTTCTTTGTAAAACAATTAAAGTATATAGGAGGTAAAAGGAGGAAATCTCAAATTTGGAAGTAAAATTAAAGCTAAATGACTAAAACTGGTACTTGATTAATAGCTGTTTCCTTGTTACTGGCTAACTTCTCAAAACTTGTGTTGGTGGCTACAATTCAGTAGTCATGAATAGGCCAGTAGCCCAGGTTGTTGGGGCTTTGAAACTTATGTCATTTTCTTAGTAGCTGCCAAATTATCTCAGCAAATATTCAGTATTTCGTGATTGATCATAAATTATTAGCATAAATAAATATGAACATCTGATATCTGGAGGCTAGATGGAAGCTTTCCTGTTTGTTTGGGTTTTTTTTAATGCTATTTAAAGTAAGCTTTCTTGCCTGAATTCCATGAAGTATATATTAGACCTTTGTATATGTTGAGAAAATGGGGGTTTAAATTCTGGAATTCCTAAAAGCGTAGGAATTTTGCTAGAAATAGTATGCATGTATTTTACCAGTGAATGAGGTGGGATAAAATGAATAGTATATGGTATGTTATGTTTTAAACATGCTTTTATTATGTAGCTATGTTTTGTCAAAGAATGTTTTTTTCCACAAGGGGAAGAAGAATCTTAAGATGGATATTTTGATGAAGAAAGTAGCCTTTATCATTTTAAACTGTAAACAAGTTACTATTTGCTTTTCTTGGTTTGTTGGGAAGTTGAAGCCTTAATCAGTATAACATGGAAGATGCAGTACAAGGTGTAGGTATATCCTTTTCTCTGGGCAAGTGTTTTTTGCATCTAAGTTACTTCTCTTGTTAGTCCTCTCAGGTGTTTTTTTCTATTTTCCTTTCTTGTGAAATACTAGTTAGTGAAGGTGAACGTTGGTGCCGCTTTCTCATTTTTGATGCCTTTGTATATTACACATAGATTACCTTTCAGTACATACTTTCATCATGTATTGCTGATTATGGTGGTCATTTAGTGTTATAATTTGTTTTGAGAATGTCTATGGAGTTAAAGAGTATCTAAAAGGGCAGTAATGAACCTGGAAAACTTCCTTAGAAGCTAAGGAAGTGAAGACCATGGAGAAAATGATTGTTGGATGTTATTCATTGGAGACCACTGCTTGTGCTTTCTCTTAGATTTTTAGAAATCAGAGGTGCACTATATATGCATATGTGAAACTTAGTGACAGCTCCTGCTTTGAAAAGCTTGAAACTCAAAGCCCGGGGTATAAGAAAATAACTCTTAAAACTAAGTCTTTGGCAAAATACAACTGAGTAACTACAGTGGGAAAGGAAAAGGGTAAGATTTGAGGGAGACCATAAAAATTAGGTCAGAGTTACATATGTATATTATCTTGTCACAACTGTGTTATGCATGCATATGTATAAGCTTGTATTGTGGGATATTGTCCTAGCAAGGAAGATTAACACTCTGGGAGTATCTGCTTGCTGGAAGGACAGCAAGACTGCTAAGCAGAGGATGATAGCATAAAAGACAATGAAAGGTGAATAGAAAGGAGATGAGTCAATGCATTTGATCGATACTAGAACAAGTAAACTGAAACATGTTGGTTGACAGCTGGCTGAACATGAGCGAGCAGTGTGCCCAGGTGGCCAAGAAGGCCAAGGGCATCCTGGCCTGGATCAGGAACAATGGTGTCAGCAGGAGGAGGGAGGTGATCATTACCCTGTACTGGGCTGTGGTGAGGCTGCACCTTGAATACTGTGTCCAGTTTTGAGCCCCTCTTTAGAAGAAGGAGATTGAGGTGCTGGAGAGAATCCAGAGGCGCAGGCTACCAAGCTAGGAAAAGATTTGGAGCACATTTCATATGAGGAAAAGCTGAGGGATCTGGAGGTGTTTACAGCTTGGAGAAAAGAAGGCTCAGGGGAGACTTTATCCCTCTCTGCAACTACCTGAAAGGAAGATGTAGCAAGGCAGGGTTTGGTCTGTTCTAGCTATTAACAAGCAATAGAACACGAGGAAATGGCCTCAAGTTGCGCCAAGGGAAGTTCAGGCTGGATATGAAGGAGCAATTTCTTTACTGGAAGTATTGTCAGGCATTGGAACATTCTGCCCAGGGAGAGGGTGGGGTCACCATCCCTGGAGGTGTTTAAGAGACAGTTCGATGTTGTACTTAGGGAAATGGTCTAGTAATTGATAATGGCTGGGACAAAGGCTGGACTCAATGATCTTAAAGATCTCTTCCAGATGAAATTATTCTATGATACTTTGGTGGTGTGAGTCTCTTTGGAAGCAATGCTAAGTGGAAGAAAAGCTGTGATTTAGAAGTGTATGTGAGGGAATGCAGCTAAGTTGCTTCATGGAGCTTGATTGATAAACCTTGCAATGATTGATAAGCTTGCAATGTTGCTAGACTGCCTTGTTAAGCTTTTTGAAGTCTGTTCACATTTGTTCAGTGCCAGATAGCTAGAGAAGAAAGCCTCTCTTGAAGACAATACCTCTAAAAGAGATGGCCTTGACTACTCTGTAAAGTTAAAGTTTATTTTTTTCTAGTTCTGTCTGGAGATTCCTGAGCCCTTGAAGTTACACTGGTAGGTGAACGTGTCAGTTAATGCTTTTTTGCATTCTGCTGTGAACAAGGTCTACCACTGGTTGCTGTAGTACATCAGAGCATAGAATTGTGAATTAGTCTTCAGTTCTTAATTTCACCTCAAATGATAAGTTAGCTGTTGTTCTGAGTCCTTCAAAGGTGATAATGTCAAGTTGTCACATCACTTTTCTTGATCACATACTAGCTCAAATCTAGTTCTAGATACTTAGGATTTTTTCTCTTACTTGGGATTTTAATTCTTTTTTCCCTTCAAGTTTTTTTTCATAAACAAAAAAGCAAGAAAATTAAGTCAATATATTTTTACATAAATTAAACTCTGTTAAAACTGATGTAGGCTAAAAGAAAAGGAAATTTATTTTCAGCAAATAGGATTAGGGAAATTACTACCCCTAGATAAATATTTTCTTGTCTTCTAAAATGTTGTCTTATTTTGAAAATAACTAATCACATTTTCTTATGGAGAGAAAGTTCGTATGTTAATTCTTCATATGTTTTTCTCCAGAGCTTCAGGTAGTAGATCACAGTCTGTAAAAGTACTTGGTCTAATATTCTTTTAAGTCTGATGTGTAAGTAGTAAGAGAATTTTTTAGAGCTTAGTTCCCAGGTCTCTCCAATCCACAGCTTCTTATGAAATCTCTTACATTGACTCAGTTGTTGGCTGCCACTTTGTTAACAAAGAGTTCATAGAGTTGATGGTTGAGAGCTGGACTGATGTGAAAGTTATCGAGGAGAGTGGGAATGAAAAAGGGAATGTTATGTGACTTTGGAGGAATCTACTTCTTCCCCACTTCACCTGTTACTCTGTTATTTTGTTTGCATGCTGCATGGAGGTTTCAAGATTTCACTACCTAAAGTAGTTAGAATATAGTTGTCTGTCATTTCATTCCAATTGTAATTATTTGATATCTCTGAATTTTGCATTGAGATCTTGTACTTGCAGCTGTTCTTCTGGAGTGATATTTCTAGACTTACCCCTTTTCCTTCACTTATTAGTCATGCTGAGTGCAAGTATGAAAATACTCTCTGTACCTATATAGTTAAGGTACATGTCCAGCTTGGCTCTCTCTGATAGAGTTACAAGACTTACATGTTGTACTGTTACAGTCCTGCAGCTGAAGTTCAAGCAAGCCCTTCTATAAATCTGCTTGGACCATCTTTTCATGAAGTAGAAACAAACACTTTACCAGGTTTTAAACTGATGTTAAGTCCTTTTCGGCACTGTATTGATAAATTCATTACATTTTAAACTATATGTGTGTATATATAAAATTGAAGAGCAAAATATTTCTGTTAATAAAACATAACAAGCCTCAGATTTAAGAAAACATATCAGGTCACTGGCATTTTTTGATGGGAGCTTATGGACTCTGATAGGAACCAGGAGTTGGTAGAGATTGAAATCTTCCTACATAAATCACATCAGCTATTAAATTAAAATTATTCTTTCACTGAAAGAGTAAAAGCTCTTATTTCTGCTATGTTTGTAGTTTTACTGGAAAGAGAAGCTAAGAGAGGATTAAATTATTTGGGATATAGGGGAAGATCTTACAATTGCATGCCAGATGAACCTGTACTAGTTTGCTACCACTACAGGAACTTCCCTTGAAAGTGGCAGAGTGCATGGTTTGAGAATTCTTTAAACCAAATTAAATGTGATTGGAGCATGTCTTTTGGGAGGAAAGGCTGCAAAACCCAGGACTATTTAGCCTGGAGAAGAGAAGACTGAGGGGGGACCTTTTTGACACTTATAAAATACCTAAAGGGCAGATGCTGAGTGGGTGGGGCCAGTATTTTTTCCGTAGCAACAGGACAAAGGGTAACAGGCACAAGCTGGAACACAAGAAGTTCCATTTGAACATAAGGATAAACTTCTTTCCTGTGAGTTTGAAGGAGCCCTGGCACAGGGGCCCAGAGAGGTTGGTGGAGTCTCCTCATTTAGAGGCTTCAAAAACCTGCCTGGATGTGTTCCTGTGCAACCTGATAAGATGAACCTGCTTTAGTAAGGGATTGGACTGGATGACCTCTAGAGGTCCCTTCCAACCTCTACCATTCTGATGCTGTATGATAATTTCCTTGTCTTCTGCTCTCATACTAAATTTAATAGTTAAATATATCATGCCATATCTCACATATATCAAGACATTTATGTGAGACATTGGTGGACAAGTATTTGTGAAATATTTCGATGAAACACGTTCCAGTGTGAATACATGCAAGGGAAGACTTTTGCTACTGACATTCAAGACCTGAAAAAAGAACTGTTTTGGATGAGTTTAGTGTACAGGAATATATCTATCAACAGATGTCAGGTTAATTCAGGAGGTAAATAGATTTAAGCAAAGAATTGTGACATCCACTGTCAGCAGACCTCAACATACCAGTTGCCATTAGATTTAATCTGCCATAAAAACATTGAGAATATTTCTACTTGATGTTGAGAGATTACAACCTTCTTTCATCCAGATGGCTTTTTTTAAGAGTCTACATCATAAAATTGAGTCTTACTGTTTTATGCTAAACTATGGGGAGAAGATGCTTTCTTAATTTATGGTAGCAGGATTCAAGGGGTTTTTTATTTGTAATTTAATGATGATTATATCTAGTGTCTGAATTTACCTACAAAAACTTACATTTTGGTCCCATTAAGAAAAGAATGTAGGTGATTAGAACACAATTTAAATGTTCATGAATGTTGGTTATAAATTGTATTGGGTAAGTGTGGTCTGAGATTAAGGAATAGCTTGTAGGGGGTATAATAGCTTTTATTAGAGTAACTATACAAGTGAGAGGGAGGGTAAAGGTTGAAGAGCTTTTAGGCATGCAAGCCCTATAATTACAAGAATTTTTTTTCATACTATTGAGTACTATTAGTCTAATAAAAGCATTACTTTATGAAACTGGACTTTGATACAGCTATTAATGAAGTTGGATTATGTGTCCATGCATATGTGCATGTGTGTGTATGTGGGTTAATAAAAAAAAAGGTGCATACTATTAAGGTGCACATTATTTAGAAGTTCTTAAGTACTGCTTTCTTAAAAGAAAACAATTATGTTTCAAACAAGTAACTTTTGTGAAGGACGTGGTTATTGTACAGATTCCTTCCAGAAAGTGAGAGAACAATTTGTTTGGAATGTGGGGTCATGGCAAGAGCTGTGCATCCTTTCTTAGCTCCAGGGACTTTGTGTTAGAGAGAGATGATTTCATCAATATGATGCAGAAAAGGATTTAACATTGGTTTTGAAATCTTGACTACTTTTGTTTGTTTCTGTTACTGAGTTTTATAGTGTTTTTTTCTGTTAATTATACAACATAAAACCACATTACAATGCAAAGAGCAAATTTTTGCTTTGAGTCTATAACATCACTGAGGATTTTGTTTTGAGCAGGACTTTTTTATGTTTTTGATGTTATTGCTTCTTCCAGCTTGATTTTCAGTGTGAAGTTTTCTCATTGTCTAATGACTTTTATTATTATTATTTTTTTAGTAATAATACTTTAGTGTATAATTTATCTTGGAAATGTTACTGATGAATGTAGAGTATTCCAAAAGTGCTTAAACATAAATCAGTTTCATTTGCCATGAGTATTGTTAAAGTTGCAAAGTTCCTCCCTGTTTTAGTTTTGACATTTTTTGAAAATAACCGATTTTCCTTCCATCTTTCTCAATGTCTGCCCAACATAAAGCAATATATATTCCTGTTTCAAGTGAAATGCATATAATTGTATATTTAATCAACAGATGAAATCAACTGTGGTAAAATTAATGAAATATGTAACTGACAAAATCAAGTCAGTACTTCAGCAGAAAAACCCTGAACAAACAGTAAAAACTTTCCCAGTGGAGACTATAAGTACTATGTTTCCTTATTATGAATGACTACTGCTTTTTTATTTAAAAAATAACCTCGTAGAGGTAGGCTAGTTGCTACCATGGGTGATTGTAGGATAGGCAGAAAGGAGAGCATGGGCTTGAATTCTAATCCCTCACAACAAGGGAGTTGGGGAGGATAGATATGTAGACATTAATCCCTTTATGTCCTTCATTAAATATCTGGTAGTGCAAGAATAATGGTTTTGTCTTGGCCAGGTTTTGATAGCAGGGGGCTACAGGGGTGACTTCTTTAAACAAAGAGCTGCTGACAGGGCCAGTGTCAGTCAATTCTAAGACCGACCCGCAGCTGACCAAGGCCTGGCCAATTGAGGTAATGCCTGTATGAGTAACGTGTTGGAGAAGTGGAAGAAGTTTGCAGTTGCTAAACAGTAGCAGCAACAGGGAGTGAGAACGTGAACATCTCTGCAAACACCAAGGTCAGTGGAAAAGGAAGGGGAGGAGGTACTCAGGCACTGGGAGAATGATTTGCCTGTGATTTGTGGTGAAGAGCATGGTGAGGCAGCTGTCCCCCTGCAGTCCATGGAGGTGCAGAGTGGAGCACAGATCCACTTGGAGCCCGTGGAGGACCCCATGCCAGAGCAGGTGAACGCCTGAAGGAGGCTGTAACTCTGTGGGAAGGTCACAGACAAGTTCCTGGCATGACCTGAGAGTTCATGGGGAGAGAGGAGCCCATGCCACAGCAGGTTTACTGTCAGGACTTGTGATCCTGTGAGGGACCCACACTGGAATTATCGATACCTGAAGGACTGTTCTCCTGGTGAATGACCCACATTGAGGCAGGGTCTGAATAGCTGCCCCCATGGGAAGGACCCATGCTGGAGCAGTTCATGGAGGACTGTCTCCTGTGGGAGGGACCCTGCACTGTAGCAGTAGGAAGTGTGAGGAGGCCTCCTCCTGAGGAGAAGCAGTGGCAAAGTCCATCTGTAATGAATTGACCGTAACTCCCCATCCCCCTGCGCCACTGGAGGGAGAAGGGAGAGTCCTGGGATGAAGGAGCCGGGGGGGAGGTGTTTTAAGACTTGGCTTTATTTCTCATTTTCCCTACTGTGTTCTGATTGTTTCTTAATCAAACCAATTCTCCCCAAGTTAAGACTGTTTTGCCATGATTCTAATTGCTGCATGGTCTTCCTGTCCTTAACTCATGAACCTCTTGTTATATTTTTTTTCTCCCCTGTCCAGATTAGGAGAGGGAGTGATAGAATGACTTGGTGGGCACCTGGCATCCAGCCAGGGCTAAACCACCATAGCACATAAAATATCAAATATGCTTTATTGAGTAGGTTTTGAAGACGTAACTTGCGCTGGAGCAACTCTGAAACTCCAGTGCTGTATTAGGGTAGTTGCCCTTGTAACCAAATATGAAAAGTAGTCATATTGAAGGCACATATACAATTGTATTCAAGCTTTCATAGAGTTATCCCTTGACCAAGAAGCTGTGCAAGTGTCTAGATATTTCAGATGAGCCTCTAATTGAAGAAATCAGTATTAGAGATGTTGGGACATGTTTAGTCATATTCATTTCTGGGCAGTATTGCTTACAAAGAACAAAAACAATTACTCATTTTTAGAGAAATCACACCTTGATTACAAGCGTATTTGTGGTTTTATTTTGTTGAGAAAATTGAAATGAATGAGGATGTCTTTCCATGCACCAAAGAAAGCATTTTTTAAATCCATGACAGATTGACTTTTTTGAAGGTGGAAAATGAACTTGTAGATCGAATGAACTTGCCATATATAGATATGGCTCTTAGTGTCATCTTGGCAGTATGATGACTAAGAAAAGCTGATCTGGAGACAAGTAATGTGGTATATTAGCTGATATCATTGTAACAGGAAAGATGTTTTTTGATGCAAGAGTAGTTTTAGATCCCTCAGTCTTTCAAGCTGTATCTTTTATAAACTTCTAGATTATTGCATAAAAGTTGAGTTCTTCAGAGACAATAATCAAAATAGCCTTTTCTCTGTGTTCCACTATGCTACTTCACTTGTGTTGTGCTATAAAGATTATAAGGTAAGTAGTACAGTGATGTGCTTGTTTCATACGCAGCTGTAAGATCATTTTAAAAAATTATTTTAATGTAAATGCTTTCATCAGTATTTTTTAAAAACTAATGCATTGCTATGTGAAGGTGAAGGAGTATTTAAAAAGCAGCAAAAATATAACAGAAGTAAAAGATAATTTCAACCATCTCATCTGAAAAGTAGACTACATAAGATACAGAGACTCTTACCTGCATACCTTTTATTTTCTCTTTAAGTAGCGCATGTACTACTCAGCAGTGAGAACTTCTAAGAGTTTTAACAGAAAGAAGATTTAAACATAGCATACAATGTTTATATTGTAAAAAAATGTTCAAGTAAACTGCCATGCAAAAATATTCCAGGCTTCATTGAAGCTACATGGAATTGGAGATTTTCGTAGGCTTATTTGTAGAATCGGGGAAAAATCTGTCTTTAAATTAAGAACTTCTCATCAAATGATCTGTTTTCACTGATGCTTATGTTAAAGAGCTGTTAGAAATGACACACATCAGTTCTTATAGCTGTCTGTTCAAGGCTGTCTCTTTGGAGAAGTAACGCATTTTCTTGCAAGACATTGCTTTGGCGTCTAAATCTCAGTAACTGGTTCTAGTACTGGTAACATAAGTCTGTTACGGCTGTTGATGTAACTCGTCATGAAACCTTCTTCTTCTTTTAGCAGCATTAGCTGTCTCTTATTATTACTGCTGCAGAGTGAGGAATGAATAGATCTACACGTCCAAAAAATACCATCAGAAAGTGCAGCGTGGGTGGCGTTTGTAGAATTTGTCTCCTTCTTTCAAATATGTTTGGATTGGTGATTATAATAGAAGAAAACATAAAACTCTGAAGGAGGGCAGTTATACTGGAATTATTAGAACTGGTGGTACCATGGAAGGTTAGAGTAAGTTTTCCAGTAGACATTTTGCTAAACAATGTCATCTATCTTGTGTCACGTATATGCCAAATGAAAAAAGTACTTCTTATGACTTTTAACTAAGTATGCATCTTAAGCCAGCTATAGGAAATGCGGCACTGGTTGGGACATGCTCAACTCTTAGTTTTCTGAAAGTCATCTTTTTAAACAACACCACAGGGTTTCTGGTCTGTACCTTGGTTGCTGTGGGGTTTTTTCTAAGAATGTTTTGTGTTTAAAGATAAAAAGGTTGCTTCAGACAAGTAGAAAGAAGTAAATAATAACTTTCTGTATCTCTTCTGTAAGTTATTTCATTTTTTTTAAATAAAATTCTTTAGAGGTTAAATATTATTGGTCTGTCAGCTGTAACAGTTACAGCACACTGATGTAAACAAAACTTGAATAATTCTATCATTATCTAAAAATCTGAAAAAACAAAAAATAGTTCCTTCTCTGACAGATTGCTGTTTTCTCAGGTAGTCTGTTTACTTTCAGCTGAAATAGATAGATATTGGCACAAATAAAAATGTTAGTGCAGAAAGGATTTTTCTCTCTCAAGTGACTGGTTTTAGGGAGGAGAACAAATCAAATGCTTTCAGTGTGTTAGCATTGTTGCATTCACGTGTTTTTTTCAGTGCAGCTTGGCAAGTTTTTATAAAGATGCAGTGTATTTTTTCACCTTATGCTTTTTCCTTTTTTATGTGTGAAGGTGTAGAATCTGTGAGTAAGTTAATGTTGAGCCTCAGAAACATAGTAACAGATATTGTGGAAAGTATGGAATGGTTTCTATAGGACATTTGACCTAAGTTCTGTAGGCAAGTTCTGTAGGCAGGAAGAAACAGTGAAATAGAGAATTATTATATATACCACTCATTAAATAAATATGAAACGGAGAGGATAAAGAAAAATCAGTTGTGTGCTGTCTTCCCATACAAGATCTGGGCACTTCAAATGAAGCTAGGCTGAAAATGACCAAGAAGTGGTAACATTGTTTGTTTTCTAACAGAAGGTAGTTGAGGCAACCATATGCCAGAAGATCTTCTGAATAATAAATCTTACAGTGTTCCAAGGGCAACCAGAAAAGCATTGTTGCCCACTGAACCTCAAGTAATTAGTGAAAGAGCACTTAAGGGGCAAGTATTGCTGGATTTTCTGTCATTTTATATTCTCCTATGTGTACTGTTAGGGAGAGGATAACAAGCTAGATGAACTTTGAGTTTGGTACAGTACAACTGTTTTACATGCTGTATGACTTGCCTTGTTTTTTAAAACAATGAATTTCAAAAAACTCCAAAATGACAAAACAACAACCAACAAAACACTAAGACTTGGATCTTTTTTTAGTCCATTGAAACAAGCAAGATCAAAACTGTACATGGGAATTTGTCTGAGTAATTAGAGTAACAGTTTTTTACTTATATTTTTTATTCTGTATTTTAGTCTGCTGTATTGTAGAAACTCTGCTTCCTGCTAAATGCAGTGCTTAAAATTCCCTAAGATGGTAAAGGATAAGCTACAAATATGGACTATCAGGCAAGCCCTGGAGATTTAGTTAATCTGACCTAGATGTTCTTTTGATGATTGAGACCTGCAGTATGTGAAAACACTTCTCAATTTCAAAATGAAACACAGGGATATCTGTTGTATAACTCAGCTGTCCTTGTAGTGACAGACACATCAATCATTTCTGAACAGGAAAGGATTTACTATAAAAAGTTTGTAGCTTTGGAGCTGTTGACTTCATTGGCATTCGGATCAGCAATGATATTGGAACTTGTAAGTGAATTCAGCATTTGAATTTTACCATGTCCTAAAGAGGATTAGCTACAAATGCAGGCAACATACTTTTTTCTTTTTCATTTTCAAGAGCCTGTTGTGTAAGATGTTAATTCTTGACTTAGTTTTCAGCATATTTTATGTGAAACTGCTTCATAGCTCTTTAAAAAATCCACTGAACTAGTACCTATAAACATAACTGGAAAAATAAATAATTGGAAAAGAAGCAAGGCCCTGGGAAGTAAAACTGTATCCATATATAAGGCACTTTTGAGTACTTGACAGACTGGTATTTTTCTGTAACCTCTTAGTTACAGAGACTATTTTTATGGTACAGTGAAGAACACAGAGAAGACACTTCATATCAAAGAACTGTGAGATTAATGTCCTGATTTTGGAAAACCTTACAATAACATCGTTTGGGTGTTCGTTAGGATTCTGTGGCCTAACATTTACTCTGCAGAACAGAGTTTCCTGTATACTTAGCAAACTTTAACAGTTTTGACTGAAGTTCTGCATGCTAGTTTTCTGGTTTCTGATGAATTATTTCAGAAAGATATAATACTGGAGAAAGAAATAATCTGTGTTAAAAAGACAGAAGGTAAATTGACTTTTACTGTGGTAATTGTTTCCGCTGTTTTAGAAATTAAACTCTATATTTCTCACAGCTTTTTGTTCCAACTACTGCTTTTATGCAAAGTGGTGTTTAAATTTTGCAAGTTGCACTTCACATTTAAAACAGTAGAGATTTCTATAACATTAGCAGCTAAAAGCCTTTAAGAGTCAAAACACTGATTGCTCTATAGAAATGAATGGACATTTCCATGGAATCACTGTCAGCTGTATTAATGTGAATCTGGACACCTGAAATCAAAGCAGAGTCCTCTCTGTAAATGACCCTTCTGCTAAAATGAGAGATTATAAAGAATTTAAATTCAAATACTCTGTGGAAGGGAAGGATAATAGCTGAAAATGATGCATGTTTTCCAGACAGATTTTTTGTGTCATTGTTCTAGGTATGTCAGATGTAAGTATTGTCATGCCTGTAACATGTTTTGTGAAGGACTTTGAATTTTCCTGTGTTTATGTAAGAATTTCTTTCATTGGAAGGAGATAATACTTAGATGATAGTCTGTGGTGCTGAGAAGGCACAATGTGGTAATCTATCCTAGATCCGAGTTCCTGATGATTAAAACCTTTCTGAGAATGTGTATTCTGTAGCTGTAATTTGCTTGAAACAAAAAGGAATGGATAAGCAAGATTCACCAAACCTGGGAGAACTATGGTTCTCATACAAAGAGCTATGGTATACCAACTATTATACATCAGTGCCTCCATGTACACACACTTAAGAGGAAGCCTTTGCTCTGTTCTGGGAACTGTAATTGCCTTACAGTTCCTGTACCTGGTATATACATTGACAATGTGTTACAGTTGCAACAATTGCTACTTTGTAAATTCCTGTTTTTCTTACTGAGCAGTAGCAAGAGAAGTCAAAATTTAAACCCACTATAGGATAGTATTAGCAGAGAAGGGGTACCAAATGGTGGTGTTGTAGTTGAGAGGCACGTGGTTTTAGTTGCTAAGACATTGCAGTGGTGTTGATATGGATGTTTCATCATAAAGACAGTTTGGAAGCATTTAGTGTAATTCTTTGCCATAATTAGTACAAAGGTTCGCTGTGTGTAATAGCTCTAATACTCTATTACTGTGGTGATAGAAATTATTTAACATTTCTGTTCAGCTGAAGTGTGTTTTAAATCAACTCTTTCCACAGGATTCAGCCAAAAAAGAAAATGTTCTTGAAAAAAATTAGTACAGTTTTTAAGTCTCTCATAAATGCAGCCTAACTTGATTTTTTTGTGATGTTGTAGTGTCACTAATAGTTCAAAAACCAAACAAAACCTCTGAACTTTTTATTGCTAGTAGCTGTATTACGCATACTTTTCCTTAGAATGTTCTGTGTCAAGTAATATTTTTCCTGTGGAAATATTTTACAGACTCCTGGCTTGAGAGCACACTCTGCAAGGCTACAGTGGTTTGCAAAAAAGTGCATTTCAGATAATCAGGTATGTGACTCGTATGATGTCGTCTATGTAACTGTCATTATAGTAAAAAAAAAATTGTTTTGAAATATTTCATTGCTTGATTTTTATGTTTGTGAAAGGATGTGTGACAGGCTGATGAAGTGAACTTAATGCTCTGTGTAAATGCTGGTGTATCCTTAAACAGAAATACTATTTTAGCTGAATGCACACAGCATGTAAGTACACATATATAGGAAAATAATTGTCTGTCTGAGGTATAACTGTGCTCTTCCTTCCCCGTTTTTAAAGATGGAGACTTTGGAACACTTGGTAGAATTAACGAAAAATTTATTTGAATGTGATAGAGATGAGATGTACTACTACCTACTTCAGCTGTGTGGTAAGTGAGCTTGTGATGCTTTTCATGTTGTAATCTGCTTTATTATGTGATTAGAGATAGGAAATAACCCTAAATTTGAGGAGTTTTGGCCTGATGTGCAATTAGCCTGGATACCGTTTAAAGCGTATTGCAGGGGACGGAGTAGAGGGGATTTTTTTACATGCACACCTGAACACTTAGTAGTACAAGTCTTACAATCCATGCTGTTGTGTCCTAATTGGAAAATTTATTCTATTGTGCTTTTTAATATCCTTAAAGAGACAAACTGCTCAGTTGTTATAACTTCATTTATCTTTGTCTCCTGTAATTGGATCCGATTCTGAAAGGTGCATTTAAAAAACAAATCTGTCAGTTCTTCACCGGCTACAACCTAACATTTGCTTCATTTGTAGGAATGGAACGATTTTTAAAATTCAAAGTTCATCTCCATGCTACAGACTTACTGTTTGATGTATCTGTAGTGCTCTTCATTTCTTCTTTTCTGTATTTTTCAGTTTGTGTTAGTTTTGTTATTCAGTGTATCATACTCTATTACACATCATAAAAAACTCAGTGACTTTTGTTCTAGCTATTTTAGTCTTGAAAAAACCTATTTTTGTGTTAAGATTGGATACAAAGCACTAAATAGTAAATTTGGACATAAAAAAGCATTCAGGTATTGCTATGTCCTTTGATGATGTGTATATTTACATTAATAAGCAATTCCAGTAGTTTGATATATTTGGTTGTGGGAAAACTTGCATTTGAGCTCAAAGTTCTTTTTAAAATGTTCATCATTGTCCTGAATTTGGCTGGGATAGGTGAAAATTAATCCTATCCCAGCCAAACCCAGGACACTCATGTATTTTTGCCTAGAACTTGTGATGTTCCACCAAGAAAAAAGACCAGAAACCCATTGAGAACTTTGTTGTTTTAATTTCCTGGACAGTTTTAGAACGCTTCAAAACCAAACTAGCATTTACCCAGTTCTGGCTTTGCACATACTGGTTCACTGTCAAAAATCAAGTAGGCCTGAAAAGCAATCTTGTCTCAACAGAGAGGAAGCCTTCCTGTCTGTCCATTCCTCCCGTTCATCTCTGTCAGTGACCAAGTCTGGCAGTGTGCCTGCTAGGAAGAGAATTTAAGAAGATAAAATTTATCCAAGTCTGTCAGGCAAAATCTTCAGTCTTCTTTCAAAAGACAAAACCAATTCCTTCTGTTCAAAGAACTGGAAAATATTTGTGGGTTTCTGTCACAATAATAACCAAACCCATGCACATTGCTGCTTTCAACCACTTTAGATTATCAAAGCTGCCCCACGCACAAATACAGTAGTGAGTTGTCATTGTGCACCCAAGACATAACTTCGGATCTATTTTAGGCAAATATTTTAAAAAACACAACTACCATCTAGTCAAAGCTGTGATCAAAATGTTGAAAATTTGGTTTTTTAGAATCAGAATAATTTATGCTGGAGAGAAGCTCAGGAGTTTTAAGCCTAGTCCATTGCCACAACTAATCCAGCCTGAAAGTTAGATCACATCATGGCCTTATTCAGTAAGGGAGGTACCTTGAAGTACCTCCAAGGGTGGAAATCAGTCAGCCTCCCTATGCTGCCTGTTCTAGGATCTGATGATCCTCAGGTGCTCCATTGCTGCAACTTTTAACTTTAACTGTCATCCTTATGTTGTGCAATTCCAAGCAGAGACTGACTTGCTTTTCTCTGTAAGCTGTCACTTAGGTGAGGACACCAACTAGATCCCCTGTTAGCCTGCCTTTCTGTAAGCTGCTCAATACTCATCTTCTTTGACTTTTCTTTTACTGTATCTGCTCCAGTCCTATATCTGTCTTAAAGACTGCATTTACTTCACTTGCTAGCATCTCTTTAATAGTTGTAGAGTCCAAAACTGGGCACAGTCCTCTAGATATGGCCTCATTAGTGTCAAACATAAGGACAAATGTGTGAAGAAGAGTGACAGTATTCTCTGTCCTACTCCTATTAATTGCCATAGTCATCTGCTTTACAATGCTATTTGCAGTATTTAGTCTTTAAAAACATTTTATTTGACTAGGGATAGTTACAAAGTTTGCTGCATCTTCTAAAAAGCTGAAGTGATGCCAGAATCTTCTTTAAAGATGTACCTTGAACCAGCCCACTTAGATATCCATGTGTTTTTCTAAACCCTGTCTGCTTCTGGAAGGAAGAGAACATTACACTGTATTGCACTGCACTATTGTTTGCAAAGCAATGTATACTGCTTTGAAGCTCCAACTTTATAACAATTCTGGAGAATATCCAAGTGTGTCATGCTGCTTTCAGGCGGCTGCTCCAGCTTTTGCTTTTGTTATGACTTAGACCAGTGGAGCTTGAGTTACAGAATAGCTAAATTTCCCTAGCTAAACAGTAGAAGAATAGCTGAAGATCTGCTGTTACACGCTGAGATATTGCTGTGTGAATGATTAATGACATCATCCACCTTCTAACTCTGCCTTCTCGCTTTGCTTCTCTTCATTTTGGGGATTCTGAATTAAACCATGGAACGGAGGACAGCTGGCAGATGCTGGGGTTGGGTAGCTGTGAATAGGATCTACAGCCAGAAGTCAGTGGCTTTCGATAGGAGACACAGGAAACCACCTGCTATGTGTAATTAAATAGTAATTAACTGTATTCTTTCACAAAGTTCAACTTTCTATTCATTTGCAGTTATGTACAGTACCTATATAAATTGCTTTTCTTGCTGAGAACAGTTGAACAGTTCTGTGGATTTGGTAGCAATTTAATAAGGTTTTTCTCTTTCAGGAAACTTATCTTTTACAATCTTCAGATACACTTCTTTAAATAGTTATTATTATTAGTAAAATGAGAGCCTGAAGGCCTAGAACACTTCAATGACTTGAAAGTGGTAACCTTTGGGGATGTCAATGCTCTAATTCAGTAGCAATGGTAACAAAAGGATTTAATTTCAAGAATTTTTGAATAGAACTTAGAAGTGGTACGTTCTAGAGTGGTACCTCTACAGTGTTAGTATTTGGTGATTATTTATAAAATTTTGTAATTACTTTTACAATTAACTATCAAGAACTGATGAGCTAGGAGGAACACTTCTGCAATATTTTTGAGCTGATTTCTCATTGATTTGAGAACTTATACAATCTTACTGAGTTTCTCACATTTGCATCTTCTGGCATTCTCTGTGTATTAGAAGTGTTTATAACTTTTCAAGTTGATGATCATGTGAAGCAGAAGTATATGATTAAGTGATGAATTATTTTCCAAAGGTACCTTTTTTTATATCACTTTAGATATGTATGTATACTCTATAAAAATGCGTTTTTCTAAATCTCATTTCAGAGAACAACAGTGACTGGGAAAAGGCTGAAGTTGTTTGGACTAAAATTCAAGAAGAAACTGTTGTTCCTCGTGAGAAAACACTAATCTTACTGGCTGATATACTTGAACAGAATGGTCAGATTGTTCCATTTGAGGTACCTAAGGTAACTGGAGTTTAGTTTTCCTAGCTAACAACACCTTTTAATATCTTTCTTTCCATGGAAAAGTGTTTACAGGTATCATTAGAGTAACTTCATAAAATCATAGAGTCATAGAATGGTGGGGGTTGGAAGAGACCTCTAGAGATCATACAGTCCAACCCCTTGCTAAACAGATCCACCTAGATTAGGTCACACAAGAACACATCCAGGTAGGTTTGAAAACCTCCAGAGGAGGGTCCACAATCTCCCTGGGCAGCCCTGTGCCAGGGTTCCCTCACCCTCACAGGAAACATATTATTCGTTAAGTGGAACTTCTTGTGTTCTAGCTTTTGTCCGTTACCCCTGGTCTTTGTCACTGGAGACAGCAGAAAAGGTGCTACCCAATTCTCTTGACACCTTTTAAGTACTTGCAAGCATTATTGAGATCCTCTGTCAGTCTTCCCCAGTCTGAAGAGCCCCAGGTCTTGCAGCCTTTCCTCATAGGAGAGATGTTCCAGTCCCCTGATCATGTTGGTAGCCCTTCCCTGGACTCTCTCCAGCAGTTTGGTGTCTCTCTTGAACTGGGGAGTGCAGAAATGGACACTGGACTCCATATGTAGCCTCAGCAGAGCAGAGTAGAGGGGGAGGAGAACCTCCCTCAACCTGCTGGACACACTTTCCTTAATGCATCCTAGAATACCGTTAAGAAGATTTAAATGTACATATGTGTGTTTGTTTTAAAGATTAAACATGAAGATACCAGAAGTTTAAGCACTTCTAATGCGGATGAAAGAAAAATAAGGATGCTTTGCAAGAAAAACAATGCAAAAGGTAAGCTGAAAACCCCTGGATTTTTTTCCCCCTCAGCATTGATTTCAGAATTTTGATTAACTACAGAGCAACAGATGCTTGTTGCTGCTTTTTGTTGGTTTGCCAGTATGTTAGGAAGGGAACATGTTAATGTTGCCTGTCAATATATTAGGCTTCAGAAGCTGATATGAGAAGGATATGCTAAAATATTTGAGAGCTCAGTGAAGTGCAGACTTGGAAATGTGCACTTGGAAGCCAGTGTGTGGTGAAGTTACCAATTTTAAAATTACCAGATTATAGCTAGTCTTTAGTTTACTTTATATTGTTGGGTTAGCAGCAGGTTCTAGACTTTTAAAGATATCCATTAAACCTTAGAAACTAAGTTTATGTACAGGATTGATGCTAAAAATACCTAGTTTATGGTTCTCAGAAAATCTAGCTGTTTGGTCACAAGTTTTATAGTGTGAGACCTGGAAAATGTAGTGAGAAGAAAGGTTAATATGAAGTGAAGTAGCTGGGACATGTTTATGGGAAGATAATTACCTATGAAAAAATTTTTTGAGAGATTTTATATTTGCCCTTATTTTTGAAGTCTTAATAATATCAGATATGGTTTTAAAGTATACTTCAGGCACCTTATTTAAACTATAGATTTGTCAAAGAAGTTCAATACATGAGATGATATGAGATGGGACTCTGTTATGGGCATAACCATTGCTCTCTCCTTCTGTAGCTTTTATCACACTATTTTGTATTTGACATTACAAGACTATTCTATTTGAAGGAGGGATTCAATGTGTTTCATACTGTCTTTAGCTCTTGTGCAACTAAAATTAAAGTTGTCCATGTTTCTCTGTAGTGTTTTCCTTCAGTTGTTCCTTCTCCAAAGAAATACACAGTCTATGAACAAAAGATAAAAATCTGTGTCCTCATAGCTCAGTTTCCAAACCTCTGCAGCTGTAGGTGCCACCTCATATATAAAATGGCCTTGTGGAGAGATCACTTCAGATCAGTTCTGCTGTGAAAAATTAATAGCTCTTCTGTGTAAACTTCTATGTCTCAGATAAAAACAGAATTTATTTGTGCATAGGTATTTGCCTTTGTATATAGAAAGGACGAGTGTACTTCAGTGCAGTGTTTTTGGCTTAGTCTGTGTTTAATCAGAAATCCATTCCTACTTGTATTGTCCCAAAGCAGGGTCATGAAATAAAAACTAGCATTGCTGAACCTTTCAAAGCAGTGAGGAAACCTAGCATTTGCCAAAGTGCAGAGCATTTGAGTATTCTGGAAAACCTTATTTAATTTGCCTGTACTATGACAAATAACTAAGGTATCTCACTTGAAAGCAGATTAAAAGATAGAATTAAATCATAGAATGGTAGGGGTTGGAAGGGACCTTTAGAGATCCTCTAGTCCAACCCGCCTGTCAAAGCAGGTCAACCTAGATCAGGTCACACAAGAATGTGGCCAGGTGGGTCTTAGAGAAGACTCCACACCCTCCCTGGACAGCCTGTGCCACAGTTCCCTCACAGTAAAAGAGGTTTTTCTTATGTTTAAATGGAACTTTTTGTGTTCCCAGCTTCATCCCATTACCCCTTGTCCTGTTGCACAATAGAAAAAAAGTATACCCCAACTTCCTGACACCCACCATTTAGCTATTTGTAAATATTGGGTTAAAGTAATTAATTTTGCTGAATGAGGAGGATTTATAGATACAAGAGTGTCATCAGTACATTTTACAGGTTGGACACACAGATTTTTAATTGAGTCTCTAAGAGAAGAGTCTGTCAATCATTCACACAGTTAAGTTCTGTTGTTAGTGAAATGACCCCACAAAGTTATTCAGTCTCAGCAGCACTGATTAGAAGTCTCCAGTGGATTCTGGATATTCTGGATATAAGGATGCAATCTCATGTTATGTATATGAATTTAGTAATCATGTATTAGGGCAGACATAAAGCTCATGGTTTTGAGAAATTCTTTGTGTTGGTCACTTTTCAGAATCAAAGGAAAATGAGAAAAGCAGAAAAAAATTAATTAAATGCATTTTATAACATTCCTAGAAAAGTATCCTGTTCCTTTTGTTATCAGAGATGATCAAATGGACAGCAGAACAAAGTTAAATGTACCTCAGACCTTTCAGGGAGGCTTACGAAAAACAAAAATATAAAATGTAACTGCTGATGGTCTTCGACTGCATTTGATACTGAGTTTATCAGAATGTTTTTTCTGCATATTCTCTTATTTGAGAGGAAGTGGCCTAGAATTACTGGGAATTAAGGGGAAAAAACAAATGCTGGTAAACTGTTCCTCTCTTGCTCGGAAACAGGTCTCTTCATCTTAAAAAACACCCCGTAAAAACCAAGTTGTCACTTTTATGTAACAGTGTAATGTAATTTTAGGTGGATATAGTAGGGCAGAATAGAACTTTATTAACATCAGCTTTGATAGGAAAAAGATAAACAATCTAGTTTTGTACCTAATTTCATGAACTTATCAACTCTGACATGGAGATGTTTTGAAAATCTGTTCTCTGACATGCCTGATTTATGCAAAGTCATATTTTCATCTTTATCTTAATTCCTCAATGTGAGAACTTGAGTCTAGCAGGTCATGTTACCCGTATCCCAAACAGCTGCAATTGCTGCAAATTTGACTGTCTTGAGAACTGAGACTTTCTTGGCAAGTTGTCGTTTCTCTAATAAATCTCTTTACTTGAAATAGCTAGTATAACACAAAATGATTTTGAAACTGAGAACTTGCTCTTTTGAATACTGATATACTTCAGTCATTTTAGATGCCATCTCATGAAGTAATAGGCTGATAATACTTGATCAGGCACATAGCTCAATTTGAGATTCATCTGGGTATACTTCAAACATGCTGCTTGCACTGATGCAAAATAAAGTTAAGAAAGTAATCTGAATAGGTCATTCTGAGGTTGAAACTGACATAAACCACAAAATGTCCTAGAATAGGAACACAAAACTGATACAAAGATTTGTAGTTCTTCCTTGACATAATCATTACAAAAGCAGATTGAAATCTATTTCCTCATAGAAATATTTTGTGAACTGTAATAACTGAAAGTAATGTATGCTTGACATCATATCCACTGGTGGCAAGGTCCATTTCTATACCAATGCAATGGAAGGCAGTATTCAAACCCAATGTGGAATCCTAGTTCAGTCTGAAGACAGCAGAGCTTTTTTAGGAGTCTTGAAACATAAGGAGTTCTTGGCTTTTAAAAAATAGAAGTTAAACAAGCTTTCAAATGCAGAAAGAATAACCTATCACCAGTCAGCTACATATTTTGTAAATAACTGGGTACACTTGTAATAGATTATACCAGTGAAAGGGTTTTGGTTATTGTTGAATGTGATTGTTATTCTGCCAATATGACAAGGTTTCAGAAAAGTGAAGGAAAAAATGTCTTTCCCACTGAATTGAAGTATGAACACTGGTTCACGCATGTGAGCAGGCAGAGTTTGGCACGTTGCAACAGGCCAAGCTTTAACCTCAGACATATAAGTAAATGTAATGGAGGATTTCAAGAACTTTCCTGTGTCATCCTGTTATTGTTTCATTCATCTTTTGCTTGACAATTCACTGTTTGTAGTGTCAGACGTAGTAATTTGCTCTCCATCTCTTTAGTAGACATGAAACTCACAAACACAGAAGTGGATTTCAGTTCTGTCATGATATTCTTATCCTTAATCTCTGCTCATATCCATATTTAATGTAGCTCCAAATGTCCAAAGTAGGTGATGAATGGCAATGTTCATTCTAATAACTCAGTGTAAGTGTTTCTGTGTTGTAAATAATAAATTTTATGCCTAGTCATTTCTGTGCCTACAGTTCAGGAGTTTTTATATGTACGCTTTGGTTGAAGAAATTTAAGATTGAAACCAAAAGGCAGCTTAAAATTGTGCAGCATACTATAGTAAATGCTCTTAGTGTGACACTTCTTGTGACAGTAAGATTCAAATGATTTGTCTTCATCTTTACTTTCCAAATATAAGAAAAAAACTTAACACTTAGCTGTGAAATTTGTAGTGACAGTCCAAGTGTTCCTGAAAAGTTTTAAAGGTTACAGCGGCTGTGGTTTGAATTAGCACAGGGATTATTTTTTGAGTTTCATTAAACAAAACATGCAATCACAGTTGAGATGTAAAAGATCGTTTGTGGTTCTTAACACAGCTTTCTAGCCTATGTTACAGCCTGATGGCAATTTTCGCTGGATGTTTATAGCTGCATAATATTGTTTGAGAAAAATAAATGAGTGAAAAGTGCGCTTATCATTTTTTTCCCCCTTTTTGGTAACATCTTTTCATACGCTGACAGTTATTGTGAATGCATGAAATAAAACTGTTAATCAGTCAAACAAATGCAGCGTAGTTTACTTGTTAAATATCCGTATATTTGTAAATTGTATGTTTTGTATAAATCTTGTCGTAGCCAAATAATTTGATCTCCCCATATTGGAATCACCTCCTATATTATTTGTTAAATGCTGTTGTGATCGTGCACCAGATACTGTAACTATATACCCCAGAATTAGGTGTTGCTTTATAAATCCTGAGTCTTCCCCTTCTAACCAGCTTTGTTGTTTTTTAAGCAACAGCCACATGTAGAAAAAGAGCAGTAGCAAACTTTTTTGTTCTTTGAAGGTGTGTGTCAATTGATTGTTGTATACAAGCAGTTTTGAGCCCAAAGCTGTTGATCGCAGTTTGTTCAAAGATGTAAGAGGAGGATGAAGAGATGTAAGATGGACCTTTTCCAGGAACAGGTGATTTCTTTCTCTGATCAACATAATTGTGATATATTTCATTTTGGCTTTTCTTTTTCTTTCTTTAGAGGCCTACGATATTTTCCTGAAAACGAAAGAGAAGAGCGAGTTTCATTATCGTTCTTGTGACACCCTTATAAAAGCATTGTTAACACAGAATTGTCTTGAAGAAGCCATCAAAGTAAAACACATGTAAGGCTTTTCTGTTGTTGCGGGATTTTAATTGGTTGGGATTGGAGGGGTGGTTTCAAAGAAATTCTGGATCATTTTCAGGTAAGTCCTTATCTTTCAATGGGAAAAGAGGTCATGACTGGTAATTAGGACTTATGGTAAGAAATAAAGCAGTGTTTCATAGGGCATTATGCCCATATATTAGAGAGGTACTAGAGTGACAGTACGTACTGCTAATAACTCATTTCAGCTAACAGTATCAACAAATGTACTTGGCATCAGAACTGAAAGTCTACCCTTCTGGCAGTCTTCCTTTTCCTCATTAGAGCAATATCCAAACAGACAAGTTTCCTTCACTGCCCATGAGCCTTCCCTTCAGTGCCCATCCCTGCTTCTGTCATACGCTGCCCACAACTCCCTGGCAGCTGGCTGCCTGCCAAATGCAAAATAGCGCATTTGACTGATGCCAGTGGCTGGGAGATGGCCCTAAACCTTAGATGCAACTCTTACACTTCTGAAATAAATCCAACCTGCTGTCATATACTATTACAGTCACCATGATCAAATTAACCTTTAGTAAGTTGTATGATATACCGGTTGCTTTCATTCTTGCCTGTTATGTGTGTTCTGGTCACAGTGTAGGCTTCAAACTGTTACTATATATCAATGTAGACATAAGAAGAATGAAAATTTGTGCAAGTTAAGTCTTTCAGTTCCTTCAGCTAAAACAAAAGCAATGGTTGCCACCAAGTGTTGCCACCAAGTGTGTTTCCTAACTGAATACAGTGAGCTTTAAAGTGTCTGGAGGTAACTTAAATGATGCATAGAGCATTATAAAAATCTAGTAATTTCTAGAGTCAACTTTGTACAGTTCCGGCACATCAAAAACTGTGTAAGATATTTTCATGTTTCCTTTAAAAATGTTTAGATCAAAGAAATGTCTTTCATTGATAAAGTATTTGACATTCGGTATTCAGAAGAACAAAGAAGGTTTTTTTCAAATAGATGTCAGTAACTGAGCTTTATGATAAGCAACATTTGTACTTGATGGATGGATGGATGTGGCTTATATCAGGAAAAAACTAAAACAGTTTATCAAAGGAGCTGTTTTAGAAGTATAAAGAATGTTGATAAAGTTTAGGTAGTTTGTTAAACATTCACAGAAAATATTCATGTATTAAGAGATGTGTGGAAAGATTCTTGAGGGAATGTATTTGAAACTCTCTCCTGAAGATTTGTACATGCATTTACTGCTTCCCTGCTCCGCAGCTCAAACATACTTGTAAGGAAGATGCATAAGGTATTGCATGTTATCAGGAGTACCTTGTGTTTCAGAAGAGCAGAAAGAAGGTGGTGACTTATTTCTTGTATTGTGATGATTCACAATTCCCACTTTAGAGAAGTAGTTTAATATGCAAAATAGAAAAAAAAATGAACAAAGAATTTTAAAGACTTTTTTGAAGATGTGTTTTAAAGGACTAAGCCTCTGAACTTTGAGTTTTTTAAGAAAGAAAGAAAAAAGGATTTGATAGATGATTCTGTTCTTGGCCACTGGTCAAAGCCATCATAACCCATGTGCTTTTCAAAACTCTCACACCCCATCTTGTAGCATAGACATGCCAAATAATGACATCCTAAGAAGACTGTAACAGCTCACTGTTGCATTGAGACAGAAAATGCTTCATATTGGCAGCATTCGTGCTGTATGTCCTTTTTCTAGTAACAAAACGATGCTTACATTATGTGTTTTCCAAAGTCTATAAGTTTTAAATTATTCACTGAAATAGAGAAAGTGATTGTGTGTGTACCCATGGTTGAGGAATAGCAAATCTGTGTGTTTCACACACATTTCTGCATGCTGGACAATTTTTCCAACCTCATATTACAAAGAGATTACTCCTCCAAAGCCTAAATGTGTGCAGTGGCCTGAAACTTTTGCAACTCCTAATATTTTCATAAAATACAGGAAAGCTACCTTCATTTATACAAGCTGGCATCTTTTTCTTTTTACTCTGCTTGAAGCCAAATTTGAAATTTAAGCATTAGCAGAAGCAGCAAAATAAGTAGTTTTCTTATTTTTTAAAAGGTCAGATAATTTTAAAAGTTCCCTCCAGTTGCCAGAACTGAGAAACGTCCATGAGAAAGTGACTTGGTAGAAGGAAATTACACTCCAACTCTGCATTTGAAAAAAAAATACCAACCAAACTAAAAACACAACCAAACCCAAAAGCAAACAACCTAGAAGGTTACTGATCAGTCGGTCAGCCCAAGTCTAATTGTTCTCACATTCTAGCACTGTTTTGAGGCATATTTACTACATTTAGTCCAAGAAGTTTTTAAATAGAAATATAGGAGTATTGGAATGATGGATTAGTTCTGTAATAGTAGCTAACATCTATTTAATCACAGTAAAGATTGGAAGATTGGAGAAAGTAAATCCTTTGTTATATGTAATTTACAGTCTCATGCATGAATTGTTGACTTCGGGGCTTTGACAGATGGGACAAAGGGGGGAAAAAAAAAAGGCGGAACTGAGCAGTGGGTGCTTAGGCAGGGATTAAGAGGATTGGTTGGGAGAGTAAGAAAATCCCGAGTCCAGTGACTGCATTTGTGAGCCTGGGAGGCTGAAAGTGACTGAGAGGATAGTCATATTGTGTACGATGTGAAGGATTTTCTTGGGATTGAGGAGAATAATTTAGCAATGACCCTGCTTACCTCCCAATCCGCTCAGCCTCTAAGTTCAAGTAGGTAGGCTGCTCAGTTTTTTGCCGCAAGATGATCAGTGAGGTTTATCTTGATTGCTGATATGGTAAATGGCAATGCCCCCCTTTTCTGTGTAGAGATTTTGTAATCTAGAAATGAACATTTGTAAAGTCATCCCTTATATATTAAAAACGAGGTTACATGTCATTTAGGAACAGGATCGTTTAGTAGTATAAGATCAACGTGATTGCTGGGTAGTCTCTTGACTAATTTCCAGAGCGTTAGAAAAGCTTTAGCAGTGTTATTAAAGATTTTCTGTGCTGTAAATACGTGAAGTTTTGTGTTACGGGAGATGAAGAATTGATAAGCGAAATACAATTTTAACATGGCTAAGGCAGCAAAAGTAGTATGTTCACTTTAAAACCTGTATACATCTAGATGACAGAAATTTGAAAATTAATCAACCAAATGATATGGTTTAGTTCATAATATGCCTTAGTTTATGTTTAAAATATACAGTGCTGAAAATAAATGTTTCATTTTTATTGCTGAAAGAATAGTTTTATATTTTATAATTATGGTGACTATTGAAGAAAGAAGAAAAAGTATCCAGCTTAGGATACAACAGAACAATGCAGGGCATGCAGTTATTTTAGTCATCTAATATGTCAGCATTCAAGAATCTGAACCGATTGTTTAAAAAAAATCTTGTACTTTGTTTCTTTTGTTGCTCACTTCCAACTTTGTCATCTGTCAGAATGCAAAAAAAAATTATCCTTCTATAACCATTGACAGGATAACACAAAAGCTGTCTCCAGGTCGATATTTTGCAGCAATATTTTTAACATACGAACAGTAGTTTTTATAATTTCACCTTGGTGCTCAACCATTTATTATCGTATCAGAAGCATGTCAGTAATTCCTTTCTAAATGTCTGCTTCTTTTAGTGCTGAGACCCACATCAAGGGCTTCACACTGAACAGTGCTGCCAGCAGCCTCCTCATCATATCGCAAGTTAGGCGGGATTATTTGAAAGGTATGTCACAATGCTTGACCTTTACGTCACATTAATGCCTCTGCAGATTTTTCTTGTAACGCCCTTCGAATACTTGGATAAAGGAGTCCATTTAGCAAATTACCTGCTTATCAAGAGCCTTTTGTGGTAGCTGAGAGACGTAAATTACTGTACATGCATTTATAATACAGCTTGAATATGAATGTACTTGTCATTTGACCACTTAGTCCAGTTTCCATTCCATTTAACACAAGATGGGTTTTCTTAAGATGAATCACAGCTCTTCAGACATGCAAAATTTGTGCTCCAGAACGAGAGAAAGTACAGGCTTTCAAGTGTGTTAAAATTCACAGCACAAGTCATTTTGCTTTGGAAATTAACATACTTTAGAGCATCTGAAACAATTCCCAGCAGTTGTTTCTTGCATATTGTGTTGGTTGTGTGAGATACCAGATGTGTTAAATTGACTGTTAAATGTGCGTGATTGTGCACTAAATGATTATAATATTGATTTAAAAACTTAATCAAATACTTTTTAATAGTTCTCAATACCAACAGTAACAAAATACTCTGTTTGGTTTTCTTTTTAATTCAACAATGATGATAGAAATGAAAATGGTGGGTGGAAGAGTATGTAAGTGTACCCAACAAGATGGTGGATAAAGTTTACAGTTGTTTATGTTATTTCATGTTCTCGGCATTGGTTGTTTTGCAGCCTACAGTTCAACTCCACAGTGTTACAAGGTATTAGGTTGTGCTGTAGAACTGCTGTGAGAGGGGAAAACTCTACAAGCACATAATTTGACATACAGTCAGTGCTGTGTCTTTTATCCTTGTGCAAGCTTAAGTGCAGTCTTAATAGATGTTTTTGGCACTACCTTTAAATGTTAAAGCAGCTATGTGGAAAGAAAATGTATTATACTGAATTGGGGTTTATTTTGTACCAGAAGGCATACCAGGAAATCCGGTTTTGATGCTGCTATCAACTAATTTTCTTTCATTCCATTATGCGTAGATGTAGTAGCCCACACCCATGTGACATCAGCTACATCAAAATACTCTAAGATGAGCATTTAGACACGTATTCTTGTTTGTACTCTTTCCAACAGCTTATAAACTTGTCTTTCAAATTCCTTCCCCATATAGTTTCTAGTGTGACATCATTACTAAGTGTCATTGACTGAAGTGTTTCTGGGGGATGCAATTCCTTCTCTTGTTCCTGGCAAGTCTTAAGTTTTTGCAGCTTTCAAGGCCTTCAACTGACTTTCCTGTCTGATTTTATTCTAATAGTTTTTCTGCTTTTTCTTGATCAATATGCCATGACATTTTTTGCTAGTTCTTCCTAAATACCATGCACCAAAGTCTTCTGTTAAGAATATCACTGATACTTCTGCCAATCTCTTGGACTAACTACATGGGGTTTTTTTTTAGCTAACATACAACGTAGTGCATCAACTCTCTTCCTTGCTGTGCTCTAAAAATGTTTATTTTTGCACAACACAAAGTTTCTCAACAAGTCTGTGGGATTACATTCCTTTGCAAAAATGTATTTTCCTTTAGCTTATACATTGAACAAGCTTTACTTGGATAACTTCATGGAATTGTCAGACTTAATCCCTGTCTCTGTTTCAGCTTGAAAGATACTGCTTCTCTTTTTGTAAAATGCAAGCTACTAAATATTTCAGCCATACTCATGATTTTCTAAGGCTCATAGATCACTCAAAAAAATGCTTGGGTACAGTCTTTGTGTAAACTTTTGTTGGTCAGTTCTGTTCGACCTACATCTTGTGATGGCTTTCACTTATATAAAGCTTGCTTGCTTGATCACTATCATTATTAGCTGTGTAAAGTACAATAGTTAAAAGTTTTTGTATAGATCCCTAACTATACTCCTAAGACCTATGATATCTTCTAGCAAGAACTTAGGAAAGCCCAGGTTACTTCGAGTCACAACTAGGGTTTCATGGTAGAGAATCTGCAGAGTTTATAGGAAAGCCATTTAAGAGCTAAATGGTCAGCTTTCACAAGCACATAGTTACCTGCTTATGGATACTGAAAAATCAAGGGATTAAATTATGAATTCAGTTTAGTGCTTTTTGCATAAGCAAAAAAACCCATGCCCATCAACACAAAAACCCCTAAACCAGACCTGTGAAAATTATCCAGTATGCCACTAGTACATCATTTGCTGCACACATGAAACTTTAAATCTTTCTCTGTCCTGTTTTTGACAAGACTGGCCGTGCTCAGTGCTAAAGGGAGATTCTCACGTAGAGTCAGGAGAGACTTTGAACTTTAGAATGTGTTTTAAGTTTACTTCTCAAATTTTGTCAGACTTGTCCCCAGTATATTGCTCCTTTTTTTTCCCTCTAAAAAGACAGACCTGGGGGAAGTGGGGAGGGAGACAGAGGAAGAAAATTTGCTGTGAAGGAGAGTTAGGCATTACAGGATGTTTTTTCTTCACCTCCTGTAAAAGGTAATATTTGGTTTCTGCAGTACCTGCATATTGAATTGGAATGTTAATGCTGTGGAGTTCAAGTGGGTGTATATTATGTTAGAAGCGTTATCCCTTGGTATTATAATTATTATCTGTGATTAATCCTGCCTATGCTGGTAAGGAGTGAGAGGTTTTTACAAGAGGGCATGTCTTTCTGTGTGTGTTTGCTCATGTATAATGTAAATTGACAAGAATTCTGGTTAGAGAAATAAGAGTGACTTAATCTGTGGTGGGTTTGAGGAATTTGTGGCCAACAGACAGGAGATTGATTATGTGTGTTTTTAACATAAATAAGTGCTATAATTTTAAGAATTCTTAAGGTAACTGTCCAGTGTTTAGTTTGTTTTGCTCTCAAACAGAGACTAGTGTCCTTTGCTTTTGTTTAAAAATTAAATGTTGGTAAGCAAAGTTTTGGTGCACAATTAAAAAGACAAACCAAACAGTAAACTTAAGAAGTTTCAATAATTAATTATTTCTTTTAAACTATATTATTAACTATTCTTTATTAAATTTTTTTAAAATTGCAAATTTATTATAGTGTGGAGAAAAAAACCAAAAGTCACGACTTTAAGGTCACACGGGAGAATATTTGAAACAACTGCTTTCTTTGAGCTAACTACTAAAATAAATGAATTAAATGTTAAAAGTACCTTAATACTTCTTACTGATTAAATATTACAGCATTTTAACCTGAATACTCCTGCAAGTTTTTATTTATGTGTGTATATATTTCAAGTTATAATTCACTACAACAGTTTTGGGGCTTAAGTTCAGCACATACACATTTCCTGTGTATGTTTCTAAAAGGGTAGAGTTAGTGGTACCAGCAACATGGTTGCCTTCTGAATTGAAATCCAATTTCGTTTTCCCTTATTTCTGTACCGTTGTTAGATGCATTGGCTGTATTAAAGGGAATGCTTGACAGTGGCTCATTGCCTGCTAGGCCAGCAGTTACTGCACTCACCCAGGCTCTGGCAGAAAAAGGAGATCTGAAGAACCTGGAAGCACTTAAAAACATGCTGGAAGACATCAGAGAATCAATTAATATGCCTCCCTCACTAATGGCTAATGCTGTTGCATTGGCTCATACTAAAAAGTAAGTATTTCTAGAAGTAGTATATGTAATTCTTTCCTGCAGAGTTGTGGGAAACCATTTGCATTATCCATTTTGTTCTGTTTCCACTCTTACTGTGTCCTAAATGTTAAAATTCTGGTGAGGTTGAGCATTGTGCTTTGCAGTTCTGTTCTGGTATTGTTTTCCAAACACATTTGAGGTTGAAAATGATTTCATGAAATGCAGGGGTAGCTGAAGCATTTGGGAGAGGTTAAGGTCTTCTCTGGTAGTGTAATTTAGCTTTGATACCTTTGTTCTAATATATTACATCTCATATAAAGTGTTCTCCTTGGTGTTGTATGAAATCTGAGTATAAAATTATTTCAGCAAATATATATAAAGAATCTTGGAACTTATCACCCACAGATTATGCATATAATACTTGTTTGCAAACAAAAATCTACCTATTCTAGGAGTTGAAATGACGAAATAATACTGTGTTTACCCTCAAAATGTGAAAGCCAGATGTATATCTGTGGAGTGGTTTTATATTCTTTTTGTCAGAATTATAAAAAAATTGGCTGCCATGCTGTTTTAAGCCACAGTTTCAATCATAATTATCCCCACACTTTCATTCAACTGTTTAATTCAGTATCCTGTTCTGCCTAGTATTTTTGATTCATTTGATACATTGGTACTGTGCTTGTTTATCCTTTGTATAAAACTACATGGGAGAAGCACTTTTGGGAGAAAGGGCACAGTGTGAACTTCTCAGATATGCTTTGCAGGAGACAGCCTTCAGGAATCCTACATATCCTATTATTTTATTTCAAACCACTTTCCTCAGGTAGAGCTCCTGTGCCTCACTCATCAGGAAAGAAAGCTGTAGAACTACTTAACAGGTACCTGTTTGCCTCAGGCATGCCAGACCAGAGAGAGTAGTCACTGAAAGTGTTCAGAACAGCCAAAGGACTTGAATTGAACAGCTACCATGCAGGCCAGTTCTAGTAGTGAGCTCATTGTATTTTCAGCCACTGAAAATAGCCATCTGTGTATAAAGGACTGATTTGGTAAATACTTAAATCTGAGTGGTACTTGGCACACAATTCCAGTACACTGTTTATTTATTTATATATTTTCCTAAATTACATGCTCCAAATGGATGTTGTCATTTCAACTTTTTAGAGTGCTAGAAATTGAGTTCACACTTTGGTGAATACTTCCTGCATTATTTTATTAGCATTCACTACACTTAAACTGTAAGATTAGAAGTGTTTAGACAAAGGTACTGACCAAATGACACTTAGTATTGCCTTTTGCATCCAAAAAGCCAGGCATGGGAACAATCAGGTAAATATTTAATTGAATGGCATTAAAAAAAATTACTTGAGTTGGTGCATTATTTATTCAGATGCCTTCCATTAATGTTTTGATTCTGCCTTCTAGATTTGCAGAACGCATTTTCCTAAAGCAACTAGCTGGACTCTCTTAATAGGGAAAAATGTGTCAAAATAACTTTGGCTGTGTACGTGTCAAAGGTCATTTTAAAACTTTATTTATGGACTAATTTATTCATTCAGCCATAAATGGTTTCACTCTTACAATATCTGAATGAGGTCATAGGTACTCAACTGTTCCTGGGAAATATAACTTTAAGGTAGAAAACAAAAACTTGAATGTAATTGCTTCTTTAGGTTTAGAAATCTTGATTTCAGAAACTAAGCCAGTTCAATCTCTTTCTCTAGCAATGACCTTGATGCTGCCGTGAAATACCTTGAGCCTCTGCTTATCTCTGGTGCACAGAGTTCTGATCAAGCTGTCAAAAATATTTCCTATTTGTTAAGAAAGGTGTCTGAGGACGGATTAGAGCCAGCTTTGGAAAAATGTAAGTTAATTGCGATGATATTTAAATATTCTGACTAGGCAGAGGTGTTATGAAATAGCTGTTACACGTAAAACCTGCTCAGTCAGTGTAAATCATGCCTGTGAAGTTTACAAAAGTGGCTTTTCAATCAAAGATTTTCCTTATGTGTACCCATCATTTTGCAGTTGGTGTGATGGCAGAACGACTGGCCAGTCAGCTTGGAATTTACAGACCTGTCACAGATCTTTTCCTTCAATATGTCAGTGCAGACAGAGTGGAGGATGCCAGATCGCTGATACAGGTAATGACATAACAAGAGAGGCACAGAAACACTTAGAGCTCTTCAAAGGTTAACTGAAAAATTGTCAAAAAGAGGTGTTGTATAGCATAGGCTAGTGCTAGTATGCTTTTGCATTACAACAAGAGTAGCAGTAGCACAGCTAAGACTATTCCAAACCATAAGCTAGTATTCTAGTACTAGTAGTAGCAGTGGCTGCCAGAGTCAGAAGGTTGGGTTTTTTCTCCTAACAAGAGAAATAAAGGAAGGAAATAAAGGAGGACTTGTATATTGCTTGAAATTCCATCCAAAGCAAATATTCTTTTATGAGTTTCCTGCTGGACAGCAGTTGCTGCTTGCAAACCATTTCCTTGCAGCTTCTCACATAGTATATTAAGTGCTGTAAACGTGATAGTGCCTTACAGCTGTACAGTTTTCAAGCGAGCAGCAGGCGATATTTACTCTTTGTGGGCCTTATTTCACTTGGTCACTGTGATATTGTACGGGCTGTTTTTGAGGTTTACTAAGAGGTGAATTTGCTTTCTGCTCACTCGAGTGTCACAGATACATTAAGAGACAAATGCTGGTCTCTGCTGACTTAGCCATCTTCACAGAACAAGACAACTGGATCCATGCCATTTGTCTAGAGCTAAAGACAAGCGCGAGGCAGAGGTGGGATGACCTGTGGGTGATGGACACTTCCCTGGCACCTGCACAAGCAGCCCCTGGCGAGGAGCCTCAGCTCAGTGGCTGCCCATCCCTACAGGTTGTTCTGTCATAGAATTATAGAATCATTTTGATTGGAAGAGAATTTTAAGTCCTTCCTCAAGCTGAAGCCTCTTTTCCGATTCCAAAGTGTTTTCAGCTGTTAAAGAAAAAGCTCTGCTTCATCCATCAGGTGTTTTATGATACTGCAAGACCTTTTTTTGAGAAGGATACATACCAACAAATGTGTTCAATTACTTCTGCTACAATTTGAGGTGTATTATTTGCATATTCCCTGTTCTGGGATATTACTTATTTTATTACTCTATCTTACTGGTCACCTGAGTATTAAATTAAAAGCAGACTGCAATTTGATTCAAAACCTTTCTTTATAGCATGAAATACTAAAATGCAAAAAAAAAAAACCCAAGATCTTTTACTTTTCCTGAATTTTTGATTGCTCTTAGATTTAAATTAATGAAATTGAATGACTGAAGATCAGTTACAGTTTCTTTTGTGAAGATAAGGGTGTTGGCATTTTTCAAGTAAAATCTGCACATTCTTAGTGTTTCAAAACATGGAATGATTTTCATTCATATATTCCTAAAACTTTTTATCACAGCAGCATCTACCTATTAAAATTAAATTCGTGGTCCTATAGCATAATTGAAATAACATTGTGTACATTGTATCTTGAGGGAGGATTTGAAAATGAATATTCACAGGTAAGCTTTGAGTTGAAACTTCTGTGTGCATGAGAAAATTTGTGTTTTGTATGGTGCAGGAAAAGCTTTCAGTTGTTTTTGAACATTATTGACTGCTGTTGCAGATCACGTATTCTACTAATAGGTAACTAGAAGATTGCAGTAGTCACTATCCATTGTGACTTTCTGAAAAGTAAATGTCAATCTAAACTTATTCTTTCTCTTGTAATAATCTGAAATATTACTGTACACATAGAGAATAGTTGCTTTCAAAAATGCATCTGAGGGTCTCTTTAAGAGTTTGACTTAACAGCAACAACATGTTTTGTACTGTCTGGAGGGAGAATGCTTTAACTAACGGAAGTCAAGAGCGGTTTAGTACTTCCTCATGAAGGGGGGGCTGTGGAAAACATTTCTGCAACTAGACTATCTCTTTCCTCTCAGAGCACCTACTGACAGTAGGTGAGACAGGATAGACTTGGTAATAAAATGTAGCAAGTTTCTCCCGTGAATATTTTGCCCATTTATCACCATAAAGCAATTTTTTATCAGAACACTACAGATGTATTTTTGTCCAAGTTTTCCTGATGGAAAAGAGATTTCACACCTTTTCACCTGGATTTTAAAGAGCTTGTCAAAGCACATTACACATATAGTACATTCATAGTGACGTAAACCAAAATTTCTTACTTGGTGGGTATGTCTAAAGACAGTAAATGGATGTTAGTAAATCCATGGTATGTGTATTTTTATATGCAGACCATTGTCTTCTTCCTGTGCATTTTGGTACTGATAGAATATTTTACAGCTGGTGAAGAGCACTATGAATTGTAACAATTCTAAAACTGACACCTTTGAGGAATATACACTAAAATATTGTCTTTGTTTGGGGCGTTTTTTTTGCCCTTGTTTCTCAAGTAAGATACATTTTTAATTTTCATCTGGTCTGTCTCAAACTTCGTTCTAAGTTCAACTTCTCTCTCTCTCTCAAACACTGTCTGTTGCAATGAAAGCCTTTTATAAAATAGAGAGATTGAAATCAGTCCTTTGTATGCATAAGTGTAGGTAATTATACTTTAAAGAGAACTTGCTTTGTACATTTTAATTTTTATAAAGAAACGAGCAGTTATCTCCCTGACACCTTATTAAATGTATAATTAACCTTATGATCCCTAGCTCACTTGTGAATGCTTGGCAGTATAATTGGAGAGGAATAGTGTTTCTCTTTTTCATTCTTTTGCAGTCCTAAGCCTCTTTTTTGTGGTATATTGAAGTATTAGTTTAATTCTTTCCCCTTTTGTTTTAAACAAACTTTATACCTACCACTTTAAAAACAATGTTTACCAATGTTTCTTGTTGTTTCAGTGGTGTGTTGTTTGGTTTTTTTCCAAACTAATAGTCAATTATTTACCTTGTAAATATGTATATTAGTGTATTATTTTAAACATGAGTAATTTGAAGATTTCACCTTAGTAATTTTATTTATCAGTAACCTAGTCATGACTGCTACAATAATTATTTCTCTTTATTTAGAGATGTGGTGCAATAGTTGAGGAGAAGAAAACTTTAATGAGTTTTATGGCTAGAGCGGCTTCTAAACCTGGACAGGTATATATTTTTTTTCCATGTATATCATTGTATATGTAGCAAAATAGTATTTCATCAACCTCGATTGAAGTGTTTTTGGATCTCAGATTTAACAGTTGACAACTTTATCAGGTTTCTTGTGGATGGACAATTTACTTTATGAAGCATGAAGGCAAGGAGGGTATAGTTGATATTTTTCTATTGTTTCAGTAACTTACTGCATTTTTTATTTTATACCGTAGAGCACAGTACTTGCAGGATATAAATGTTTTCCTGCACTATCCAGTTCAGTATCACAACCTGACAGTACTTAGCTTGTTGGCTACATTGCATGAATATAAATGCAAGTTAAAGCCTCAGCCTCTCGAAGGATAAAATGCCTCTGTGTTTGCATTAAGACACATTTCATGTTGCTCATTATGGTGGTTTGGGTATGTATCTGGTTTGACCATTTGTTTAGATACTTGACTTTGTGCTCATTCCTAGCAATTCAAAATGCCTTCATTTATGTCTCTGCTTAAAGTAAAACTAACCAAAAAAAAAAATAAAAAGCCCCAAAACAACCCCCTACCCCTAAACCCAGCATGAAACAATGAAAAAAAAAAAACCCCAAAACAGACACATATGCAAAGCCACATTGCTCCTTTATGAATGAGGAATCAGTATCAGGAGGCAGTTGATACACAAACTAGAATAAATGCTTCTTAAATGAGGAGCAATGCACTGTTGTGTTTTCTGGATATTGTCATTAAATATTCATAGATTGAGAGTTCTTCTGTTGAAGTAATGATGATGCATTTGATAAACACGATCTTTCATTGTCTGTAGAAGAAATTTTTAGACTTGACTTTCTCTGGCTTTTCAAGATGAATTTTTATTAACAAGTAGAAGTTAGTAGTATGTGATAAAGATGTTATGGATTTCTAGAAACTTTAAAAATTCAAGGCTTGAGATTTTTTGAAACTGGAATCACAGGTTCCTAGAGGGAGATTCCAAATTTGAACTCACTAGTTAGTGATTGGACATCTTTTAAGCACAGATCAAAGCTACCATTGACCTCTAGACTGGTGAAGGTTGCTGAGTGGTTTGCGTATTTTTAAGTTGCTTGAAATCCTGACATGCTTGCATTAATATGTGAATTGCTTCCTTCATAACATTTGAGAAACTAATATTTAAGCTTCTTGAGCAGGGATTTTAGTCCTGTGTTTTGTTTCATTTGATTTTGTACTTGATTCTTTGACTACTTTATATCTGAATTAGAGCTTAAAAAGAAGTTATGTCCACTTTCCTGGACTGTTGCACAGTTCATTCCTTGTTATCAGTACAGTTCATTTTACTTTAATGATCTGAAATAATTCTTTCTTTCTAACTTTGACAATTTTATTTTGTCCTTCAAGATCTTATGTTAATGCTCTTTTTGTCTCTGCATTCAATTTCTTAGGCAAAGAAGATTGAGAGACTTCTGGAACTGATTCCCGAGCATCTAGATACGGAAGCTGCATACTGTTACCTTTTGAGATGTTATGGTAATTTACTCTCCTTGGAATTCTTCTTTAGTAAGAACTTTTGAGATATTTAGAGAGGTCATGGAAAATCTACACTGTGTAATGTGCTTTAAAGTTCAAGCCACAAAGATATGGAAGGGTTTATCTGGGTTTTCTGTGGTTTAAGTCTGTTGGGTGTTTATACTATGCTAGCTATTAGGTTGAAAAAGCAACCAACTGACCCAAACTTTTGCAAAAGAAGCTGTTAGATTAAAGAATCCTGCTACAATAGAGGCTAAACAGGGGCATCTGGAATCCAAAGAGTCCATCTTAACCCATGTAGAGGAGTACTGTGGAAGAGAATGGCTTTTAAAATTAATTTAGCTTTTTTTTCCCCCCCAAACATGTAATAGGTGCATTGGTTCCTTTTAGGTATATTTCAAAATCGTAAGTGATTAGTTCTGTCAGTAACATGCAAGGACCTTATTGTTATTAGTGTAGATTCTTCATACCTGTTTTAATTTAGCTGGTGTTAATATTCCAGATGCCTAAATTTGGATTTATCTAAATAGTTGATTTGAAGTGCGAATCAGTTCTCCTTGTAGTTGAAGTGAGAGAGGAACAGCTTGAAATCAAGTTGCTTATTTAAATATGTTTATTTGCAACACTCAGTCTTGAAAGAGCAGGACAGAAAACCCTTATGGTAACACTTGGTTGGAACCCTTGTGCTCCAGTCTGTCACAGAGGAGAAAAAAATAGAAATAATTAAATAAAACACTTCAAACCTGAGTCCAAGGTGTGGTATTAAAGAAATGCAGACTCCACCGTGTTTGAATCAAGTTGTAGAACTTCTCAAGATTAAGTATCTAACTTAGAAGAATTATCTTGCTTAGTGATGTTCAAATCAGTGATTGCTAGCAAATCACTTGTCCCCATAGTTTCCTCCCCAGCAGGATAAATTTTCTAACATGTTTTTATAAAACAAAAACGCACCCTTTTGTCACCAGCACAGTACTTGCTGCTTTACACTATCATTAGCCTTTTACTGCTTTTACCTCACTAGAAATTCCGTAAGTGAACTAATTAATTTTTTCAATATCCTTTCCCAACTACATCATAGTACAACAATTTCATAAAGAGATTGCAGAGAATCTCTTGCAGCAGAGCAATTGCAGATTGCACTATTATGCCTAAAATAGTGGTTAGAATGTATTCATGTGAAGCCACAGGGTATATGAACAAAGCATTGCTGTAGTTTCTTTAGACAGAGACGTTGCTGGCTCATAGGGAGTTCCAGAGGAGATATTCATTACCAACATGAAGAGTTTTAAAGCAGTTCCCAGGTTATTCTGTACAAGTACCTGCATGAGACATCAGTGCCACTCCTGTATCAGGTAGAAGAGTGCACATAGAAACAGTTATTTGATCCCCTGTACCAGAATGGGGATGGGTGAGTTGCATTTAGGGTATCTTTGCATTTTCTATTGCATCTTTCTGTTTTAATAAAGTGAGGTCTTGTCTTCCTCTTAGAATGTAATAAATGCCCCTGGATATCCTATCTCCGCCATGTATAATATGTACAGACTTGCACACATGAACAGCAATTTAGCTGTTCCTTCTGTCCCTTTTCTTCCATTTCTTGATACTTTCTGCAGTGGTGAGTACATTAGTTTCATTTGGCTGTAAAATGATCGTCAGCAAAATATTTAGCGCAATTGAAATTGAGAAGGCTGTGCTTAAGTTGTGCTCTAGCCAAGAGGGCTAGGAGTAAGGTCTTTCATTTAAAAGGTGGTTTGGTTTTGGTTTGGGGTTTTGTTTTTTTTTTTCCTTTTTACAGTTAATAGGCTTTAAAACATGTTTTCTCATTTTGGGCCAAGTCCAACCTTGTAGTATCATAATTCTCTAGAGGACAAATGCTGCTTAGGTAGAAAGAGGAATGGAAGATAAAGAGAAGTATACTACAGTTGGTTACTGTTACTAGTTGCAGAAATAAGTGGACAAATGAAATGTTTGTGTTTAGCAAAGATACAGTAGAAGGTAACTCACAGCTGAAAGAAATCTGATTGTTTATCAGACATCCACGACTGAACAAAAAAAGGGCCATTTACTCCTTTCCTTAGCCTGAGATACCATCCATTGCCAGGACTAGATTTCCTTCAACTGATGTGTAATGCTACCTTCTAGAAAAAATAAATACATGAAATCACATTTTGTGATCCATTAAACACAATCTAAGTATTAGCTCTTTTGTTTGTTTTCCATATAATAAATACCTCTAATTTAAAGAAACAGAAAGTTAACGGTTCCTATTTGGCTTTCATGAAGCCCTCACTTTGTGCAGTTTCTGCAGTAGCCTCCCACATGCAAAAAGGAACTCAGCCATTTGCCAGATGTGAGTGGGAAGCTTTTTCTCATGAGAAAGGGACACAAGCCATCCATTTCTGCACAATTAAAGCTTTTTTTTTTTCTTTACAAACTGTTGTTTTTGTAACCCCTGTGGATGTGGAGGTGATGTTTCCAAATGTGAATTAGTCAGCCCCGAGACGGCTCCCATACTGCAGATGTTTGTGTTTTGCCAAGCAACAAAATGAATTTAACTGGACATGATGGCTTCCTTGTTCACAAGGTGCTAGGAACCATTGTACTGATTCTAGGACCCTGAGGACAACAGTAAGACTGTCAGGGGTCACTTCAAGGGGTCCTGATGCTTCTCAAGCAAATGTCTGAGCAGCAGCTTAAGTCTATGGTTAAGCATGAGCCAATGTAGGAGGAGGGGTTTCTCCCCTCTCCTACTTGAGAGGAAAGAGAAGTAGACTCCTCTCTTCTACAGCCAGAATTGAATAGTGCTTTAAATAACTGAAGAATGGATTAGTTAGAACCTGTTGCAAGGGATGGTGCATTTTTCTGAATATTCAACAAAATGCTAGTGGTTAGCTAAGCCACTAATAGTTTGTAATAGTGTTACTGGGTCAGCTAAAATGTCTCCTTCTCAGTAGGATGAAATGGATTTTATTTTGTGCTCTGAAGTGAGCATCTGACATTTGCTTTCTTTGTTCTTTTAGGTTATACTATTGATCTAGCCAGCACCTGTGACCATAATGATATTCTGCCTTTACTTAAGCAAATTAAATTCTGGTTTAGAGTTCTCACGTGCTGAATTGGGTGGCTTGTTTGGTTTGGTTTGGTTTTTTTATTATATGAGAAAGAGGCAAATGACTCTGTATCTCACATCCCAGAGTGGTGTGTTCTCACTAAGCAGCTCCTACTCCTTTGTGGCTCTAGCACATGATTGAAGGAATTGATCATCCAACCTCAAATAAAAAGGAAAGCTAGAACGGCTGTATGTTCTCTTATGTTAATTGTCAGTAGGATATGAAGAATATCCAGAATATTTGGAATGTTATATATTAAAATATTTAGAATATGTTTAGCAAGTAGTAGGAATGCATGACATCATGGAAATGTGTGAAAAGAGGAACACTTAACCACTGGGGGGTTTTGGATTTTTTTTTCCTCAGAATTGGATGGGGATGTTGCTTCTGTAAAGGCTGTGTATGAGAAAACAAAAGCGGAGAATATGCAGCTGCACGAGCTATCTCTGAAATCTCTAGCAGCTTTTCTGAAGAAAGTAGGAGAGCCCGTCCCTTTCACTGAACCCCCTGTGAGTATTTCCTAATTAAGAAACAGATCTGCAGAATTGTGTGTGTTCAGTGTCAATAAAACAAAATGCATAAATAATTACATAGGGATTAGATGTCTGCAGAGACTCATCAAAGGAGGGAATCTGTGAAGTACAGAGTGCTGCAGGAGTTACAGGAATCTTGCATTGGATTTGACTTGAGGAAATAAAACCTCTTGGGGGTTACAATATTTAAACTACCCGATCCTTATCAGGGACTCATCTACAGGTGTACCTTTATCAAGTGTCCTTGGGGCATTTTTCTGAGCAATTGAACTTCAAAAGGCTTACAGAATGTGTATTTCATTAACAACTAATGCGGTTTAATTTTCATTACCTGTTTTCTATCTAGTACAAGTTGCTGCTGTAGCAGGATGGGATTTTAGAACTGTAGGAATTTTTCTATTGCAGCTTTCCTTCTCACTGCCTTTCCAACAGAGATATGCAACTGTGCAAATAAACCTTATTTGAGGTTGACAGGTGGCATGACACTAAATCTGTCAGGACTGTAAATACCTTGCTCACATCACTCTTTTTATTAATAGTCAGTTAGTACCATTTTAGTGAACCAGATTTTGAAGACTTATGTTTTCCCTTTCTAAGCAAATACTTTATTGACGTTTTCTAGGCACTTTTTGTGTTCTGAAGTGTTTCTCTGTAGTTCTGTAAGGACTTGATTATCTGCTCTTTCTCCATGTTGCTTCATGATAACTGTGATTTTTTTTTTTTTCTGTTCTCGTTTCACAAAGAATTGGAGAAAATTTTGGCCTTTTAACAGCCATGGACGTTTTTCTACACCCTTGACCTAATTTATAATCTGAATTTTTATTTGGACTCCGTAAATCTACAACCTAGACTTTTTTCCTTGTACCTAGTGAAAATGAGAGTGTTTTTTCCAAGTCCCTGTGAAATGAGTCTTTTCCTGATTTCTCTGTTCTTTTTTTTTTTTTTCTTTTTTTGTGTAATGCAGCTTGGTCTTTAAAAGCATCTCCTAATTTTTTTGACACAATTGCAGTTAGTATTTTCATTTTTAAAATGAAATGGATTATATTATTGCATTTTGTAATAGAAGCTTCATTATGCATTTTTGGCAAGGTTTTCCTTTTCCTTTTATTCTCTCTCTCTGGTATTTCTCTTAATTATACAGACTTCAATACAGATCTAGTTTTGCATGACAGAGAATAATAGATTTTGCTCTTGTCAGGACATAAGACTTTGTTCAGAATGAGTAAGTTTTAAGTTGAAACAATGTTGAACTTCTTGTTTATTTCCCTTTATTTATAGGAAACGTTTGATTTCTATGTGGAAAAATGGAGGAAAAGAAGATTGGAAGCATCCTGAACAGACAGTCTTTTATGCTTTAGTTGTTTATGAAATTGTTTAAATATTACATTCAATAAAAACTTTAAAAAGCATGTTGTTCTGTGTAATTTTTAATATAAATATGTGTTTAAACAACACTTTCCATAGCTGTAATTGACAGAAACATTCATTAATAGAAATAGAAATGCTGTTAAAATTGCTAATGAAGTGTTAGGATGCAGCTTTCTAGGCTGTTTCTGTTTTGATGTATGATATACTATAACCTGAACTGTATTTTGCCTCCTGTTGATTCACCAAATATATGTGTAAATCGAGAAAGTTGCTGGAGGACGGTGTGTAACTGTCACTTGCAAATTGTCATATCCTTTGTTGTTCTTTGCTTGGTCAATGTACTTTGGAGCAGAAGAATATCATCTTCAGGATTATTCTGTACCTACACAGAAAATAAACACATCTTTTTTTAGATTTTGCCTAAATTTACTTGTCTTGTGTTAAGTATCTTGTTAGGGTGTTCAGTGTTACAGATAGAGACAAAATACTTGCACTTCTTACACTAGTTTGTGTGTTATGGTTTTATAGCATCTTTAATTTGTTCTTGTCATTGTTAACCCAATTTATTTTATGGATGCAAGAACTGCCTTATCTGTGAAGAAGTGGCTTTTAAACAAAGCAGTGCCCATTGTTTGCAGGGATAGCAGTTTTTACTTGCTGGGAGACTGGTAGACACACTTTATTTGTTTAAAAGTGGGAGTAAAACTACCCTGATGTGACATTGTACAGTCCAGAGTTGTGGAATCATGAAAGTAAGACACTTCTCCATTAAAAAAGATGAAAGAATACATAAAAAATCCATCCATTATCTCTCTGGATAATGGTAGAATCTCACAAATGCGCACACTGGTGTTAACAAATGGAGTACGGTGCCTAAGCAGTACTTACTACTTCAAGTAGGTTTTAATGAAATGAAAGCTTGTTTCTCTGCATTTAATGCTTGTTTATTAGTCTTACATTTTCACTTAGTTAACAGTATTCATCTTAGGTTTTCTTCCATAGGCAGCACTGTGGTGATTAAAAATCCATCAGTGTGTGCAAGGCTTTGGCAAAAATGTTGAAAGACTTGAAGAGTAACCTGAGTGTGTCCAAGTTACAGAGACATCAAGACCTAATTTTTTGAAGTGAAATATTCAATTAGAACTACTGTGTTTACAAATATACAGAAAATACTGTCTCTACTTAAATAAACGGGTCATAATTCATCGGGGGCTGAGGAGAGAGGCAAATTTTGCTTTCCAGACACACTGAATGAATCCTAGCTGTGTCTGCTCTGCTGCGAGAGTGCTTTTACAATGACCTTCATTACTTCACAGGCGCAGGCTCGACAACGTACTGCACCTACATGGCTCTAACCGTCTGGCACCCTTTGTTCCTAGGTTGTCAAGATGAGGCATTAACGTTTGAAATTTCATTCATAGCCTAATGGCTGTGTGCCCTATCTGAAAGCAAGCCTAGGCAGAACTCAGTTTATTTCATTTCATAAATGGAGTTGTTTCTTTTTTCTAAAGCTGCAGCTACATTACATGTGTTTCAGTGTAATAGCAGCATAATTGAAGACCATGTCAACTAGTTGGCAACCCTTTCTCTAGTGCCACAGCTCTTGTTTTTAGAGGTCATCTGGTGATTCTCTCAGTTGCACAGCGGTAGCTGTGTTCCAGTAAGTGGAGTCACATCTGAGTGCAACTGGAGGGCCTGGGCCTGTGTGCCTTTTGAGCAAAGTGAGCACATAGGGTAAGGAAGAGTCTACTCCTTGAAGCAAACACCAGATCATCGCAGAGGGAGGTGGCAGCAGAGCCATAGATCTTAACCACCTTTTTGACAAGGAGGTGGAATCTCCCGTGGTTCTGAACCCTGACAGATTGGTTGTCAGGTGCTGCATCCATCACCAGCGTGTGCTGCGGTACCAGCAGATTGTATTTGCTGGCTCCTGCCTTCTGAGGCAGGTGAGATGCACGGATGTGTGTGTTCATGCTTTGCCCATGCTAGAGGTCTGGCCATACACCATTAGTGAGCGTCTGCATCTTTTTCTCCTAGCTGGTTTGACTTGAGCTCCAACAGAATACTGCCCCAATGCAAGGCGATAACTGCAGTTGTGGAATCGGAAAGTAAATTTGGTGGCCTGTAACTGAAGAATTTAAATTACATTGTTTTACTCTGAAATTGTATTTTAAGCAACCTCACAGTAAGTTATGGGCTGAATGAGCTGCCTGCTCATTCCATGAGCCAATTAAAAGACACTGAGGCACTCCAGGAGCATGAGACCAAACAGTACCAGCACTGACAAAGCAGTGAGCAAAGGTGCACACTTCAGCCTTGTGGCAGAGGTGAGGAGAGAGAGATTATTCAGAAGATAGGCAAAGGTTGCCACTGTGTGATAACAGTTCTGACTTTCTGTTCCATGAAATGTTTCATGTACAATTAAGGAATGATTAAACGGAGGAGTGTAGTCTTTGCTGTCTTTAAAATGTGGGACAGTGAGGGATCTGTGCCACTCTGGAGCACAGTCATCTCAGTCTGAAGCAAGGTTATGCTGTGAAGGTTTTGCAGAATCGGCACTTGTGCCGGCTCTTCTGGAATACGCTTGAAATGATAATGTTTGTTGTGCGCTGGTGTGCTGAGACTCTGCCTTTTCAAGCGTGAAGAAAAATGCGATTTAGAAGGTTAGCGTTTCTTCACCAAATAAGAGGCAGTTTGATTATTTCTTTGTATTCAAAGCAGGAAACCTGTGAGATGACAAAATGCAGAATGGCAGTCTTGCAAACATGTCATGGTGATTTATTAGTCCAGATACCAAACGTACTCTGTCATACTGACCATAACATGCACCCTTTAAAAGCAGAAGAGAATTATTTGCCACCGGCTAGTGGATAACTGGGATTGTGCAAGATCCAGACCAGGTGTGGTGTCTGTGAGATGGGAGCATGCTTCTCCAGAGGCCTCTGTGGGAAGCTGAGAGTGTGCTGACATGAAATGACCTGACGTGTTACTGTAAAAAGCAAATTGTGGGAGAGTGTATGTGTTTGCATAATAGTGTGTCTTGATTGGGGTTGAGAGGACTGGAAAAAGCTTGCTGACTGAATTGAGATGACTTAATCTCACTGCCATATTATAGACTCACCACCTCTTTCTCCCACTGCCTCTAGGGGCGGGAGAGAGTGTTTTGGTTTTTGAGCTCAACATGGGGAAAGTTTTCTTGTTAACTACCGGTTTAGTAATTCTGCAGCATAAGAATTACATGCTGTATTTCTATCCTTATGAACTAGAACAGTAAATTCAACTCATTTTCTCCTCAGACCCTTTTCTATAGCAAGAAATGTGGCTAAGTAGGTTAGTAGCTGTCTTTAGGCTTCCTTAGTATTGTACTCACTGTTGAAAATAGAGTAGCTGTGAATAGATTGGGTCTTAGGCAGTGACAGCTCAGGAGGTTTTCATAGACTGAATGCCTGAGTCAGCAGGATTCCAGCTGCACTTCACAGTAACATGAGAAGATCATAACAGTGAAGGTAGGATCACGAGGGCACATATTGACAGAGAAAAGTATGTTGGCCAGCATACTACCATATTTATGACTTTGATTCTCAAAGGTGTGATGGTTCCGGAGTCTCCAGGAACACAGCAGAGGAGGAAGTGACAGAGGTGATGGATGTGACCAGGAGGTTTTTGCTGTTCAATGTGAGAAATCTGCCAGCATCTAGGAGGAATGTTCAGTTTCCTGCACCAGTGTATTGTTGCTGTAAAGCTGAGAAAAACTGAGCATGTAAGGGAAAACTGAGACATCATTGAATTTAGCCCTTTTTTAGTAAAAATTTCTCTGCAGTTCTCAAAACTACTCTTGTAATTTTTATGTAAAGTCAACTGCAAAAAGATACTTCCTTTCCAGAATGGTTGCAGCCTCTGCTGGTTTTACAAGTATTCCTGTGAATTAATAGTCAGAGGAATGCCGGTATCCCTTTAGGTTACTGGCTCCAACTGAGACCATAATGTAATCCAAGAGTATCTTTCTATGAGTGTGCAGATCCTCAGCTACAAGAGCAAAGTTCTGGGTTTCCCATTAGGTACAGAAATAAGACACAGAACTTTGAGTTTTCCCTACTATTTTCTGTAATTAAGAAAATGAGATAATAGAAACTGTCTTATGCAGTGCCTGCTATAGATGAGGGTTCCACATGGATCTACTTTTAGACAGAACTATTAATACAAGGTTCCCCTCTGGTACTCTTCAGCCCCTGTGTTACAATTGGTTAATGCTTCATGGTTTCTCATGTTTCTCATGATAAAGGCAATGGTATCTATAGAATCGCTGATGTCTGCAGTGATCTCTCCAAAGCTGTGTAGTTCTGTGCTTCTTGTAGTTACTTCACTCAGCTGTAAGTGCAGATGAGTTCAGGATTCATAAAGCAACAAACCACAGTGCCTTGCACTGAAAGTGACAAGTCGTTAAAAGCAACAGCAAGTTCAATGCTTGGTTTTATAAGTAGGTTGCTTCTGTTGTTCTTCCCACAGTCTGTGAGACCAGGGCAAGTCTGAAAAGTGGAGTTATGAGGAAGAATTGTAGACAGTGGAGATAAATCTTCAGAAGAGGAGAGGAGGGTGGGCTTTTAGAGAGGAAACAGTTTGGGCTGGAGGGAACACAGGGGTATGTGGACAGGACGAGGTTGTCTGGACAATCTCCTTTGAGGTTGTCGAAGAAGACACTGAAAGGCCATTTTGCTGGGTGATGGATTTGTGTTTATGGAAGAGGGGTTTATAAAGAATGGCTGTCAAAATACAGCATCTTTGCTGTTTGCTGTACATACTTTGAAGGGACTGGAAGCACTGGGAAAATACCTAGGTGGGAAGGATGAGAGATGGCATTGTGAGTGGCAATAGGAAGACAAAGCTACCCTTCCCCACAAGGGGAAGGAGCAGCCCTCAACATGCCGGCAGTCAGAGTCAATGCTGCCAAGGATCTTTGACTTTCTCATGGCTCCCACTGTCTCTTCAATACTTTCCCCTTGAAGTTCACTAGAGAAGAAAGCAGTGGCAGCTGCAAGAGCTGCTAAGAGTGAGTTGGCTGTTAAGCCTAGCTTAATGAAGGAAGAGGCTGTGAAGGACTAATCAGAGCTTCTGAGTCAAGCTTGGTCCTCTTATGGCCTTCTACCAGGGGGACTCATGATAGTACTAGTTCTGTAATTACAGCTGGGTAACTGAAGAAACAGGAACATCATCATGTGCCAGAAATCCCCAAGGAAGTTTGTTCCAGTCGTAGGAATAAGTGTGCTGTTTGTGTGATTTAGGGTGGTTCTTAAGGTGAGTCTGACTATGGGACAGTGTTATTTAGCTTTGGGGGTGTTACAGTTTCTTTGCATGGCATGACACTGCGGTTGCAGTCTGAGGGGAGACTTTTATCCAAAGCAACTGGCTTGGGTTACTGAGCCCACTGCCTAGCCATACTTTGAAAAGCTTTCTGCCTAAGCCAAAAATGAATCAAGCAATTCTCCTTATTACCTGCAGAGTTCCCTGGGATTTCTCTCTGATTAGTTTAGGTAGTAGGTTGAACAGTTCACCTGCAAAGGTTAGCTCAACTGTAAGTTTTGGTCACCTCTAGCTAAATTGTCCATTTTTAAGGCCCTCAGAACCCGACTTAAATAAAAATGCACCCTAAAAATTGGAGATATGATAGAAAGTGTATGTTCTTTGGAAAATCCATTAGGAGATATATATCCATGGATGTTGCTTAAACAAGGTTTTTGCTTTCCCTCATGATTTTGTTGACTTGGCCTGTAATTCAGACATTAATGTTGGGAGTGACAGAGCTGGTAATATCATATGTCGCACATGGTTAACTGTTCAGTTTTCCAGGTAAAAAAACCCCCGATCAAGTGCAATAGCTGAAAATAAATAAATATGTATATAATGTTAATTTAAAAAACCAGCAAACACAACACTTTAGTTTTCCATTGTTTTTTTAAAAATTTTTAATGATGGCAATATCTTTCATCTTATATAGTATATCTAAAATACCATGCTTCAGTTGTTATTATGTCCTGGAATACAATTCCTGAGTATCTTTCTCACTGTCATCAGTAACGTTATAAATTTGTCTAAATTCAGAGTGAAAACAAGGTTGAAAACTATGTTTTATACCACTAGCTGCAGGGGGGCATAAAATTACGGTAATTTATGGCTTTACTATTGTCAGTCATGTTCAGGAGTTTTTTTTCCAGTGGAAATTTATCACACGCCTGGCACTGAACATCTTAAAAAGCTGTAAGGCATTTTTCTAACACAAAAGCACTGAGAAATTCCCTATCTAGTACATAAAGCTAAAAATATTTATTCACCTTCCCTTTGTCTTGCTTTTATAAGGGACAAAGCTGAAACAAGTGCATCCAGAGCATTTGGCAGTGCTGAGCTTTCCTCTAATCGGGCAACGTGCTTTTCTAGGTAACAACAATACTTGGCCAAAATGCTTTTTTACATGATTGCTAGTAAGAGTTGTGAGTACACGGGGAAGGAAGGCGGGTTCTGCATGTGATGTGAACAGCCAGAGTCACCATGTGGAGAATCACTGCAGGCTGATGGGATGGCGCTGTCTTTTTAGCTTTTCCTGTTGGCCTGAAATGCCCCTGTCACTATGAGGAATGGCAACCCATGCCCATATTGCTAAGAATTACAAGCAAAGAGTTTATTAAAAGATTATATTATGGGGATGCTAAAACAGCAAAAAAGTTGTTGGCCGTTGTCAGCCGAGAACAGAGTCTCTTGAGGTGGTGGCTACCACAGGTTTGACCTCTGACGAACCCACCTGGAAATCCAACCACTGCTTTGTGTAGTGTAATGTAATGTCCTCCAGCTGGTGCTAGCTAATCAGGATAGCACATGTCCTGTTTATCAAAGTTTTCAGTCTGTGCAGCACATTTTACTGTTGCCTGGTTTGGAACTCCATTTTTTGGCTTTGTGCCTTTCTACAATTAATTGAGGCACTGCCACAGGATTATTAGCTATTTTTAACTAAGAGTAGTAGAAGATTTGGGTGTTTGTTGAAAAGCAATCATTAAGATAATACTTAGTTCTTTTAGGGTGCTCTTCTCAGCATCATGACTTGCATCACGAGAAGGAAGATGTTTACTTATGTCAGGGAGGAGCTGCTGCTGGAGGCTGGCATAGCCATGAGGCTATGTGGTTGGGTTGTTTCTTTTCTTCTGACTTTCTCTGTGAAACATGAAGTCTTTTCTATTTGAAAAAAAGTTTCTGATGTTGTTTTCTGAACACTTCCTCTAGCCTCCAGTAAATGAAAGGGTCTTGAAGAATGATGGTATTAACTACTGCTGTTGTATATTGTTGCCAGGCACTGGGATTTTATTGAAAATTACGTGCTCTGTGCATTTTGTTTTGACTATTTGTGACTGTTCATAGATTTCCAATTGCTATGCATTTGCTTGAAAATTCAGTATTGAAGTAGCAGACAGCTAGCTTGTTGGGCTAATTTGATTGTGGACAAAATACAGGTTATTTTTGAGGCAAGTGGTATTCCATATTTACTCATTATGTGGGTTCGCTTGTTAAGCATGGAAAAATTAAGATGAGGCAGGAGCACACTGAGACACACTAGGAATCACAGCAAAATCCGATTAGATGCTTAAAAAGGAGCAAAAGATCCACATGTGGTGTTGACAAGAGACCCTGGTTCTGGAGCTATGATGTGGAGGTTGAGGGGTCTTTTAAGTTGCAGTTTCATAGCACCGGAAACAATAAAAGTAACTAATGGTGACCATAAAAGCAAAATAAGAATTTGAAGGAAGCCAACAAAATTGGCAATTCAGCATAACCACACATTTGATTTAATGACAAAACAAACATCAACAAATGGTTTTGTAATTGATGATACATGTTGGTAACAGCGCTTTTCTAAAATACAGATCTGCTGAGCCCTCATAGGTTTTACCGTTGTGTGTGTATATGCATATATATGTAATCAACTCCTGCAGGTTCCCCATATGCACATTGCTATGAACACACACACGTACCTGTGTGCTTTTCACAGCGCATCAGTTCTTAAAAGGGTTAAGCAGTTTTAAAATTACCTCAACCCACTGCTTAAACATTGTTGCCTTAATTAGTAGCTGCTAACATATGAAGGGCTTGTCTTGGCTCTCAGAGTATAAAAAGAGAAAAAAAGGCAGCATGTCACAGAGCTCCATGTGCACTGTTTCTTGTCTACTGCCATTGAAATTAATCGTTGTGGCTAAAACCTGAAAGGTTTGTTATTTCTGGTGCAAGTGGACATACCAACACCTGCAGTTTCTCACCCAAAGAGTCTCCTGGGGTGGTGTATTGTCAGTGATTGTTTTTCAAGGAATCTCATGGGCTTTGGGTTTGGGTTTTGTGGTTTTTTGTTTTTTTTTTTTTTATCAAAAGGGATGGCTATTGATACTTGTTACTTATTTAGCATTCCTGAATGCATTTTTGCAATGAACAAATATGGGATGAAACTTTCAACAGCTACTTATTAATTTAGCTTAGCCATAGTGAAAGCTAGTCCTTTCCAAACGACGAGTTAAAAGTATTCTGGAGGACTGCCACTACCCACGAGCCAATATGCAAAGCAGTGTTTCTGTAATCCATTTTCCAGTGCTAAAAAAGTTTGTCCCTTTTGCCAAGCGGGGAGACTGTATAAACTTGGAATGGAGGTTGGGGAAGAACTTCCCACCTCTCCCTGTATTAAATACTTCAAGTCTTAAAGACTGTATCTGTTATTTGATAAGAAATCTGTTTTCCTCTTTACCTGTTTCTTTACAGCTAAGACAGAGAAGTGTTGTAGCAACATAGGATTCCGTTCCCACACAGTGCTTTTTAACATCCATGAAACCAGGTTTTTTTCATTGTGTATTTCCTTATGAATGTTGTTGTACAAATATGTGCAAATGTGTACAACAAATATTGTACAATATTGTGGCTTGTATCTGATGTTTCTGTTCCCTGATTTGGTGTGTCAGTAGACTGAAACCTCATAGCCTGATGCAGTTAGGTCAGGCACCCGGCAGTTCAGTGATTGAGCAAAACAACTTGGAAATTCTGTAACAGATTAAAGGTAGTGCCATTTCAAAGTCAGTTTTTCACTGCCTTGGTTGCCTGCAGTAGCATGGACCACAACTTGCAGCTGAGGAGATCTTTTCCAAACCTGGCCAGAGAGGATACGGGGGAGCAGAGGCAGCAGTGGGTAAAATCTCAGGATGGCTGTGCTGTCAGACTGGCAGGCAGTCCTCTGCTGGGTGGGCAGGTCTGCCTTACTCCACAGTGTCCCAAGTCTGTAACAGAGTACATGTTGTTCTGTGCAAAACAGGCAGTGTGATGAGTTTTGTGCAGTGTCTTGCTCGTGATCCTTAGTCTCTGTGTTGAAGTTGTTGCAGGCTGCCGGAACTTGGGCCACTGATACAGTGAGCATGGGCAGGAAGGCACACCAAGCTGCTGATGGCAGGGGGGAGTCTAAGGAATGGCTACTCTGAAACTCAGAAAGCAAAGCTGTGCTGAAATGAAGTTACAACATTTAGTCTCAATTAGCAATCCGGAAAAGGTTTCTATTTTACTTCTATTACAACTACTTGTTTTTGCAGCAGCAGCAGCTCCGCTGTGGGAGCCTGAAACCTTTTCTGCACAAAACTACCACGAAGCAGGACACGAATGTAGAGGCACGACCTTCACTTGCAGAGAGGGGCATAACTCCCCCAAAGCTTGTACTATTTTTCAGCTGGTATTGTGAGTGGGGCAGGTTGTGTGTCATCCACCCACTCTTCCCTGTGCTCTTCTCTGTACACAGCCCCACGGCATGCTATTGTTAGGCACGAACGCTAATTGCTGGTATTTCAAGGCTCCTATCTTCTTATTGCTAAAGCCTGTAACAATAATCACAGCCTATATTCCCCATCTCTAGGCATCCAGGAAACAAGATATGATCACAGGCAGTGTGCTAATGTAATTGTAGTATATAGAATATGAGCTTTTTCTGTGTAAACACAGGCCTGGCCACATCGTATGATAGCTCTTCCTACACTCCGCACGATGGCTGTTCCAAGGCTCACCGCTCAAGTCCCCATTATGTATACATCCACCCTTGTCATAACACCACCTCTGAAACACTCACACCGTTTGGTCCTGCTGCATAATGTTAAGAGGGTGGAATTTTAAATTGAAAAAGGCTGTTTAAGTAATGTCAGCAGCCTGACTAATTTCACAAAAGGGAGGAAATTCAAAGTTAAGGCTATGGTATATTCTTATCTAGATGCCTGAAGATTTCTGTGCCTGACAATATGCCCCTAAAATTCAGAGCTGTCCCTTATGTCTTTAATTTCTCCCATTGTGTCTCTCTCTTTTTTTTTTTTTGTTAAACATCAAAGTGAATTCACAACAGAGAGTCAGCCTAGAATTTAATCCTCTAAATACCTTGAAAATAGAGGTTTAGATTAGAAGTACCAATATATACCCTTAAAACTTCAGTGTGATATAAAAGAGATTCTAATCACAACAGATCATTACAAAGAAGAGTAAACCACTTTAAAAAAAAATTAAGTGTCTTAAATATAATAAAAAGGAATAATTAAGAATCAAACAGGAAGCTGCTATTCTGACAATTTAATGATGCTGAATTGGACTGAAAGAATTGGTTTTGCCATTAAAAGGCAACGAAAATCTGATAATTTCAAAATGGCACTAGGATCAGATCAAGTGAGTGTTGGTATTTTGTTTTGGTTTTTTTTCCAAAATCCAGTGCAGCAGAACCAGGAAGAAAGGGTAGAATTTACCTCAGAGGAACCTTGGAGTGTTTTGGATTCCTACTGCTGCCTGGGGCTGAAGCTATTATTTCATCAGACCTGCTTAACATCTTTAGACTAGGGTCTTCCTGGGCATTTATTGTGACGCAGAGCCTGTGGAAAGTAATGTGGCACTTCTAATTGCCAAATAGAACAATAAAATATTTATGTTCTTTTTTTTCCCTTCTTTTTTAAAAGAAAAAGGGGGGATTTACATAACAGTATCTGGGGCATTATAGGCAATTACACCAGGAGTTTTCCACCGTGTGCAACATGTCAGCGAAAGCAGAGTAAGAGTCAGTGGAAGCTTCTGCGTTGCTTTCCTCTGCGCTGTTGTTAGGCGTACCGAGTATCAGGCATGCTACGGAAAGCAGCGGTTTGTGCGGGCTGATCGTATTCTTTCGGAGCTCTCCAAATCAAGTATGTGATCCTCTATATTCAAAGCATGATCATCCCTTGCGAAGTGGCATGGCATGGGTACTTTTGAATCCATGGCCTGGAGCTCAGGGTGTTTCCAGGTGTGGAGAACTCATAGGCGTCTTGTCACCTGTAAAACCCCGATGTCAAACACGCGAGCCCCCGCCGCTACCCCTCCGCCCGCTCCCTTCCCGTCCGGGCCTCAGCGCCGGCGGGCTGCGGCGAGCGCGGCCGCCTCCCACTCCTGGGCTTCTGCTGCCATCCTGTGGCGAGCGGGCCCGGCCGTCCCACTCCCCCGGCAGCGACGGGACGCGGCCTGCTCTGTCCTCTTACAGGGGAACCTGCGGCCTCCGAACGGTTCGCCGTTAGCAGTCTTGTCTTGACTTTTGCTTGATGAACCTCAGAGATAAGTAGTATAAAAGCAGGAAGCTGCAAACGTTAGCGGCGAGGACGAGATAGCTTACGTAGAGAGGGTGAGAGTCCAGGTCCAGAGCTGAAATGACCTGGAACCACAGATAACGCAAAATGAGGACACAACGTTTCTGTACTGGGCCTGTTATGTGTGAGCTTCCCTGGGCCCTGCCCGCTTTCCCTGTTGTTTCCAGCTGGAGGTCAATCTCAGAGCAGTTCACAGAGCAGGGCTAGTGCCTGCAGAGCTTCACTGGAACACAGCTCGGCCTCTGAACTGGACTCCCCAGCTCAAGGGGGATGAGGAGCTGCTGAAGAGAGTCCAGTGCAGGGCCATCAAGATGATTAGAGGACTAGAGCATCTCTGTGAAGAGGAAAGGCTGTAGGACCTGGAGCTGTTTAGCCTGGAGAAGACTGAGGGAGGATCTAATCAACACTTCACAGAATGACAAAATCTTAAGGCTTGGAAGGGACCTCGAAAGATCATCCAGTCCAGTCCTCTTGCCAGAGCAGGGCCACCTAGAGTAGGTCACAGAGGAACTCATCCAGATGGGTTTTGAATGTCTCCAGAGAAGGAGATTCAACAGCACATCTGGGCAGCCTGTTCCAGCGCTCCATCACCCTCACAGTGGAGAAATTCCTCCTTGTATTTCTTTGGAACCTCTTGTCTTCCACTTTATACCCATTGCCCCTTGTCCTATCATTGGCCATCATTGAGAAGAGCCTGGCTCCGTCCTCCTGACACTCACCCTTTACATATTTGTAAACATTAATGAGACCACCCTTCAGTCTCCTCTTTCCAGGCTAAAGAGCCACAACTCGCTCAGCCTTTCATCATAAGGGAGATGCTCCACTCCCCTAATCATCTTGGTGGCCCTGTGCTGAACTCTCTCCAGCAACTCCCTGTCCTTCTTGAACTGAGGGACCCAGAACTGGACACAATATGCCAGATGTGGTTTCATGAGGGCAGAGTAGAGGGGGAGGAGAACCTCTCTCGACTTGCTAACCACAGTCCTTCTAATTCACCCCAGGATGCCATTGGCCTTCTTGGCCATGAGGACACATTGCTGGCTCATGATCATCCTGGTGTCCACCAGGACCTCCAGGTCCCTTTCCCCTGTACTACGCTCTAAGAGTTCATACCCTAGCCTGTACTGGTACATCGAGTTATTCTCTCACAGATGCAAGACTCTACACTTATAAATACCTAAAGAGCGGGTACTGATAAGATGGGACCATTCTTCTGTAGAGTCTAATGACAGGGCAAGGGGCAATGGGCATAAATTGGAATACAGGAAGTTCCAGTTGAGTATAAGGAGAAAATTCTTTCCTGTGAAGCTAAGGGAGCCCTCGCCCAGACTGTCCAGAGAGGTTGTGAGGTCTCTTTCTCTGGAGGTTTTCAAAACCTGCCTTGTTCTTGTGCGACCCGATTGAAGTGAATCTGTTTAGGCAGGAGGGTTGGACTGGATGATCTCTAGACGTCCCTTCCAACACATACCAGTCTATCATTCTGTAATTTCAGCAAGTACATAGATGTCATGTTTGCCAAGTTTGAGGCCTACGATTTCTACTTAAATATGACAGGGGTATAAATAGCATTCTAGATAGTTATCAAACATTCATAACAATTTTTATTAGTGACTTACAAGTTTCCCTGGTATTTGGAAAGTAGCATTTCCAAGAGTCATTTCATATGTGATGTCAGCAAACTGAATTTGCATCGTGCTTTGGAAATTCCATCTGAGAAAAGAGATTTTAGAAACCCAGAGTGGAACTGGAAAAAGAAAATGGGAGAAAGAAAGAAATTGGTACACGTAACTCTAGAAGTCAAAAACTGCTATGTTGGTGGAAAATATAGCAGATTTGTCTAGTTTCTTGCCAACCAGTGTCTGTAAACATATAACAGTTCATAACTGGACAAAATGGGAGATATCCTTTATATTGTTACAGGGAGATGGAAAATTAGGAGAGAACTAATACCCATATCTGTCAAACTCTCACTGTCAGCTGAGTCTCCTTGGAGCTGAGTCTTCGTCTACCAAATGTAGTTCTTTTTACAGAAAAAAATTAGCAACTTCTTAAGGATCGAGCCTTTTATTAGTGCTTTTTTGATTAAGCTTCTTGTTACCGTATTCTCAGATGGAGAAACTGAGGTAAAATAAATGGTCTGACTCCACCATCACCACCCAAGAAGGTGATTGCAAAGGTAGGAATAAAGCTGAGTCTTTCCTGCATATGACACAGCCTCACAACAAGCAGTCGTTTCTGAATACCTTCAGTGTTTCAGTTTGAAGAGATGGTCGGAGCTTTGTCTCACCTGTCCAGAGGTTTTCCAGGCTTATCACAAAGCCACCACTCAGGTAGAAAGATGTGAAGAGGACATTGCCCAGAAAGGCCGAGAGCTGCAACGTCGGCAGCAGTGCTGCCACCCAAAGTGCCATCGTGCGGGCGCTGTATACAGCCAACCACACCGAGAGGAAGTTCAGCAGGAAACGTTCTGGCTCTGGGTTGAGGTTTGCCAACCAGTAGATGGGAATCCCATAAATGATCACAAAAGCGCAGTGTTCTGGAAGCTCCCCCAGAATCTGATCAGGAAGGAAAAAAGAAAAGTAAAAAACCCACAAACTAATAAGTTGAGTGATAATTACAAAACCACTTGAGATGTATGTTAATGTACTTGTGGGCTATTTCTAAAACCTCCCTTAGAATGCGATCATCTCCTTGTTTGGTGTCGTCAGTAACATGCAAAAGCAATTCACAACAGAAATCCTCACTATTTTTTTTTTCCACTTGTCACAACTCTGATAACGAATCATTAAATTGAGAGGATTCTTCTGTCTTGTTTTGTTGCAGTTTTGGCAGCTTCTAAGAATTTAAGACCCTTTCCCTGTGAACTGGTGTGCTGGGTAACAGTAATACTGATGCTGACTAATGGCAACTGGGTTTTTTTGTCCAAATTTGTTTGAACTTGTGTGAGATCAAATTTGGGACAAATTTGGCTGTTGGGCCACTTCCTGCATTGTCCCAAAGGCAGTCCAGTTAGTAACTCGTTAACTTGTTTTAAACCAAAACCATGCTTAGGGTTTTCTTAAAAATCTAAAGATAGAGAATATTATGATTGTTTCTTCCAAAGAGGGTTGCTACTATCCTCTAATACTAAGGTTGTAATGAATTACATCGATTTCTCTATGAATAATGTGCAATCTTTGTGACATAATGCAAAGAATATTTTTCTCTGGCAACCACTAATAAGCATTTAAAATCTTGTGCAGAAATGGAAACCTAAATTACAGATGCCATGGCAGGCAGAACTCATCTAACAGTGGCAACATCACAAAGAAAGGATTATTCTAAACTCAAGTGAAAAAGAGAATGTAATTTTTAAAACAGTTCTAAATTTGTTTCCAGAAACTCTGGCTCTTTATGCACCTAATACAATTGTTTGTCTCTGACCAGTACAGGCCCCAACAACTGCTGGAAATTTCACAGTTAATTGTCATTTCTGTTTTACCATTGCTTTAGCATTTAAATAAATATTTTATTTTACAGGTCAAGACACGTAATGAAAGTTTTAAAGATGCTTCAGCAAATGAAATTTGCAGGTATGTAAAACTGTCTAAAGCCTCTCATTTGAGACTGAGAGTTTTTTCCAATCTTGTCCAGACAACCCAGTGAAAGATTCTTCTCTGGCTTTGCTGGGGTGTGATCTCAGCCATGACCTATGGCAAAAGATCTTTAGCAGTGGGAGGTTGAATCCGTTAATGCCAAGGAAGCAAGAACGATGGCCTTAGAGGGCAGTCACAAAAGGACAAAGTGTGACATGAGTGTGAACATTTATACAACAAGGTTGGGTTTGTTTGTATTTTTTTAGTTGTGGAAGCCAGCTGTTTGTACTTCCTGGCAACAAAACCAATTACCTTAGCAAAGTAGTAGGGGCTAACAGAATACATGCCATCTTCCAAGTCATTATAAAGCATAGCTCTTTCCGAGTGACCTGCAGGGCAGAAACAAATAGATTGATTTCCTTCTAGGGTTGCTTTAGTAAGTACATATTTTTATTTTTTTAATTGGTTTGAGAATGTTCTGATTTTGATTGCTTATAACATTTAAAAGAAAACTGACACTTACATTTGGCAATGACATCCAAAATCACTGTGAACGGAATTAGTGCACCTATCATGTACAATAGCGCTGTCATGTCACGAATAGAGAGTCTGTTTTTGTCATGGCCATAGTACAAAAATCCAATTAATATTGACATGAGAAGGGCCTCAAATCCATGGATTAATAGTGTTGAAGCATCTCTGAAGTCGTTGGAGACTTGACGCCTAGGAAAACAGAAGCGTTATGCATAAGGTGTAGTACTTACTAATGCTAGTTACATTCTGGTGCCCTGCCCCAAATGCTCTCCTAAAGGAAATTTGGTGGAATTTGCTAAAGGAAAATTGGTGGAACTTGCTGACTTTGAGTAGGACGGGAGTTGGACTGTCTGTTTCTGTAAGGGATTTTACCTAATCAAAGCTATGGAGTGTCAATAGCTCGGGTCTGAAATGCTGAAAGATCAAAGGAGAGCAATAGGAGTGAGATGGTCTGATTTCAGAGAAGCAGAAGCGGTTGCTTCAGTTACAGAAGTCTCTCTGTTAAGGACTTGTAGTGTCTGTTAACAAGAGCTGATACTAGTAGTGCTGTTCTACGTGTACTAAACAAGTTGATGGTATTTCCTTTGAGTACACAATCATGAAACTCAACTGCAATACTCTTCTATGCTGGCCATAATCATTGAAGCCTCCTGGCTTCAAATCTGAGGCAGAGGTGTGAGGATGGCAGTGCCTGAGCCTACTGTGCAGCTGCCTGGGCTTGCTAAGGGTTGAGCTCCTATGAGAGGCCAGGACACCTTCTGGCATCATCCTGCTACGGGGGCTTTGGGGAGCTGGTATAACTACACCTCTGCTTTATTCCTTACCCAGGTCTACTGCTGCCTCTGCATCTTCAACATACACTCAGTTCACATTTTGTGCTTGTATCTTATGCTTGAAAATGCAAGTGGGCATGATACGTAACTGGTTATGTTGGAGATAAGGTTACCTCAACAATATAGTGAACTGCTTGAAGACTCCTGGTAACTGATCACTCGAATGGTGAGGCATGTTGATAGCCTCTTCTGAATTTAAATGGGACCTGTCCAAAAGAAAAGAGAAAACAAAAATTGAAAATGGCACAGGCTGTAACAGTTGTTCTAGATCTGCTGTACGACACTCTTTGCATTACCTTGGCTTGCTGAAGGTGGTTTCAACGTTGTCGCTCTCAGTAACTTTCCATAAGAAATCGTCAGAATCCCTGACTTTTTCTAGGAACAAGTTGGCAAGAGTGTTTGCTCTTTTTCGACTTTCCTTCTCCTTTTCTGCAGTCTGTTTATCAATACTGGTCAAGTCAACTGCAAAGCATTATTTGGCATGAGTCCATATGCTACAGATATGACAGGTTTATGATGTGGTTAGAATCAGAGATTTCATTGTGAACAGACGGTATGGCCTGTGTGCATCCTTAAAGCTACAGTAGTTAAAACTTTATCACTTTAGGTAATTGAGGAAGAACAGATTGTTAATGTGTATTTTGTCTTGGGATGACTCACTGAGATATTTTGTAATTGCTTATGATAATATTGTAAAATACTGTTTCAGATTTTTTGAAACGAAATCATGACTTGAGAGAGGTGCTGAGAATAAACACTTGGAATTTCCTTCCTGGCATGGAGGACATTTGCAATCTGTTATGTGGCCTTGACTTACATCACATGGGTTTTTTCCACCTGCAAAATGATAGTTATCATCTTACTTTGCATCTTTCAGAAGTGCCATAAGCTTTACCTGATACTGAGAAAGCCCAAGAAGATTATCCGTAAGCTTCACCTGATACAGAGAAATCCCAAGAAGAATATTATCTAAGGACAACGTAGTAGCAGCAACAATAAATAACAGCATTATTTTTCCATGTAAAAAAATGTTTGGGTTTTATTAATCTGAACTTAGACACGTAGGCAGCATTTGTGCATCTCTGTTAGGTGCTCCTTCTTGCTGTGTTATCCTTTACCATCCTGTCCCAGCTCCACCTCCCTGATGCCCATATTTCTCTTCTCCTCCCATGGTACTGACTCTGCCTACCGCTAAATGGTTTTTCACCTCCCTTTTACATCTCTTCCCACCTCCATCTTGTAAGGGTTTGTCTCTGTAACAACAGACTGTAGCTACAGGTTCCTCAAGGACTGCCTCACTTCCTGTGACTGTACCAGAGTGGCACAAGCCTTTCCCCAAGGCTGTGCTTGGCTGAGAACCGCTCTTAACCATAGCAGTGACGAAGGTCTTTTTACAGGGCTTGACACTGAGGTTAACTTCTGTTTGTTTCTGCTCAGCTGATATCAGATGACACACTTTAACCTCACTTGCCACATAGGCACAGCCAAAGAGATTGGTCCAGAGCACTGAGGCTGGAGTCTGTACAAGGTTTCCTAGTGAACTTGAGTGCAAAGACCTAAGGACTGGAACTGAACTAACCTCTGTGGTAAAGAGACTTACTGCCATTACATTAACAGTGCCAGATTCCCTTTGCATGTTGCAAAAAAAACCCCAGAATTATTAATTTGGAACCATTTAGTTAACTTTCTTTGAGAAAAGGATTGCTGGTTTGGGTTTGTTTTTTCTCCTTTCCCATGTACTCTGTTGGGCAGCACACCTCTTTCCCATATCCTCTTCCAAGTGTGTACTGTTCCTCACCCAGGACAACCAGGTTCCTACATTTCTTGATTCAGAAGTCAGAGAACTGGCTACAGAGAAAGCAATTCGGCGGTTCATCCAAGACTTTCCCAGTGAGGAGGAGAAAATTCCAAGCAGTCAAAACATGGGAATAAGTGTGCTAAACGTGTGGAAGAGTTGCTACACCTGGCAGGGTTAGAAGGAGGATTACTTAAAATGGATTTTGTCCATACCTCTTGTTTTTGTTACTTTTCCTGTGCTGACAAATAAGAGTCTTATTGAACATGAACTTATTGCAGCATTGATTTGAGTCAGTTACAAGGCGCTTCTAAGACAATTATGGTCAATAAGAATCAATGTTAACTGATTCATTTAAGAAAGTGAATGATTTGTAGCAACTTTATGGCAGTGCTTGATACTAACCATAGAAATCTGCAGGATTGCTGTACCTTGGGCAGGGATGGCCTAGTTCTGTGAAATACTGGACCATGTCTCTAGCTGTTCCAGAATAGACAGTGAGTCCAGAAGTCATCAGAAGAACTAAATCAAACAGTTGAAAGATATCTGACCGAGGCTGATGAAGTGAAAGAAGAACTAATCTGTTTCCTTTGGCCAGTCTGGATAATGTTATCACAAGGTTATGTGCAGTAAAACTGTCCAGTCCAGATGTGGGTTCATCAAGTATGATTATTCCTGCCAAAGACAGTAAGTTTAGCTGTGGAAAGGAGCTTGATTCATTTTGAAAATATGTTTCAAATTAAACAATGCTAATGCCTGGAATCTCACTGATAATATTCCTTTTCCCTTTTTTTTTCAAGTCCAAAGTACATTTTGTACCAGCATCACAGAGTATTCAACAATAGTGATTTCTTTCACTGTTTTACTGAATATGATGACCAAGAGTAATTTCTTCAAATCTTATCTTGCTTCCACTGGAAACAAGGAAGTTTTCTTTTTCACCAGGATATAGATTTAGGTTCCTGACTAAATTTACTTTCTTCTCTGCAGTTTTGTACTGCCTGTAGAAATAGCGGGTACATGAACATTAATTAACATGATGGTACTGGTTTTGTATTGTGCCTACTGAAAATTTTTAACCTAAATGTTTGGTATTTAAACCTTTTGCATTATTCACGTGTAAATATTGACACAGTATTAACTTAGATAGCTTCTCCTCCTCCCAACCTATGCTATAGTTTAAACCTATTTGCACATACATAGGAGGAGATATGCCTAAATTTGTTTGGGGTTTGTTTGTTTATTTTGCAATTGCTTGTTACAAACTTGAAAGCATTTCATTACTTTGCGTGTTGGTGTTTATTATGGAACTTAATGGCCTCACTGGATGTAAGACAATGTCTGTACACCGGCATAGTTTCTGTGCTGAGGAGCATAATGTTTCAAATGTAAAGAAAGCTTTACTTATTTTGCCTAGAACTAATTATTTTATTTTACTTCAGTACCAGTACGTTCTGTGATTCTGTGATTCCTGAGCACTATTTCTTACCAAAAAAAAAAAAAAAAAGACTTCTGCTTTCCTCACAATTATAAAAACATAAATTTATACAAGCAAAAAATTCTTAAATCCATTTCACAGTAAAAGATCTGATGGGGAATCTTGCTCAACAAGAGACTCGGGCAAGATTTGTAATGCTTTCAATACATTTAAGAGCAGATAAGGGACTCAGTCCTTCAAAATCAGCTGTGGATTTTGCCTCATGATTTGCTTCTACTGAAGATGAAGGGAGATTTCAAGTTCAACTGCAGCATGAGCCATCCACATCAGGGAGTTGGAGAAGACCACAATGACTGGCTATTCAGCCAAGAAAATGACCTTCCCTGTTAACATGGCACCTGTAGTTGGGCTGAGTTGGGGGAAAGGAAAACAATCTTGTTGTAGTAGGCCAGCAGCCTTCCATAGAGGCTTGTGGCATGCAGTCAGATAAAAAACAAACCTCGCACTGATGTATACAGACCAGAGTGCTGCTGTGAGGTTTGACCTGGAGTAACTTTCTGTAGTCTGTGTGGTGTTGGGTTTCTAAAGCTGAAGCTGAAGGCTTCCGGCAGAGCTGTCTGATTCTGTCACCACTATCCCATTGGCAAAGGCGACATAAGTGAAAGCAGGTTGGCTTCTGATACACTGCATTTAGAGCATTATTACTCTAATAATTTCAGTATTATCTGTGATCAGCACTGATTCCAGTTTAAGCAAATGGGCCAACACCCAGTCACCAAGTCTAACCTTGCTGTGGAGGGGTAACCTCTGGCAGAGGGTGATGCAAGAACTCTTGAGAGTCCTGAGTATGAACTCTGCAAGCTGCCTGAGCAGCAACTGCCTGTATGACTCTTCCCTGAAAGCTCCTGTCTTCATTTACTGTCCCATTTCCCTCAGTGGCATGTGGTGGGCGCAGGAGGGTGTCTGGGTTTAGCTCACCTGGGTTCCAGAGCAGCTGCACACCGATGCTCACTCTCCGCCTCTCGCCACCTGAAATGCCACGGACGTGCTCGTTCCCTACCCTTGTGTTTGCACACTGACGCAGGCGGAGCTCTGCTATAACATCTTCTACCTGGGGAGATCCAAAGGGTGAGAGAGATAAAGCAAGAGTTTATTTGCACATTTGGGCATGGACGATGCTGGAAATACAATTAATGTGCTTAAAATTCATCTGGATATTTCAGTTCTGTTTGATCAAGAGACACTTGAAAACAAATCTTGACTTGAGAGATAACATTAAAAAAGACTCAGAGATCAGCAATTTTAGTTCTTTCAGCCTCTCTAATGCTTTCTCTAGATTGTCATTTTTTATGAGCTTTGGAAAAATTGCTGGTTTCTATCTTGAAAGAAGAAAAAGGTTTATAATTCATAATCTACATAAAAAAATGCTAGATTAGCTGTTCTGACTCCAAACACACAGGATCTCTTGGATAATTCCTGTCAGACACATTTTTGACAACTTTATTTTTTTTCAACAGCTTAATTACCCTTTTTTGCCTTTGTGAGTCTGAAAAAAACTTTGGAAGGCGCAGTTTGGCAACGAACAATAGTGTTTCTCTGACAGTCAGGTGGGGAAGCAGTCGGTCATCCTGCCGCACATGTGCTATGCATTTCTTAACAAGCTGGGGAGTGCTGGGTTTGTTATTGATCATGATTTGACCAGATGTGATTTTGCCTCCATGATCCCGGCAGGTTATCACATCGAGCAAGGATGTCCTTCCACCAGCTGGAAAAAATCAGAATGGGAAATGAAATTAATTTCCAAGGTATCGTTTTGAAAAGCCATTTGGTCATAGAAGAGAGAACTTTTGTTTTTTCTTTAGCATCTTTTCCCCAACCCTTCCTGAAGCTTTTCCAAAGCCGCAGAGGCAGGATGGTCTAGAAAGAAAATAGCGACTGCAAACTCATGTTCAAGAAATCTCTCTCCCCTGGAATGGAGTGCATAGCTCTAACCTTTGCCATTTCTCAGTACAATTGGGTAGTTGGGCATTCAGAATAGCTCCACAAACTCAAGAAGTGAGATCTTTTTGCCCTCTTGTTCCCTGTCTTTCGTTTTTGAAACATGGGGCAAAGCTGGACACCTAAATGCTCGGCAAGAGCTTGCTTTGGGGAGGGAATTGTCAATCCAGAGACTGCAGCTGGAAGAGCTGAATGACTAAGGCACTGAACAATTATACAGACAATAAGAATCTTGATTGTGATTGAAATAAAAATTATTATGACTTAAATAAGACAAAAAGTCATTTAAATAATTAAGAGAAGCTGGCTCATACTCAAAGGTAAGAAAAGTAAAACAATGAAAACAACACCTGATTTGGAATCAAAAAGCAAATGATTTTTTTTCCTTTTTGCTGTATGATACTGTATGTAAACACAAAGAGCTCTCTTATTATGATTAGATGTCATTTAGTTCTAGTCTCCCTGTTGAAAGATTAACTCCACACTTGTTTCTTAATACATACGTTTTAAAAAAGAAACCCATCCATCTGTAAACCATGTATTGCTCTATTTAAGAGTGACATATTGATTGCCATTGACAATGTGAAACCCATCAGCAGTTTAATCCATTTTACTAAGGCATTTGATGAAATAGATGATAAACAGCTTTTAAAAATAGTTTGACTAGTTTGCTGAAAGAGGTTTGTGCTCAGTGTAGGTTACTTTACAAAGGTGCTATATCTGTAACTCAATATGTTATTTCATCACAAGCTTTTCTTTTTCTTATTGTGAGACTCTCTAAGGCACAACTTCAATTACATTAAGGATATGTGCTAAAGAAAAAAAATCCTATGGCAGTAGGAAAAAAAACAAGCCCTCTTTTGTAGAAACAAAGTTAAAACTTCTTTGGCAAATATGGCTTGCCTTTGAGAAAGAGCATCTTCACTGAACCCCTGAGCTAACCTGATGTAAGAGTCTAGCTGAGACACATCATGAGTGTTTTTGCCTCTGAAGCATAGGTTTTACTTCAGTTTAACAGGTCACGTGTCTACTTTTTATCCCTCTGGAAGAGCTCAGACTCAACTAACCACATGGGGTAATGGCCATCTCTCCATCAGTCAGCCTCACCTGGGAGGAGATTAAACCATTCCTGCCAGAAAATGAAAAAGAATTGTAAGGAAGCAGAGACCAATTTTAATGCCAAACAGAAGAGGAACTGTCTTTTCCTCTGTAAATTTCTCTTAACTAATCCAAATGCAATATTTTATCCTGTTTGCATTGTTTCAATCCAAAGTGAATTCCTGCTTATGGCTATTCAAGTTGCCACTGATCTTTCTTATAGTAGGGTCTGGCCTCACTTGTCTGTGATGTTGCTGGGTAAGGCCTGCAATTGGCCTGTTTTAAAGCTGAGCCATGAAGCTGACTTATGTCCAGCAGAGATAAGACTGCAAGCCATAGTTACGAGAACACCTCGCTACACCTCAGGAAACAAATAGCAAATGTGTACAAATCATAACAAAACTGGGTTTCAAAATACATTTTTTATTCCCCTCTCCCCCCCATTATTACTCTTTGATTCCTCATGCATTTTAAAGAATGTATATAAGTGACACATTTCCAGTAATTCTTTCCCAACTAGATTTTGCCATTCCAAAGACTGCAGGGTATTGCTCTTGGCTGAGTACAGTTCATCTGAGAGCTGATGAAATAATGGAACTTGGTTGCTCTTACCAGTGCTTCCTATGATAGCTAGCATCTGACCACTTTGAACCTTTAAATTCAGATTCTGGATTATTGACACACGAGAATGAGGATCTGATCTCCAAGTCCAGGGCATTTTCATCTGTGCAAGCTTTTCATACCATGGAATTTGTGATGCCGTGTTAACCTAACAAAGAAAGAAACTAGTCCCTTCAATTCCAAGAATAAAATATTTAGTAAAAAATTCCTTCAAAGTTACGATGTTACAAGCAGAGAATATATTAAAATAATATTGTCAATCTTCAGAAATACATGGAAGAAAGTTCTTTTACAGCCAAGTATGGTTTTCATGCTTTGCTTCTTATTCTGCTAATCACTAAAGCTATCTCTGTACGCTGTTACTTTGGTAATTTATTGCTATTATAAATTTTAAATGTTTGACTTGCAATTTTTAATATAACTGGAAAATACAAAATACTGGAAATTGTGGAATCTACTTCAGATGCCATGGTGGAACTAAGGAAGATGGAAAATTACACTGTTTACCCTAAACTGTCCTTGTTACTCATCTGCTCTGTCACCTTCCAGATACTCATTCTTGCCAGCAATGGCTCCCACCGTCCCTAGCTGGACAGAAAGTCCCTCTGCCCCAGCCCTCAGAAGAATGGTTTGGCTCAAGACTGAGAATAAATGGAGCCTAGAGACAGACTTCTTTTCCTTGCCTTATCCCTTGTCTTTACTAAATATGTTTACAATGGAGGGTTTAGCCAACTGTCAATACAGCATCCAAGAGCATGATTCTCTTCACAAAACTTCTGTGTACTTGACTGTGCAGCAGCCATATGAACTTTGTGATGTGAAGGGCAACTTTGTTTGGCTTTTACAATAGCTTGAATTTAGAAACAAGCATTGCTGGATATGCTTAGAACTTTTACCTGATAGTTGAGTTCTTTGACCTCGAGAACATTTGATTTTCCACTGTATGTGAAATACAGACTATTATCTTCCTCAGAACAAAAAATAGTATCCCGGGCCTTGGTCTGGAAAAGTTGATAGATTAGTTAAAATCATTAATTACAATACTTAAAGAGCTGTTAAAATCAGAAAGAATGAAGCACAAAGGGAAATATATCTTATGGAATATAACAGTATTGTTGATGAGTTACCGTGCTGCAAAAGTCTGAAGGGTTGAAATGAATTATCTGCTAATCAATGTGATACATATTGTGTATTGTGGTGTATAGCATACGTATATACATATCACAGTGTGATATTGGTATATGTATTGTGATGTTTAGCATCACATATGAGGGCAAAACATGCTGTGGTATGCTCTTCTATTTGCTTTCAGTTTAAATGGATCACTTTCAAAATGGGGATAAATGTCATGCCACTGCCACTACAAAGAGATTGGACTCCAGATCTGGTTTTGAGGAAAAAAATGTACTACTTCAGCAATGTTGGCCTACTGTATCAACATGATGCATATTGAAATTCATAGGTTGTGGCCCCTAAAAAGGAAGGTTCACTGGGAATATGTTCATTATGTTCCACAGGCACTTGTTAACTTACAGGCTTTACAAACAAGTAGATGTGCAACCACGAGTACAGCCTTCTTCCTCCTCTTGTTTTTTAAATTCACAGTTTGTCAACGGGAACTTGACTATTCTGAAGTAGCAGTTAAAATAACAGTCTCTACTTGGCTTGATTAAGCTTTTGCATATAGCTGCAATTAAGAAGCCTTTGCTGAGGCAGCTTTCTGGGTTTGTATTTAATTCTGTGTGCATGCCTGTAGTTTTTATTCCTGATAGCCACATCTCTCCCACAGCCTCGTGCCTTTCTTACAAGCCAGATTTGTAACCTAACCAAGACAAACATTCCCAGGCCCTATCCATGCCTGTGGTACCTGTGGCACCTGTGGCAGATGGTGACCACAACTTTTGTGTGCTCCTTCTACCCTCACAGCAAATGAAGTTGATTAACCTTTTCAGGCTAGATATACAACAGAAAGCAATGTGACAGTAAGCAGCCTGAAACATTAAAGCCCTCCAAGCTCCCCCCACTGCCAAAGTGCTCTGTGCCCTTTCTTGTGTTGAACTTAATTTTTAAATGAACAGCAGATATGGGGAAATAGTTTTACAGCCCAAAGGCATGTCCTGGGAAAGCAAGTCCAGGCCACACTCAGGGACCTTCTGCTCTGTCCACGTTTTTGAAGATCCCCTTGTTCAGCTCTACTACCACAGCATCTGCATGTGGCTGGTGTAGCACCAGCTTCATCCCCAGCGTGGGCTTGTAGGGGAGGAGGACGCTTTCTGCTCCCCATTTTAGGGTTGGAGGTCTCGCTGCCTGTGAAAGCCCAGTTGGCACACTGGCCACCCACCTCTCCCAGTTCCATAGCTGCAGCATTACTGAGCCCATCGGGTCCCTCCCCAAAGCCCACAGGTCTCACTCACCAGCAAGCCCTCGCATGCCACTTGGCTCCAGCTGTCACTGTCCAGAGAGACATTTTCAGTGGCTTCCTTCATGCTGGTGGTGAAAAGCCTCACTCCCTGCCGTGCTTGGACTATCACCTCTTTCAAAGCGATAGAAATCCTTCTCCTCTTATTTTGAGCTCAGCCCTTTCCAGGCGCCTTCACCACAGCACTGTTTCTTCTGGCACGCTGCGTCTCTGCATCTGGCGTGACCTCGTGGGCAGGGAAACATTCTCCTCCTCTGGGACAGCAACAGCGTGGGCTAAAGGTACATCAGATAGCAGCTTGAGCTCATACCCTATCAGTTGTTCTCAGGAAAAAGGAAGAACTGAGAGCTCCATTACTTTTTTTTTTAGGCGCTTCTCCAGGTGCAAGCGTTAGGGGCAGTGACTCGCCGCAAGCCGGGGACAGCAGGGAGCTGCCTCTGTCCAGCACCGGGGGAGGCATGGTGGTGGCAGCATCGGGCACCGGGCCAGCAGCGTGAGGGAGGGAGCCTGTGGGGCCCCAGCACTGAAGGATGTCGGGCAGAGGGTCTCCCACCCTGGAGAGGAGCAGCAGTGGTGGGCAAATGGCCGAGGTGAAGGCCACGGCACAGCCTTGTGACAGCATCAGTGTCCAGGGTGTCTCCTACACCATCAGGTAGGATCAGGGAGGTGACATGGTGAGCCCATGCACTGGGAGCTGCTCTCAGGCCAGGGGCTGAGGAGAGAGGGACTGGGACTGGGTGGGCTGTGGGTTTGGTTTCAGCCCTGTAAAGGAGGGATATTGCCAGGCTGCCTCCTTCATGGTGCTGGGCTGCCCACCACAGGGTTAGAGTACTGTGTGCCTTGAAGGAGGCAGAGATGGTCTGTCCTCCAGAGGGTTTACCAGTCTTATCCACGTGACTTGGAAGGGGATTCTTTAGAACTTTCCAAAATTTGTGTCCTTTCTTACTGCTTTTCTTGCTGCTGCCAGAAGGATAACATGAGGCCCTAAGAAAGCAGTCAGGTGAATCAAGAGCTAGCCAACATTGTCAACAAATAAGGCCTCAGTTCAAGTTTCCACTTTTGGTTGTAGTCTGACAGCTTCCTAGCAGTCATTCTGAAAAATCCATTCAGACTTCATTTTCTCTTCCAGATAGTACTGAAATTAACAAGTTAAATTCTGGTAGTGGAGGAGGAGAAGGATTTTTTTCCCCCCAACATTTTAAAATCCTTTCAGGCTCCCATCCCACTTGCAGAGTGGGTGTCAGCCATTCACTTGTTCTATGCAAAACGTTAAAGTCTTCTCTATTTAATCTTTTTTTTAATGTTTGTTTTCCAAGAGAACGTGTTGGCCCATGGTGGAATATTTCTTTGTGTCATAAAAAATGGACCCGGCAAATACTTAAGGATGTCTCGTTTCACATAGAGAGCGGCCAGATTATGGGGATTTTGGGAAATTCTGGTAAGTTGTTCCAGTACTTTAAAAGAGATAAGATCAGCATTAATATTGGTAATTTCCACAGTGGTAGGAAAGTGTCTGAGGTTTGTGTTTTAAACAGTGAAATGGCAGCTGGTTTTCACCTTTGCTTTGTAAAACTGATTTTTGGTTTTCAGAGTTCAATCTTCTGTCACCTAACTAACAATTATGACTTCAATGAAAGATAAGGTTACTTCTAAACACAAATATTATTTTGTATGAATTAAAAGCCAATTTACACCATTTTAAGTTTCCCTAAGTATCTGGATTTTCAGAGCCTATTTTAATGTTATGAGAGAAAAATAACCACTTTCTTTTTTTCATAAGTTTCCATCCAACTGAGGCCACTGCTCTTGTAATAATAAAATTCATCTCATCACATGATTAATGTCTTTTGTTTGAAAGGATCTGGGAAAACAACCCTTCTGGATGCAATATCAGGAAGACTGGGGCAGAAAGACAATTTCTTTGGTGAAGTGTACGTGAATGGGCGTCATCTGAAGAAGGAACAGTTTAGAGATTGCTTCTCTTATGTGCCACAGGTTGATTTCTACGTCTATTTTTGTGCACTGTGCTTCCTCTCACATAAAGAAAGTGCAGTTGCTGGTGTAACAGAGCAATGTAATCTGACTGTGATTTTGCTAGTGAATTTGGTACAAAGCAGTTAACAAATTGAATGAATGAATGAAGGATGTGCAACCAGGGACAAGATCTTAAACTACTACAGGACTAACTGCTACTTTCTCTTCACCTTTATGATTTTTTTTTTCCATCAGAATGACACCTTGTTGGGTTTCCTCACCATACAAGAATCTCTGACCTACACCGCTTTACTAACTCTTCAGAAATGCCCCAACGACTTCATCAAAAAGAAGGTCTGTATTTTATGCTCTTCCACCATAAAGGCAGACATGATGTCATGTAGTGCTTTCACCAGCAGCACTTTCCACCTGTGGCTGTGTTTTAGGTTTATAAGGTTTTGTAATCCTCATTCTGTAAATGGGGATAAATCCTCCTGCTGAGCAGGACTCAAGTTCTCTGGTGCTCCTTGCCTCTGTGAGGGGCTTGTGCTGACACCCCAGCGAATCACCATTCTGCTGGAACAACTCTTCCACCCAAAGCTGCAGTAGTTACTGCTGCAGGAGATTTTGCTGTTGCTGTTGAGGTCAGTTCCCCTTCCCCAGATGGACATCTCAGTTTTCTGGGGTTAAACACCATGTGTGCTGGCCAGTCTCATGGACAGCAGACATGACTTTGATATTACTCTGGCTCCTGTAGAACATCTCTCACTAACCAAAACAGCTCAGAAAAGCACTGGTCTAATAAGCCCCTTACAAGCTACTTTTGTTGATAAAGTAGTTGTGTTTGAAATCTATTAAAGGACTCTTTTGGCCCCCTGTTGAGAGTAAAGACTGGATATTCCTGGCCAAAGACTCTTGCTTTCTCTCTTCTCTTTTCATCTGTCTTCCCCAGAATTGATGTGCCTTTCTTTTCTTGGAAGCCAGACAGCAGATGGTGCTTCATACTTCAACTTCTAGTCTGACCTCTGAACTTTTCATTTTTCATCTGTTTAAATAAAATGTAAAAAATAAGAATTGAAATAATATCCTTAAAATACTAAAATAGAAATGAGGCCAGATACCTTCCGACTGGAATGGTTGCAAGCAACCTATTGGGAAAGTCATGTCTCAAAATGATGCCTTTTTTTCTTTAATTTTTTTTTCCATTTTGCACTGGGGTAACTGAGTTGGGCTGTACTTAGACTTTCTAAACTGAAATTATTTTTCAGGTAGATGCAGTTATGGCTGAGCTGAGTCTCAGCCACATTGCTGACAAAATAATTGGAAGCCGTATCTATGTAGGAATTTCTGGGGGTGAGAGGCGGCGTGTTTCAGTTGCAGCCCAGCTTTTACAAGATCCCAGTAAGTACCACTGTATAGATTTACCAAATAAATCGAAGCAGAGTTGCTTTGTGCTCCTGCAATGGGCCTCCATAAACCACTTTAAAATACAGAAACATTTACATTCTGTAATTCAGCATAAGCTAGTCTAGTAATGACAAAAAATGATGATCACTAACTCAGGTCTGCTACGAATCCTTTAGCTGATCTTGGAAAGTAAACGATTTTGAAGTCTTAGGCACTGAACTTAGGTTTAGACTTACATTTATGCATTGTCTTCCTGCAGTCAACCTTCCCATATAAAAAATGTTGTTTGGCAGACAGTAATTTATAGTTTTTGAGAGTGCTCAGAAATCATGTGGTAGTTCTGCACACTAGACAGGAAGGAGCACGTAAATAGCAAAGGCATTACCCCTGCTACTGGTGACTACTGGACAGGTCTTAGAGTGTAGTTATTGCTCAGTAAGTTCACTAAACTCTATAATAAACATTATAGTAATCCTGTGCAAATAAACACAGAGTTTATTTACACACCTCTTATCCAGACCAAGGTTGGAGGATCAAGGCCCTCTTATGTGCTGTGTCTCATCTATGTAAAAATAATGGATTTGAACCCAAAGTTTTGCCCTGCCACGTGAAATAAAATCACGAAGAAAATGCAGTAATGCCACCCACTTCCCTGATCTATGGAATCACATATGTTGTATTTATACATATTTAATATATTCTGTGTGTGTATATAGATTTAATACAGACTGTAACTTATAGCTAATTCTGCCAGTTATGTTTACATTTGTATACCTGCTGAAATCTGTCGTTATTGTCCTTAACAGATGTAGACATCCAGTCTGTTTAAGTAGTTTTCAAATTTCACCCAAATTTAGAAAGAAGTTATTATTCTCTGATCCTACAGCGTATTTTTATGTCCTTATTCCTAGTCATTGAAACTGAACTACTAAAGCTATCTAAAACTGAGAGATCACATCATGGCAATAGCTATGCATATGCTGCTTTACATGGGGAATTTCATACATAGTTTTTGTACTATTTGTCAAACTTGCTTCAAAAGCAGAAGCTACAACATTTGCTCCCCGTTTACCTGAGTTTTAATGCTATTCCTTGTCACTTCACAGAGGTCATGCTACTCGATGAACCAACAACAGGGCTGGACTGCCTGACCGCAAACCAGATTGTCTCCCTTCTCGCTGAGCTTGCGCACAGAGACAGGATTGTGATTATCACAATTCATCAACCTCGCTCAGAACTCTTTAGGGTAAACGATATCTACTCCCTATTTGCTTTTTTTTAACCAGGCTTTTTAGTATCCAGGTTTTATTTAGTATAAAAGTACAAGGTTCAGAAGTTCTTTTCCTTTGCCTCTGCATAAATAGAGTCTTGTCTTGAACATTACACTCTGGCTTTTTGCCAGTCACAGGGCACTCTTGTGCACATACGGCTCTATGAAAATAGCATATGTACCGACTGTGTCCCTAATCTTTGTGCTATGCAGCTAATCAAATCAAAAGCACCGGGAGAAGCCCTGTAAATCTCCCCCCCCCCCCCCCCCCCCGTGGAATTTGCATGGTAAAGACGAGCACTTGACTTATCTTCACCTATTCACATTTCAGTAACACTTGCAACTTGAGACAGATAAACCTATGATTTGGAATGGAAAGGGAAATTCCCCTATGTGCCAAGTGGTGTGGGTACACCTTAATTATGTGTTGGGGCCGGCCTGCCTTGCAGGGCTTGTGCTGGGGACAGCGTTTCCCCCTTCTCGTTACCATTCTGCTCTTTGCTCTTCTGGTGCATCCACCTCTCACCACTTGGCTGACTAAACGGAGTGTAAGTGGCCGTGGAGGCAGAGGGGAGTGACAGTGCTTTGCTGGACTGAAAGCAGTCCCGTGGTGTCTTGGGACTATGGATTGACCATAGCTGGTGAGAACCTTACCCTGGCAAATGTTCACCCAAAGAGCACTGCTATTAAAGTCCCTAAGCATTTCGGATTACTCTTCATATCAGTTTGGGGATTTTACAGGCAGGGGTTCAAAGGAGGTCAGTTAGTAAGTGAAAGTGCATTAGAAGTGAAGTCAGAGGTCCACAGCTCCCACCTCTGTCTGTTAATTGCCTCTGCATGCTGTTCTCGCTGACAGTTTTGAGAACCACTAGTTTTAAGAGCTTGAATACGTGTCATCTCGCATAACCACTGAGGGGAGTGAAAGAAAGGACAAACTTCTGTGGAGATAAATATACTAAGGAGTTTGAATGTGTCAAAAGTATTTTTCTTGTCAAAGCATTTTTACTACCAAGACAGTATCTGTACTCAAGAATTAATGCATTTCTCAGTACATATTGCTAACAAGTTCATTTACCCCCCACAGTTATTTGACAAAATAGCCATCATGAGCTTTGGAGAAATGGTTTTCTGTGGGAACCCTATGGAAATGATCACATTTTTTAGTGACTGTGGCTATTCTTGTCCTGAGCAATCAAATCCTTTTGACTTCTATGGTAAGTTTATCTTAAGTTGTTTTGGTAAAAACATGGATTTACTTTAGACAAACAAGTTGTTTTCTTCCCCAGATTTAAGTTTTTGCAGAGATAGAAATGCAATTGAATTCTTCCCCAGCTTTGTAATTATTCTCAGCTCAAAAGGGAGAGAGATCTGGGCCTGCGTAACTTCCAACGACTCCATACATTGGCAAAAGTTTGTAGCGGGTTTGAAACACAGCAGAAAAGAGTAAGCTACCAGTATAGAAAGGATCTCAACTTTGCGAAACCTATGCATTCCTGATGGACACAGGAAAATCGTTGCATGTTGGAAAATTTGATCTCAAATCTGTGGAAAGTCCCACGCTCTTACATACTCTATGATGCCAAGCAACTGAAAACAGTTGTTGCCTGGACAGAAGGGTGTAGAATAAATATGGAGTGACTTGAGGCATTGATTTCCAGAGAGTCTGAGTTTGAGGTTTCCCATAGTTTGGGGAGCTGCTAATACCAGGGTGTGCTACTGGAGCAGAACATGCGGCTGCCTCGGGAGATGATGTGAGGAAGCCACTGGCAAAAGCTGAAGAGTACTGTTTTACTAATGCAAGAGGGAAAAAATTGTCAACTTGAGACTTTGGCAATGAGGCTTGGTTTTGCTGTAGGGCACCTGTGTACCTGATCTGTGCAGACACACATTTGCAGAGAACGTGTGTGTGTGCTTGTGTGTGTACACATGCAAAAGTGCATGTTTCTCTTTTCGAGTCTAGCATGTAGGCTGATTTCTGATGACCCTAGCTGAGCATTAGCAGATGATTTGACGAATCCAAAACCTGCTTTCAGAGGAAGCAGTGTTTTCCTGTTGTCTAAATGGCATCCTAAACTCAGAAAGAATAGAGGATGGTTGTTGACATGAAGCTGGAATGGGATGAAGCTGAAAATACTGGTGTGACAGTAAGGATAATTTTGCCTTCATGAATTTGAATAGTCTTGAAAAGCATAGATGATTTGAGATTTAGACCCACGTTTTTAAAAGCCTGGTAAAGAGACTACTGCATTCTTCAAATGTCAACCTTTAAATGTGACAAGAAAAGGAAAAAATACAGTTTAGAGCAAAGAATCATCAGAATATTTAGTCTTTCGAAAATTGGTGGTTTATATTTTTTTGTGTGATTTAATGATGTGAGTGAAGGGACAGATTCTGCTGTCATTTACACCCAGAGCAGGGGAAAATGGATCCTATGTATTGAGTGTGCATTGTATTACTAAAATGTCACACATTGTGTTTCTTTTTAAAAAAAAGGAAAAGTACAAATGCATGGTATAGGCATTAGCTGTTTCGTCTTGGGATTTAGTTAAAATTACCATTTGTTAACCACCACACCTGGCTGCCATTTATTTCCTGTGTGACTTCCAGCCAGCGGCACTGGACAGGTTTTAAGGCAATGCATCTGCTTTTCAGATGTTTATGCTTGCAAAAGTGGAGACTTCATTTGGGATATGTTTTTCATTAAAGACACAATTTCAAATTTTGGAACACCGGGGAAGTACTCATAAGCTCAGTTCAAGTTTTGAGGGCAGCTTAAGAATCTTGGACGAGGCCTGCTTTTCTCATGTTCAGTTTATAGTTAGAGGTTGAGCGTAATCCTGTAAAACTGTAATCTCATTGTGACAGAATAAATAGGAATAAATAACTGATAAAGACATCATTTTAGATATATAAAAGAACTATAAAAATCCATAGGAACTACTATTCCTGAGAACAACAATACTGCTTTTGAAACTTTAGATAATTCATTGCTATTAGGGAAAAGGGAAACTTCTAATGCATCTTAGCACTATTGCTGAAACCATATGATTTGTAAAAATAGCACACATGAAGTTCTCATCTGCTAGTAAAAGAATTGTTGGTGGCAAGAATAGGTATAGTTGGATTTACTAGAAAGGAAAATTAACTCTGTGAATTATCTGGCTTTCATACGTTCCATGGAAGAAAGTAATATTTTCTTCATCTTTATTTGAGCCTGCTAGGGGAATTTGGCCTGCTGAACATCCTCTAACTTCACGTTAAGTCAGAAGCATGTCTAAGAAGCAGGTGGGTGAAAGAAACCCAGCACAACAATGCAGTAACAGCTCAGTAGAGCAGAGCAGTAGCATCTCTGCAGCACAACCTTGGACTAACTGAAGAAAATTATCTCCATGGGTATGGAGGAGCAGGCAGAGGACAGACAGAGAGCCACGTCTGAGCCTTTGTCTGAAAACCTGAGAAATACACGACTAGAAAGTGACCCCTTCATCCTCATCCATGTTTATCATCAGTTTGTGCCCTGTCTGAGTCATGGCAGCAGTAGCACTTCCCTAGTGGCATAGCTCTCTCTGTGCTGCGCAAGGAGCATGCTAAAGCTCAGTCCTTGCATTTCCAGATAAAGCACTTGAACTTCAGGATCCTACAGAGACCATAAAACACAGAGATTTGCTGTGGCTGCGCAGCTGTTCATTCATGCTGCTTCTAATGGAACTGAGGAGTAAAAGAAACCTGAAATACTTTCAGTGAACCTTTCTTCTTAGCAGATTTTAGGATAGAGACAAGGAAGGGTTAGTTACAAGAGGGAAGAGCTATGAAGGGAATGTGTGTCGTATATTTAATAAACACTCTGTAAATTTACAGTGGATCTGACATCTGTGGACACCCGAAGCAAAGAACGTGAACTTGAAACCTACAGTAGGGTTCAGGTAATCGTATCAGCCTACAAAAACTCGGAGATCTTTAGCAATGTACTGGCAGCCATTGAAAGGACAAAGTGTATGAAAGAGCTGCCACCAATACCATTAAAAAACAAAGACTCACCCAGTGCCTTTTACAAATTATGGATTCTTTTACGGTAAGACCTTTTGGGTTTTTTTCCCTTTTTTAAACAAAAATGTTTTTTCTTATCCACTAATCTTTGAAGTTTTCTCCTCCATATATAAATACATGTTCTTGGTTATTTTAGTCTATCACTGTACTTATCTCTGTCTTTTTTCAATATATCACCTTCTTGTCAGCATTGTGGGAGTAAGATTTGTTCAAAGCTGAATACTCTCCCAGCATGTGGTCAGTCATGGCTAACAAGTATATTGTTCTTGTTTTGTGTCATTATCAGGAGGACAACAAGAAACTTCTTCAGAGATAAGATAGGCATCATCATGCGTCTCCTCCAGAATCTGTTATTTGCCTTGTTTGTAGTATTTTTCCTTCTCAGACTAAGGAATGACTTGTTAAAAGGAGCTGTGCAGGACCGTTTGGGGCTTGTCTACCAGTGCGTGAGTGCTCCCCCCTACACTGGGATGCTCAATGCTGTTGCCCTTTGTAAGTTTCTGTCCTTTATTGTGTGCAGCAGCAGGTACTGCTGTCACTATTTTGTACATCAGAAAATCTCTTTTGAAGATAGTCACTTAGAGGATTTTAACAGTTTTAGGTAATGTCAGAGCTGATGCAGATGCATGAAATTCAAAGGTGAAGTGACAGCAAGCTTCACACCACAGACAAAAAGATGAGCTCATCAGAGAGGCTCCAGGTTTGCTGCACTTGATGAAGGAATATGCCCTAATACTTGCCACTCCCTTTTACAGTTGACGTGTGTATGGGGCCTTTACTCTGAAATGTGCAAGCGCCACTGACTTACCTGTGTGTGTGTCACAGATTGTGACAGTGTAACATTAAAAAGACAGGAAAAGGCTCGGTCTGTAGTTAATATCTTGAGTGAGATCAAAACCAAGGACATGAATGGAAGTAGAAAACAGCTTTGACAACAATTAAGCGTACTATGTGATGTATTGATGTGGTGGTGCAGCCCTGGCTGGGTGCCAGATGCCCACCAAGTCATAACGTCACTCCCCCTCCTAAACTGGACAGGGGAGAGAGAAATATAACAAGTGGTCTGTGAGTCGATATTGATCAGCAATTAGTGTCATGGGCAAAACAGACTCAACATAGGGACAAAAGGTTTGATTTATTAATGAACCATCAGAACGGGGAGATGAGAAATAAAACCAAATCTTAAAACACCTCCCCCACCCCTCCCTCTTCCCAAGATGGGGGACAAGGGCTGTGGTCAGTTCATTACAGGTGGACTTTGCCGCTGCTTCTTCTCAGGGGGAGGCCCCCTCACACTTCCCACTGCTACACTGTGGGGTCCCTCCCACGGGAGACAGTCCTCCATGAACTTCTCCAGCGTGGGTCCTTCCCATGGGCCACAGTTCCTCACGAACTGCTCCGGCATGAGGCCTGCCAGGGGGGCAGCTCCTCACACCCTGCCCCAACTTGGGTCACCCACCAGCAGAACAGTCCTTCAGGTACCGACTGCTCCAGCCTGAGTCCCTCATAGGGTCACAAGTCCTGACAGCAAAAGTGCTCTGGCATGGGCTCCTCTCTCCCCATGGGCTCCCAGGTCCTACCAGGAACTTGCTCCAGGGTGAGTTTCCCAGCCTCACAGCCTCCTTCAGGCATCCACCCGCCATCATGGTCCATCATGGGCTGTGAATGAATCCTGTGAATGGAGCCCAAACCAGATCCTGTGAATGGATCTCTGCTCCCCTGGGGCCTCCATGGACTGCAAGGGGCACAGCTGCCTCACCATGGGCTGCACCACAGCTCACAGGGAAGTCTTTCATTCAGGGCCTAAACTCCCTCCTCCCACTTCATCACTGACCTTGGTGTCTGTGGAGGTGTTTTCACATTCTCACTCCCTGTTGTTGCTGCATTTTAGCCCAGGCAGAACCACTACAATTGACTGAGTGTACTATATGATGATTACATTTTTCCTAGAGGATGTTTCTCTTAGTATAAGACCAACAGCAGTTTCCGTTTACAGCCCTAAAAGTTGTTCTGCTTATGTAAGGAACATACACTGCTGTCAGCACCTAAAAAAATTATCCAGTGACAGTGTTTTTTTCATATCTGCAAGAAGAGAAAGCCGTAATACGTGCTTCAAGCTCTTTGAGCCATCCTGCATGCCTCTTCCTTTAAGCTTACCAATTTCTACAATCTGCAGGAAGCACATTTTGCATTTATAGGAGGAGAAAAGGGATCAGTCTGGTTTAGTGAGGGTGTTTCTGACATTCTCAAAGTTGTCTCTATGTTTCAGGTCATTTTTGCTAGCAACAAGTCTTGATCTCTTTAGCCAATGGTGATTTAATTTATTTATTATATATTTAATCCAGTCCCACCTTTACGTGCTATCAGTGACCAAGAAAGCAAAGACGGACTATATAGGAAGTGGCAAATGCTTTTAGCTTACATTGTACATTTCCTGCCCTTCAGCATTATCAGCATGGCGATTTTCAGCACCTTTATATACTGGTAAGCATGTGTACCATCTATTGGGTTGTTACTTTGTTGTAGGGTTCAATTCCCTTGTCAGCAACAGGGCTCCTGTCATGGCTTCCTGATATTGTCTCTCAGAATGGTTACAGGGAAAGCTTAAAGAAAGATTGCACAATGTTAGTCCTTCTCTTTCAGGCAGTGTTAAAACACTGTTATCAGCTCTTTAGTTTTAATGGGCCTGGGACTTTTAGCATTCTTGTGTCATACCAAGAGCAGGAACTGTTATGTTACGTTTAGTAAGATAGGAAATAAGAGAAAATAAGTGAGGAAGACAACAATAGGTATGTGCAATAAAGTTATTTTTTGTTTTCGTTTGAGAGTTGATGGAACAGTTGCAATCAGATGTTAGTCTGTGGTAACGTGTGTGCAAATGAATGGCAGCCTTGGTTTGTCCTGGATGCTGTTTGTTCTCTGGTTAGTCGTTGACACATGTTAACTTGATAGACCCTTGAAAGAGGTAAAGAGCAGGAGGTATTCTACTGTAGCTGAATGAAACCTTCTGCTCCGGGAGCTAGTCTGCCATAGGAATCTTGCAGTAGGGAAAGATCATTGTTTTCTTTTTCCTCCTGGTCTGTAGTAGGTAACAAGGGGAAGTGCTCAGCATGAACCTAGTTCTTTCCATTTTGAATCTCAGTAACCATCAGCTTCTGGTTGAAAAGACAAAAATCCCTAAGAGGGAGATTTCTGCTCCTCCAGATGTGAGGACTTGTATGCAGGAGTAGTTTTTTTTTTAAAGTTTGGTGCTAGTATTAAAAATATCGGTTTTATTGGAGCAAGGCCATCTTTCTATTTGTCCCCTTAGCTACCTGGGCATTTAATTCTGCAAGCTGCCAGGGCTTCCTGCTTCAAGTAGTGCTCTTTGAGAAGTCCTATTTCATAGACAAGCAGAAATTACTCCCCCTCCTCCTAAGCATTTAGAGGATATCCTAGATATTTAGAGGATATCTTGGGAGTCCTGATTGATAATAAACTAACCATGAGCCAGCAATGTGCCCTTGTGGCCAAGAAGGCCAATGGCATCCTGGGATGCATCAAGAAAAGTATGGCCAGCAGGTCAAGGGAGGTTCTTCTCCCCCTCTACTCTGCCCTGGTGAGGCCTCATCTGGAGTCCTGTGTCCAGTTCTGGGCTCCTCAGCTCAAGAGGGACGGGGAAGTGCTGGAGAGAGTCCAGCGCAGGGCCACCAAGATGATCAGGGGAGTGGAACATCTTTCATTTGAGGAAAGGCTGCGGGAACTGGGACTGTTTAGTCTGGAGAAGAGGAGACTGAGGGGAGATCTTATTAACATTTATAAATATCTAAAGGGTGGGTGTCAGGAGGTTGGGACACCCCTTTTTTCTATAGTAGATAGTAACAGGACAAGGGGTAATGGGATGAAGCTGGAACACAAAAAGTTCCACTTAAATATAAGAAAAACTATTTCACTGTGAGGGTGAGAGAGCCCTGGCACAGGCTGCCCAGAGTTGTGAAGTCTCCTTCCTTGAAGGTCTTCAAGACCTCCCTGAACATGTTCCCGTGTGACCTGATCTAGGTGAACCTGCTTCTGCGGGCAGGTTAGACTAGATGATCTCTAAAGGTCCCTTCCAACCCCTACCATTCTATGATTCTATGATATGCCGTGCTCCCCAGAGCACATCCATCTCTGCCAGGTAGCGAGGTGATTGCCAAGAAGTCAGCCTTTTGGAAAACCACTTTTCCGGGTCAATGAGATAAGGTTTGTGAAGCTCTTGAAGATCACAAGGCAATGCTTGTCAAACACACTCCTTAACGAACGGGAAATTCATACGGGCAGAGACTTTGCCCTTTTGGTTTTGAAGCTTCAAACAATATCAACAGCAGAGTGTGGTTCCAGTTAATAGATAATATTTACATATATTAGCCTCCACATATCTTTGCTGCCTGGTGGTTGTTTTAGTAGCCATCAGTGGTGTGACAGAGTGATTTCATAGTGCCTTTAGACCTCCTAGGGCAAGCACTTTCCCTAGGAAACCTTGAAGATTGTATCTGTGCAGGACTAAACTTTCCTGGGTGGACTAATTTTTGAAGAGGCTTTGATAGCCTTACACGCCATTTCTCTCAGAGAAATGTTTGTGTTTGTGGGGCTGGACAGTTTGGGTAAAATAGACTCAAACTCCTACCTGATCAGACACAAGGCAGGTCTGCCCAAGAATAAATGCAGCCACTTTTGCAAACAAGTAAATGAACTCTGTTTATGCAGATTTTCCTACCTGAAGATACCTCTGGGAAATGTTCTAAAAGTTTTTGTCATCCTATTATTCTATTACTGTAATCATCTCTCTTCTGAGTTGTTTGGTTTCTTTCTTTCTTGGGCTTTCTTCTCTTTCTATTCCTACCCCAGATTTACTAGTATGAATCTACATAATTTTGTGTAAAGTATTAGAGCACCTCAGAGAAGGTGATACTTTTATGCTAGGACCTTGGAAAGCTATTTCTTTTGCACTCATCTGTGATTAAAGGCTGTTAAATACCTGCTATGTTTAATACTTGAGGAGTCAATGCCCAGCCCTCTATTTATATTAGAGATTATTTTGGTGTCACACATGAAAAATGCTACAGGAATGCCTGTGAGAAAATTAATACTTCCCTTTTAAACCCATGTTCTAACACTGTGGATTTAGGGAAAAAATAAAAAGGGCTTTGTACTGAGCAATGAAGAAGAGAATAAAATGTTGAACAGCTGTCTGTTAGCTAAGAAAAACATGCAGTCTGTACCTAGTGGGAGGCAATTTTGGTACGAGATATTTTGGAAAGCGTAATTGTTTTGTCATCTGTCATATACACCACAAGGCTGAATTCAGTTTGCCAAACAATTTATTAACTTTTTAATCTTTAGGACAGATTGGGAAGACCTTTGTCCTTTGGTTGGCTAGGGAAAAAGTTGTGAACAGCATGTTGTATTAAAAAGTGCAGGAGTTATGGAGCAAAGTGCATTTTAGATGAATAACATGGATGGTGAATTCAATTAGCCTTCCATTTAATTGAGCATATCTGGTTTTACATTTGCATGCAGTATCAAAAGTGAAAAAATCCATCTGTTAGTTATCTGCTGTCATGGTTTGATATTCTTTAAACACGACTTGTATAAATAACTCCCACAGCATAGACACTAAAAGGAGAAAGATTTTAGTTTGAGGGATTGTAAAAGTCATGTTGGTTATCTTGAAACAACAGGGATTTCTGCTACAATTATTCCTTTATGTAACCCTCTTGAATCTAGATGGAGAAAACTTAATATAGCTGCACTTATGATATTAAGTGAATGTCATTTATGTTAAGGCTCCAAATAACGTAAGGGTTAAGGAATAAACTTCACTCACTGAGCTGTAATTGCTGAAAAAAAATAACGAAGAACAAAAATAAAAGCTACTTTCCGAGTTTGGCATCCAAACACCGTTTCTAAAATGCCTTTTTTTGCTCATTTTTGTACAGGACTGCGGGGCTTTATCCTGAGCTTTCCAGATTTGGAGTTTTCTTTGCTGTTGTCTTAGCATGTCATATAATTGGTGAACTACTAACACTTGTTCTACTTGGTGTGGTTCAAAACCCAAACATAGTCCAAAGCGGAGTGGTGCTAATTAATTCAGTGGGTGTGATAGTGGGAACGGGACTAGTAAGGTAGGAACAAGTTTTATATCATTACAATCTTGATTCTAAAATAATCTATTTACCTACAGAAGAGTTTCATGTGTTTCATGTATTTCATATATTGCAGGAGCACACTAATGCACAGGTAGCAGTGGAAAGTGCAGCTGTTACCCTTCAGAGGTAGAACTGCCTAATTGTCTTAGACCTCATTTTAAACACACAAGAGAGACAGTAACTTTCAATATCAACCAAGATATTAACTTTATTTTCCCACTTTTTGCAAAGAAATTGAAGATAAAACCCAGCAATTACTATCTAGTAGCCTGGCTGAATTCTTTTATAACATGAAAAGCTCATCCTTATTAAAGGAGCCCACCACAAAAAAAAAATCCCCACAACTTTTAGTAACTGCTGGAAGTTACCAGACATTGAACACTAGGAATGAGGGTTTAAAAAAACAGTTGTTCTCAACTGTCTTACTAGTGTTATTCTCCAGTTTAGCCATTCAACTTTTCAGACACTTTTTCTACCTGTGCAGACTGAGGTATGTAAAAATAAATAAGAAAGCAATGTAGTAAATATGAGGGGAAAATCATGATCCACTTGCTCATTACTGTGCAAATAAACGTTTTTGCATTGTAGTTGCATGACCTTTGAGTGGTTTTCCCCTTGTATTTGTCAAAAGACTTTTTCTTGAGATCTTGAGCAACAAGGATATGCTCACCAGAGATCCTTCCAATGAAAATGATAGATGATGTCAAGTTGTCCTCAAGAAAAGAGCAGGAGACTTCACAAAGTTATGATGCCTTGTCTCTTCAAAGTAGATCTCAGCTAATATATGCTTATCAAATAAGACTAGGTTAATATCTAATTATTTGGTCCCTGCCTAATTTCAGGAAGATGTATATTTCAAGTGACAAGACAGTTATTCCTGCTACCACAGTCTAATGGCTTAATGATAACTTTTTAAAAGTATTAGAGTAGTTTCTAACCTTATTTTTCAGTAGAGACAATGCTAATTAATATTATGAATCCCTTTGATTAATCTTCATAGGCAATGATGGATGTTAAAAATAGCATCGAGACTTGGGTTGCTGAGTTTATGTTCATTTGTTTAATTATCACGTTTTGCAGTACTTTAGGTGCAGAAATTACCCAGTCTTGTTGAATAATGTTATTTCAAAATGTTCATACCCTGTTTCTCTTCTCATTATTTTTGCTTCTTTTTTTGCTTTCTTGCTATTGTTGAAGTGAAGGGACATTCAGTCTTTTTTGGGATTGGTGATGGGATGAGGGGGTGGTGGTTTCTTTGGCAGCAATACATTTTTGCAACTAAGGTTTATATTTGGTCTCATTGTTTTCAGTTTCTCACTGCAATGTGAATAGCAAACACCTTCATAGAATTGCCTGTGACTGTCCACAAACAAGTCAGGTCTGAATGTTATGACACTGTGCCAGAGTCAGAGACAAATGGTTGTCTCTTCATTTAGCACTGAAGTGGACTTCTTGTTTGAAAACCCAAGAGCCAAGAACTGTTTCTGTAACAGGCAACGACAAAAGAATGAGAACTTGTTTTAAGTTGGGGTAGAATTAGGTCTTGGAATGTAGCAAAAGACAAAAGTTTAACTTCTCTGTTTCTTTAAGGACCATTGAAGCCATGCCAACACCTTTTAAAATACTCAGTTATCTTACCTTTCAAAAATACAGCAGTGAAGTTCTTCTAGCCAGTGAATTTCATGGCTTAAACTTCACATGTGGTAAGTATTCAAAGAAGCTGCCTCTAAGTCCATTGTAGTTAATGAGATGTTGGTGCTTATTTTCCTTCTAAATACAATCAAAGTATCCTGATAAAGATAACTTGTGAGTTGCTAAAAACACCTTATTAATTAGTAATGACTATAACAAAATATCAGCAAGCTGGACAAAATTGTGACTTTATTTTCCCCCCAACCATTTCTCATTCTTTTAGTTTGTGTTCTTTGTCTTCTTCACCTATTTTTTTGTCCCTGCTTTGGAGGCAGGTAAACTTTCAGGTGGCCAATTTTGCATCTTGTTATGAGCTTATTGGAGCAGTGATACACAAATAGATCACTAGCATTGCACAATCTAACATCATTGGAGGGAGCACTGATGTGGAACTCCTGACCACATCTTTCCTCTAAAATGAGTGAGGGTTCAGTTCAAACATGTGACCTCAGCATATAGTGAGCAGCTGGATCTGTCAGGCTGAGCATTGATGGTCGTGAGCAAGACAACCATTGTAATCACCTAGGTTGGCAGGGTTGGCAACTAACATCCATCAATGGGAGTGGAACTTACAGCTCTGGACCTACTCTAAGATATTCTGAGCATTGTAAACAGTGTCTGTGCTTCTCTCTCAGGCTGTATATTCTTAATCTATTCTCTCTCCTGTCCTTCTCTCTCACAGGAGCATAGAGGGCAACCGTTAGAAAATGAATCCAAGCCTTCAGCAGTAATAAGACAGCTGACTTTTAATGGGCCTTTCAGATTGCTTCTATTCTTAGATTTTGGAAGTGTTCAACAAACATGAAGTCTGCGTATTGGCCACACTGGGCAACTCTCATTTGAAGGCCCATCCAGATAGTGGGTCGGAAAAGCCATAAATCTACTTCTGTTTGGCATGAACAAAAGAGAAAGCTCCTACTGACCCTTTGTTCTTCCCTTCAAAACATATGGCACAGTTTAACTGCAGAAACATATGGCATGTCTGTTCTTATTGCAAAATGATGAGAAATGCTGCTGCGGGTATGGTTCAGTACATCACTAAAATAACCATAGGACTAGGTCTATTGAATGTATGAGCTAGATCCTGAAGCCCGAGTGTTGATTTTACTCATTCACCTTCTAAAGGAATTATTTTTTTTCTTCTGACAGGTGAAGCCAACAGTTCCAGTGTCACCAGTCCTGCCTGTGCCATCTCTCAAGGCAATCAGTTAATCGAAAATATGTTTCCTGGTGCAGTGTCTCAGTTCACAATCAATTTCTTAATACTCTATGCTTTTTTACCAGGACTTGTTATTGTAGCAATCCTGAGCTTCCAAATAAGAGAAAAAATTATTGATAGGCAATAAAAAAGTAGCATTTCTAACATTCCTAATACAATGCTTCTGATTTTACTATGGTTGAAGGCTTAAATTATTGGATTTTCAATAGAATTTCAGTGATCATACATATAGAAACACATGCATCTTCTCACGTTTGGTTCTAACTGAATGGTTTGTGTCTTGAAAAACGATGTTCTCTGAGAATGGCTTCTTGCTCTTGGTATTCTCACCTCACTCCCAGATCAGCCATAATGAGCAGTATTACATGGTTTAAAGCACTTTTTGAATTTAATTTAGTCAGCTGTTGCAGTCAGTTTTGAATACTAGAGCAATGGTTGCCCTCAGCTTTTCCTCACTATTCTGGTTTTTAACCATTACCGCTACGCAGAGGGATGCAATTACTACTTAATGTCATTTCTAGAATTGTATCTTAAGTCTTGTGCTTTGTGTGGATACTGCTTTGGGGAGCTGTAGAAAGGGAACAAGCGACATATGTGTAAATAAAGAGAGAATCAAGAAATCATTTTAATGCATACTCTATAGCCAACGAGTTCGGGATCTTTAAGCAATACACAAGGTACCCGACGTTTTTGTCTTGCAAATGATGGTAAATCAGAGAAGACAGTTACACTCTTCCTTCTTTTCATTATCAAGTTCTAAAACTCATCTTGGAAGCAGTTTGTGAATTATTAGGGTAACTTTGGTTTATTAATAAAACGTCAATTTGACTAAGAAAAACCAAAAGGTGTTTGCCGCTTCTTGGAAGCAATGTAGTTTCCATTGTTGGAAATTATTCTCGTGGGCTCACTGACCTCCCAAAGAGTCTAATTCATCCATTTAATAAATGTAAGTACCTCTCAAAATTGAAAACCCAACAGACAAACAGAATTCCTAAATTTTGTAACTTACTTTCCCTGTTCTGTGACAAAATATTTAGTACAGAGGGAGAGCTAGAGACTTCCTCAAGGAGGTAAGTATATTTGTGTCTTGGAATTCCATAATAATACAATTAGTTTAATTTGATAGTTTTCAGATGATGCACTTTGTAAGAAAGAATTTGAAATCCTGCAGTTACTGCAAGATCCCCACTTAAACATGAGGCCAATATTTTTTTCTAATATCTTTATGTAGAATATTCTGAGATGCAAATGTTATAACAGAAAAATATTTGGTAAATAAATATGTTTAAAATAACAAATAACTGTAAAGAGCTGGAAAGACACCCCATTGGTTTGTCTTTCCCATTTTTATGTGGGTTTGTTCATTGGGTTATGTAGGTTTGATCCTTGGGGTACATTGTTATGATCTGGTCCGGCAAGTGGCTGTTCAGACATTTAATCTCTGCCAACAAGTCTTACCTCAAGAGCCACCTCCGGCTTTAATCTAGATCTTGTCTTTTGTATTCTCCAAGCACTCAGTCAATCTCATATTGATCCTAGAGAAAAAGCCTACCTAGTTTAGGCTAGCATTTCATCAGCCCAGGCTGAATATGAATCAATTATACTTCCACCACTAAACAAATAGCTATCAAATTGATTAGACAAACGTCCCAGCATTTCAATATCTGACAGAAATGTCCATCTCTAGATTCTGTGCAAAATTATTACAACATTGTACATGGCAAGAAACAATTCTTGAACTATTTGACAGTGAAATCGAGATAAAGTAAACTTCCTCATTCAGGCAGAATGTGGTTTTAAATTCACTTTATTCTTCAGGGTTCTGTGGACCTATCCTATTCAAATGCATCCAACAATGATGCAAACATATTCTTAAGCTTTGTTTTTATATTATATATGCAAAGAAAAGGAAAAGATACCCAGCACACTTGACTGTGTGGTTTCGTATTTTGTGTGTGAATACTTGTTTATCTTTAAATACATGTTTAAGGCAGAAGCATTCCAAAATGACCCAAACAATGTGTTAGAACTCATAAAATAAGTGGAAGTGACTAATGTTGATCTTCAGATTCAAACCCAAATGTTAAACTGGAAACACTTTTAATGGTTCATCAGTCGGAGTCCAAAACCATTTCTTTCCAAGATTTAGAAGCATTTCTTTTATATTGTTCGAGTTCCTAAAACAGAAACATACATACATATTAATCTAATCTTATTAATATCAATTATGATACCTACATTAGCCACTTGAACGTTCAAAGCACATACAAACATTTTTCACCGTAGAAGACACGTACTATATCTTTTTATCTGTAACAAAATTATACTAAAAGTGCTATGAAATTTGCCACATTTGCTCCTGTATAGGGAACTGGGTTTTCTTTCTTTAGTTGTTTAGACCTAGATACTTTCCAGAGAAGAAGAAATTCTGTGTCTTTCCTTAGATGTTCAATTTGAGAAAGCAGCCTCCCTGTGAACATACAGAAACGTAACGCTGCATGCATTTAAAAAACAGAAACCAGAATTAACCAACAGAAACAACTGTTTCACACACAAAGCCAGGGCCCTTCAAGAGGCTAAATGCATTGGCAATTCCTTAAGATTGTAGAAAAGAAGCTAGAAGAAAAGAAATCCTACTTTCTTTTTTGTTTAAGCACAGGACTGAAACACACTTCTGAAATCTTGTGTATCACCAGTAGCCCTTAGAAATCCCTGCAGAACACAGCCTTATCCAGAAAGCAGTAAGGAGAAATACATTTGAGAGGAGTGCAATGGGTGCCTAGGAAATCGACACACCATATCTACTGAATCTACTGGATATTTGTGAAAATATTATTCCTTGTTGTCTGAGGGTTTTCAGGCAGTGTGTTACTGCTGGCAAAGATGCCAGCCTTTCCCCTTGTGTTTTGTTTTTCAGCTAGTAAAAAATATTCTTTCAGGTGCTACTGTTTAGTAGAATGAAAAGTTAGCATCTGCGTGTAAAAATGAAATGCAAACCCAATGTGGTAATTATGAATCTTCTATACAGAAATTAGATTACTAAAAGCCAACAGAGGCTCAAATTGTGGAGGTACAAATAAAGCAAATTGGGTACGAGAGCTGAGGTGGTCTACATCGTGCTACAGAACTTCCATCAGATTTGCAGGTGATACTCGAATCAGGTACTGCTTGCAGTACAAAAAAAGTCATCACATCTCACTTAAGTAACAAAGACCCTCAGAAGTGGGCACACGTTTTGTAAGATTGCTGTTCTGATTATAATAGAATGGATTTAACAGTGTAAGGGGGCTTTCACTGTAGGTATTCAGGTATCAGAACTGACAAAAAGAACAAAATTCACACCTGGTGAATTCGACAGAAGTATTAATTCTCACTCCAGAGCTCAGAGGGAGGAAGAAGAAAATAAAAGGCAGAGCAACAAAGAAAGAATCTAAAAATCATATGGAAATAATAAATGGAATTTTCTCTCTCTCAGGCAATCACTTCAGTAGCTTTGTCAGCAGTGCCAAGTTTTCAGAAAGCACGACAGATTTCTGAGCAGTAAGAGGAGTTTTAATCAGTGCATATTCTTCATGTGCTGCTTGAAGGAAAATAAGTTTTACAGCTAAGTAACTCATTGATGACTGACACAGAACATACTGTGTCTAGTCTAAATCTAGTAAGTTAAGTACAACTCCAGAACTACTGTTCTATCACTAAGACAGTCTTTACTCTGTATTTTTGCTCCCTTGTTCTTAATATAAAGTAATTATGATCTCAGAACATACTGAACTGTTGGAAACTTGCCAACAGTTAGGAACAGAAAGAATACTGTGATATTTTAAGGAGCACATGTAACCTGGTTTATGCTAAGTAAATAATTTCAATTCTAACAACTTTCTCAAAGGCTACTGTAAGGGGTAAAATTAGACAAGTAAGTTTTAACATATAATGACAATGGCCACGCAGAAGTTGCCTAAATAATGCCTTACAGATTTAGCATCCGAGTGAAATGTTTCAAGAAACAGGCAGATAATATAGCAGAATTCTCTTTGCTTAGCTAGAAGGCAATTCAGTGTCAAGGTAATTCAAAACAACACAGAAATGCAAAGTATCAAGCCACAGGATATATTAAAACTATGTAGCTATTCCACTACACACAGAAAAAGAGAAATGTTTCTTTTGGAGTTGCAACCAGGTAAGACATTTAAACAATATGAAAGAAAAGGAAAAAAGGGATTAAATGGGAGGGTACTTATAAAAAAATTATCTGTAACAAATTCAGGGATTCAGGGGCAAAAATGCAGCTTCCTTAATTTGCATGTAAAATAGAAAGTAAAATAAATCCCCAGATCTGAAATGCAACGGAAACATATTTCAAATACTACTTAAAGACGACTCCAGAGGCCTTGCTGAAAAAGGGTACCTTACTGCTCATAAAGTCCTATACTGTAGCCATTAGAGGAATTCTAGAATATATTGTAACTGTACAGTCAGCTCAAACAACCTCTCTCCAAATTGAAATAAGATCCTATGAATGAATGTATCTCAATATATGCCAAAATGTTCACGCTACCATTATGCTTCCTTTTCTTTCTGGGTACTAAGTGTAGGGGGCACAGATGACAGTCACGAAGAATTAACAATTGCAGTTTAAATATGCTTTCTGAGTGCTTTAAGCATTATTAGTGCTAGCAACTTGCCCTAGATGTCTCAGCAGTGGCATAAAGTGCATTTCTTTCTTTTCTTAACCTTAATGCTTTTGTACTTCTGCGTTTCTATAAATCCTCCATCTGCCAAATAGAGAAGATCACATCTAATCTCATAAAGGGATTGGGAAGAAAGACTTCACTGATGTTTGTGAGGCACTCAGATAAGATAGCATTAGCACATTCTCAGAGAAAAGAAATTAATACTTTTGTGTTCATTGAAGTGTCTGAATGGCAGGTTGAGAAATAAGGTACACAAAGAATAAGGATGATGAAAAGAAACACTGAACAATTGAATTGAGACATCAGCAAAACAGTATATGATCATGTAATTAAAGACAATACTATAATGTCTACAAACAAGGAAGACAAATTAAGATTGTAAGAAAAGCCTTAATTGTTGCATTTCCTCGGTTCTCAGGGACTGATACGACTAACTTTCTTTTCCATGCAGTTTCTTACTCTAAGTGCCCTCAATCTGGAACATGGTGACAATAACCAAGTACTGAAACGTAACAGTTTTAAGCATCTAAACTTCAGTAGGAAAATTAATAACAGCACTCTAAGAGTGCTCTTCAATTTGATTTTTTTAAAAAAGTGAATAATTTTTTCTACCCCTCCGGACATACTTTCACGTGAAAATGACAAAGCTTATTCTTGGCAACTGAGTAAACATCCTAAATAACTTTTTCTCCCCAATATTAAGACTACCCCCTACCCTCCCATGGAGAAAACTAAGGGTGCTACTGCTCTCTTATCCTTGTTAAGGTGCCTGTCAAACTTCTCTGCCCAGTAACACTGGTCTGACTAAAGGGCAAGGAAGTTCATTGCACAATATTTGGTCTTATATTTTGTTGAATGAGATATCGTCTCCTGAAGAAGAAATTATCTCCTGAAGTTCTGCAATATGGTCATGTCAGAAAACTGCTGAAAAAAACATGGCTCTCATTCAGTGGGCCAACACAGTCCTCATTCAGACAGACAGCTGCAGATCTGAGACAAAAATGACTCTTAGTTGTGAATGACATGGTTAATTAGGTCACTCCTATTTAAGGGAAACAGAACCACACATCCTTGCCAAATGTTATAGAATCTTCCCTCCTTCTGTTTATGACTTAGTTACAGCCTTGTACATTGAGATCTGCTTCCATTACTTCCTGTTAGCTGACACCAATCAATACCATTAAGCTTCATCTAAAACTGGCACCAATCTCTAAAGTAATACCTTTGTGTAATGGGACCAGTCAGTGTGAACTTTGGCATTGTGTGATGCTGGCTTAACGAGGCTCTCCAGCTCTTTGAGCTCAAGGTTAGCTTTATCATTTGCTTCAATGAATGAAGCTGCAGACAAATGACTAGATGAAAAAGGTCCTAGCACTTACGTTGAGTATTAGCAGCATGAGGAAGGATAGCTATGACCCAAAACAAACAAAGCCTTTGAAAAGACACTTTAGAGGACTTACCCCTGAGGTAGAGAGCGTTTCTATAGGAAACAGAGGATACCCCCCATACCATCTCACTGTTGCAAACATTTAGAAGAAACTAAGGAACAAGTCCTTCATGCACTCGTAGGTATCACTGACACAGGTGGTGTATGTGCAGCCCTAAACGACAGCATGATTTTAAAAGATCTCACTCAATTCAAGTTATGTGTGTGCCTAAAATGAAATTAAGGTGACCTTGAAGCATCAAAAGCCAAAAAGCTAGCAGAGAATAGAGAGAAATGGACAAGTTTGCCATGTTTACATTTTATGTAGATGGTATGAGTTAACAGCAAGCCACATGTTTAAGGCATAATAAAGATTCAAAGTGAAAGTTTTTATTGAATTTTGAAAGTCCTGCAAAAAGTGCAAAATTCCAGTAATTCTCAGGGAGAATCTGCTAGTTAAGAAATACATTAAACACAAACTCCAAGAAGGTCCCTCGTGCTGTATTCTTTCTCTCAGAGCTTAACTCCAGAGAATGAAAAAGCAGTAAACAATGGCAAAAGCACCATTTGCTACAAATCTGCACATTGCACGGCTGTGGGCTAAGAACCAGGAAAAGAATTCTGAAAAGACATAATTGAGAGAGATGTGCTCTATCTTGAACAAAGCCACTGCAAGGAAAAGCCTCAGAGAGCTTTCCAGAGCAAAAAAGTCTCAAAATAGAGTGGTATGTTTCATAGTTAACTCTGGAAATAGTTAAGGAGGTCAAATAATCTGGTCTAGAAGAAAACACTCTTGTAGCAGAATGCTGATGAGCTGGCCACTGAACTGCTACAGCCACAAAGCATCTCAGATAGGTAAATATCAGCTGATAGCCAGTACCTGGGAGTGAGACAGGTACTGTCTTGTTTCAGTACTTTAAACAATATCCAGAACAGTTTTCTGATTTTATACTAGAGAATTTAAGCTAGCAGGATGTGCAAACTCTAGCTGCAGACACACCTTCTAACCAAAGCTACAAAGGTGAAAGTGATTTAATTAAACTTTGTATTGCCAGAGTTGTCTATAAATCTATTAGAGCCTTATCGAGCAGTCCTGACCAAGACTGAGTCACTCAGTTATGATAGTTCTTCTATCAAACTTGGTGACAGGGGCTATATTTTTTTTCCTTAGCTGGTTTTGTGTTTGCTTTTCTTTTAAACCTTATCTTGGAGATAAATAAGCAAACTGGTTATCACCTAGAGTCCAATGTGGCATATTAATTAACCAAAAGTAACTGAGAAAAATGCTAACGTGCGCTTAAATGATTTGAAAATATCCCCCGTTGTCATCACATGAAAATTTTGTGTTGTGTCCTATGGTTTCATTAGCAGCATGTTGCATCTTAAAAATCTTAATATACTGTTCCTCCTACACATTAGTTATCTCAAGACTCTGTAAGGAATGTCAGACTTCTGATGCATTTAAAATATTGCTTTAAAGCTAAAATTTTTGTGCCACTTCTCATACGACTGAGGAAATCCAAAGACACTTCAAGAATCGCTGCAACTCCAGCGTTCTTCTCTTTTATATGTACATTGCTATCTTCGTGTGTTTCAAATGGAATTAAATTCTTGGAGTCTAAAACATTTTAATAATGTGGAAATAATCTTGTAATAATTGAACTTCATGATAGAGAAGTTTAGGAATTAGCTGCAGATAAAAAAAAGTAATTTTCTCTTTAATGCTCCAATCACTTGCAGTAGCCCAACTAAAAGAAGCTACACTGGCTTGGAATGCCCTTGAACAGATTAAGGTTCTAAAAGCCTGTCTCTTTTGTTTAAAACCAGAAAATTAATCATTTTCTGTATGATTTAATCAACACATACCAGTATCTTCTTTTGCAAGACATTATTATCTAAAAATAACAAAACCTAGTACACCATGTAGTTATTTTGAGATATACAGATATACTGAGTATGAGATTACGTTATGAATTCCTAAAGCAATGTGCTTTACAAATATTAATGATTTCTAAGACTGCTCTTGATGTAACAGAAATTCAGCACTGATGCCTCCATTAACAGGATATTACAGGTAATGTGCAAGTTCAAAGACTTGCAGAGGATTCTGGAAATTGCTTTATTCTTTTACATTATTAATGTATTTCTTTGGATCAGGTAACTATCAGCTTACTGCCTTATGTGATCTAACTAAACTCTACAAAACTGTGATGGTAGTAATAATGTAATCCTTTGACTTTCTTTTACAAGCATGCAAAAAGATGGAATTTGCCATGGCATTTTAAGGTTAGTTGAGATTAACTCCAATGGAAGTCAATAAAACTGCCTTTCATCTTAAGAGTGAGGGTCTGTAAAAACACTTGAGATCTAGATTGATACAATCCATCATCTCAAAGCACTGTTAGAAAAAAAACCTCCTTTAACCACAGTAATTTACTCCATGAAGAAGCTAAACAGTGCTCAAACAACACACATATACGCTGTGAGAACACAGTGAATATCTCTCCGTCATTCTGGCAATGAATTTTTTGCGTGTGAAATGGAGTTTCCAGACTCAGTACATGGTACTTCTTCCGATCAAAGAAAGAGATACAAATCTTGGGTTGATTTTAACAGACCCATACCTGTGGAATCAATGATGATAATACACAGCATTTCTACCCCTGTGACATTATACAATGTTCTAACCTTCATCAACTTTGCCGCAGAATTCTTCTCTAAAATTAATTCACCACAAAGGCAGGGAAATAGAGAAACACTTCAAAATTGTAAGAGACCCTTTTCCCATCAAAGGTCTTTTTGGGAATTCAGGGGGTAAGCCAAATATTACTATGTGGAATAAATCTTGTTCCCTCTGTTTAAGATAAAATATATGTAGCCTGCAAACTCGAGTCAGAAGTGTTACCATCTGAGCAACTCTACAGTTTAAATAAAAAGTTTTGAAGGAGAAAGACAAAAATAAAGTGGACAGACCCCACCTCAAACCACGTTACTGCTTCCTAGGCTTTCTGCTGGTCAACACCCAAATCAGAGTACAGGGTGCAGAAATGAAGAAATTACTGCCAAAAAAGTTCCACAACTTTGCTTCAAAATTATTTTAGTGAAATGATTCTGGATAAGGGTTAGAGGGAAAATCTGAATTATTCATTTCTAAAGAATCTATAGAGCGAAAACATTGAGATCTAATGATGCTCTACTGGTTTAATGTCTACCAATGGAAAATAACAACCCCAACCAACTACTAAGCTAAAAACTAAAGTTGAAGTTATTTAAGGGCAAAAAAGAGACTAGGAGGATATCCTACAATTAATTCAGCAATGCTGGTGGTTCTGGAATACCTGACTGTGAACAGCAGCTGAAGAACTGCAACCCACCTGGTTTTTCTGAGCTCTCATGACATCAACTTCGTACTCAGCGTACTGTGAATCCTGTGCAGGGTCCTTGGTATCTTGTAAATCACAGAAGCTCTAAGGGAAGAAATGATAAAAACCCCCCAAACCCCAACAGAAGACTTTATCTTCTGTTCTTTTAACAGGAAAATGCCATGCTATAGATGAAAGTATTTGCTTTTAATACAAACATATTAATATCTTACATTTATGGAAGAATTTTGTGTCATAGGATACAGATTAGATTTAAAAATAAAAAAATCTTTGACTGGTAAAATGATGAGAAAGTAAAAGCACAGTTAAATCTTAAAGGAAAGAAAATATTCTAATTTGGTAGTTGTTTATTATTCTCTCCTTAAATCCTTTCTGGTCCATACATTTGGTTAAGGTTGCTCTTGCTAAAGTAGTTCATACTCAAGACTAGAATCCAGTTCCAGTTACCAGAAGTGGTACTTCAATAGCCGAGAAATTGTTTACTATTTTTTTGACAAATACCTGCATTATACTTTACTGACCTTGAGGGAATTACAATTTTAATTCCAAAGAAGCAAATACAGTAATATAAAGAAACACTATAATTTAAAAAAAAAAGATACTACACAATTCTCCCCTTACTCAGATGGAAAGTAGCAAGAAGGCAACCATACAAATAATGGAATAACATAAAGCGGAATCATACTTATTATTAGATAAGGCAGTGAAAAAGACATTTCCAATACATACAAACAGCTTTAAAGTATATAGTGTCTTTTGGAACCAAAGTAGAAGACTGGGAACTTACTTAGCAAATCTTCTTTTAATCATCTTTAATTAGACTGATACCTTAGAACACTGATGGAGCATGCAAGACGAGAAATGTATTCATTTCCCCAACTGTTTCAGAGGGGCAGGAGTTTTTGGGAAGGGGAATCATAGAATGGTAGGGGTTGGAAGGGATCTTTAGAGATCATCTAGTCCAACCTCCCTGCAGAAGCAGGTTCACCTATATCAGGTCGCATAGGAACATGTTCAGGGAGGTCTTGAAGACCTTCAAGGAAGGAGACTCCACAACCACCCCGGGCAGCCTGTGCCAGGGCTCCCTCACCTGAACAGTGAAAGAGTTTTTTCTTAAATATAAGTGGAACTTTTTGTGTTCCAGCTTCATTCCATTACCCCTTGTTCTGTTGCTACCTACTACAGAAAAAAGGGATGTCCCAACCTCCTGACATCCACTCTTTGGATATTTGTAAATGTTAATAAGATCTCCCCTCAGTCTCCTCTTTTCTAGACTAAACAGCCCCAGTTCCCGCAGCCTTTCCTCAAATGAAAGATGTTCTACTCCCCTGATCATCTTGGTGGCCCTACACTGGACTCTGTCCAGAAGTTCTCTGTCCCTCTTGAGCTGAGGAGCCCAGAACTGGACACAGGACTCCAGATGAGGCCTCACCAGGGCAGAGCAGAGGGGGAGAAGAACTTCCCTTGACCTGCTGGCCACACTTTTCTTGATGCATCCCAGGATGCCATTGGCCTTCTTGGCCACAGGGGCACGTTGCTGGCTCATGGTTAGCTTATTATCAATCAGGACTCCCAGGTCTCTCTCTGCAGAGCTACTCTTCAGGAATGTTTGTTTATTTTGTTTTAAAATGCTATAGGGAAAAATAAGGTTTAACTTGTTTAAAGGCTTTGATATGTAGCAGTCAGGCAAGTGGCAAAGCATGAATTCCGACTCCTTCTCATCAAGATTGGAGATCCATAGACCGAAAGCTAGAATAAGGCCAGTTTGTGCCTCATAATTTGAGGCACAGTTTCATAGCCCAGACCAACTTCCTTGCCTGCCCAGGTAAGCTACAGTGCAGGAAATGGACAGGAATAAACAACTGTGACACAGCTCAGTACTCAAGGAGAAAGCAGAAGCCTGTATTTGCTCAGGTCAGGTAGACAATAGTTTTCTAACAACATTAATTGCTTTTATTGAAAAGAAATATTTGCCTGTTGGGACTAGAAGCTTCTGAAGTATGTACAAGAGTTATCACTACTTAAGAACCAAGGGATTCTTATCTCCTTGCAAATCCAAACACTTCCCTTAGCAATACAACAGATTTTAGCATGAAAATGTAACACATTTCCTCATTCAAAGCCTCATGCCCTAGGAGAATAGGGATCAGCAGCTTGCCACAGTGCAGAAGAGGAACATCACTGTTATTTAGTTTAGGTATATGGGATATGTCACCTTATAAAATTAAAAAAACTTTGACTATAGCTTGGCTCTCAATATAGGATAGGCAATAGCATAACTTTGAAAAAAACCAGAAGGTTACACCAGTACTTCATAATTACTAAATGTAGGAATGTGACTGAAGATGTAAAAGCTGATAATCCAAGCACCATTACAAACAAGTCTGTATCTTTTTAAAGTGGATGAATTAAAAATTTAGAAGAAACTAAATTGCTGAAGGGGACTGAAATACCAGTCTCTGTTCTTGAAAAACAAAAATTTGTAGTAATATTACTACTATTGTATGAGAAAAGAAGCTGTGCAGCAGACAGGTAAATACCGACCTTGGGAGGAAATGTTTTCTCAAATACTTTTTTCCACAGTTCCAAAGGTGTGTTTGCACGCATCTTTCCAATATCAGAGGCAGGTGGTGGTCCTAAGGATTACAGTACAAAATGATACAGAATTTATGTCACAACAACCTAAATTATCAAATCATTTTAGATAATGTTCCACCTAATGTAATGTCTTATCTTCCAGAGACAAGTTGCGACAAGTCTGAAAAAACGTTGATCTCCCATCATGAACGTGAGTGGCATTATATGTTCTATTTTCTTTCAGATCTAAGTTTGTCAGTACTTCACTGTTTGAAGTAGCCTTGATACTTCATATTAAACTACCTAACAAATCTGCACCAAGTATTTATCAATAATATAAATACTAAGTCATCATTTGAAACTTTCAAAGCCATTTCCCTCAATAACATGTTAAAACTGATGCTGATGTGCTACAATATAATTTTACTGTTCATTTGACCAATTTTATTTTTCTTTTTTTCAAAACCAACTAAGTAACAAACACAATGAACAGGAACTGTCCTCACCTATTTGGCTCAGGGAATCCAGGCCTGCTGGTATAAACAGAGGTTTGTTGTGATCCACTGACACAGACTTGCTGAACAGAAAAAAAGAAAACTTATTAAGTGAGCATTTATCATCAACAAAAAATGACATTATTACAGCCAAAACTAGACTTTTCTTGGGCTTTGCAGACAAATACTTGTAAATAAAAATCTACTCAATTGTAGTGGTTTCTAAGTCATCAGTTAAGGAATCACAAACAAGGAGTTATCGTTGTCCTCTGCAGAGATAAGCAGCTGGGACGAGCAGCTGAGACACAGGAGTGACCATGCACAAGAATCTTTCAGAGATCATACTTCAGAAAAAAAAATGTTTTGATTATGAAAATATTTTTTATTAAGAACTTCTAGACTCTGGATAAGACATTAAAGAGTTGGACAATAATTATGTTACCTTTTATCGTAGCCAAATGCCAAGTGATTAATAAGAGCACGGGCTTTCAGCAGAAGAGCCTCAGATTTACTGGTAAACTAAATGAATCAGAAAACAAAATATACATTATGATCTTCTGTCATAGAAACACTTCATTATGTCATCTACACAGAGGATTTCAGATAGAGCCTGGCTGATTCCTCATCTCAGTAACTCTGGTATCTGTTCACTGAATTTACTAGAACAAAAGTCTCATCCTCCCTTTCCAAACATGAAAATATTTCTCACTGAACATATGGATCAATAGAGATTAAATGGAAAATAGCATAAAGATTAAAGAATTAATTTTAAAATACTGATTCAAAACTTGTGAAATATGCACATGAAGAGACACAAATATTTTGCTCAAGACTAATAAGTCATTAACATTTTAAACTACATTTAAAATTACCCAGAATAAAAAACATTTAGAAATGTAATTAACTATCAAATTGTTCACAAATCATAAAAACAGCCTGATAGTGGCAGAACTGGTACAGATTTATCAGAAAGCAGCTTCCAGAACATATTCTCAAGGAGCATGTGTATTCCTATCTTAGGGCTTCTGTATCCTAACAGAGATGCATGTCACTGAAACAGAAGTCAGATGTCTACTGTGGGAAATGAAGTTTCTCCCATTTATTTCGGTGGGAATGGAACTAAATAAAATTTAGATTTAAATATAATTTAAAAAATAAATCAAGACAGTTGTATTCTCAGTTAAAAAAGGTGAATTCATGTGTCAAAGTACAAAAGTTTTACAATTTTACATAGACGCAGAAGGACATGCTGTGATTATAACAATTTAAAGCAAACATACATTGTTTGGTAATCAAAATATGCCACTATTAAATGTTATTACATAAATGATGATTGAGACAAATAGAACTGTTTTCCAACAGAGAGCCCAAGAGACAGCTTTTTTGGATTGTAAGCCTCAGCATGCATGTTTCTGCCTTTACTCAGAAAACTCCAAACTCAAAATCAATTTATATACCCATATAAATACTTCATTGTCCTCATGGTTGGCAGTTCCTAGTTACTACTGTAAACAAAATTCCTGCCTTTAAACACTGTAAGTGTGGTAATGTGGTATGCTGAAATTGCTGTGAAGATGAGCCCTCGGATCCAAGTTAAATCTTCTGAAGCCAGGTCACTAGACCTAAATTCATGCTTCTACCAGAAAGGTTGGTTTTCTAATTCTGCCTAGGGCAATTCCTTTTGCCTGTCCTCGTTTTTTGTACCAAAAAATTTTGCCAGACATGCAGTAAACTCCTTGCAGGAACTGAGCTGGCTAACAGGTAACTATTTTTATTCAGTTTTTACTGATGATGGGAATTAGGTGGTTTGCCTGCAAGGTGTATCCATTCACCCATCCATCCATCCCTCCCCTGCCAACACCTGTAACTTGTTCGATAGATTAGCTCATCAAGAAACCTACTGCAAAACTAATCTCATTTTATCCAGAAGCTTTTCATTTCTATTTTTCTAAATATTGTTTAGTAACACAAATATTGCTCATCTTTTCTATCTTTAGATAGAAAGGGAATATACACACCACTAATGATGCTCCATAATAATGTGAAACAAACCGAAGTGTCTTGCTTATTATTTTCCTCATTTCAGAGTCAAATTCCTGAAAAAGTTGATATCAGAACATATATATAAGAAACAAACCCCAAAATTTTACAGCTAGAACTTTTCATGTTTTTTTGTGTAAAATGCAACATACTAAGGCTACAATATATGAGGCTTTCAGCTGTCAGCATAATTATATCTTAACACAGAATCAGTAACAGCCTACTCTGAAAAGAAATGTCACAATTTCCCTTTGTTTCTTTTTTTTTTTTTTTACAGAAAAAGCCTAATTCAGGCAATATATTAGTCCAGAAAAAGTTTCTTAATTGGGAATGTGTGTCCAATTTTCAATTAATTTGTTTAACTTTCTTTTAAATTTTTAGAAGTAGACGTATTGCCTACAGGAAGAACCAGGATTTTTTTCTTTTCGTGAAAATATTTAACTTTCAGTAAACCTTTGGGTATATGCTCTCTAAATTGTAATATCTGCAAGATCTGAGAGGTGCACAAAACCATCTTTTCAGGAATGTTTCTTCGATACAAGATCGCTTAGATGTCCTTCCCTAGATAAAGTGAACAAAAACCTGGCTCCAGTGAAGCCTGCAGGAGTCTGCTCATAGGCACCAAAGGAATTAGGGTGTTATTTTGGGTTTGTTCCATCAGAGTTACTGATTTTTAAAGAAGTAACAGCTCAGCATACAGCCTCAGTATGAAAGGAGGCATGGTACCTTGTTAGTAAAGAAGTAACTCAGTCAGCCAAGTATCAACGCACTATGTAGTTATCCAGGGAAATGAAGACTGCCGGTATAGCAGCCAAAATTCAAACACACTGTTCTAGTTTCTTGCAAGTTTCTTGTGCTTGAAAATTCTGTATGCATTCTTTTGGATTTTTATCATCCTGGGAGAGAATCCAGAAGTACGATGACATTTCTTTTCTCTCCCTCCTAAAAGATGCAATTACTCATTTGTTTCTAAGAACTCAAGAAGTACTTAAGAAAAAATAGTTTCAGACTGAAATGATAGTTTATTGTTCACACTGTCACAATGAACACAACATCTGACCAGCTGCCTTGAGAGATGCCCTTCTCTCACTGCCGTAAGCTTACAGCTGTGGTCTGAAGGAACACAACTCCTCTCATTATAAAAGAATAAAGTCATCAACATGGTGTTTCCTTGTTTCCCTCTTTGGTCTGCAAAAATATATCTCAACATTTTCCAAGTACATCTCAAAAATCAGCATTTTTGGAAGTGTTTTGTCAAGAAATAACCATATGCTTTCCAGAATGCTGTTGAACAGGAACTTTTTGTGGTAGAAGGCTGTCTGGCTGACTTTTTTTTCACACAGTTACTATTCTATTACGAAGATTTTAGTATATTGAATCTTTAACTATCAAAAAAAGTAATACTTACATGAAAAATATCGTATTTGCTTCCAATTATCACCAAGGGTATTGGAAAAGGGTCAACTAACTCATAATCCTGTTAAACACATAGATGAAATTTACCCATTGTAAACAAATTGTAAAAGTCTGCAACTGTGAGAAAAAAACTGCAAGGGGTTAAAATTAATTCACAGCAGACAAGCTCTCTTTTTTCAAAACCTTAAGTCAGATGAATAAACTTTAATGCAATATCCATGCCATATTCTACCACTTTCTCATTTTCTTTATAAGTGGTCAGGAAATAATCCCTCTTGAGCTGTCAGAACACTTAATGGCATAAAAGGGCTCTTACACTATATACTCCAGCTCCAACATTAGATGAAAAGGGAGGAAAAACTCTGTCAGATTGGATTAGTATAACTGTCTTTTTAACACATTCCCCCTCCATGCATCAGATCCAAAGTAATACAGACAAAAGCTTGAGAAAATGAACCTGAGCGATTTGCTTGTGTCACGCATTTGTCCTCCCCATATCCTATTTTCCAAACTCTTAAAAAATCTTTAATGTGATTTTCCTATGTTTGATACGAGCAGAAAGGGGAAAACATCAAAATTGGTGTATGTAAACAGCTCTAGGGGTGTAAACTTCCTTGTTAAATAGACAACTTTTATCAGAACTTTTAATAAGTTGATTACAAGAATTCTCACGTTATCTGGAAGGTCTTCCTGTAATATATATGGAATGAGACAATCCCCTCATGTGTTCACACAATTATTTAGTCAAGCTGCATCATTTGCAGCCAAGTGGAAGAGATGTGTTGTATCAGAGGTTGACCTAACTGTTCCCTTTGAAAACTGGTTATTTCACATACAGATTTAACGACAGTATATTAGCAAGAAGCTGCACAGACTGAAAATCCTCTGAGAGGAAAAATAATTGGCTTCACTCATACACTGTCAAGGCAAAAGCTTTGAGCAAAATTATCATAAAACTGAGAGTATAGAATACAGTTCTTAATTAAGAATAAATTAATTTGGGATCAATCAGAAATATTAAAACTGGCATAGTGAATCCTATTCATCTTCTGGCTATGGAATTAATTTTTGACTACTGGTTATTTCAGGTGCATCCAGCCTTTTTAAACAAGGCCTGCAGTTTATATGGTTTATCATATAGACAATATATCTTTATCCAGGCCAACAGAGTATATCTAATCCTTAAAAAACCCATACCTCTAAGAATCTCATCAGTTCCTGTTTATCATGAAAATATGTTTAGCTATAAAAAGGCAAATAAAAATCTGCATAAACTGTCATTGACTTTAACTACAAAAGATAGCATTTCCTCCCACAAAATTGACATATTTTTCCTTGAACAATGATTAAAAGAGAACCAAGAAGTAATATAACATGTTGTTTGCACTCTTTCTGATTTTGACAATGAAGGCTAAATAAAATTTCTAGTTTAGAAGGTATAATTGTGTTCTCTATAGGGCAAGTGTAACAAGTTTTCCCTTCTTAACAATTACTGGCATTGTTCTTTTTACTTATTGAAAAAAGCTTGCGGTTTTCTGATATGTAAACTCCTATAGGTAAACTTGACACTGTGGTCATGATTTATCACCAGATGTGCTTGTAGGCATTTTCTTTTTGTGAATTATCTTTTGTAAAAGTAAAAAACAACATCACAATCCAGCAGATCTGAAAGCCTGTATAATCTACTGAGTGTTGCATATGTTGCTTTCTCATAAATTTTAAGTGACTTTTAAATTCTGGAGCTATAGAAGCATTTGCTGTATAGCAGCATTTTATAGAAGTTACAGTAAGTAGATTTATGTGCCAAGTCTTTGAATTGTTGAATACTTATTTATGCATTATATACACACAACATTTGCAGAGGTTTAATGCACAATGACTTTTCATTTCTATTGCGCATAATCTAGTTTAGCTTTTGCAGAGATTTACTTAGCAATTATGTTTAAAGGACTGATGTTAACATTTCTGAAACTTTATAATTTAATTAGTTGTCAGATTATCAAAAGGCATTGAGTTTGTGATAGACATTTAAATAAATGCAAAGTATATAGTCATGTTGATTGCTGTTATAACTATATTCTTTGCTTAAATTTGTACCTTCAGCTAGTCTCTTGCTAGATGACTTTTGTACATTCTAGTTTTCATCTTCATTTTAAAAAGATGAGGGGGGAAAAAAAGCAAACTGCTACTCTAAAACTATTTCTTTTGATTGGTGTAACATGCCATAACAATCACATTAGATATCTAACAAAAAGATATAAGGAGCCTTCTTTCCTTGTTTCTGCTCTTATTGAATTTTTATTAAATTGCTATAATTTTCCAGTGAACAGGTTCATCTACATCAAATGGATTTTCAGTCAAGCATAAAAATCTAAAAGAGTTGTTTATGATTTTCAAAAGCATTATCTTTAACTGTATAAAGGCCTGTGACATCTGGAGAAAATATTAGAAGTAACTTACTGGATGATCTCTCTGCAGATTGTTTCGCATCTTCTGTTTAATTTCAGCAACTACTTTAGGATTTGTCTTTTCTAGTTTGGCTAAAATTTTGTGCACATGGTTCCTGGTGACTTGCAGAAGTTTCTCCATAGTAGTCCACAGTTCATTAGGTTTGGACAGATCCAATACAAGAACTACAGCAAATGAGCTATTGAAAAGGCAGTATTTGGTCAAAACTTTAGGGCATGAGACAATCAACATTTTCATTTACAACCATACTTGTAGCAGAAATGCTGAAAGCAACAAACGTGAAACACAAATGCAGCCATTTGAATGGATGTAATCGTTGTTTCTCATTCCATTCCGACTTGGAAAGGGGATTCCAGACCAAAGTGGTATTAGAAAGACTAAAAAGCAAAGTGAATGTCCAATTTCACTTTGAAATGCTGTGCAGAAAAAAAGATCTGGTGAAAAGTCTCTTGGTGAAACTAGATATAGTTCACGGAACTTTCAAATAAGAAAACTGTTAGACTACAGACAGATGAGAAAAACAGGGAAAAGCACCCAAGTACTTAAGTTTAAATGGTAGAATTTTTGACTAGTATATTAATATACTACTTTATGACCAGAAGTACTATTACAGAACAATGTAGCTATTCCAACAAATCTTAATATTCCTCATCGGTAAAAAGGAAGAAAAGACTGATGGATCTGGAGCTCAGTTAAGTTAATTTAGACAACAGCTGAAAAATGATAGGTTTTATTGCCCCAAGCTATTCTAGAAACAAAAAGCTTCACGGGGGGTTTATTCCTTCTGTCTTAGTCTGTTGCTAAGCAATGGCATTACCTCAATAGCCAAAACAGCAAATGTACATGATAAAAATTATATCCCTTCTTTTTTCCCCCACAGAGGTTAAACCTCATTACCAAGGAAATCAAGCAATGTACCTTAATACAAAATTTATCTTTTGAAACTTTTATTCCATTCCACTTTCAGCTCCATCTCCCCTAACCAGTAAAAACATAAAATGCACCCTCCCATCACCTTCTCATTTCTTCATGCAGCTCTTGATGCAATTCTTCTTTCTATGCTACTCCATCACTTTTATGGATTTATCTCACTACATTCTCTTAATTTTCTCTAAATTTGTTTCCTTTTGTCCTCAAATAATTTCAACAGCTTTATTCCCTCTCAGAGACATCACTTCTCTTGTAGAATCGTCTTCTCAGATGGTCACTTCACCTCCCAAAAATCCAGATATTTTTGTTACAATTTTTTGCCCTGTTTTTCACTCCAAAATACTGCCACTCACAGAAGCAGCATCTATGTTTCCATATAGAAGTCAGAAGCAACATTTTTTTTTTTTTGCTTCCAAGTTGCTTTTTCTGCTCCTTCACTGAGCATAAAGATACTATGTCTTCTCTTTTTCTGTATTTCTTGTTCTATCTGCTTAAGAGCAGCCTACTTCCCTTACATTACCGTTTGCTCTTGTTGTGGAGATTGCTAAGAACTGGACTTATTAGGAAAGAATCTGAAGAGGAAGGTCAAAGTATCAGTGGTATTACAATGATTTTTAGAAAAAAAATCATAAATGTTCTATCTTACATTTGAAAGATTTTTCCACAATAAAACGTCTAGAGATTTACTTCTGTTTGAAGGAAAGATGAAATTAACATTAGAATTGTAATATTAATCACCTACCTTAAGTTGTTACTAGTGATTGGTATTCGAATCAGTTCCAGTAATGATGTTCCACCACCTAGTTCCCACAAATGAGCTATATCTTTAGGCTGTAAAAGAGTTTCATTTGTTAGAAACGTGCTGCTTCCATGCAACACCAAAAGGTCTTCATCTGATAAACTGGCTTTTCATGCAAGTGACACAGGAGAGGAATGGATATTATTTCACTAGTATTTTCTGAAAAATAAAACCAAAAAAAGAACTCTCTGTGCTCAAGGAATTGCACATAACACTTATGAAAGACTCCTGGCTTGCCCATGATCACCTTTATAAATGACAACAGTGAAGTTAAAAAGTCAGGAAACAGCACGATTAATAATAAGTGTAATCAGGTTCTCTCCTCTTTCTTTTTGTTTATTGCAGCTCAAGACTAATGCTCTTTGAGAAGTTTGCAACTGGAAAAGTAATGTACCTTTACATTTAGTTTCTGGGAAAAGTTTTAACTGATTTTTACCTTTCAGAGACAGATCTTCCACTCCCTGCAAATACCTGCAGCAATAGTTATTTCTGCTGGGCAGTGTTGGGAATAAGTTCAATACAGATGATCTCTAAAGGTCCCTTCCAACCCCTACCATTCTATGATTCTACGATTTCTATTAACATAATCTGCAGGGCAGCGATACAGACAAATAACCTAACAATTTAATTATGACTTAATATCCTCAAAAATGACTGCTTCTCTCACAAAATTGGTAGTAAAATATCTTCACTGGTTTATACTCATTTTGCATTTTAAATACAGCTGAGGGCAGGCACACTATGTTACAATGGAAAAATAAAAGCACTAAAACATGACAAACAAGGTAGTTTTTACAAATGAACCTGATGAATTCTTTTGTTTCTGATGTAATGTGTTTTAGTGAGTGGGAAAAATATATTACAGATTAAAATACAAAATTAAGCTATCTAATTTAAATAAATTATATTAAAACTCCCTTTTTGTTTCACAAACAATAAGCTAAAAACCCTAAGATTCTTACACATAAAAATAAACTCACGTATTTTTATGTTTCTGTGTGTGTATATAAAGATATGGTAAACTATACTTTCTGGATACTTACAGTATTGTGTCTCCTAGCCCTTCTTCCAAAAGTATATTCCAAGGCTAATGTTGGCTTTGGAATCTCTTCCCTATGCAAGGAAAAAGAATTTTGTCAAGATCCGCTAAATTAATAAAGTTAATTCTACAGTTACTGAATTATATTTACCAGTCAGTTCGGAATTTGGCTTAGAAACATCAGTACAGAGAGGATACTTTTAAACTATCAGGTCTGAATTGCTAAACACAGAAGTAAGAGAACCAACTTGAATAGACAGCCATTTAAGCTGTCTAATACTGGAGAAGGATAACTGAAGGAGTCAGATGACAGGTAGTAATGAAGGGAAATAAGTTGATCCACAAATAGTCAAACAGTCACACAACAAAACTTCTGTATACATGTATTATGAGTGACCACACAACATAACTGTTTATGTAAAATTCTAATCCTGAGTTGAAATCTACTTTTAAAAAATGAACACATACCTCTCCAGACACCTCAGAATAATGGTGGTCTTTCCCTGGAAATGAAAAACAAAGAATAACCCTACTGTACGGTCATTAAAGCATGAATGAGACTCTCTCATTTAACATTCCACTAATAAAGTACCAAGAACTGTTAAACCCATGTAATTGTTTGTAGCCTTACAGTGGAAACTTAACTGCCAGCTTCCTGTTAGAATTGAGTTAAACTACTATTGCTGAAATGACAAACTAACACAGATGAGAAATACAGTAACAGGAATTATATATAGTGTACTTAAAACTAGACATTCCTGATCAACCTGGCCAACTCTGTTAAACTGGTTAATAGTTTTTAATTATTCGTGATATATTTATGTAATGTTTGGTTTCCACTGGAGTTAATTATTACTGAACAGGTGGAAATAAGAAGAATGCTTAAAATACAAATAAGCATACAGAAAAATATGTTTTTACACTGTTGAAATTCAGACAATGAGTATCATGCCACACTGAAAGAGCTGGCACTTATACAGCTTCCTCCTGTGTCCTTTCCTATCTCAAAAATCAGTGAAGTTCAGGTAAATCTGAAAATTCATTGTATTTTCTCTAATAAAGTATTTTTAAATTGCTGATGAAGAGATGGCACATATACCAATCCCTCTAAATTAAAAAAATGTATCTTTAAAAATATGACTCGGTCAAAAAGGCAAATATTACGATGTTTACTTTAAAACAGAAAAAAACAGAAGAAAAAGATAAAATTACTAATAACCAAACTTGGGGGACAATAAGCTCAAACAATGTTGAGCATATAAAATCATAAGTCTGCAATCACTGACAAGGTATGTTCAAATAGGTCTGACATAATACAGACACAGGTCATAGCAGGATGTCACGACCTCCTTCTACAACAAAACTGGTATCAACCCCTACCATTTTATGTTTCTATGATTCTATGATCAGTGCACTTTAACTGGATTGTTACCAGTTAAATCTTTAGACAGTAAAAATTATGTCAAACAATTAAAAAGAGTAGCATTATTTCTAGCAGTTACTTTCATGAACATTAATGAAGCCAAGCTTCATTGGTAATGTGTCAACTAGTTAACACATCACCAATAACAACAGCTGAAGTTTTAACTCTCCAAACCATAAACGTGAACTTCTGAATTGTAATAATGTCTCATCAGCCCACACTCTGAGGAATACCCACTCTCTGCAGAATCTGAACATAATATATCTTGTCTTTAGAAGAATTAAGTGGACTTCAACCTCTGAAAATATCCAGTATTTTCCTTGACACAAATAGTTTGAAAAGAATTGTAGACAAAAAGAATTGTAGACTACGTAACGTTACCCCGTTTTTGTTTCCCATAAATAATATTGATTTTTCGCAAACTTCCACATGCTTGCCATCATCATCAGGGTTTTCTCTCTTCTCTACTTCAGCTATAGCAAGGTCCCATAAAGTATCACTAGGCAGAAGAAACAAGAGTGGCATTAAACAATAGACCCTATACCATAATTCCTGAATATATCTAAATGGATAAATGAAGAGTATTATGGTTTAGTATTATTTCACATCACATACCCTCTGCCTCTCAAACTGCTGCTTCTGACAAAACTAGGTTAAGTAAAATTCCTCAGGTGACCCCAACAGCAACATGTGGTTGAGCAAATACTAGCTGTATAGCATGAAGCTCTGAGTACGTTTAAGACACCTTTTAAAGGTTTATAACGCTTAAGGCTTCTTCCAGCGCCCAGCAGCTCAGGCTGGCAAACTCCGGAGTTGGGAGCTTCCCCAGAGGTGCCGGTCTGTGGGTTCGGGGGACTCAAGACCTGCCCTCGGCAGCCCGCGGGAGCTGCTGCTCGGGGGCAGCGAGGGCTTCCCCTTCTCAGGCTCCCCCCTGACCACAGGCGGGGCAGTAAGGGTGGACTAGACCCCCCTATTTTCTACAGGGTCCGTAACGAGAGCAACCGCGAGCCAGGCGTGCCCTCAGCCTGCCCTCGACCCTGCTCGCTTTCAGGCGGAGAGGCCGAAATGGTTCTTTTTACGCCTGCTCCTTCCTCTGGGCTATCTTCCCCGGCCGCCGGCTCCTTCCTCACCCAGCAGCGGAAGCCAAACCCTCTCACCGACCGCGGGCAAAGCTCCCTGTTACCTGGCCTTAGGCATCGCTCCTCGGCGCCCGGGCCTGACTCCCCGTCGCCATGGGAACAACGCGGGGCAGGCTGGGAGGTGTAGTTCCGCGGGGCGGCGGAAGGGGGCGGAGGCCGCTCCACAGGGGGGCGGGGCCTTCCTGCCAGGCGCGGGCCGTGGCGCTGGGGGGTGCTGTTCCCGCCTCAGCGCTCAGCGGAGGAGCGCCCTGGCAGCCCGCGGTGGTGTGGCGGCTGGGACGGAAGGAGGGACCGTCGGACCATCTCGGCCTGTTCTCTGCGCGGTGTGCGGGCGCAGCAGGCCCGGCGGCTGCGGCTGCCAAGCCCCTGAAGTGAGGGGAGGTCCGCGGTGGTTCCACCGGCGGCCGGGCCCCATAGGACCCGCAGCTGCCTTTGATTTTCAGGTGCTAAAAATTAGCACCCCACCGTACTACCAGAGTGAGTGGAGCTCGTGTGAAGGAGGCCAACTGTAGCACTTGTGAAGAGACAAAATACAAAAGCTGTGGAGAAATCCAGAATAAACATGTCAGAAATAGTGAGAGTCTGTTTATTTTACCTCAGACTTAAGTATTGGCTCCTGATAAACTCGCAGTCCACAAGATAACAGTGGAAGGACTGAAATGAAGACCTGCTTGGCAGAACCTCATGGAATAGGATTCTAGATGGTAGAAATGCCCAAGAAAGCTATATAGGCTTCAGCTGCCACTTCATTCAAGGGCAAGATCAGTGTGTCCCCACAAGAAGAAAGTCAAGAAAAGGAAGCAAAAGGCCTACATGGTTGGAAAAAGAACTGTAACTACTAAAGGAGAAAAAAGAAATCTCTGTAAGATGAAAAAAGGGACTCGTTGTTTGGGAAGAGTATAGAAACATCACCAAAGTATGCAGAGATGAAATCAAGAAGGCTAAAACCTTTTTGGAATTAAATCTGGCAAAGGAAGTAAAAGAAAATAAGAGGTTATTTTTTCAAATACATCAGCAGCAAAAGAAAGACTGAGAAGGGGAACCTGCTGATGAAAAAGGAGGGTGTCCTGATGATGGAGGATGCAAAGAAGGTGGAGCCTTCCTTGCCCTGGTCTTCACAGCCCAGGCCAGCCCTTGGGAATCCCAGTCCCTGGAGGATAGCTTAGAGAAGACTTTCCCTTGGTGGACAAGGATGAGGTAAGAGACCTGCTGGACAAGCTTAACAACCATAAATCTATAGCACCTGATGGGATGCACCCACTAGTGCTGAGGGAGCTGGCTGACTTTATTGCTAAACTACTCTTCATCATTTTTGAATGACTGTGGAGGACTGGAGATGTTCCCGAGGACTAAAGAATGGCCAGTGTAACTCCAGTCTTCAAAAAGGGCAAGAGGGAGGACCCAGGAAACTACAGACCAGTCAGCCTCACCTCCATCCCTGGAAAGGTGATGCAACAACTTATCCTGGATGTCATCTCTAAAAATACGAAGGAAAAGATGATTGGTTATTGAGGACTCAACACTAAGGGGAAATCCTGCTTCACCAACCTGATAGCCTTCTATCAGAGTGCCTCTATGAGGGGACAGAGTGTACCCTCTGCAAGTTCGTTGATGACACCAACCTGGGAGGACTGGCTGATTCACCAGAAGACTGTGCTGCCATTCAGAGGGATCCCGACTGGCTGGAGAGTTGGGCAAAGAGGAACCTCATGAGGTTTTTAATGGCTCCTTTCTCACCAAAGAAGGCTTATTTAGCCTTCTACAGGCCCTAAGCTTGTTAAATGAGAGGTTTTTCTAGGTTTAACTTGCATAAACCTTCACTTTGAGTTCCAGAAGCCTTCATATGGTTATTTATGCCTTATTTTATTTGATCTTCTATAATCATTTTTTAATCCCCTATGGGAACCATGGTCTTTGCTAATTAAAATCCAGAAAGAAACTTCATTGCTTACACCTGTACTGTGGTAGGTCATGCTGATGCCTTTCAAAGTGCATTTCTTCCATCCATTTCATTTCAATAGAATGTTTCTGATTCTTGGTATATGAAGACAGTGCTGATCTACAATCAGGTGGTAAAAAAGAGGTGATAAAAAACCCTAGACAAAGCTGCTCTTGCTCTGCCAAAGATAGCAAAACTGAGGTAGGAATTACTCCTGGCATTTGTTACTGCAACAGCAAGAGTCTAAGACTAAAAAGCAAAGTATTTTTACAGTGATTTACTCACTGGCAGACGTGTGACAAATCTGGAAAATGCTGCAATACAAATCTGAGCTGGCAAGCACACTGTAAGGATGTACAATTCATTAATTTGTACTGGATTTTATTAAATCCAGTCTGGAATGAAATTGGAGTTTTCAATATTTTAAGTTTCACCTTACCCAGTTTCATTTCCTATTGCGTTAAGAAACTGAGAACCCGCTACTCTTTTTCTTTGTACTTCGTTATTACTGAGTTACTAATCACCTTAGTTAAAATTAACTCTAATGCACTGCACTAAGCTATACAGCCTATTAAAGCTCTACCTAGAGCTTTAAGTTGTGCATTCCTTTATGCAAGGATGATTTTTTTCCTTCAGGGAAAAAAAACCCCAACCTATAAAAACTCTGTTAATCTGACAAGAAACATCAACACCAAATACCTGCCAGCCTTCTTTTATATGGAAATATGTGACTGTATTTTAAATTTAAATATAAATCAAATTCAAATCTAAACTAGCAGAAAACACTAATTTTGTGAATTGTATTAAAAGCTCAAAGCTTTATCGTTTGCCTGCTGCACTGCAGGAGTAAATAGGTCTTGTTTTAGAAATGAGCAGTTTTCTTCCTAATACTACTGAAAAAAAACCTGACAAGGCCAAATCAGCTTCAAGTAATATATTAATTTACATTCCATTCAAGTATCATTTTCAAATCAATATGACTGTTTTATACAAAGAGTTACCAGTGATCTTTCAGCCACTATCAAAGCTCATATTCACTGACCATTTGTAGTGATACTGACTGCTAACTCTGAGCAAGCACAAAAGATGTTCTGAAGCTCACGATGGAAAGTGAAGCCTCCATGTGTGTTGCCAACACGTTAATCTCCTGACAATGTTTTTACAACCTAGGTTCTGCAAGCATTGATCCTGGTGAGATCTTCAGCATCAGTCTGAGAGGTCGCTGACAGCTTCCATTGTATCATTACTGTGGAAGATTAGGAGGTGAGTCGTGGATTAGGTAGCATGGTATGAATTGTTTTAGTGGATGACTGAAGGTTAAGACTGAGAGGTGGGTGTCACTTACGAATCTTGGGCTGGTGGAGAAGGCAGAACAGATTATCTGCCTGGATTGTGAAATTTTCAACTTTGCTGCCTCACATTGGGTGGTATCCTCCCAAGTACCTTTAGAGCTAGGTTAACATGGAGCAAATCTCTCCCTTGAAACTTGCACAGCTGTGTTTGGAAGTGTGTTTGTGTGTAAGAGACGTTACTTGCCAACTCTGTTAACTTGAGGGTAGTGTGTGCTTGAAGAGGTTACCATCACTACAGAAACCTCACTCTTGCTAATGAAAATCCTGAAAGAAACTTGTTTAATGTAGTGTTGTCACAGTAACTGTGATTCTGAGTGCATTTATTTAATAAAAATGAACACAGCATTTCTGGTAATGTGACTATATGGGATTAATGGTGACCTATAATAAGCAGTTACTAAGTCTGGAAAGTGCTGCTAAAAAAAGAGAAACTAATGCATGGATTTCTTCTAGCACTGTGATGTAGGGGTATATTGCAGCAGCAAGAACTTAATGCTAAAAAGCAAAGCAGTGTCTAGAGTTATCTACCAAAAAGGAGGGAGAAAGGTCATTCTTTACTTCAGAGAATGTATACTGCTTTATACAACAGCTATTTATAAGGCTGTGTTAATGAAAACTGTTTCAAAGACTTGAAATCTTCACATCAGTTGTTTGTATTGTGTCATGTCTGCAAATTTAACAAAGGTTTTAAAAACTACATGAGCAAGGTCATTAGCAAAATGCTCCACTTTTTGTCTTCTCATAGAACACAGTCTGCCACATTAAACTGGAGGATAATTAGGAAAGAATTACTAGTTGGAATATTCTAGGTTGACAGTTACTATAACTGCATGATGATATGAAAACTTTTGTATTTGTAAATTGAAGTTTCTAATCATCATATTTGAGAAGCTTTAGACTATGACCTGAGTATAACTGATGCAGTAGCATGTTTGAGTTTGCAAACACTGCCCTGCTCAAATCTCTGAAAGTTAGCTATTCTGTTGACTGGAAAACAATGTTAATTCCAAATTCGATGACAGTACCTGTATCACTTCACAGGGGATGGTGCCCCTAAAGATGCTGCTTCCAATATGCTTCCCTTGGTCATGGCAGGAGATCAGCTGCCCATTAGGAGGTAAACCTCCTGCTGCTGGTCCTGTTTCCTTAAAAGAGAAGGAACTAGTGCCACAATAACCACCAAAGGCTGAAAGTTACTAGGAAGCTCTTTTTGCATTGCAAATGTGAAAGCATCCAGACCTAGTGTACTCATACTTTGCTTGTAATTTTCAAGACAAAGCATAAGCCCATAGTACCACTCATAAAGTGGTGCTTGAGCCCTGCAGACTTAAGTAGCTGTGGCAAAACATATTTCTAAAACCAGCTTGAGAGTTTGCCTTTCTGCTCCTTAAAAGCATGTTCTTTCCACAGCCTCTATCTTCCTTGCAATCTATTTTAATTCTTCAAAAGGCTACTACCTGTCTTCCACAGAAGGTGAACAGCTAAAAACTCATTTTCTCTCAATATGAGTATGTACATATCAGAAATGTTTAAATGTCAGAGAGATTTTCAGCCTTTAAATACTGAAATTCATCGTTGTGAAATTACTCCAGTTTTAAACAATTAAAAGCACAAAAATTATGAGAGCTAGAAGTAAGGCATTAACAATCCACGATCATTACTATGAGCAGAAGGGAAAACTGAGAAACATATATAAATCAGTGATTGATGTTTGACTACCTTCTCTATGGTGGGACCTAAATTACATATTAGAGTATGCTTCTGACCCATTTCAGAGCCTGCAGAAGTGGTTTATTTGCATGGAAACAAAAATATGAGGATTGGAAGAAAAAATGGGTGTAATTTCTGTATATTTGATCCCACATAGCACTGAGGCTTGCAGCTATAAAAGGCAACAGAAAAGTGCTCCTAGGTCCAATAGTGCAGATGCAGTATTATGTTTCAGTGTGCAAGAACACTGTATTAGTATTATAATATGACATGTATAGATACAAATGCAAAACAAGAGGTACAGCTTTCACAAAATATTATTCTGAATCAATGTATACACATTATACACATTACACATGGATTTCTTATGTCACATATGTCCCAAGTTTACTCACAACAGTTCAAACAATGGCATTCTGTGCTATTCTTGTGTTTTGAATTGTGAGTCTTTCTTGCATCGGCTTATTATTGTTATTATTCTTACTGTTGATTAAAGAAGAAATTAGGCACAATTTCTTTTTTAACAAAATTATACTTAATACAGTCCCTGTCCAATTTAGATTTTTCCAAAATGCTGAGGCAGAGAAGAACTGTATAGAAATTTACCAGAGCAAAGCTGAAGATTTGCCAGGTAACAGAGCTGTAAAACAAGGGCTAGAGTGTATCACGAGAATACTCTTTAAATTTATAATAGTTACATGATGTGCTTATTGTTCTTTTTAAAGGAGAAACAATTACACAAAACAAACCTTTCTTTTTAGTCCCATGGTGACTGTAATGCAAATAAGGACAGGTGAATTGGAAAATATTTTGTATTTGATTGGGTTTTTTAAGCAAAAAATTCCATTTCAAAATGAAAGCTATAAAACTTGTATAATTTTGAAAAACAGAGATGAGGAGTTGAAGGCAGTTAGGTCCCTGAGTAAATATCTGGAAAACTACTAAAATATATACAGTTGTTCTCAAGGCCACCTTTCCCCATCACTATCAATGGACCTATTTACTTCTGAGCAGTAGGCGCAAGCCACCACGGGTGAAGTGTAATCCTTAAATTGGCTCATCATCATTCCAGATCAGGCCAGGGCTTTAATTAAGGGGCTCTTCTTCTTCTATACCATTGACAGGAATATAAACAAACTTGCCCGCCACTCTTGTTTACGGACCTGCTTATGCTCTGCCTCTTGTACATCAAAAAGTTTTCAGTTGGTTTTCTATTGCAGAAGCCCCGCAACAAAGATGCATTGTCATGGGACATAATCCTTTCATAGCAAAGTGGGACACTTAGTTGGTCTGTTGTTTGCAAGAAGTGGCTGACTCCCCATTTCCTTGAACTTCTGCCCACTTTGAGGTGTCAGTAATGCTGGAGCAGAGAGGTGATGAGCAGCTCCTTTCAGCTGATGAAAGTTGTTAATATAGCTGGCAATCAGTAGAGTGATCTCAAGAATCTATAACAGGAACATAAAAAAGTCTTTGAAAAATACAGTGATGTGTTTTGACTGCTGAAAAAATAGCTAACTTTTTAGCAAGTGACAATCACCATCAACTGGAAAAGTACTTGTTCTTTATCAAACAAATTAATGATGGGGAGAGAGGAGAGCTTTTTTCTATTGCTCATCGCAAATAATGTAATGTTATTCCCATCAGTACATTCCCATCAGATACTTTGTCTTCCACAGTCTTACGTGATTCAAACAGATGGCTGGCTTCCTTCAATTTGAGAAAGATTCTGAAGTCCAAAAGATGACACTCTTAGAAAAAAAGCTTTCATGATGTGTTCCCTCACTTTTGCTAGAAAGTGCTTGGAGCACGAAAGGTGTGGAGTAAGTATAGGGAATAAAGACTTCTGGGATCTTTTTACCATATTTTCTCTTTGCAATCCAAGCAAACTTGCCTGTAAGGGCAAAATCTGAGGGAAACTCGAACAGATGTATTTTTTATGCTTATTTGTATGAAGAGTGGTGTTTTGATCAAAGTTTATATGGAGAACTTTGTATTCTGTTTCATAAATTGTTCTGACTAGTAGCAAAAGACTTTGACATTTTTTCCTTTTAAAAGAATGTATTCATCTTGCCAGTGAAGGAGAGAATCTAGTTTTAAAAAGCATGAACAGTTTCTTTAGCAAAAGTTAAAATATCCTAGGAATTTTAAGCAGCGACTGATCTTTCAGATCTTGTCTTCCGTCTATTTCCACTGTAGAACACAACTGTACCTTCTTAAAAATTATTGCTGATCCAGCAAACTGACTAGTTTTTAGGTACTGCATATAATTTCTGTTCTTGATAACCTTCTTTGTCCTGTGAAAAATCTGGGATGTTATAGACAAGCATATGAAAAAGCTATTGTCACCATCCACTCTTCTGTAACTAATAGTTTCACTCTCTAAAACCATCTGGCAAAAGTCAATAACCTGAGAATGCCAGGAATAAGGTGTTTTATCTTTCACATCTGTTAAGAATTACCCACTAGAAAAAGCAGGAAAGTAGAAGATGGCAGGAAACTGTTTCAGATAGTATACCAACCTTTGGTTTTGTCATGGCAAAAAGATGTTTTTCAGTTGATTTGTCCTTTGTCTGAGTATTGTTAACAACCAACATAAAATCATCTTGATAGCCTCCGAAAGTCATCAGACTCTTATATGTGTATGTAACTGTTAATCGCTTAAAAAAGAAACCCAAAAAACAAACCACAAAGCTGTAAGCAGGACAATGCAGGGAAAATTATGACAAATGCTTCTTTTAAAAAATTCTAAAAAATGTGTAGTATAAATATATAGGAAATATAAATACATAAGAAATATAAATAATAGACTAGTATTTTTAGCTTCTTTTGAATCTTGAAATTAACTGTGAATTTTGGGATAGCTTCATTCAGACCCTTGCTATGAGGAACTTCTATCGCAGATGGTAACTCATGTTAAGTTTGGCCTCTGTTTCTATTCCAAATTAATTAGATCAAAGATACCAGAAGCAGATTTTAACTCAAGTGTGTAATTCAATTTAAACAAGCCTTGACTGACTTTGAGAGAAGTTAATCTTAGGAATTCTATTTGAAATCGAAGCAGTGTGTAAAAAAAATTAAATGGCAGAGTCTGAGACATAAAAAGGAATTTAACTGTGGGACTTCTTTTTGTGCAGTGATGTAGTTTGCATACACACAAATGAAATGAAATTTTGTTCTCTTATTTACACATCTGATCAAACCTAAATGCTCTTGAAGGCTCTTCTGCCTTTCATGCTTCAGCTCTTATTGTTCAATGTTCAACACTGCACTTCTGGCCTTTTAGTCTATGATTAGCGTTTAATTTACCATTACAACTCTATTAATTTGCTGCACGTGCTAACATTTAAAATTCATTGTAAGACAGTATTTGTACAATAACTGACTTCAGTTACTAAACTTCTTTTTTGCCCTTATTTTGAAATAAGTGTTTTCTTTACCCCTTTCAATGTCTCTTCTGATACCCCTGCTCCTTCCTAGAGAAAATTAAGAATATTCCTTGGAAACTAAACATTTATTGAATGGCAACTAAGGGCTGCTGATACTGTAAACTTGCGGTGCTCTGCAGAAACGCCATAGCTGGCTCTGTCAGTAAGTAATGTTTATAGAGCTTTCTGCAGTCTGATGCAAGCTAATTTTACTTGTTCTCTGACAGAGCTGCTGTCTGCTCTCCTCATGTTCTTTGTTTTATTATTTAACTGCAAAAAAAGGTAATGAAAAGGCCCATATCAGTACAATTATAAAGTTGAGATTTTAATTTTCTGATATTCAGTATTAGCACTTGCTAATAGTTCAGTGCCGTTCTGTTTCTTTGCAGGATATAAATTAAAGCAGAGATCTTCTCAGGCTCTGCATTTTCACACAGATTACCATGAGTCGTTTCCTGTGAAAACTTTTATTGCAAATCAAAGAAAAATCAGAGCCTAAAATGACATAATTAAATAACATTGGGTTATATTACCTACTATTAAACAAAAATAATACAATGAAAATAACAGTCTTTTAAAGTAACTACTCTTTGTATGTATTATGAATAATAATGAAAAATGAAGTCTCCAGGGAAAGAAAATTAATGTTATTGTAAGAAATGTAACTAAAATCTCCTGACATCCGAATGATTAAAACATTAACATTTCATTAAAAGATATAAAAACGGTATCTGATAAACAAAAATAAATTCTGTGCAAAGAATTCATTATTTATTTCTAATACTACTGCTGCTGTAATGATGATAACATTAAAGAGTTTTGAAAGGAATGAATTTTTGCTTTAAGAGAAAGACTAGATAACTTAGCATGGAAGGCTAATGCCATCTTTTATGTAGTGTGGTGGTGAATCCCTCTGTATACTCAGTATTAAAATGAAAAAAGAAACTTCACTTACCATAGAGCTGTAATCCAGGATGCTTATGCCATCTTCATGTACAGCAAACCATATGAAGGACTTCTCAACTGAGGATGCTGCTAGAGGCTACCAAGATAAATCTTTTTTAATTACTACTTCAAAATGAGGCACTATGCAAATAATTATAAACCTTCAGCTATTCTAGAGCTCTCTCCAGCTACAGATCTTATTGAGATTTACACAGGGAGGGAACTGAAGTAGCTTCCCAGAGCCATGTAGGCAGTCAGTGGCAGAACTATGAACTCAACCTAGTACTCTAGAAGCCTTCCCAGGTGCTCAGACCAATTAAATTTATATTCTCCTTAATAAAATTAAAAAAAAAAGTCAGGTGTTTTAAAGGTTTCACTTGCACATATGTCTACATATGCAAAGAACAGGTTGCTGATAAACAATTATATATATATATATACACACTGGGATTACCTAATAATACATAAGGAAGTGACAGTTCTGTTTAACATAGCTGTTATTTGAATCAAGATAATGAATATACTAGTGGTTTACGAGAAACAGAGGCTAGCACAGAACATAACATACAGCAAGCAATAAGTGTATTTGAAAGTTACTGTTACAGTATACTTTGTACTATAGCCATGAGATTTCACCAGTACATGGCTTGAACAAGTTAGTAATTCGACAAGAGATTCCATCAGCACATGTGTAAAACACTCATTTTCAACAAAAAGGTATTATTATTTGTAAACTATATTTATATGAAAAAAAAGAAATCCCACCGCTCAAACTCAGTAAAGTTTCTTACTTTTGCTGCAAACAATTTAGCACCAAAGAAAGACCATTTTCTGGCTACAGTGAGATAAATGCGCACACAGTCTGCAGCACTGTGCCCCCGAAGAGCCATCCATCTTGTAGACAATCGCTGACAAAGCTGTCTGTTGAAATGAAATATGTAATTTAGTTATTGAAAGGAATTTAAATGCTTAACTGTAGTGAGTTTAATGAGCAAAAAAGAATCCATTTGTTAAAATGATAATTTGAGTTAATACAACAACTGTCACTTACACAGTATTAAATAAATCGAAAACGTCATTTAATATTTTTATGCACATGAAAATTATGAAGTATCTTCTAGTTTCTGCAACATTATGATTAAATATTGATGTAGCAGTTGCAGCATAAAGGGAAAAAGTCTAGGACAACTTTTAGTGTGTCTCTACGGATAATCAATCTACCTTTATCAGTACTTAACAGCTATGCTAGTTGTCATTCCAAAAATCCATCCAGCTTAGCATGTATGTGTACCTGTGGCTAGTAAATGATGTGGAAGATACAGCTTAACACTACTCATTTTTTAGTGTATCTGGGTGCTGCTACAAAAAAGGGTACTTCCGATGCATGATGTATTCACACTGTCTCTTTTCTTTTGTGGCCCCACAGTGAGCTGCTTCAATAAAGTGACTGTATGGAAAACTAATCCTCAAAAAACCCTCAACTCAGAATACATTTCTAATACATTGACCTACAGCAATGACTCACCCAGCAGTCACAAGATTATTACATGCAGCCCAAGAAAAGAGAGGGAGAATATGTAGTAAATGGAGATCTTTCACTTGCAGCTTACTCTTAGTGGAAGTTTATGAAGTCAAACTGTACCCTTAGCAAAAGAATACAAGCAACACGGTAGGTATAGAGTGTTCTTTTCCTGCTACTGACTTCCAGCTCCAGCAGTTGGTAGTTCAGAGACTACTTGATGAGTTCAACAGATGTTTGCCTTTTCTTCCATGAGTTAGCCTGACCCAGGACCTCTTAACACTTTGGTCTTTGAAATTAATTGCATAACTTTTTATTTGTTGTGTGTATACTTTTGAATGTCCTTATTATTTACTGAGTTGTAATAATGTTACGTTGTGCATATGATAATAGCTTTAAACTTTCTCTGCCCTGTAGTGAAGAATGAGGAAAACATTTCTATGTTGTTTATTGGACTTCAACGGATAACTTATTACACTCTTCTGCTCTTTATGTGTTCATTGAAATGAATTGCAAATTATTCATTTTAAAGGAAGTGATACCTTCCTAGCAAGTCCTCTAAGTTAACATATTACCAATTTGACTGGCTGCCAGAGATTGCACATTTGAATAGCAAACACTCAGATCAGACCCCATGTCCTTTAATTTCAGTAGTTCTTTAGTCCATGCACAGAATTAATTTAAATTTGCTGAATAAGAAAAACAGAATTTCAAAATCACTAGGTTTTGTAACACTGTGTAGTAACTTGCAGAGCTTTTCCTGGAATGTGTGCTTAATGATAGTCCTTGTTTATATTAGAAATAGACAGAGGAAAAGGGTTCCTCAATTTAGTAAGAAAACGAGTTTTAAATACAGATTTAGCTAAATATGGCATAACAGTAAGTTGTACCTAAGGACAATCTAAAACTGCCTCGTTTCACTCTTAGGTTTTTAGAGAATATGAACTACAAAATACATCTCACCTCAATTGTTCTTCTGAACAACCATGCCTGTATCTCTTAGGGTAGAATCTCTCCAAAACTTGTTTTAGTGTTTGATTGGACTTGGACTGGGAAGTGACTTGCCCTGCTGGAGTTGAGAAAGGCCGTTCAAAATCTCCAATCTCTACCTAAGATGAAGACCATAAAGAAGAAATTTTTTTATCATTCCAGAGGAATTTTCTAGCGGGGTATTATGAGATATCCTTTCCTCCTTGTTACCAAGTACAAAATGAAAACCAGTTTGTCAATTAATGTGTGTTTTTCACTGATATAAAAGTAATACAAATTACTTTATTTTTTTGTATTATATATTTACCATGGTAAAAACAGAAATGTAAAGTGCAAATTGTACAAGTATAATAGTTCTGCTCTGAGATTGCTAGATCTCCAGCTGACACAAACCAGATGAGATTTATTAAGTAACACCATCAAATAACTTCCTCAATAACCTTCCCTCAAGCCTTTAATTTTTCTAAAAGAAAACAGATCTTATCAAGACCATGTCCAGTAAAGGAGTCTTAAGCTTTCACTAAACAGCTGTCACTCTGGTGTATTAATTAGCAGAAATCATGTAAGGACTACTGAATGAAAAAATGGTGCATAACTACATTATAATTAATCAAAGAGGGCTTGATTGTGTAGGAGGTAAAGAATGTTTTCTCCACACTGCTGCCAACAGCAGCATACTCTGTAAAGCATTTTGTCTGAAGTACAGAGTTAGTCTTATGCTATCATGTGTAAAAGGTGGAGGTCACACAACTCTCAAGTAGTCGTGGACCAGTTTAATCAATTTTTTCATCTGTACAACTGCTATGTGAGTCATTAATGCATAAGGATTACCTGAGCTAAAAGAGCTGTCAATTCCATCGCTAGTTCTTTGTTTACGGGAAAAAGTCCATTGACTATTTGATCATTTGTCTGATATACTAGCAGTAGCTTCTCTCTGTCTGTCTCCCCATGGACTTGAACTGAAAAATAAAGCCTACAGAAAAGACAGAAAGTTATTAAATCAAGAAGACAGGGAAATGAATTAGCCCCGAGGATTAGCAGTATATGCTCTGAATGTGACATGTTTACGTCAGCATCAAAACACATTAGCAGAGCAACATTTCTACTTGAACCATATTTAATTCCAGTCTTGTGTCACCCTTTTTTTTTCCTTTTTTTTTTTTTTTGGCAGCCTTGCTCATCACCTCTTAAGAACTAGAAAAAAAATAACCGCATTTAAAAAAAAAAGTTAATTCTCCAGTTACACCCATTTTACTATTTTTCTTGCAAGCTTTGAGTCAGCTAATATTTTTCACACGAATAAACTGCAGAAATTAAATCTTGGGACAAGGCTGAACAAACTACTTGCTAACAAACCTATTTTTGTAAGTAAGGCGGACAGTCCTTGTGCCTTCACATTTCCCAGGGTGTTGTTCTTTGGAGGCTTGTTCCCATTTTGAAATAATGTCACAGATCTGGAAGGAAAGCAAGAAAAGACTGACTTTGCTATGCATTCCTCTTTGAAATCAACTTTGAATAGAAATTGCCCACTTATTATAGTATCTTTTACCTACTACAGATCAGAAACATGCATAGCCTGACTTTTTAAACTTTCTGAAAGATATGTTTACTTGCATTTCTTAGTTGAGGCATTTAATTATTAACATTTTTTTGTTTATCCTGCAACACACATACACGCTACTTTTGGAAATGAGCCATAACATGCTTACATGGGAAGCCCAAGTACTTGATTTAGTAGCAGCCAATCAATGTGTAATTATACAGAGTGAGTTTTCATATAATTAAGCAAATGACTTTGAACTCTGCCTTCTCTTTCTGCTGCATGCTGGAGTTTTTCAAGTCCCTTCTAGTAACTGCTACAAAATTTGTATGAAGTGCAGCAAGGGTAGTGAGTAGGTGGGCAGATGGGGAAGAGGTGGTCCTGGGAGCCCTACTGAGCTTCATGTCACTGTTCCTTCATAAAAGAACCTTCCTAGATGCAGTAACACAAACAGTTTCTGAAGTTTCATTAACTGCATTTTTGATACATTTTGCTTTCCTTCTGGTAATTATTCTGGTAGGAGGATACAGCTGTCATGATGACCCTACTTGTTTGTCAATAAGACCTGGTAGTACCACACCTTATAACTCCAAATGCAGCTGTGAACATAGGCCAAAGAATGCAAAAGAATACTTGGTAGAAGCACAAAAATTTCATTAGTCATTAGTTGCTAAAAGGCATGAAAAAAAGTATAGTATTTTACTAAAGCATAGATCATATTGCATTTTGACACTCTTTACTAGAAAGAATTTAATTCTAGCAACAGAGGGAACTAAAATTCAGAATTCAAAACAAGAAGCGAAACATTGGAAATTTCCTGAATTGAACCCTAATTATTCTGTATGTAGATAAGGAACTCTTTTTTTTTTTTCTTCCCCAGGATGTCCCCCAGTCACAATGACATTTTGGACAACAAATGGTTGTCTTTTGGAGCTGTACCAGAAATGTTAACTGCAATCTCTAAATGCACGTCATACTCCAATTGCTTTTTAGTTTTAAATAACTGTGAATAGTAATAGCTTTTCCTTTTTAACCCAGCTGTAACTTCTCTTAATAATACCAGTTTCCTAGACAAAGCTTTTAAATGTGGTTCACTGGATGAATTTTGGCAATTGGAGAAAGTTGTGTTTTTAAAAAAATCTTTTAGGTAATGAAGAAAAAAATCTAAAGACAAAAATGCTTTCCTTTACATTGTCTGAAGAGAGCTCTGTAAAATGAAGATATTTTCTTGCTTTATATGTGGAGCTCATGAAAGGCTTTTGTTTACCTTGATGTTTCCTTGAAGACAGTGCTCTATATCCTTGCCAGAGGGATCATCAGAAAACAGTGCAAATCCTGACTGAGCTGGTTTCCTCATCCCTGTGTCCTGGTTCAGGGTGTTCAGAAATTCCTCCACTGTGGTAGATGCATCAAACCCAACAACCTAAAAAAGCAGCCAAAATGTATTTTGCTATCAAACTTAGAAACAGCCCTGCCTTAAATCTAAGATTTTGAAAGACAAGAGCTCTACAATAACAGTGGGATTTTAAGACCAATTCCATCTTCTGTGAATAACTTATTGTCACAGAAAATTAAAAATCTCTACAAAAGGTCTGGAAAAGATTCAAGATTTCCACATGGTAAGTCAATTTAGTGGAGTTTTCATCTATTTAAAAAATTACTAAATTCCCAGCAGCTTGTGTTGCATTTTGTTGATGAAATCAAAGTCACTATCAGAATACTTCCAAATGTAAGTTTTTATTTTCTTTGTTTATACTGGCTGCTTAGCACTTACTACATTTGAATCTCTGCTACAGAATTTATATAACAGGAAACAGTCTAGTATCTGAGCTTTTTGTGACAAATACCACTTGAAAATGAATCAATTAATCATTTTTCATCATAGCCAACTTCAGAGGGATATCAGATGGCAGATTTACTTTGGCGGGTCAAAATATTTTATAAATATTATTCTGTCAGTACTACGTGAGTCAGTAACATGTAGGGTCTTCTAAGTTTTATTTTCCCAAGTGTGAATTTTTGTCTGTTACCAGTATTAAAACATTTTACCAAGAGATGGCAAACGGCTTTTATACTAATTGCAGATGTTCACTTTTTTGTGTTGTGAGTGTGTATTCTTTTCTTTGACATGTTGTAGATGTTTTTACTCCTTTGGTTAAAAAAAAAAATCTCAAAGATGGATCTTGGACTTCTGTTTTGGGCTTCTCAGTGGCTGGCATAAAAGAAAAAAAATCTGCTGAGTCTAGCTTCAGAGATGCATACCCGAGCTTTCAATACCACTGTAATTGCTTATTTGCTAATCCCACTGAAGTCATTTATGTACATGTATGTAATTTATTTTCATAGCCCTTGGAAATATACATTTTTGAGTAATAAGTAACTAATAAGCAGTTATTCATACATGTTGCTTTTTCTGTTTTCCTGCGCAAGTAGTAAGGAAGAAGAAAATTAAGAGCAGTAAATAAACCAGACATCTGTGACCTGAAATGAAAAAAATATTTTATATAGCTTAGACTTAGTATAAAAACTTGCTTTCTGTTGAAAAACACCGTGAAATGTTACAAAAAAACCTCTTTTCAGTAGATCTCACAGTTAGAAACACAAACCAGGATGTGAAGCAGTACAGATGAAATCCCACTGAAAGTTCCCTACAGGCTTTGACTGATGAAGCCTCAAGATTGAGTTAAGAATGAAGCTGTGTTTGTTCTGTAACAAATACGGTTATCCTTCATGACTGATAATGGGAGTTACAGCTGTGCTTCCAGGCCTTTACTGAGATATTTAACTTTCAATATGTCTGATGAAAGGATGTGGAATTTAATACCTTTCCCTTTTCTTTGGTCTAATTCATTTATCTGGTAGTCACGTTAAATAAGAAACAGAACTTCAGCATTTCTCACTCTGAAGAGGTTTTAATTATTTTTTTCTTTTGAAGATTTTTCCTCAAACCTTTCCTCTTTATTGATCAAATCACATCAAAAGCACCTTGTATCCGCCATTGCCAGCACTGGCACAGGATTAAACTGGAACTGTGACACAATTCTGTTTCTAATATACTGCTTCATGTATACACTAAGAGCAAGGGACTGGGAGACCTCAGATTTCATGATGAACCTGACATTACCTGATATATGCCATTCATGAAATGAACTGGAATACTGAAGGGCAGTGAATGGTGATAGGGGTTTCTTAGAAGAGTGGAAAGGATTTCCATTCTGGAAGGTCTGGCTTCTCTGTCTCCGTTCTGCTGGGTACGCTCTACACATCGCTGACAATATATTGCATATTTCCCAAATTCAGTCCTGTGTCAAAAAGAGAAATAAGGCTACTCTTGGGGGACTGATTGAAAGGATAGTAAACTGTGAGTAAATCTCTCTAGGGATGCCAGATGAGAGGAGTGCTCAGCTTTCACTCTCTGAGATGCCCAACATATTTTTTTCATGTGAAATTATAAAGAGAATTAGACTACAGAGACCGACAGAATTGTGCCAAAGATGAATGCGGCTCAGAATGTTTAATGTAACTGCCATATTTTGGTTTTTGTGGTTTTGCAACACACAGTTGGAGTTCCACTGCAGAGTATTTTTCAAACAAAGGATAACTTTCCCAAGTGATGCAGAGAAGTAACGTGTCACACTGGAGCACAATTCTACTCAAATTTATTTTTTAAATATATGTAAAAATATCTGAAATACTAAATGAAAGATTGAAAATAAGGTATTTGAAATGCTAGTCAACTAGCTGGTTAATAATATTCAGGCACACCTGGAATCTGCGTTCTTCTTTAAATGAAGTTTAAGAAGCCAAAGGAATGGGTGCTGGGGTAGAAAGAGTCCAACACAGAGAGCCAAGAGCTGCAAGCCCTGGACAAAAGGAAGACATTCATTGTTTTAAACATCTTACAAAGTAAAACTTCCTGCTGTGGCTGCTGCCCAGCAGTGCAGCTTACTGTGCCAAGATAAGTAACAGATAGCTGTAAAGAGGAATAAAAAACCAGAACATGGAGAAAAAAAATGAGTAAATAATCATGTCACATCATCAGAAGGCTAAAATGCTCTCTTTCTATTTACTTGTATACAGCAAGTTTCTTTTGGGGCTGGAAATGGGAAAGCAGGTAAGTTTGCATAAAAATCAGTTAATACACAGGAAAAACATACTTACGTTGCAAGGTCATGCACTAAGAAATGAGGAGAAGCCTGTGCAATTTTAGTTCAGCTCTCCTGTTATATATATATTATGAAGCAACTCATATGACATTTTCCTCCTAGCAGGAAGATAGAAACTATTGAAAAAACAATTATTCAATATTTTGGTATGTTTTCATTGCTCAATATGTACCCACAGGCTTCAGTTAATACAGACTCCTCTCGTACTCTGGATATAGATTTACTAACATTGCAAATACTTTTCTCACAATTGTATCAATGCATTATACTGAAATTTGGAAACTAGGGCTTCTCTATCTTGATTTTTCTGACTTGCCTAGTATTGAAGTTTCACAGCACAGGCATAGATATTCCCTTTCATCCAATACACAAGCTTTGATGGAGGATAGTATTGGCTCTGTTTCAGGAAGACACTACAGTAGAAGCAAGTGTGGGAGACTACAGCATCAATCGAAGACTTAAAATGAGTTTAGTGTGAGGCTGCAAACATTTTATTGAATATGGTAACCCTTAAAAATCATGCTAGTGGATTATGATAGCAACAATGCATCTCTATGAGAGGGAAGGCTTCAATAGTGGTATGAAAAGTACCAAAGAAGGATTAGTTTAAATTCCATCAGCCATATGTAACTTCTGTGTGTGCTAATTGCCACCAGTGTGCTATGCCTGTAATAAAAGCTTTGTGGATGTTTCAGCGATGCACACATACTGGCTATATCCCAGACGTGGACTTTTTCTAGATAATGGGTACATCTGCTGGTCATGTTCTACTTTCTGTGGCAAGAGATAAATGTGTCTGTTACAAAAGCTTTAATATGGTAGTTTCCTTTCTCATTTTCTGATCCATCTCCAGTTCTGTAGGTCGACAATAAGCACTATTGTTCCAGTTCTGTTAAGTCTACACAAACTGTAAGTATTGGTATTCTTTTCAATTTCAGTTAATTTAATTGTTACGTATTTGAATAGCAGCGAATAGCTGGCAGTGGACAAAGTGAAAAATGGAATGTATGTATTTACAGCCTAGCATGCAGAGTGCATGCAGACAAACGGCATGACATACAAGAGGTTACATCCGTCAGAAAACCTGAGTGTATCTGAGACTCCCTAACATGGCATTACAGCTTTTCTTCACACTCATGCTATAAAGACATCTGCCATGTGGCTTTGCCCACCAAGCTTCTTGATTCAGCACCTCTCTTAGGAAAGATGTAGTAACAGAATTAGTTCCCAAACACAATGTCTTACTCAACACTTAACTTGAAAATAGCCCATTATATGTCCAGCTTTTAAAAACAGCACAGCACAGATATACTCTATTACCAGATACATGTACTTTGATGGAAGATAGCATCAGCTTTGTTGCAGGAAGACATGGCAGTAATAAGATGTTAGTTCAGGTTTTTATCTGATTTTAAGTAAGCAAATGCTACAGAGGAGCAGAGTCCTTTTATTATTCTAAACAGTCTGTGCAGTTCCTTCACTGCCATTGAAATAGATACCATAGAAATAAATACTGGGTTACCTGTATTGGTCCTGCCTGGTTTTGTGGATGTCGACGTCTAGTCTGTTTAATAAGCTGACAACAGATCTCATTTTGAAGTTCAGGATGTGTGAGGCAGATCTGCAAAGCACTTTGGGCCAAAGATACATGGTAATCAATGGCAGGAGAGTCAACTGCAGCATTTATAAACAACTGGCAGGTCTAGATATAAAATAATAAGCAAGTGAGTTTACACACAAAAAGCTCCAACAAATCTTTTAGATGTTTTGTGTAGAAAAAGTCTGCTTAACTGAAGTCATAGAATCATAGAATGGTAGGGGTTGGAAGGAACTTTTAGAGATCACCTAGTCCAGCCCCCCCACAGAAGCAGGTCAGCCTAGATGAGGTCGCATAGGAACACGTCCAGGTGGGTCTTGAAGACCTCCAAGGAAGGAGACTCCACACCATCCCCGGGCAGCCTGTGCCAGGGCTCCCTCACCCTCACAGTAAAATAGTTATTCCTTATATTTAAATGGAACTTCTTGTGTTCCAGCTTCATCCCATTACCTCTTGTCCTGTTGCAATAGAAAAAAGGGATGCCTCAACCTCCTGACAGGCACCATTTAGATATTTGTAAATATTAATAAGATCCCACCTCAGTCTCCTCTTTTCTAGACTAAACAGCTCCAGTTCCTGCAGCCTTTCCTTGTATGAAAGATGTTCCAGTACCCTGACCATCTTCTTGTCCCTGCACTGGACTCTCTCCTGAAGTTCTCTGTCCCTCTTGAGCTGAGGAGCCCAGAACTGGACACAGGACTCCAGATGAGGCCTCACCAGGGCAGAGTAGAGGGGCAGAAGAACCTCCCTTGACCTGCTGGCTACACTCTTGATGCATCCCAGGATGCCATTGGCCTTCTTGGCCAAGTCACAATTAGTCAGTTTACCAGCAGAGTAAGGAACCCCTGCTGGCCCTGCAAAAAGGGGTGAAAAGGGGCCACAATGGATTAAAAGCTATACAGAGAGATTGAAGATAAAAACACTTGTTAAAACCCACCATTTTCCCTCTAATGGATGGAGCACTAGTAGGGGTTGCAAGACTTGTGATGGTAGGCAAGTTTAAGGACATGGTGAACATAGCTTATCCCTCTTACAGGACTTTAATTGCAAAGTGTATGGCTCTTAGTGGCAGCCAGTGTAAAATGCTTGTGCAAGTAGTGAGAACAACACAGCAGAATATATACAAACCATAACTCACAGCCATTAGTTTTACATCTTGGCTTTCACTGGTATTTTTACTGTGGGCAGATATAACCTTGCCTATCCCCAGTACTGTCTTAGGAAATCCAGGTATTAAGGATTTGTTATGCTGTATTATAAAAAAGTTTACGTATCACTCATCATATTTCATCTACATAATAGTTGATGAGTTTTCAAGGTAATAATCAAAATACAATAAATAGATGGAAGACAAATCTATTTCTAGTCTATCTGATAATATGTGGATGCACAGGACTAATTTTTATCAGCAGTGCAGTAACTGAAACATGACTTTATCGGTTTCTAAACCAATTCCCTATGTGACTTTTAAACTGGTTTATACAGTTTTAATAAAGGTCATACAAGTCATCTCTTATTTATTTATTTTAGGCAAGTGTCTGATTTTAATTAGGTCTGAAGTATATTTCAGAAGGTGATTTCCAAATAGGTGTAAATTTATTTTTATCAGAAAAGTATATTCATTTTTAAATTTTCATGCTGCAGCATAGCAGAAAATAAGATGAATGTTAGTGCTTCACACATTTCAGAGAAAGAAGGTGAAGGGTTTGCCTATAAGTGGCTATGACTGAATATATGGTGCTTGTCTTGAATTCTTTTCTAGATTTCAACCATTACATCAAAATTTTCCAGACAACTGATGCTTCATAGAATTTGAATTTGCACTTCAGGTTTTGTGGAGAAAGTTCATTTATCCAAGCTCCATGCCTTCCAACTTGCCAATTTATTTCACAATATACAGAAAAAGGAATAGCAAGGTTTGGTCTCTGAAATAGACTTTGTATCCTGAGCAGTAGTTAACATTCAGGAGTAGTTTTACCTGGGTGAGGACAGGAGAGAGGAGAAATTTAATGGCATTGCAGCACACTCCCTGTCACAGATACCAACAACCTATCTGGCCTTTAACTGGGAAAGGTACAAGATCTTTCTGGCATATAAAAATTATCAATAACTAGCTGCAGCACAGCAGTTAATAATCTGTATGTGTCTCTTAACCATAAAGCCTTTTCACCACTACTGAGATACACATATGCCTATTTTTAAAAATGTATGAAAAGCTTAAAAAGTTAATTTAAAAACTGTTGTGAAATACTTTCAAACATTTTACTCTATAATATTTTCTCTAATTATATTCATAGAATACCTAATCAGTCTTTTAAGAATAGCTAATTTATATGAAGAAAATATTTTCTTTTTATTAAAAAAAGCAGTAAAATCTTTGCCTTATATCTCAATTTGAAATAATCCATGATTTGATGAAACTTAAACTTAGGTTTGTTTTCCTTCCAATTTTTAAAATGGCTTCTAGCTGATTTAAAAATATCTACAACCCAACTTTCACCTACCATTTGTTCTTTCTGAAATCTTATTGATGAAACAGTATTTCAGATATAGTTCTCTGAAAACTGAGATACATCCATGCTGTTAGGTTCTCTGGGGCTTATGAACTTCATGATAAAATTATTATCATACATGGTGGCCATGAATTTTTCTACTAACTTGCACTTTATCAGTAATCTCAGTAGAAAGGCCAAAAGTTGAAGCCTAAACTGCTCCCTCACAACTGAAAATTACCTCTTTGGTGGGATAATATGGGGACATTGTGCTACTGTCCATTAGATACCTCTACTAAAGGTAAGAGTAAACATCTCTTTTCTTTTTTCTGATCTGTTGAACATCTCTAGTAAGACAACTAATAGCCATTCTTTAGCTAAGAGTTAAAATAGTCAGTTAGTAAAAGAAGGCTTTTTGCCATGGTTTTACCTTGAATAATTTAATTGCTTCAGTTTGCAAGGCTTCTGATGGCAATGTTGTAAGAGGGGAAGCAATTCCTTCTTTGCTGTGGCAAAGCATAGGATGTCTCCAAATCTGAGAAGCTAAATGGATAAAATATACAGATTTTGTAATTAATTCAGTTCACAAGTACATCCAGCAAATAAGTATTAGAAGATCAGTATGTTGAAACAAACCCAAACTTACTGGTATCGCCTTCTGTATTTAATAATTTGCAAATAAGTTGTTCAAACTCAGATCCAACATTTACACTGGTACTTCCAGCTGCAACTGTCAGATGATAAAGCCATGTGTCCTGAAGTAGAAAAACATAACAGTTCACTCATTCTGTGTAGGAAGGAGCCGCTTCATCGGGATTTTGCTCTTGACTCAAAACACTGCCCTAAGCTCCTGATGAAACGTAAAGAAGTTAACTTTGAGTAGACCTGTGTTTGTGACTCTGATTGAACACCAAAGATTGGACAGGCCTCTCTTCAGAAGCCTTTTATTCTCAGAAATCATGGCTAGTTATCCAGGCAATCTTCCTTTGCCCTTCAGAAAGCTAACATAAGTGCCTTTTTCTGACTGCCAGATCCTGCTAACCTGGGCATAAGGCCAGAAAGTAAAATGAGGTCTATGAGATTACCTGAGAACAATGAAGCAATAAAAATAGGTTTAACTATACCTCTCATTTCTTCTTCACTCCAGTAGGGTAGTCTCCCCTACTATTAGTCTTATCAGTGAAAATGGTTAACTGTATCCCAAAACCTCTCAGAAAGGTCTGCTACAGGTCCAGCTGCATCTTAGTGTAATATGAGCAAAATTTTACAATTACAGTGTATTAGATATACTGCACCATCTCCTTCTGTAGGCACGCCTGCTTATTTTCATCTATTTTAAAAAGGATCACCTACAATACCATTGGTTTGCAAACAAACTCTGGTCGACGTTAAGGAGGCAGGACCTTCTCTTTATATCAAACTTCAAAACAGATGACTTGTAGGTCCCCCTCCTCTTCCTTTTTAAGAAATACTTATGTCACAGTCCCATGCTCATAGACATGTTATCGAAACTCAGTAAAAAAGTCCTTTTATTACCTTCTCGTATTTGGATCCTATAAGAAGATAAGTGGGACCTTGATCTTTGGGGTGGATAACAACAGTGTAATGTGTTGATAATAAACTGCGACCACTGGCCTCATAATCTTCATCAGAATCACACGATCTATCAACTTCTTCAACCTTTGCCTCAAAAAGCTTGATTTGACCAAGAGGAAACTAAAAGTAAATATTAGAAGTGGTGAGAGGAAATACTTGTTTCAGTGCACACAGATTTGATATTTCATATTCTACAAATGGAAAGAAAAACATGAACTACCTTAATTACCTATGTGTGTTTATTAACATTCAGTCCTGCCAAGGAACGACGGATAAACCAGCTGTTGCAGACAGAAGGAGAATGATATGTGCCAAAGTCTGAAAGTGAGATTTTAAAAAGTTCTCTTCCAGGCCTGCTTAATGCAACAAATGTCTGTCAGGATGAGAGAAGAAATTCTTCAGAGTTTTCGGATCTGTTTGCAAGCAAAAATTCCTTGTGTCAAGCCTAATTATAATCTTGTTATTTCAGAGGACAGCAGTGTATTGTTGATGTATCTGTTTCATTCACGCTATAAAGTCAAAGGGTCATTTTTTTGTGGTAGACCTTCTCAGATGGTTTCATTGTCCAGTCTGATAGATGACAGTACTTATGTCTTCAGTTGTATATGTAGTTATGATCATTTATCAGGAACTAGTTTATATGAAAAACCATTCAAAGGAAATTTCACATAAGTAATTATTTCATAGTCATTATCAACATGTAGCCACTACAAACACAAATCAGTCCTTATTGGCTGTTTATGCACCACAGCACCACTGCTCTTTATCCATTCAGACATCAGGATGTTCAAATGAATGTAATTTAATGGTCTAGTGAAGAAGCCTTGGCAACTGTTTCTGTGTTGTTTGTGATGTCTGGTAATGCTTAGTGATTCAGCAGAAAGACGGGGTGTTTTTTTTACCCCTGTGTCAATGGCTAGTTGAGCACTACAGTAATTAAAATCTTATTTGTGCCACATTCAAGGGTGAGTCTGAAGTAAGTTGCCATGAAATAACAACACCAGTGAAAGGCAGATGAGGCCACTCAATAATAGAAACATAGAATCATTTAAGTTGGAAAAGACCTTTAAAATCGTTGACTCCAACCATCAACCTAACAATGCCATGTCTACCACTAAACTTGGTTCCTAAGCACCACATCTACATCTCTTTTAAATACCTCCAGGGATGGTGACTCAACCACTTCCGTGGGCAGCCCGTTCCAACGTTAAACTCTTTTTTTAATGTTACATATGAACTATAAGTCCAGCTTTGCTTTTATGTATCCATCCTTTGTTTATATATTTAACCTGTTTAAAAAATGGTAATACCATACTGCGGGGTAGCTGGCAAGTTTGTCTCAGTCTAGGGTGGGCTTCTTGAAGAGCGATTTGATGAAGTGCGCTGCTAATAATAGAATCATTTTGAAGAAAACATCACATAGATATGGCTCTTTATTCCAGTGCCCTCACTAGTAAGGACTAAAGATGCATGTGGTGATTTGTATTTTCTATGGTGCTTCTGAAGCACTCAAGGTTTTGAAGAAGATTATGAGAATTGAGAGATTTCACATACAATTATTCACTAAGTTGGCTGATACTTTAATTTGAATTCCATTTTGAACGGAGGCCACTTAAATAGACTCCATTACTGTATTGTTCACTGCAGATTGTGTCATTTGTTTCTGCACACATTCAGCTACAGCAAGCATGTTTTTAATTAGCACATTTTTGAACATTAGAAATGAACTAGCTTTGGAAAACTTTTCATATGTATTTCTGCTTACAAAAGCTAAATTCTTATTCGATTACAAGCTAGCAAATTAGTTTCAACATTGATTTAAAAAGGCAGCAAAACTTGTTCCAAATGTGAGGGAACTGTTCACAAGAATCCAGAAAAATTCTTAACTGCTTCTAAAGGGTATGCCAAAGCCCCAAAATCTTCAATGATAAAAATGTGTAAATTCAGATACTGTAAATGTAAGATTTCTTCATAGGAGAAAATGGAAATTAATGTTAACATCTCTCTAATATCAGTTAGAGATTAATACACACAGCCCTGCTTTAAAAGAGTAATTAAAATGTTTTGATGGATGGTTACTGCTGTCTTACTCATATAGTTCTAGAAGTAAGGTTTAGTTGAATGTTTTATAATGGCTTAAAACAGTAAATGATAATGAGTGGAATAACCAGCTTTAAACAAATTGTATGAATTACTGGGTCCAGTGTGATTGTTTGGTTAGATGAGAAGTAACAAATGAGATTTTCTGTATTTTTCTGAACGGTTAGTTATAATGGCTCAGTGGACTGTTACCATTTTGCCTAGTGCCAGCAGTCTTTTTGGTAGAGATAGGTAATAAAGGTATGAATCAAATATTCACAAACTCTGTGGCATTAACAAGAATTCTTGTAGAAGTTTACAAAATCTTGTTCCTGACCCACATCTGTTAAAAAGATGCTCCTTGATGACAAAGTACAATGCCTTGGGAGCAAAAGGACAAGCGAAAAACATGACTAGGAAATGTCCTTTGTCTTGTCTTTGTAGGTAAATATGACTGGAAACATCTGGACTAACAATATTTAGAAGCTCGGGTAGAGAGCTAGAGGTCAGGCCCAATGTGGAAGAGCCAGGTCTTATTATTCCTTAGCTTCTTGTTTCCTAAGGGATATGGGATGTTGGGAATTTGATTGCATCTCATTTCTTCCTCCAACACTATTTTCTTTATGTTTTAGAAATAATTTTATCACCCCTTTCTTTTGCCATCCTCCTTCTCTGTTTCTGTCTACCTCATCAGCTGTAGGCAGCGAGCTCCTTACCCATAATCCTGATGGGAAATGGGCAAAGATACCCTCCATAGACCCACATGTGCGAAGCAGCAAACCCTGCATGCTGCTAGGCTGGTTTTTTTAATCTTTCTTGCAGCACTGTGCAGGTACAGAACGAAGGACAGGATTTGGAAGTCATTTGAGAGATAAAGAGAACATTTAATTCTTGAAACTTGCAGTCACTGCCCACTGTAAACATACACTAGAAAGCATCAGCTTGCAGAAGTAAATGCCAGACAGGTCTTTTCTGATGAGTCTCACGCCTGTCAGAAAGAGAGTCCTGAACTGTGAGCAAATCAGTCCCCCTTCAGCCAGAGATAAGAAGATGAAGAATGTATGTTATGTCTCATAGGAGAAGGAGACCAACAGGCATACCCTGGATTACTGTTTATTAGATAGGAACATTCCCAACTGACAATCTGGGAAGTTCTTAGTAATCAAGATTAAATGGGCCAACTGTACCTTAATAAAGCTGTAATGTACTGTTTAAAGTCTATCTCAGTATGTGATTTTCTGTTCACTGTGGAAACAAGTAAGGGACCTACCTTGTCTTCTTGATTACGGAAATAATACAGAATTTTTCCAACTAGGGCACACCAAACTCTTTTGGAATATCCATGTTTCACCTGAAATTACATACCATTAGGAAGAAGCATATCAAGAGAAATACAGACTACATTTCACCATCTCTGAAGTTTGGTGATGTTGGGAATAAATGCCTTTGTTCAAGTTTCTCTCTATATTACTAGACAAATAATTAAAACTGCATAACTCTATTAAGAGCCTGTGAATTAAAGCATTAGATACTCATCTAAAGCCTACTAAGGTCAGTGTGAGTTTTTCATTTAGCTTTGGATCAGACTCAAATTATTGGAAACTAAGGATATAGAAGAACTGAAAGAGAAAATTGTATTCTTACTATCTTTAAAAAAAATCTGTCTCACTAAGTAATATAGAAAATATTTTGCTCCACTGAAATAAGGTAGGTCAATTAGTTGCTAATACACATGCTGAACTGGGATACCACTGAAGTGCAAATGGAGAACTCAACACAGGAACTAATGAGTTAAAAAGACAAGAAGAAAAAACAAATCAAAAAAAGCAGAAGAAAAGTATTGCCCAAAATAGCTGAGTTGATAGTCCTTCTGCATTGTTCACATTGTAAAGTACTGGGAAAGAAAATACGTGTCTGTTTTGCTTGTGTATATTTTATTGTAGAGCCATTTTCATCTAGATATTACTCTTAAGAAATATGGAATAAAGCATATTGTGGGAAAGAAAATGTATTATTACCTTTGTAAGTAATCCTTTCATGGTTGGCTTCATTTCGGGCTGTATGAGAAGTGGGCTGGCAGCCTGTATTTTAAGAACATTCTGTAGGACTTTGATCCATTCTTCTAAGATGTTGGGAGAATCTGCAGTCAGGTAGTATGTTCGTTTTTCTGTAGTCAGCTGTGTAGTAAGAGAAAAGTCTTGAGCTTTAAGAACATAACATATTCGACCTCACAGTGTGGAGATTGTAACACATGCTACCCAATATAGTTTCACAACTTTAGAGATTTATTTTCTTCAAAGTACTTTTTTTAACAAAACATTCCGTGGCTTTTCTAAGGCTTTATTTGAAAGGTTTCAGGACAGCAGATTAGAAAAAACTCAGTTTATCTCCTTTCAGACAAACAACTTCTCTCAACCCTAATAGTTAGTCCCAAGATCACTCTCTTTCTTTCTTTCTCATATGTGACAATCTGACCTTTGTAGCAATAAAACCAAGAATACACGTAGGCCTTTTTATAGTTTCTGTAACTGAAACGGTTATTTGGTTTCAAATAAAGGTCACCAATAAATTCCAAGTCCACACTTGAACTTCCAGTGCATTAGGGAACAAGGAGTTGGTTTGAGGGATGGAGGGAATAAACACCTGCGGAAAATGAGGAGGAAAAAAACCCCAAACCAGATAAGAAAAGCAGGTACCTGGATTGTTTGTTTTCCATCACCTCTTTCAATGTGGCTAGATGCATTCAGCTCAATTTGACCTTGAGGTTTTCGAATGACATCACTCTGTATGGAAAGAATGCAAACAGAGTCTTTTAAATCTTCCAACAAATAGCAATACGTAATTCTATGAGTAATTTAAACATTAATCTTGATAAATACTTCCCAGTTAGACATTGAATACCTTGTGTATCTCTTGAGGAACTGAGTCCTGAATCACTCTCTTAGCAGGTCAGACACCAGGAATGCATTTCTTTTCCTTCTTTCAGTCTTAGACTCTCAGTAAAAACAATCTAATATTAAATAGCAGATAAGTTACATGTACTTACTGGAGATTTGTAGTATAGTAATTCACCTCCTTTAAGCACAAACCACCGTCGTTTCCAGGTCTTTACTTTACCGCCCATTTTTAAGAGATATCCAGATTTTTCCAAAGGTTCCTGATTATTTAGAAGTTAGATAAAAAGTACTTAGGTACAGTTATACCTCTCAGAAATATGTATAGATACACACATGCACATACACACAGATATATTTAATGACTTAAAAGCATGCTAAATAGTACTTATGATATTTGATGACACTTTCAGTCCAACAACAAAGTTTTCATGAGCATCAATTAAGACAAATGCCATGCATGTGGGATAACTAATTAGTATCCCTACTTACAGTTACAGTACATGAAGAAGAGTAAGTGATTTGCCCAGAACTATACAAAAGAATGAAGAATACGATGATTCCTGATTTTACTTTCTAGTAATTTATATTAAACAGGAACAGAATGAATACAATGAAAATACTTTTTCTAACTTCAGTGCCTAATGTACAGACCAGATACAGAGCACTGCAATCCAAAACTCCATGCAGGTCTACCTCTGTTTTGCTCTGTAACAGTCAATCCATTTGGATGAGACACTAAATTACTAACATAGGCCATTAAAAATCTGAGAGAGACAGATCCCATAATGGTTTGGTTTCTTTGAGCTGTCCTCCCATGTTGCCCTACTTAAGATTTCTCTGAAGCACAGTTTTCTCTGTATGAGGAAACTATACAAACATATTACTGCACACAGATTTCTAGTGACACCTCCAGCTCCTTCAGTGAAATGCCCTTCTGTTTCCCTGAACATTCAAATAATTTATGCTGATTTTAGTATTTCATATGCAATCTGATACTGAACCTGTTTCCAATAAAGGAAAAGCTCATTTGCATTGTCTTCTGGAGTTGTCTACCCATTTCCATTCATTATATAGAAAGCTCAGAATTATCCTCCACTTTCCTTCAATAATTACAGTCTTATATACTTAACTTATTGTTGGTATGTTTTGCAATTTGTACTCATAAGGCAGTTTGTGAGTCATCGAGATTGAATATAGAAATTTGGTTGCAGTCTTTGAACATAAATATACACACAGCACCACAGGTACACTTCACAAAACTTGGTACTCACATTTTTACCGTTATCACTAGATGAGGAAGATGTCTTGGGGAGTTTCTGTTCTGGCTCCGAATAGTCTGTATCTACTGAATATGCATCTGGAGGAATAGCATAGTCGCTTTCTGAAGTCATTGAAGACAGAGACACACCTGTGTTAAAAGAAGAAAGATGGTTCTTTGTATTTTTTAATTACATTAGAAGCAAATGAGATCAGAACATCCATACAGAAAGAATACATCTGAGTAGGATCTGCAAGAAAACACAAGTACCAGCATAAATCTATCGGGAACCAAGCATTTCTTTAAGTATCAGACTGTCGAACTATTAGCACACTGCTAATACCCGAATCCCATTTTCTTCACAATTAAACCAAGTTTAAGTCAATTGTGAATGAAACAACAAATAACCATCTTTTATATATTATCCCCTTCTGTTCCATTGTTACAGCTTTTTTAAGGAGGGAGTTAGTGCCATGCATAATTTTTATTCTCTAGAAAATCGATGTAGGATGTTTAATTGACCTAAACAACTTTCCCATTCTGCTTTCTAGCATTCCTTCTAGTATCTGGTTTTCTCATGCAACTAAGAAGTTACACTCAAGATCTGCTACATGCTAAAGCTGTAGGTGACCATCTTTCTTTTGCAATTGGTAAGAATTTTTATACTGAAGTTTTCTAAAAATCTGCATTACAGATTTACGGATTTTTTTTTTAGAGTTTATTAGCTTTAATCCTCCCTCCCCAAAATGTACTCTGTTTTCAGTTCTGCTGAATCTGAATTTCCTAAGTAAAAATTCAAACTTCTCCTGTATTCATCAATGAAATTACTATTTTCGAACATGTGAACATGTCCTTTTGTAAGGGCTTTTGTACTCCGAAAGGTTACTCTCCAAGAGTAATGAAGGTGCCTTGTTTCCTTTGTTTCCAAACTAATTTGTTGATTTTATTATTAAAAAAAGCTTTTCTCATTTATTGCTTTGGTAAACCAACTGGGCTTCCAGAGTGGGTTCTTCTCACGTAGGATCTTTAATAACAAATATGCAGCAAGCTAATTAGGCACCTAGTGAAATTTGTGACTGCCTAGTTTTTTAAGCAATATAATCTCAACAAAGATACACACATACTTGTTTTGTGGTTGAGAAAGGTTTCCATGCATGAAAAAATGCAAGGGCTATTTTATGAGAAGAAAGCACAAACAAAAGGAATGGCTCCATTTTATGGCCATGGATATAAATTGTAGGTGAAATCAGCTAGTAAATTAGCTAATTTATTTTCCCTGTTGTGCATATGTGTAACATGAGATGTGTCTGCAGCCCAGACACTGGTTTTTGCTCAGCAAGATGGAGCTGCTGAGAAGCAGGAACTATGGGCCTTTTTCACATTACTGTAGCAAAATTGTAACTACATCGCTGGAAACAGGACTCAATGTTGTATGTAGCTGGCACTGGAAAGCTCCTAGTGGATGGTGGTTCTATCAGTCTGCTCAAGTGTGACTGAGTGGAGCCCCTGCTAACTGATTTTAATGTGTGTAACAGATTATGTTACAAAATAATGTTATTTTGGATTGCTAAAGCACTATATAATGAAGGATCTTAACACTAGCCCTTGTAGTCTCCCTTGATTTGCTCAATAAAGAAATACTTGCAGGTATATAACATAGATATTGTTGCTCCATAAGGACGCATTATAATTTTTGATGTTATGAAGCCTTTTTGATGTTATGAAGACAGAATAATAGTGGATTCAAGTATTTTAACTAAATCTTCGCACAGGAGTGGAGAGGGGGTTGGTGGGTGGGTAACGTTTCTGATGACAGTTACTTTTTTCTGTGTTATATTTACCTCCCTACAGTTAAAGGTCATCATCAGTCCTTGGCATGGCAGAGTATAGATAGAATGGAGCTTCTTGCTTTAAATTTGCAAGTCACTTTTTCCTCATGACAACAGCCAGCTACTAGATTAATGTCTTCAAAAGACATCTATAACAACAGCAATAAAAGAATAACAGTATAGCTGTATAACTGTATAACAGTCTTTTGAATAACAGAACTAAGCTTTGGCAGCTGAGATAAAATCCTAGATTTAAGATGTCCACGCTGTTTCAGTTTTCCAAACTTCCCAGAAGTTACTCATTCTTATGGGTTTTGCCTACCTCTTTTCATAGCCCGAGGACTACCTGGACCACTTCTGCTTCGAGAATCTGACTCAGAAGTCCTTGAGCTGGAACGAGAGCTGTCTTCTTCCTCAGATCCTGATGACTCATCTATAAATGGGCTGTTGCTTATTTGAGTTGCTTTCTGCAGAAATTAACACAACGTTCTTTGATACTTTGCATAAAGGCTATCAGTCATTTCCTTCATACTGTGGCAGAGCTCTGCTGGCTTCGTAACATTGCAAGCTGTTCTTACTGGGGTTGTGAGTTTTGGCACACAAATATTAACATAAAACAGAATTCCCTCTACCCTCTGTATACTCAGCCACCCCCACTCTTTAAAGCAGAAAACTGAGGTAGCTCAAGGCATAGGTCTTTCCAAATCACAAAAGGCTGCCAGAAAACAAACAATGCCATGATTAGTTACTGCTGGCTATCTGACTATAAACAGCTTTGGCACTGACACAAAGACATTTCTACATATACATACACTTTTAATTATGACATTGAACTCCATGTGGCTCTGTTTAATAATTAACAAGAATTTGAAAAAAGTCAGCAAGGAACCTAAGAAGAACTGACCCGGGCTGGTAACATTTTATAAGCAGCAGTATTTTTTTTTTCAGCTATTTCACATTTCCATTAGTCTGGGATTCTGCGATCTCTAAACATCATCTTAGGGCATATTTGGCATGGTAGCATCAAAACAGAAAGTTCCTGGATGTGAAGCCCAATGGTATGTAAAAATTTCATTTAAACAGGAATACAATTACCCCTTTCAAAGTGGTGTAGACAGGAGTGGTCACGTTCTTATATATCAGAGATGTATATAATCCAGATATGGAGTATGCAGTGAGTGAAACAGCACCTAAAAAAGCAACACATTCTATAAATGACCTTCCTAATTTACCCCTCAATTGACCAAATTCAAATGTATTTTTTTGCACTGCATAAATGCTAATAGTTATGTACTACTAAACTGTTTTGGATGTGAGATTTATAGCTTTTTTAAATGTACGATGGTTTAAGGTATGCAAATAAATTGTAGTCATGACCAATAACCAAACTGGACATATAATTTCTTACCTTGGTATAGAATCTTCAAAATGAATTGCAAAGAAAACTGGAGAGCACAAACTACAAATTCAACACATAGTCAAAACGCAAGGTAATAGGAGACAATGGGAAGATAACCTGTGATCTGTTAGGTTTTAGGTAGCAGAAAACTGAAATTTTATGCAAATATCTTAGAGGAACATGGGACACTTAGTCCTTGCTTACAAATCACTTTAAGAACATAATTTTTGTTGGTGAGACAATGAACAGCTAAACCACTTACTTTTGTTAAGAGATTCCATGGTGAAAGCTTCAGACATCCTTAAACCAGATTTGGCTACAGCATAAATTCTGCTCTCCTATACAAGCAGAATGAATTTGACAGTAGATAATTAAAACATGACAATTTTCTTCCGTTTAATCTCCTAGTCTTTCTGTTCATGCAACAATGTGGTAAAATGGTTGATAAAATGGTGTCATCAGTAACAGCTGAAAAATGCACCCATGTTTTGCATGCCATACCCATCACATCCATAATCTGTTTCAACACTCTTTCACAAAAGGATTGCCCTGTAGGTAATGTATTTTTTAAAATATTGTTATCAGGGGCCAAAGAAGCTATAATGAGAATGTTTTCAATGGAAGGTTGTATGTTAAGAACAGAGAAATGCCATTAGGAGCCAACTTTTCAACCACTTTGTCTTAAAAGGCCACAATAAGAATATGAACGAATATGCACTAAAATATATCTATAGAGAACCTGTTACATTAATGCATTATTCATCTCTGAATCATTAATAAATCTCTGACTGTGGAACTGCACAATCAGTGCGTCCTGACACAGTTAATTTTGGATTTTGTGTAACATGTATTAATATCTATTTTAATTCCCTGATTGATGGCTTTAAAATTTTACTTGGAAACGTGGTCAATAACTTCTGTAATCTGTAGTTGTCTTCTGTTGACTTAATTGTCTAGATTGTGAGAGGTACAATGGTTATAGCAAAAGTATTGACACCTGCACTCTGAGGCTCTGTTAATGTTAAGAAAAAATTATAAATACAGACACAATCATTCCTTCCTTTGATCCACTCAAAAGGACATGTGTAACTTAGCTGTGGCAATGACAAAAAATGGGTCTTATTTACAAAAAACGTGACTATGTTTTTCAACAGCAGAAATACTGTGTTTCAAATCAAACTTGCTTCTGAGTTTATCATCTAGATCCAATATAGGTAATACCCTCTCTGCTCATCAAACTGAAAGTGAGAAAGGTAGAGGCATGAAAATGAGCTAGTTCACCAGTAGGAAAAATATCAATAATTACACTTACCCAGGATGGGAATCGGTGTAATGGAGGTGTTGGAGGTTTGTTGCTAGCACCTTTTCTTGTTGTATCACAAGGTTCCCGGGCTTCAGGATTTTGTGCTTCAGTGCAGTCATAGGTAAACACTCCTTCATCACAACCAATCTCCATTTTCTCTAAAATATCCGTATCTTCTCCATCCACCAGATCAATGTCTGTTTCCTGAGGTCTCCACGGACGTATCATGCTTATGGCATTTCTATTTCTACCAAACATTCTGTCAGAACTCAGCTGGGGCTGGCTTAGGTGTTTCTTTGCTAATGCTGAATTTATACTAAACACATTAGGAGTCCGTAACTTTGGAGGTGGCAAATCTGAAGGAGACTCCAAAGGTGTTGTGTGAGAACCTGCAGAAGTTGCCAGAATCGGGTGTTTGGGTGTCAAAGCAGGGGTTAAAATTGGACTCGGAGTATTTGTCTCACTGGATGACGATGAATAATCTAGCCTCTGAGACTGAAATTTCTTATTCAGTTCATCTGAAGAACTATCTTGGTCTTTCTTTTTACTTGTGAAGTCAGAGTTGCACTTTCCACCTGGATTGTTCTGGCCTTTTCTTTGGGACCCTTGCTGCCAGGAGTATAACTTCTTGTGCTGCGTCCTCTGCACACCAAAACTCTCCTCTTCAAATAGAGAACTACTGTCATCAGATGCTGTCAAGTACATTTCACTTCCCACTCTACTGTACCTTGCATTCTCTTCAGATGTGTGGCTTGAAAGGGTTGATGCACACCTGGATTTCAGTCCTTTATTGTCTCCTCCCTCCTCATCTGAACTCCAGTCACTCCCAGTAGTGCAGGAGTTTTTTGACATGTCGCTGTCTATATCTCTGAATGAACAGCTTGTCCTCACATTTTTGTTCTGCTCTGATCCAGAGGAACTTTGTTGTAATGACTTTTGTCCTTTATTGGACTCATGTGCAGGACCAGCAAAGGTAGTTTCCAGGACATCCTTCTCTAGAGGAGAAATACCATGAACATGAGAAAATTACTTTAGCAAACTTGACTGCTGAAGGATTTTGTCATCAAGTAGGAAATAATTGCAAATGCATAGCATATGTAAGTTTTTTAATATTGTAAACAATAAACATTAAGAAAAATATGATACATTTTTTAATGCAACTGAAGTTGCAGCAATGCTTAACAAACAACTACAACAGATGTTACTCGAAGTTCTAGCCAAACTAAAAATGGCAGTACACGTAAAGATAAGCAGTGGAGCCCTATTTTAAAATAAACCACATATATATGAAAATAAACAAATAAAAATTTAGAAATGGACTTAAGACTGCATATAAGTTTAGCTGCTTTATTAAATGTAAGGAAAATTAAAGTTTAATAAAAGTTTGTCAGAAAAGATTTACATTAACAAGTAAACTATTCTGAGCATTTCTCCAGTGTTTATACGCACAAATTTCTTCTGCAAACTATTATTGTATTCCCAGTGGAGAATACTTAAGATATACAAGACAGGCTCATAAAAACTGCTTAGGGAAACACGCTGTATTAAAAATAGCTTTGCTTTTGCTGTTCACTTTTACCTGGTTTTGCAACAGAGAGCTACAGCTTGCAGTGTGTCAGTGAGGCCTATGTGCCCCTCCTGAGTTGAAGCACATGCAAAGAACTAGGACTTTTCTACATAGCCACTTGGGAAAGTTAATGCTAAATAGTTGTATGAAATCAAAGTGGATTGTGTAAGCCAAAGATTTTAACTTAGTGCACATTAAAGTATGAAGTCACAAAAGTTGATCTGTTTCCAAGGCAGGTTCTCCTCCCGCACTACTCTGCCCTGGTGAGGCCTCATCTGGAGTACTGTGTCCAGTTCTGGGCTCCCCAGCTCAAGAGGGACAGAGAACTTCTGGAGAGAGTCCAGCACAGTGCCACCAAGATGATTAGGGGACTGGTGCCATCTTCCTTATGAGGAAAAGGGGCTGTTTACTCTAGAGAAGAGGAGACTGAGGGGAAAACTCATTAATATTTACAAATATCTAAATGGTGGGTGTCAGGAGGTTGGGGCATCCCTTTTTTCGATGGTTTCTAGCAACAGGTCAAGAGGTAATGGAAAGAAGCTGCAACACAAAAAGTTCCCTTTAAACATAAGGAAAAACTATTTTACTGTTCAGGTGAGGGAGCCCTGGCACAGGCTGCCCAGGGAGGGTGTGGAGTCTCCTTCTCTGCAGGTCTTCAAAACCCACCTGGATGTGTTCTGCTGCAACTTTATCTAGGTGGACTGCTTTGGCAGGGGAATTGGACTAGATGATCTCTAGAGGTCCCTTCCAACCCCTACCATTCTGTGATTCTAAGAAACTGGACTTAGGTGAGACTGTACTGAGGTATAAAAACCTGACAGCCCTCCCTGGGGGACTGGCAGCTTTCACGTTCCTATGCTACTGTGGAGCAAACCTGGGCCACACCAAATCCTTCCCTTTGCAGCCAAAGCACCTGCCAACTACTACACGCTGCCAAACAATGTATTAATAGTATTATGGAGACTCCATTGCTCTGAAGGGTTTTTGCCTAGTAATAGAGATTGGCATTAAAGAGGGAAAAAGCACTGTTATGTACTTTAAAAACAGCTGGTTTGCATACACTGACATATTTGTCCATATTTGTTTTCAACCTGTGTCAGAATAAAATAGCAGCATTGGTGACAAAGTACCTGGAATGTTTTTGCCTTCAGTATAGTCTGGCTCCTTAGATGAAGACTTGCATATTTCTTCAAACTTAGGAGATGGTTGAGGACTTCTTGCTCTATTTGAAAAGCATCCAAAAGTCAAACCGCTTAGTCGCTGACACTCTCCAGGTTTTTGTGTTGAAGTAACAGATTTCTTACCCGTAGCTTCTGAAGAATAGTAATTCAGAAGAACTGTGTTAATGGGATACAGCAAGCTATGCTACTGGTCTCTTTACTCTGCAGTTGTTTTTTTTTAAGATTACTAAAATTTAGCAAAAACAGAATGAAGAAATTACTACAGGAATAAAAATCTGATCCTTCCCCATATCAAAAGAAACCTAGAGCTACATTTCTAGTGCTTAAAGATAAATTTTTTAGTATTAAAAGAAAAAAAAAAACTTCTAACAATTTCACAGTGATGAGATATAAAATACGCAGTTAATGAAAACCTAGTGGAAATACCTGATTTTGTACTGCTGTGACTGAAATGAAACCCATGGATTGGTCTAGGATATATAATATGGGAAAGACTGTTGAACAATAGCATTAAAATATGTGGTGTCCTCCTCTGAGATAAAAATATTCAGAAAATCTGTAATAGGTCCTACAGCAAATATAAAGGAGTAAGTTACCAGGCTTAGAAAGTATAAATAAAGGACTTCAAGAGAAGGTGAAAGCATAAAATGATTTACTGTCTCAAGAATTTAAAATCTATTCTTAGGATAGCTATTCTGATAGAAACTGATATGAAACAATGCTGTCCTTTCTATGGCAGATCCAGGAACAACAGGCCCTTATTCAAACCTGCAGGCTGTTTAAAACTGTACCAAATGATTGTCAGTTATAGGCTGTTACCAGTAAGGACACTGCAAACACTAATAAATTTCTTATTATTTTTGAGAATATCAGTAGAAGTGTGTTGAAAAACAGCTGACAAATTCTTAATGTCTCAAAAACCTTTGATTAGATCTATGAGAAGAGGATGACTAAAGCTGTTAAGTGCTGAAGTACAAGGAATTGCTACTCATAAAAAAATATGCAAAGAAACAAAATAATTCCACTAATTCCATTAGCAGAAGTGCATCTTAGACTAAAAGATTCATATTGCGTATGTATGTGTTTTGTAAATATTTAGATTTTCATATATTATGAATGTTAAGTGTATATGTGTACACATATATACTTATACAGACATTAAAAAATATCTGTGTATGTACATATATACATGGGATACATTATCAAGAAATGAGTGCTAGGTAGGTAGCAAACTGTGAGGGCTAAGCAACAAACTAGCCAGGTTTTCAGATGACAATATGTTGTCAGGTCAACCAAGCATGGAGAGAGCTGGGGGAACCTTCAGAGGGACTCAAGTTGGTGAACAGGATTACTGCAAAATAATGCTCTTTGGAGGGGATATTCCTCTTTCATATATTTACAATTTTTACATTAACAATAGCCACTTGGAGGGAAATCTGGGGACACTGTGGCTGAATTAAGGTTTTGGATCACTGCTATCAAATGTAGTACTTCTGATTCCCAGCTGAGCATCTGTTAGAAAAACCAGATGAAGAGTGACATTCATCTATTGCTCAACAGTGCCAGAACCACCTATCCTGTAAAGAAGTGAAAGCAATGACCTAACATAAATCCAGTTAAATGTTGCTACTTGCAGAACCTCTTGAATAACAAATATACCCATTCAACCAATGAAAAAACACTGTGGTTTTGTCTGCATGCCTTTTTCATAAAGACTAAATTCTTGCTTGCCCAACACCTTCATGGGCAGACACTTCAATATCAATTCAGAGTACGTGAAATCTTTGTGATTTCACAGAACACTTTGTTATGTGGATGCATAAACTAATGGAGAAAAGAAAGAAGTTAGCCATGTATAGAAAAGTTTTTTTAGAAGTTCTGTACATTTACCTTGCAGTTTAGACTGTACTGTTTTCATCTCTTTGGTTTGCTTTTGGTTGATCAAGCGAAGGTTCTGATTTTCCACCTCTAGCTAAAAGAATATAAATGTAATCTCATCCATTAGCGAAACAATTTTTAAAGTCATTACATCATTTAGGTTTTTAGAATTTCTGCCTATCCAAGGATAAAGAGAGTCTGAATGGTAAGCTCCCCTCTGCTACTTCTCTTAATGCCAATTTACGCATTTGTTTATTCTGAACAATGAAATTCCCTGCAACGATTATTTGTGCAACTTCTGCAAAATCATCCTGCAATCAAGCAAGCCCAAGACTGTTTTTAAAAGTCTTAATAATTAAGAGAAATCTTCATTGGCTTTTAAAAATAAAAGCAGAGGGCTAGAATGACAAACTTTTGTGCGACTTAGTGAACCCAAGAGCAAGCAGAGGATTTAGTGGGAATGATGGTTCTAATGCCTCCTACTGTCCCACAGCAAAGATTAAAAAAACCAGATACTGAAAAACAGAGCAGAAGACCTCTATAGAAAAAAACCCCACAAAACATCAACCCATTGCTGTAGGTTCGCTACCAGTGTTGGTAGTTGAACAACAAGTGTTGGTTCAAACTCTTGCTCTGAAGGAGGCAAAGAAGATTTGAACCCAAGTATCTCATATCACAAAGAGGCGCGCCAGCAATTCCACTTCCCACTGAGTAACACCCAGCCACCTCTGTGAAACTAGATGAGATTCTCCATGTTCCAAACTAAGTAAATAGTTGGAGTCATCTGCATTTTTATTAAACTATTTCAAAACCTCCTCTCACAGTTTAATGGTAAGTATTACTTCTAATTTCTTACTTTAAAAAGAATATTTTAATTCAACTGGAGGGAGTATAATTTCCAGTTCATCACAGCAGAGAAGGATTTTAACTTTTATGGGGATTTTTTAATTCTATATACACAGGGAGGAGAAAACACAGCTGCACATCAAAACTGGTAGCATTAAGCACGGAAAAAGACATAGTTATCTCACCATAGCAGAGAAACAAGGGATCAGCTTGTCCCTTTTGAGAAGAGCGCTGGTGTCCCTGAAACTGTTTAAGACTAAGAGTACTGTGGGCATCAAAAAAAAAAAAAATCAAGTCCTTTTTTCTGCCAGGCCCCAGCAGACTTGGTCGGCTTTCTGGGGATTATTCACACTTTAGGCATCTGCTTGAGCAAACTCAGCTTGCTAGCTAATCTCTCAATTAATGGAGGTGAGTAGACCTTCCAGAGAGGAATTCTGGGCTCTTTCTCCATAAAGAGGTCCGAGATATATTAGCTGACTAAATTAAAACATCAGAATTTAGTTTTGACATGGATACTCTTCTCTCTGCGTTGTTGTTTTAATTCTTCCTCTTTCAAGCAACCAACTATATAGCTCAATGAAACTGAACAGCATGTTTTTTATTCTGACACAAAGCCCTTTCACAGCCAAAAAGCCTAAGACATATCCAGGTACACCACCGCGTTTTCTAGATAAGTATTACAGTAAGAGTTATACCTCATGGAGCTTGACTGTCACCCATTCTTTTATTTTAGCTGCTTTCTCTTCTATGATTTTTGCTTCTTGCAGTCTTATTTGCTTCTGGGGGGAAAAAAATGACATAAGCACATTTTTTGCTGAGTATTCTAGTCTGCCTGAGTAGTATCTCAGACACAAGTCCTAAGATTGCTTGAAGTAGTTCAATCTCCTGGACAATACATGGAGACTTAAAAAACATCACAAAGGCTGCTTTTCCTCTTTCCTCTACGTAAAATGAAAGCTCTTCATCAGAGACAGGGAAGAGGAAGAACATCTTTCCTCTCTTAGAAGTTAGATATTCTTTCAAGGGAAGCCAGAGCATAGTTGCCAAGTGAATAAACCTTATTCAAATGATACACATCTAATGGGATTCTCTTTAATCAAACAACAGAAATAATGCTAAATGCTTCTGTACTCTATTGATCTTAATTTTTATTTTCCTTTTGTATAATTAAGAATGGAATCAAAGTTCATATTTTGTAACACCGTTATTTCTAACCTGTTCTTCAAGTTGTTGCTCCAATTTTTGTATTATGTCATTTTTATCTTGTATCAGGATCTCCAGATCTTGACATCTCTTATACAATGTGGTTTCTGATTCGCTTGTTTGAACATTAGCTGCTTTTAATTTTTCTTCCATGACCTGTACCTATTTTGGAAGATCAAACATAAGACTTTAAGAAACATAATACTCCGAGTTAAAGACAGTAATTTAATCACAAAACAGACTGTTAAAATTGCCCTTGCACTTAAGATTCAAGATAACCCTGCAAAGTTCTCAAGTCTATTTGAGAAGAAATTCCACAGTTTGTTATGTCTCTCTATGCATCTAATACCAATAGGGCTGGCAAAACTTGGACAGATCTTATACAGATTTTGTTATTACCACTGAGAGGCTTCTAGCCTTGTAACATACAAGCTATTAAAAATGACAATATAGGAGGAACGCAATTTATGCATAGGGAGCTGTCGTTAGGCCTAATAACCCATGTTTTAATAAATAAACAATTGCACAGTATAAAAAAACCTCAAGAAATTACCAGAAGCATTCTAAAAAATGGCTAAAAAGTACTTGGCCTGTAGTCAGGAATGTATTTTAACTACAAATTAGTGAATGAACATTGTTATGCTTACAAGTTTCAGTTTCGATCTGTCTCATAGTAAGATGCAAAGCATTTTTAGATAATACCAGATATATGTTCATAAAATGTCTCGAGTAGCTCTATCTGCCATTTGGAACCAAAAGGCAACTTTGATTAAATATTTACCCACAATCTCATTCTTTAAATGATGTAACTTCTACAGGACGAAAAACCAACATAGAATAATCCTATTTAGAGACTGTATTGGATAGCCTTGTTTTATTTTCTTAACAGA